>NC_088201.1:204170395-204770395 GCF_037126465.1 Ornithodoros turicata
GAAAGCACCACGTGCATGGCATTCTAATGAGATTTCTGAAAAATTAGCGGCGAGAATTGCCTTTTCCAGAAAGCACCGCATACATGGAATTCTAATGAGATTTCTGAAAAATCAGCGGCGAGAATTACCTTTTCCAGAAAGCACCGCGTACATGGAATACTAATGAGATTTCTGAAAAATCAGCGGCGAGAATTGCCTTTTCCAGAAAGCACCGCGTACATGACATTCTAATGAGATTTCTGAAAAATCACCGACGAGAATTGCCTTGTCCAGAAAGCACCACGTGCATGGCATTCTAATGAGATTTCTGAAAAATCACCGACGAGAATTGCCTTGTCCAGAAAGCACCACGTGCATGGCATTCTAATGAGATTTCTGAAAAATTAGCGGCGAGAATTGCCTTTTCCAGAAAGCACCGCATACATGGAATTCTAATGAGATTTCTGAAAAATCAGCGGCGAGAATTACCTTTTCCAGAAAGCACCGCGTACATGGAATACTAATGAGATTTCTGAAAAATCAGCGGCGAGAATTGCCTTTTCCAGAAAGCACCGCATACATGGCATTCTAGTGAGATTTCTGAAAAATCACAGACGAGAATTGCCTTTTCCAGAAAGCACCGCGTACATGACATTCTAATGAGATTTCTGAAAAATCACTGACGAGAATTGCCTTTCCCAGAAAGTACCACGTACATGGCATTCTAATGAGATTTCGGAAAAATCACCGACGAGAATTGCCTGTTCCAGAAAGCACCACGTACATGGCATTCCAATGAGATTTCTGAAAAATCACCGACGTGAATGGCTATTTGCAGAAAGCACCGCGTACATGGGATTCTAATGAGATCTCAGAAAAATCTCCGACGAGAAATGCCTCTTCCAGAAAGCACCGCGTACATGGTATTCTAATGAGATTTCTGAAAAATCACCGGCGAGAATTGCCTTTCCCAGAAAGCACCGCGTACATGGCAGTCTAATGAGATTTCTGAAAAATCACCGGCGAGAATTCCCTTTTCCAGAAAGCACCGCGTACATGACATTCTAATGAGATTTCTGAAAAATCACCGACGAGAATTGCATTTTGCAGAAAGAACCGCGTACATGGGATTCTAATGAGATTTCTGAAAAATCACCGACGAGAATTGGCTTTTTCAGAAAGCACCGCGCACATGGCATTCTAATGAGATTTCTGAAAAATCACCGACGAGAATTGCCTTTTCCAGATAGCACCGCGTACATGACATTCTAATGCGATTTCTGAAAAATCACCGGCGAGAATTCCCTTTTCCAGAAAGCACCGCGTACATGGCATTCTAATGAGATTTCAGAAAAATCTCCGACGGGAACTGCCTTTTCCAGAAAGCTCCGCGTACATGGCATTCTAATGAGATTTCTGAAAAATCACCGACGAGAATTGCCTTTTCCAGAAAGCACTGCGTACATGGCATTCTAATGAGATTTCTGAAAAATCACAGACGAGAACTGCCTTTTTCACAAAGCACCGCGTACATGGCATTCTAATGAGATTTCAGAAAAATCACCGACGAGAAATGCCTTTCCCAGAAAGCACCGCGTACATGGAATTCTAATGAGATTTCTGAAAAATCAGCGGCGAGAATTGCCTTTTCCAGAAAGCACCGCATACATGGCATTCTAGTGAGATTTCTGAAAATCACAGACGAGAATTGCCTTTTCCAGAAAGCACCACGTACATGGCATTCCAATGAGATTGAAGAAAAATCACCGACGTGAATGGCTATTTGCAGAAAGCACCGCGTACATGGCATTCTAATGAGATTTCTGAAAAATCACCGACGAGAATTGGCTTTTTCAGAGAGCACCGCGTACATGGCATTCTAATGCGATTTCTGAAAAATCACCGACGAGAATTGCCTTTTCCAGATAGCACCGCGTACATGACATTCTGATGCGATTTCTGAAAAATCACCGGCGGGAATTCCCTTTTCCAGAAAGCACCGCGTACATGGCATTCTAATGAGATTTCTGAAAATCACCGGCGAGAATTGCCTTTTCCAGAAAGCACCGCGTACATGGCATTCTAATGAGATTTCTGAAAAATCTCCGACGGGAACTGCCTTTTCCAGAAAGCACCGCGTACATGGCATTCTAGTGAGATTTCTGAAAAATCACAGACGAGAATTGCCTTTTCCAGAAAGCTCCGCGTACATGGCAACTAATGAGATTTCTGAAAAATCACCGACGAGAATTGCCTTTTCCAGATAGCACCGAGTACATGACATTCTAATGCGATTTCTGAAAAATCACCGGCGAGAATTCCCTTTTCCAGAAAGCACCGCGTACATGGCATTCTAATGAGATTTCAGAAAAATCTCCGACGGGAACTGCCTTTTCCAGAAAGCTCCGCGTACATGGCATTCTAATGAGATTTCTGAAAAATCACCGACGAGAATTGCCTTTTCCAGAAAGCACTGCGTACATGGCATTCTAATGAGATTTCTGAAAAATCACCGACGAGAACTGCCTTTTTCACAAAGCACCGCGTACATGGCATTCTAATGAGATTTCTGAAAAATCACCGACGAGAATTGCCTTTTCCAGAAAGCACCGCATACATGGAATTCTAATGAGATTTCTGAAAAATCAGCGGCGAGAATTACCTTTTCCAGAAAGCACCGCGTACATGGAATACTAATGAGATTTCTGAAAAATCAGCGGCGAGAATTGCCTTTTCCAGAAAGCACCGCGTACATGACATTCTAATGAGATTTCTGAAAAATCACCGACGAGAATTGCCTTGTCCAGAAAGCACCACGTGCATGGCATTCTAATGAGATTTCTGAAAAATCACCGACGAGAATTGCTTTGTCCAGAAAGCACCACGTGCATGGCATTCTAATGAGATTTCTGAAAAATTAGCGGCGAGAATTGCCTTTTCCAGAAAGCACCGCATACATGGAATTCTAATGAGATTTCTGAAAAATCAGCGGCGAGAATTACCTTTTCCAGAAAGCACCGCGTACATGGAATACTAATGAGATTTCTGAAAAATCAGCGGCGAGAATTGCCTTTTCCAGAAAGCACCGCATACATGGCATTCTAGTGAGATTTCTGAAAAATCACAGACGAGAATTGCCTTTTCCAGAAAGCACCGCGTACATGACATTCTAATGAGATTTCTGAAAAATCACCGACGAGAATTGCCTTTCCCAGAAAGTACCACGTACATGGCATTCTAATGAGATTTCGGAAAAATCACCGACGAGAATTGCCTGTTCCAGAAAGCACCACGTACATGGCATTCCAATGAGATTTCTGAAAAATCACCGACGTGAATGGCTATTTGCAGAAAGCACCGCGTACATGGGATTCTAATGAGATTTCAGAAAAATCACCGGCGAGAATTGCCTTTCCCAGAAAGCACCGCGTACATGGCAGTCTAATGAGATTTCTGAAAAATCACCGGCGAGAATTCCCTTTTCCAGAAAGCACCGCGTACATGACATTCTAATGAGATTTCTGAAAAATCACCGACGAGAATTGCATTTTGCAGAAAGAACCGCGTACATGGGATTCTAATGAGATTTCTGAAAAATCACCGACGAGAATTGGCTTTTTCAGAAAGCACCGCGTACATGGCATTCTAATGAGATTTCTGAAAAATCACCGACGAGAATTGCCTTTTCCAGATAGCACCGCGTACATGACATTCTAATGCGATTTCTGAAAAATCACCGGCGAGAATTCCCTTTTCCAGAAAGCACCGCGTACATGGCATTCTAATGAGATTTCAGAAAAATCTCCGACGGGAACTGCCTTTTCCAGAAAGAACCGCGTACATGGGATTCTAATGAGATTTCTGAAAAATCACCGACGAGAATTGGCTTTTTCAGAAAGCACCGCGTACATGGCATTCTAATGAGATTTCTGAAAAATCACCGACGAGAATTGCCTTTTCCAGATAGCACCGCGTACATAACATTCTAATGCGATTTCTGAAAAATCACCGGCGAGAATTCCCTTTTCCAGAAAGCACCGCGTACATGGCATTCTAATGAGATTTCAGAAAAATCTCCGACGGGAACTGCCTTTTCCAGAAAGCTCCGCGTACATGGCATTCTAATGAGATTTCTGAAAAATCACCGACGAGAATTGCCTTTTCCAGAAAGCACTGCGTACATGGCATTCTAATGAGATTTCTGAAAAATCACAGACGAGAACTGCCTTTTTCACAAAGCACCGCGTACATGGCATTCTAATGAGATTTCAGAAAATCACCGACGAGAAATGCCTTTCCCAGAAAGCACCGCGTACATGGAATTCTAATGAGATTTCTGAAAAATCAGCGGCGAGAATTGCCTTTTCCAGAAAGCACCGCATACATGGCATTCTAGTGAGATTTCTGAAAAATCACAGACGAGAATTGCCTTTTCCAGAAAGCACCACGTACATGGCATTCCAATGAGATTGAAGAAAAATCACCGACGTGAATGGCTATTTGCAGAAAGCACCGCGTACATGGCATTCTAATGAGATTTCTGAAAAATCACCGACGAGAATTGGCTTTTTCAGAGAGCACCGCGTACATGGCATTCTAATGCGATTTCTGAAAAATCACCGACGAGAATTGCCTTTTCCAGATAGCACCGCGTACATGACATCTGATGCGATTTCTGAAAAATCACCGGCGGGAATTCCCTTTCCAGAAAGCACCGCGTACATGGCATTCTAATGAGATTTCTGAAAAATCACCGGCGAGAATTGCCTTTTCCAGAAAGCACCGCGTACATGGCATTCTAATGAGATTTCTGAAAAATCACCGACGAGAATTGCCTTGTCCAGAAAGCACCACGTGCATGGCATTCTAATGAGATTTCTGAAAAATCACCGACGAGAATTACTTTGTCCAGAAAGCACCACGTGCATGGCATTCTAATGAGATTTCTGAAAAATTAGCGGCGAGAATTGCCTTTTCCAGAAAGCACCGCATACATGGAATTCTAATGAGATTTCTGAAAAATCAGCGGCGAGAATTACCTTTTCCAGAAAGCACCGCGTACATGGAATACTAATGAGATTTCTGAAAAATCAGCGGCGAGAATTGCCTTTTCCAGAAAGCACCGCATACATGGCATTCTAGTGAGATTTCTGAAAAATAACAGACGAGAATTGCCTTTTCCAGAAAGCACCGCGTACATGACATTCTAATGAGATTTCTGAAAAATCACCGACGAGAATTGCCTTTCCCAGAAAGTACCACGTACATGGCATTCTAATGAGATTTCGGAAAAATCACCGACGAGAATTGCCTGTTCCAGAAAGCACCACGTACATGGCATTCCAATGAGATTTCTGAAAAATCACCGACGTGAATGGCTATTTGCAGAAAGCACCGCGTACATGGGATTCTAATGAGATTTCAGAAAAATCTCCGACGAGAAATGCCTCTTCCAGAAAGCACCGCGTACATGGTATTCTAATGAGATTTCTGAAAAATCACCGGCGAGAATTGCCTTTCCCAGAAAGCACCGCGTACATGGCAGTCTAATGAGATTTCTGAAAAATCACCGGCGAGAATTCCCTTTTCCAGAAAGCACCGCGTACATGACATTCTAATGAGATTTCTGAAAAATCACCGACGAGAATTGCATTTTGCAGAAAGAACCGCGTACATGGGATTCTAATGAGATTTCTGAAAAATCACCGACGAGAATTGGCTTTTTCAGAAAGCACCGCGTACATGGCATTCTAATGAGATTCTGAAAAATCACCGACGAGAATTGCCTTTTCCAGATAGCACCGCGTACATGACATTCTAATGCGATTTCTGAAAAATCACCGGCGAGAATTCCCTTTTCCAGAAAGCACCGCGTACATGGCATTCTAATGAGATTTCAGAAAAATCTCCGACGGGAACTGCCTTTTCCAGAAAGCTCCGCGTACATGGCATTCTAATGAGATTTCTGAAAAATCACCGACGAGAATTGCCTTTTCCAGAAAGCACTGCGTACATGGCATTCTAATGAGATTTCTGAAAAATCACAGACGAGAACTGCCTTTTTCACAAAGCACCGCGTACATGGCATTCTAATGAGATTTCTGAAAAATCAGCGGCGAGAATTGCCTTTTCCAGAAAGCACCGCATACATGGCATTCTAGTGAGATTTCTGAAAAATCACAGACGAGAATTGCCTTTTCCAGAAAGCACCACGTACATGGCATTCCAATGAGATTGAAGAAAATCACCGACGTGAATGGCTATTTGCAGAAAGCACCGTGTACATGGCATTCTAATGAGCTTTCTGAAAAATCACCGACGAGAATTGGCTTTTTCAGAGAGCACCGCGTACATGGCATTCTAATGCGATTTCTGAAAAATCACCGACGAGAATTGCCTTTTCCAGATAGCACCGCGTACATGACATTCTGATGCGATTTCTGAAAAATCACCGGCGGGAATTCCCTTTTCCAGAAAGCACCGCGTACATGGCATTCTAATGAGATTTCTGAAAAATCACCGGCGAGAATTGCCTTTTCCAGAAAGCACCGCGTACATGGCATTCTAATGAGATTTCTGAAAAATCTCCGACGGGAACTGCCTTTTCCAGAAAGCACCGCGTACATGGCATTCTAGTGAGATTTCTGAAAAATCACAGACGAGAATTGCCTTTTCCAGAAAGCTCCGCGTACATGGCAACTAATGAGATTTCTGAAAAATCACCGACGAGAATTGCCTTTTCCAGATAGCACCGAGTACATGACATTCTAATGCGATTTCTGAAAAATCACCGGCGAGAATTCCCTTTTCCAGAAAGCACCGCGTACATGGCATTCTAATGAGATTTCAGAAAAATCTCCGACGGGAACTGCCTTTTCCAGAAAGCTCCGCGTACATGGCATTCTAATGAGATTTCTGAAAATCACCGACGAGAATTGCCTTTTCCAGAAAGCACTGCGTACATGGCATTCTAATGAGATTTCTGAAAAATCACCGACGAGAACTGCCTTTTTCACAAAGCACCGCGTACATGGCATTCTAATGAGATTTCTGAAAAATCACCGACGAGAAATGCCTTTTCCAGAAAGCACCGCATACATGGAATTCTAATGAGATTTCTGAAAAATCAGCGGCGAGAATTACCTTTTCCAGAAAGCACCGCGTACATGGAATACTAATGAGATTTCTGAAAAATCAGCGGCGAGAATTGCCTTGTCCAGAAAGCACCACGTGCATGGCATTCTAATGAGATTTCTGAAAAATTAGCGGCGAGAATTGCCTTTTCCAGAAAGCACCGCATACATGGAATTCTAATGAGATTTCTGAGAAATCAGCGGCGAGAATTACCTTTTCCAGAAAGCACCGCGTACATGGAATACTAATGAGATTTCTGAAAAATCAGCGGCGAGAATTGCCTTTTCCAGAAAGCACCGCATACATGGCATTCTAGTGAGATTTCTGAAAAATCACAGACGAGAATTGCCTTTTCCAGAAAGCACCGCGTACATGACATTCTAATGAGATTTCTGAAAAATCACCGACGAGAATTGCCTTTTCCAGAAAGCACTGCGTACATGGCATTCTAATGAGAATTCTGAAAAATCACCGACGAGAACTGCCTTTTTCACAAAGCACCGCGTACATGGCATTCTAATGAGATTTCTGAAAAATCACCGACGAGAAATGCCTTTCCCAGAAAGCACCGCGTACATGGGATTCTAATGAGATTTCAGAAAAATCTCCGACGAGAAATGCCTTTTCCAGAAAGCACCGCATACATGGGATTCTAATGAGATTTCTGAAAAATCACAGACGAGAATTCCCGTTTCCAGAAAGCACCGCGTACATGGCATTCATTTCCCGGTATTTAAGCTCAGAGAGAACCCGCACACACACGTGGTGAGACCTGTTGCGCTGGGCCAGGTGGCGCTACAAAGCTTGTGTGTCAGCGCCGACATTCTGAAAACACGCTCACAAAACAGTCATTAAGCAGTGGCCCAGTTGGCGTGCCGTTACCACGTGTCGTCTGTTCTACGGTTACGACGAAGTCGAAAGGATTGAGAAATTATTTCCCAGAAAGTTGCTGAAGCACGTGTACGATGTACAGCAGGATGTTTACAGCAGCTACGTGGTGTTAAAGGGAAAATGGACGCTAAGAATGAAGTGAATAATAATGTACCTGTTGCGCGGGTGTCGCGAACGACGCTGTTCGTTGGAATATTTAGTGTGCTGCTCCGGCGCACTGGGTTGCCAAAGTATAAATTTAATTGTGCGAAAAATCTGGCTTAACAAAAAGATGCAGAAAATTAATTCTCATGGTGCATATATAGAATTGAATAGGGATTTATCGAAACGTTTGCCCTACTAACTGAAAAGCAGTCAGTGGTTTGGCATATAGCCTTTCTTGTTGAGATGAGTGAACAGTAATAACGGGACATCTAAAAGAAAAGGGCCAACTGTTTTATGACCCAGCACCCGAAGACAGTCGTGGTCCGTTAATATGGACCCCGCTATAATGGACAACTCGAATTATGGACGATTTTTGTGAGGACCAAATTTTTCAGTGCATTTTATTTATTTATTTATTTTTGTTTTTCTGGTGCCCACGAACGGCCAGAGGGCCTCCCTAATGGTGCACCATACAAACAGTCAAAGAAATGAATTAAAACACCATAATTACCTTTTATTTTATGTGCATTACATAAAATAAAACAAAAACATCAATACTGCGACAAAGACAAAACTATATAGATGGCGAGGCAACAACTGGCCTAGCTTTGGACCCATCATGGCGGAGGCATCCAAGTTGGCGTACGACGCCAAATAGGTCCCCACTGAACAGATCAAAAACCCCGTAATGGGAGTTATATACAGTCTGAAGCCTCAAAGAAGACGATTTCTCGTAACTATTACCACATACATAAAATGTTCTGTGGGTTCTAGTGTTGGAATGTGGAACATAGAATTTGGCACCGCGTACATGGCATTCTAATTAGATTTCTGGAAAATCAGCGACGAGAAGGGCTTTTTGCAGAAAGCACCGCGTACATGGCATTCTAATGGGATTTCTGAAAAATCATCGACGAGAATTGCCTTTTTCATATAGCACCGAGTACATGGCATTCTAATGAGATTTCTGGAAAATCACCGACGAGAACTGCCTTTTTCAGAAAGCACCGCGTACATGGCATTCTAATGAGATTTCTGAAAAATCACCGACGAGAATTGCCTTTTCCAGAAAGCTCTGCGTACATGGCATTCTAATGAGATTTCCGAAAAATCACCGACGAGAATTGCCTTTTCCAGAAAGCACCGCGTACATGGCATTCTAATGAGATCTCAGAAAAATCTTCGACGAGAAATGCCTTTTCCAGAAAGCACCGCGTACATGACATTCTAATGAGATTTCTGAAAAATCACCGACGAGAATTGCCTTTTTGCAGAAAGCAACGCGTACATGACATTCTAATGAGATTTCTGAAAAATCACCGACGAGAATTGCATTTTTCAGAAAGCACCGTGTACATGGCATTCTAATGAGATTTCTGAAAATTCCCCGACGAGAATTGCCTTTTCCAGAAAGCACCGCGTACATGGCATTCTAATGAGATTTCCGAAATATCACCGACGAGAATTGCCTTTTCCAGAAAGCACCACGTATATGGCATTCTAATGAGATTTCTGAAAAATCACCGACGAATTGCCTTTTCCAGAAAGCACCGCGTACATGGCATTCTAATGAGATTTCAGAAAAATCTCCGACGGGAACTGCCTTTTCCAGAAAGCACCGCGTACATGGCATTCTAGTGAGATTTCTGAAAAATCACAGACGAGAATTGCCTTTTCCAGAAAGCTCCGCGTACATGGCAACTAATGAGATTTCTGAAAATTCACCGACGAAAATGACTTTTTGCAGAAAGCTCCGCGTACATGGCATTCTAATGAGATTTCTGAAAATCACCGACCAGAATTGCCTTTTCCAGAAAGCACTGCGTACATGGCATTCTAATGACATTTCAGAAAAATCACCGACGAGAATTGCCTTTCCCAGAAAGCACTGCGTGCATGGCATTCTAATGAGATTTCTGAAAAATCACCGACGAGAACTGCCTTTTTCACAAAGCACCGCGTACATGGCATTCTAATGAGATTTCAGAAAAATCACCGACGAGAAATGCCTTTCCCAGAAAGCACCGCGTACATGGAATTCTAATGAGATTTCTGAAAAATCAGCGGCGAGAATTGCCTTTTCCAGAAAGCACCGCATACATGGCATTCTAGTGAGATTTCTGAAAAATCACAGACGAGAATTGCCTTTTCCAGAAAGCACCACGTACATGGCATTCTAATGAGATTTCTGAAAAATCACCGACGAGAATTGCCTTTTCCAGAAAGCACCGCGTACATGACATTCTAATGAGATTTCTGAAAAATCACCGACGAGAATTGCCTTTTCCAGAAAGCACCACGTGCATGGCATTCTAATGAGATTTCTGAAAAATTAGCGGCGAGAATTGCCTTTTCCAGAAAGCACCGCATACATGGAATTCTAATGAGATTTCTGAAAAATCAGCGGCGAGAATTACCTTTTCCAGAAAGCACCGCGTACATGGAATACTAATGAGATTTCTGAAAAATCAGCGGCGAGAATTGCCTTTTCCAGAAAGCACCGCATAGATGGCATTCTAGTGATATTTCTGAAAAAATCACAGACGAGAATTGCCTTTCCCAGAAAGCACCACGTACATGGCATTCTAATGAGATTTCTGAAAAATCACCGACGAGAATTGCCTTTTCCAGAAAGCACCGCGTACATGACATTCTAATGAGATTTCTGAAAAATCACCGACGAGAATTGCCTTTTCCAGAAAGTACCACGTACATGGCATTCTAATGAGATTTCTGAAAAATCACCGACGAGAATTGCCTGTTCCAGAAAGCACCGCGTACATGACATTCTAATGAGATTTCTGAAAATCACCGACGAGAATTGCATTTTGCAGAAAGCACCGCGTACATGGGATTCTAATGAGATTTCAGAAAAATCTCCGACGAGAAATGCCTCTTCCAGAAAGCACCGCGTACATGGTATTCTAATGAGATTCCTGAAAAATCACCGGCGAGAATTGCCTTTCCCAGAAAGCACAGCGTACATGGCATTCTAATGAGATTTCTGAAAAATCACCGGCGAGAATTGCATTTTCCAAAAAGCACCGCGTACATGGCATTTTAAAGAGATTTCAGAAAAATCGCCCGTGAGAATGCCTTTTCCAGAAAGCACCGCGTACATGGCGTTCTAATGAGATTTCTGAAAAATCACCGACGAGAATTGCCTTTTCCAGAAAGCACCGCGTACATGGCATTCTAATGAGATTTCTGAAATATCACCGACGAGAATTGCCTCTTCCAGAATGCGCCGCGTACATGGCATTCTAATGAGATTTCTGAAAAATCACCGGCGAGAATTGCCTTTTCCAGAAAGCACCGCGTACATGGCATTCTAATGAGATTTCAGAAAAATCTCCGACGAGAAATGCCTTTTCCGGAAAGCACCGCGAACATGGCATTCTAATGAGATTTCTGAAAAATCACCGACGAGAATTGCCTTTTCCAGAAAGCACCGCGTACATGGCATTCTAATGAGATTTCTGAAAATCACCGACGAGAATTGCATTTTCCAAAAGGCACCGCGTACATGGCATTTTAAAGAGATTTCAGAAAAATCGCCCGTGAGAATGCCTTTTCCAGAAAGCACCGCGTACATGGCATTCTAGCGAGATTTCTGAAAAATCACAGACTAGAATTGCCTTTCAAAGAAAGCACCGCGTACATGACATTCTAATGAGATTTCTGAAAAATCACCGACGAGAATTGCATTTTCCAGAAAGCACCGCTACATGGCATTCTAATTGGATTTCTGATAAATCACCGACGAGAATTGCCTTTTCCAGAAAGCACCGCGTACATGGCGTTCTAATGAGATTTCTGAAAAATCACCGACGAGAATTGCCTTTTCCAGAAAGCACCGAGTACATGGCATTCTAATGAGATTTCAGAAAAATCTCCGACGAGAAATGCCTTTTCCGGAAAGCACCGCGAACATGGCATTCTAATGAGATTTCTGTAAAATCACCGACGAGAATTGCCTTTTCCATAAAGCACCGCGTACATGACATTCTAATGAGATTTCTCAAAAATCGCCGACGAGAATTGCATTTTCCAGAAAGCACCACGTACATGGCATTCTAATGAGATTTCTGAAAAATCACCGACGAGAATTGCCTTTTCCAGAAAGCACCGCGTACATGGCATTGTAATGAGATTTCTCAAAAGTCACCGACGAGAATTGCCTTTTCCAGAAAGCACCGCGTACATGGCATTCTAATGAGATTTCTCAAAAGTCACCGACGAGAATTGCCTTTTCCGGAAAGCACCGCGTACATGGCATTCTAATGAGATTTCTGAAAAATCACCGACGAGAATTGCCTTTTCCAGAAAGCACCGCGTACATGGCATTGTAATGAGATTTCTGAAAAATCACCGACGAGAATTGCCTTTTCCAGAAAGCACCGCGTACATGACATTCTAATGAGATTTCTGAAAAATCACCGACGAGAATTGCCTTTTCCAGAAAGCACCACGTACATGGCATTCTAATGAGATTTCTGAAAAATCACCGACGAGAATTGCCTTTTCCAGAAAGCACCGCGTACATGGCATTGTAATGAGATTTCTCAAAAGTCACCGACTAGAATTGCCTTTTCCAGAAAGCACCGCGTACATGGCATTCGTTTCCCGGTATTTAAGCTCCAGAGAGGACCCGCACACACACTTGCTGAGGTCTGTTGCGCTGGGCCAGGTGGCGCAAAAAGCTTGTGTGTAAGCGCCGACATTCTGAAAACAGGCTTACAAAACAGTCATTAAGCAGTGGCCCAGTTGGTGTGCCGTTACCACGTGTCGTCTGTTCTACGGTTACGACGAAGTCGAAAGGATTGAGAAATTATTTCCCAGAAAGTTGCTGAAGCACGTGTACGATGTACAGCAGGATGTTTACAGCAGCTACGTGGTGTTAAAGGGAAAATGGACGCTAAGAATGAAGTGAATAATAATGTACCTGTTGCGCGGGTGTCGCGAATGACGCTGTTCGTTGGAATATTTAGTGTGCTGCTCCGGCGCACTGGGTTGCCAAAGTACAAATTTAATTGTGCGAAAAATCTGGCTTAACAAAAAGATGGAGAAAATTAATTCTCATGGTGCATATATAGAATTGAATAGGGATTTATCGAAACGTTTGCCCTACTAACTGAAAAGCAGTCAGTGGTTTGGCATATAGCCTTTCTTGTTGAGATGAGTGAACAGTAATAACGGGACATCTAAAAGAAAATGGCCAACTGTTTTATGACCCAGCACCCGAAGACAGTCGTGGTCCGTTAATATGGACCCCGCTATAATGGACAACTCGAATTATGGACGATTTTTGTGAGGACAAAATTTTTCAGTGCATTTTATTTATTTATTTATTTCTGTTTTTCTGGTGCCCACGAACGGCCAGAGGGCCTCCCTAATGGTGCACCATACAAACAGTCAAAGAAATGAATTAAAACACCATAATTACCTTTTATTTTATGTGCATTACATAAAATAAAACAAAAACATCAATACTGCGACAAAGACAAAACTATATAGATGGCGAGGCAACAACTAGCCTAGCTTTAGACCCATCATGGCGGAGGCATCCAAGTTGGCGTACGACGCCAAATAGGTCCCCACTGAACAGATCAAAAACCCCGTAATGGGAGTTATATACAGCCTGAAGCCTCAAAGAAGGCGATTTCTCGTAACTATTACCACATACATAAAATGTTCTGTGGGTTCTAGTGTTGGAATGTGGAACATAGAATTTGGCACCGCGTACATGGCATTCTAATTAGATTTCTGAAAAATCAGCGACGAGAAGGGCTTTTTGCAGAAAGCACCGCGTACATGGCATTCTAATGGGATTTCTGAAAAATCATCGACGAGAATTGCCTTTTTCAGATAGCAGCGCGTACATGGCATTCTAATGAGATTTCTGGAAAATCACCGACGAGAACTGCCTTTTTCAGAAAGCACAGCGTACATGGCATTTTAATGAGATTTCAGAAAAATCACCGACGACAACTGCCTTTTTCAGAAAGCACCGCGTACATGGCATTCTAATGAGATTTCTGAAAAATCACCGACGAGAATTGCCTTTTCCAGAAAGCTCTGCGTACATGGCATTCTAATGAGATTTCTGAAAAATCACCGACGAGAATTGCCTTTTTGCAGAAAGCAACGCGTACATGACATTCTAATGAGATTTCTGAAAAATCACCGACGAGAATTGCATTTTTCAGAAAGCACCGTGTACATGGCATTCTAATGAGATTTCTGAAAATTCACCGACGAGAATTGCCTTTTCCAGAAAGCACCGCGTACATGGCATTCTAATGAGATTTCTGAAATATCACCGACGAGAATTGCCTTTTCCATAAAGCACCGCGTACATGACATTCTAATGAGATTTCTGAAAAATCGCCGACGAGAATTGCATTTTCCAGAAAGCACCACGTACATGGCATTCTAATGAGATTTCTGAAATATCACCGACGAGAATTGCCTTTTCCAGAAAGCACCGCGTACATGACATTCTAATGAGATTTCTGAAAAATCGCCGACGAGAATTGCATTTTCCAGAAAGCACCACGTACATGGCATTCTAATGAGATTTCTGAAATATCACCGACGAGAATTGCATTTTCCAGAAAGCACCGCGTACATGACATTCTAATGAGATTTCTGAAAAATCACCGACGAGAATTGCCTTTTCCAGAAAGCACCGCGTGCATGGCATTCTAATGAGATTTCTGAAATATCACCGACGAGAATTGCCCTTTCGAGAAAGCACCGCGTTCATGGCATTCTAATGAGATTTCGGAAAAATCACCGACGAGAATTGCCTTTTCGAGAAAGCACCGCGTACAATGCATTCTATCGAGATTTCTGAAAAATCACCGACGAGAATTGCCATTTCCAGAAAGCCCCGCGTACATGGCATTCTAATGATATTTCTGAAAAATGACCGACGATAATTGCCTTTTCCAGAAAGCACCGCGTACATGGCATTCATTTCCCGGTATTTAAGCTCCAGAGAGAACCCGCACACACACGTGCTGAGGTCTGTTGCGCTGGGCCAGGTGGCGCTACAAAGCTTGTGTGTATGCGCCGACATTCTGAAAACACGCTCACAAAACAGTCATTAAGCAGTGGCCCAGTTGGTGTGCCGTTACCACGTGTCGTCTGTTCTACGGTTACGACGAAGTCGAAAGGATTGAGAAATTATTTCCCAGAAAGTTTCTGAAGCACGTGTACGATGTACAGCAGGATGTTTACAGCAGCTACGTGGTGTTAAAGGGAAAATGGACGCTAAGAATGAAGTGAATAATAATGTACCTGTTGCGCGGGTGTCGCGAATGACGCTGTTCGTTGGAATATTTAGTGTGCTGCTCCGGCGCACTGGGTTGCCAAAGTACAAATTTAATTGTGCGAAAAATCTGGCTTAACAAAAAGATGGAGAAAATTAATTCTCACGGTGCATATATAGAATTGAATAGGGATTTATCGAAACGTTTGCCCTACTAACTGAAAAGCAGTCAGTGGTTTGGCATATAGCCTTTCTTGTTGAGATGAGTGAACAGTAATAACTGGACATCTAAGGGGCAACTGTTTTATGACCTAGCACCCGAATACAGTCGTGGTCCGTTAATATGGACCCCGTTATAATTGACAACTCGAATTATGGACGAGTTTTGGGACGACCAAAATTTTCAGTGCATTTTATTTATTTATTTATTTCTGGTTTTGTGGTGCTCACGAACGGTCAGAGGGCCTCCCTAATGGTGCACCATACAAACAGTCAATACAAAGAAATGAATTAAAACACCATAATTACATAAAATAAAACAAAAACATCAATACTGCGGCAAAGACAAAACTATATAGATGGCGAGGCAACAACTGGCCTAGCTCGGGACTCATCATTGCGGAGGCATCAAAGTTGGCGTATGACGCCAAATAGGTCACCACTGAACAGATCAAAAATCCCGTAATGGGAGTTATATACAGTCTGAAGCCTCAAAGAAGGTGATTTCTCGTAACTATCACCACATACATAAAATGTTCTGTGGGTTCTAGTGTTGCAATGTGGAACATAGAATTGGAGCCGTGATACGATCGCAGCTGAATCGATTTCGTTATGGAAGCATTTGTACAAAAACAGCAGGTCACGATAGGTTCTCCTTGTGGACGAAAGAGGAATTGAATAACGACCACAACATTTTTTCCACAAAGGCTTTCGGGCTTTTTTGCCAGTTACCCCGCACCGTTTGGTGTAAATAAAATTTCATTCATTCATCCATTCATTGAAAAATTATGAAAACGGTAGTTCAGAGTTATCAAAAATGGGCGTTGCACGCTCTCAACTTTGTCCGAATTAGTCTTACAAGCTGAGTTCCATAGGGCTGTTCGGCTGGGCCAGAGGGCGCTCCTGATTACGGCATTCAGCGCCACTTGTGGCGATTGTGCTAAGTTTTCCAAAGTAGCGTGCTCTCTCATCACGCACATGGTATGCGCTGTGTCAGAATGGCCAAGGTGTGTTGCGCTTTTGAATAAGGCAAGACGGACCGAGGATTGTTCCCCCGTCAAGTCGGAAGAAGAGAAACCGTCACCAGCGGCGCGTTTTCGGCGCATGGCAGAATATTATCGGACAGGCTCGAAATACGAGTAAAATGTGCCTCCCAGGTGCCGTAGATCTACTAGCTCTGAGTGAAACCTGACTGAAGAATAAAGCCTGAATGCATACAGTTGGATATCTCTGGTTTCAAATGTTTCACTCAGGTTTACAAAGAGGATGTGAGAGCCGGTGGAGTAATGATTTATGAAATGAATGGAGCGAGCGCTACGAATGTTTGTCAGCAGCCAGAAGCCGGCTCTTTTTATGAGCGTTACATTCTTTCTTTTCCCTCTTTGATTACTTCAACTCAAGCTACCACTTGTAACATATCCTTGACTGTTTCGGAAGAGAGGGATATGGAAGTCAGATCAGAACTATCATCGGAACAGGGATTAAGATGCATTTGCGCTGAGATTACTGACTTTGAGACACTTGACTGTGAATGAGAACTAACTTAATGAGAGACATGTCTCGACTACAACAGAACTTTCATAATACAGTCGACCCCCGTTTATCCGGACTTCATTTATCCGGATCCCGCGGTATCCGGACAAAAGGCACGGGAACGGATTTTCCTCCATGTATTTTGTTCTCGTTTATCCGGACTTCAGCTTCCGGACTCGGACAAGAATTCCAGGGAACGAAAGTCGAAAATTCTTGTAATCCAGCTTCAGTTATCCGGACTACGGTGAGTAAGAGGAGACGCTGACCCCGCTTCGTCACCCTTTTCGCTGTGTTGGGGTTATTCCCGTCACACGTCAGGGACCTACATTCCTCTGTAGGGGAGACAACTGTGCACGATGACCCCCTTTTCTATTTGTGTGCGTTGGGTCACGTTGACCAGTCCAGTCATTTGGAAATATCTCGAGCAACTGTCCGGTTCTAGAGGGGAAAACTCCAACCCGAGGGCCTGCTGCTTACGGCCCGTTGGCGGATGAAGACATTCCCCTAGCTGAGCTGCGATCCCTGATGCAGAGGCTCACTGCGACTGCCGTACATGATGGTGCGATTTCTGACTACGTTGACGTTGATAAGGATGATGACGCGTATGCAGCTATGACTGATGACGTTGTGATTGCTGCTGTTGCCTCCGATAATGTGCAGCAAGACGGTGCCGATGACACCAGCGAGAAACAAGGCTCCGACATTGACACTTTGCGTCCGCACTGACATTCTTCGAGCAGCGCAACAGCGTGGCTCAACTCCATGCAATTAGCAAAGGTTTGCAGGAATCGAGTGCCTACACTACTATGTAACAGCTGTCATTGACGAGATTTCTGTGTTTTAATTAAACCTTGCTCTGTAGGACGTTTCTATTCGGTCGTTTCATTTATCCGGATGCCCCGGTATCCGGACGATTTCGCCGGGAACGGCACCGTCCGGATAAACGGGGGTCGACTGTACAAGCACCAATTGCAATGACTCCCACTGGATCCTGCGTACGTATGATGATTTTGGGATTCACATGCACTCGCGACATCTCATACTTCTTCTATGCCTGGCATGCACTCGCTGTCTGGGAATTTGTTCCACCTATATCTGTAGAATATGTAACTAAGAATTAAAAAATAAATAAATGCATAGTCCACACTACTCATGATTTTCACATAGTACTACGCAACCCCAGACATAGGTCTACGTCTATGAAAGAGTGACGTAGACGGAGGCGATCTAGTGGACGAAATTCATTATGAAAAATGCCTGAGCGTGGGGCACGAAGAAGATACAAAGGCCAAACAGCTCAAGTTTATAAGCTTGCAGAATCACACAGCTATCAGCTTGAGTTTGAATGTAAAAAGAAAAGAAAAACAGATATGATACAGGTACGCTCCGGTTTTCTTCGTGCGGTCGGTGCGGTTTATAACAGTAACGTGGTCCAGGCTTTTATTTTTCCCGTTCCTCGGGCTGTGCATTCTCAGATATTGCACGGAAACAGGTGGGAGATCGTGCACAACGCATATAATCACATTCTTCGCCTAACGAGTCTACTCTAAAACTTTTCCTCCCTGTACCACCAGGGGAGAAAGGCGGCGCTAGTGTCGCGCTGTAAAACTCCACGCGAACGTCCCTATGCAACAGAGTCTGGTTTGGTCTGGTTTACATGGAAACTCGCTTTTCGGACAATGAACGGTTCCAGCACGGTAGAAACCATATGTAGTCCACGTATTTTTGTCTCGTTATTATGTACGGTATCGATATGGAGGGCAAACGTCTCCTCACATTCTACTGGAGAGCTGTTGAAAGTAGGACGTTTCGTTGTACAAAGGGAGAGAGAGAGATAATGGGTTGAATGGCACAAAGGCAACGAAGGCCATAGAGCGCCAGAACCAGAGTTGTGCCTAACTCGTTACAAGTAACTCGTTACCTGGTAACGGTTACTTTTTTTGGTAACGAAGTAACGATTCAGTTACTTTTAAAAAAAATTGTAATAGTAACGGAATCAGTTACAAAAACTGGTAACTCGTTACTGACGTTACTCGTTCCTTTTCTTGAGCACGGGGAACACATTTCGGCATTCCGTGTGGTGCAATGCCTGCAGATTTGACCTGCGTGACGTGTGACTCAAAGTATTATTGCAGGCCTTAACTGTGTGTTGTTGTCCTTTCTCTTGTTTCCGTAATCTCCGACCATCAGTCCTTCCCAAGAATGGCCACCAATTGTGATATCTATGGCTACAAAAAACGCGTTTCGACTTTTCTTATCTTTGCTAAGCTTCTGAGCGCTCTAAATTATGACGCAGCCCCTCGTCTGTTTTGGGGAACCGTTGGTGATCTGTGGCACGAAAACCAGTGTTTTCGTAATGTCCGATCACCCCCACTTCGGAAACAAGGGAGAAGGTTCAGGCAAACTGATATAGATTCATGGTAACGGGCCGAGAGACACGGAACACGAAGGACGAACTGTATCAGCTTCTCCTGAAGTGCAATTCATCATTAATAAAGAGTTGAAGGCAAGTGACGGCGTGTTTGTTGGCTCCTTTAACTATGCTGCGGTAACGTTATATAATTTTTATAATTGGGGGTTTACTTCGCGAGACAACTGAGATCATGAGCGACGCCACAGCGGTCGGTCTGTGGATTGCTTTTGCCCACCTGAGGGTTCTTTAACGTCCGATGAAAGCTCATCACACGGCACCCCGTATTTAACGTCCCTCACGGAAGACGGCGTGTCTAAGCAACTTGTACCCTGCCACCAAGTTGCTGGCGTCCTCGGCCGGGTTCGAACCCGCGATCTCGGGATCAGAAGGCGAACACGCTACCGACTGAGCCACCGAGGCCGGTGCTGCGGTAACGTAAAAGTAACTCGTTACCTGTGAGTAACGAGAACTCGTTACTTTTGTATGTTGGTAACGAGTAACGTATTTAGTTACCTTTTTCTGAAGTAACGGGTAACGGTATTTAGTTCCTTTTTTTCGGTAACGGGCACAAGTCTGGCCAGAACTATGGTGAGCGTGTGGTGGTGTGGTGGTGGGAGATGATTATGGGAGAGATGATGTGAGAGATAGTGTGTGTGGTACTTAAAAGCTATCTACAGGTATGAGCGATGAGATAGACCAGGATAAGAGAGAGAGGAGAATGACGACAACAAGTGACTATAGGGCTGTTGCGGTAAGGTTTGAGGAGGGCGACTGGAGCGCCACTCTGACCCCTACCGTCGGAATGCTACGACACGCGGCCGCTCTCGCGCCGTATGCATAACTGATAGCAACGGGTAGGACGCGTCAAAGAGTGCGCCGTTCCTTTTTTATTTTTTCCGAAATCGAACTCTATTCGAATGGAATCGAACTCTACTAAAAATCGCAAACTGCTGTTAGTGTCGTACGCATAGCAGCAAGAAGATGGCTACGGCAAAAACTTGCCCGCCCAAGAAAAGTCCCCGGAAAAGATGTCCCAGAAAGAAATGTCCCCGACTGTCAGCGCTATTCCGGCTGCCGGTGATACGCAGACGGCTGTATTATCTTTTGTACTCCAGAACGAGCTAATTCTTAAAATATGAAGCCCTGAAATAATTGTTCCTGACTGCTGCCGCCGTTTACCGTTTTCAGTCATAGACTTACATTGCGGCTATGTAATATCCAGGTATAATCATTGCAGTAGACAAATATTGGTATCCGTTCTAATGAAATAGAACACAAAAACTTTGACCAGATATACTTTTCGTTTTCTTGTATTTGCTTTGCATTTTTCTGCTTTTTATATTAAAAGTCGACTGTGCAGCCGATGCTTCGGATAATGGTCGCTGTGTGACAGTAAGATCTCGAGTCTAGTGACGACGAAAACAGACACACACACAGAGAGTTTGGAGACATATGTGTCTGTTTTCGTCGTCCCTAGTCTCCGGGTCTTACTGTCATTAATTACACTCACCAGCTGACTTGTTTTTATCAATTCTTTCACTGGGTCGTCGTCACCAGAAACTCCATATATACATATACAAGGAAAAAATAGAGCCGGAGCTCTTTCGAGCTCTTACAAACATATACATATACAATATATAGCCTCGTGTATATGTGCACAACCTTTGTTTCCATACGCATTAAGAAATAGTTAGACGTCACTTTGAACGAGGCGGACATATGATAGCTGATTCCAAATCCAAATAGTCGAGAAGTTCGCTCAGAGGTCCCAGGAAAGAGCAACTATTTGGGTGTTGAACCACAAAACAGTTTGTGTTTCTTTTAGATATCCCGTTATTATTGTTCAACTATCTTCAATTATAACGGCGAGCGTTTTGTTAAGTCCCCATTGAATTCGATGAGCACCCTGCGAATTAATCTTTGCCACGTTCTTGTTAAGCCTGATTTTTCTCAGAATAAAATTTATACTTTTACTGGTGCACCCCCAGTGCACCAGAGAAGCACAATAAACACCCTAACAAACAGCGTCATTCGCGACATACACGCGTTCTGCATATATACATCGTGCCGTGCATTGTACACATGTTTCAGCGACTTTTTTAGAAATAATTTATCGATCCTTTGGACTTGTTTTCTATCCGGAAAACAGATGATAAACGATCACGCCACACCAAGTTAGCCAGCGTAGACTGAGTGTCGTCTGCTTGGGAGCGGCCGTGTGTTTAAAAGGTCACCGCTAGCGGCGCTGACACACAAGATTGCTGCGCCACCTCGCTCAGCGCAACAGGCCTATGGCACTTAAAAGCTATCTACTATCTAAAAGCTACTAAGTGTGAGCGATGAGGTGATCCAGGATGGGATATTTACATGAGGAGTTCGGTGATATTGGATAAAAAGCGGAGCAACGCTTAAGATCTACATCTGACTAAGTAACCCACACATGGTCAAAAATTGGATGACATTATCAAACGGTACAAGAGGAGTGTCACCCAGTAGAAGGGCTGGGAGCTATGCCATCGCCTTCACAGCTGTCCACAAGAACCATAAGAGCAAGATGGGTTATTTGTGGACACGAATGGCCTGGAAAATGCCATATGACGGCATGACTGTTCCGACATGACGTCCACGGGTGATTGACCCTCGTGCAAGGAGTTGTGCTTTTAGTAGTGCAGTCGCTCTCAGCGGCTTGTGAGAACAGAGGCGGTGCAGTTGTCAAGGTAAGTTGTCAGGCTCCGGTGTCGACGACTTTAGCAACGCCAAGTCAGCGGTCACATCTGCTATGGCTCAAGTGGGACTAGGAACGTCTCTTCAATTCTTTGAGGACTGTAGTTGCTCATTCCTGACCGACTGCTGTCATTCCAATGCACGCAGAGTAATGATAATAATGGAGGTCAGCGTTGTCTCCCTTTTGCCGCCGAAACCAGTTTTTTTAGTCCCTCCGGAGAACTGGGAATACAAGGAGCAACCGAGCCAGGAGCAATGTTTCCCCTAAGCCGTTCCGTCACTTCTTGCCGCGTACTGTATACATTCGATTTCCGTGGTAATTATGACTCTCTAGCTGTGAGTGCATTGTGTTCATACTTAATGCGTGTGAAGATGTGTGCGGACCGACTGCTGTCATTCCAATGCACGCGCGGTAACGACAGTAGTGGAGGTCAGCGTTGTCTCCCTTTTGCCGCCGAAACCAGTTTTTTTAGTCCCTCCGGAGAACTGGGACTACAAGGAGCGGCCGAGCCAGGAGCAATGTTTCCCCTAAGCCATTCCGTCACTTCTTGCGGCGTACTGTATACATTCGATCTGCGTAGTAATTATGACTGCGTCAAAGATCTTTTTGACGTCGCCATCGTTCAGTGAAATGAGGCGTGCCAACTCGTTCAGTGCGAGGGTGTTCCACTTTGTACAGATTCTGTGGCAACACTCGTGGCCCCTGATAACCTGAACAATCTGTTCCGTCAACCTCGCCAGAGAAAGCGATCGTTCCAAGACGCACCACTTCCAGTGAAGTGTTCACTGAAGAGCCTTCACAAACTGTACCAGGGTCACTTCTATCAGGTCGTTCCAGGAGATATCGAGCTCAGGAAGCGTATGGTTTGACTCCAGAGCTTGTTCTAGATGCCTTGCACCTGCGTCTGTCAACCTGCTCCCTCGAAGTTGAGGCTTCTGGAGAGTAACGTTCACTTTTAGAGCCTGAGCAAACTGAACCACATCACTTTCCGCCACACCACAGTTCGAGCGTTCTTATTGTCCCGTTCGTCTTCAAGGCATCAGAAATGTGGGGCATACTACGAGCACTATCAATAGATTCATTTATTTTCAAATTCTCGATGCAACTGTTCGCTCTGAGCGCAATCGCGATAATTTCCAATACATCGTCAGGCATGTGACAGAGAAAGAGGTCCTTAAGGTATCTATTGCATTGTACAATTTCCGCCAGATGCACAGCAGCAGCTTTCTTGAAACTGTAATCACGGACTTGCAGAGACGTCAAGTGGTCGCACTGCTGAAGTGCTTTCAAAAGGAGCTTCATCCCCTCTTTCCTGACGTCACACACTTCAACTGCGGTGACCTCTTGAGTCCTTCCGAAAGCCGTGACGCGGACTCGATATCGAGCTTGAGGTAGCGTCCTTCAAAATGCTCTAGCATGGTGTCGGGTCTGATGCCCTGAAGAAACACGTTGTGCTGTGCGCTTAGCTCTCAGGTGGCTGCTTTGACGCTTTTAATGTTAGAGCCGTGTGCAAGGGCAAGTTTAAGGGCCGTCGGGAAGTGGACAAATAGGCTTGTTTCGTACAGATCTATTCCTTGTATGCAGGGGTGTTGTTTCACGAGCCAGCACATCAGGAACAGAGAGTCCAGCAACGCAACCTCAGAGAAGGTGCCATCATTTGACGGTATTCGAGAGACATTCAGCTCTCCTGGCTTGGCGGAATAAAAGCGCTAAAAACACAAGGACGACGGACACACAGTTAGCGCACTAACAACCACTTATTTTTCGACAACAACCGTTCCTTAAAAGAGCTCACAAATTCCCTTTCCTTCGTCGTCAACCCAATGGAAGCGCCGCTGACGCACTTGTCACCCCCCTCCGCTATCAAAAAAGCTTCCCAGGTTTCTCGTTCCCTGCTATCGGAGAACCTGGCCTTTATCTGCGTGTCCACCGAACAAAGGCAGACAACCACAATCCCTCACATGTAAAAAAAGACTACCAGAACGTGCAGATAGATTATACTTGTGCTCTCTCAAACGAACATTTATACACCTTCCTGTTTGGCCCAGATACATGGGCCCACATGACAATGGAATTTCATACACAACATGAGAAACACAGCTAACAAATCTATCCCTATGCTTCACAACGCAACGGGTCCATGTATCTGGGCCAAACAGGAAGGTGTTGAAATGTTCGTTTGAGAGAGCAGAAGTATAATCTATCTGCACGTTCTGGTAATCTTTTTTTACATGTGAGGGATTGTGGTTGTCTGCCTTTGTTCGGTGACACGCAGATAAAGGCCAGGTTCTCCGATAGCAGGGAACGAGAAATCTGGGAAGCTTTTTTGATAGCGGAGGGGGGTGACAAGTGCGTCAGCGGCGCTTCCATTGGGGTGACGACGAAGGAAAGGGAATTTGTGAGCTCTTTTAAGGAACGGTTGTTGTCGAAAAATAAATGGTTGTTAGTGCGCTAGCTGTGTGTCCGTCGTCCTTGTTTTTAGCGCTTTTATTCCGCCATTCCTTACCAACAGCCCCAGTCTGAAGTTTTAAGTCTCCTGGCTTACTTTCGTGGAGCTGAACATCAACACAGAATAAGATTCGATCGCAGCTAGAGTGTCACGTACTCAAGCAACCAACATCCTGCCTCATAATTCCTGGAACAGGGTTTGCGATGTCAACGCCTTTTCGTTTGAAGACGTTCTGCACAGAGAAAATTCTTGATGTCAACGTTGCGGGATCAAGGAACGGAATTTGTCGAGCGATCTCTGCGATCTCTGGGTGGCTCGAAACGTAGTCCCGTGCTTCTCCCGCGCTGTTAAATGCCATGTTGCTCTGTAAAGAGAAGCAGGTAGAGTTGGGGCGGGGGCAGACAACGACAGTTTGCAGTTTAGTTGTGTGAAAGTTGTCAGAGCCATGATGTTTGCGAAAGAGTTTTGCGAACGAGACACCTATAGATTCAAAGAGCCCATTCAGTTTCTTCCCCCACACACGCGCCATGCATGTTCGTTGTGGCATTCGTCGCACTCGTGGTATTACTCGAAATCCAAGCTTTCAATCACATGCAGAAGTCCATCTCGCAACTGCCACAGCATAGAACAACGTCACACGGTCACAGTGCAAACAACTGAACGGCAACAAGTTGGCAACAAAACGACAACAAAATTTCCTATGGTGAAAAATTCATAAAAGTGTTCTCACACAACGGCAAATACTCTCTGAATGTGAATACCCTTAATTTTCCGACGTGTAGATTTTTAAATATAACTTTTGACACGTTACGCGAGACACCCTGTATGTGGACCAAGACCTAATAGATTGTAGCGACCATGTCGAGGGCACCTGGTCTCAGCGCCGCATTTGGAAGCTAGCGGTGGGGCTACTCATCGGTCCTCTTATTGCTTCCTCAATTTCTGCAATACTTCGTACTTCAGCTTACTTTGGTATTTCTGTACAAACGGTGGATATTCCACAGAAGATATGCTTCATTCTAAGGTTGATTATCATCAGCATTCTACGCGTTTTCATAGGAGCCGTTGCTGTCGTCTGCTACGGTAGTCCTACTTCTGCTTCTACGCGTTCAAAATTCAAATTTCCATTATCCAATCGTAATGTAGATCTCTCGAGCCGATGAGTAGCGCCCCTGTAGCGGACTGTGCGGACGGGCTCCTCATGGGGATGGTCGATTATGACATGGTCATTATAATATCTAGCAGGTCATGAACATAGGTGTGGGGTACGGGTAGGTGTGGGGATTAACCAGCTCAGCATTACTCCTTATTTTGCAACGTCTGCAACCTGGGTCGTGGACTCTTGGACTTCCCGCTCTCGTCTGCTGCGCCTTTCGTCTTTCCGTCAAGCTTCCCAGCGCTGCATTTCGAAGCTAGCGGTGGTGCTACTCATCGGTTCTCTTATTGCTTCCTCAATTTCTGCAATACTTCGTACTTCAGCTGGCCTTAGTGTTTTCTTGTAGAAGCAGTGAATGTCCTACTGGATCCTTCTTTTTAAGTTGATTAACACATACGGGGAGATATATTTATTAGAAGAATGAAAAAAAAAAAACTGGGAGGACGAAACACAGCATGTTATATTAGACAGCAAAAAAAGAAAATGCGTGTTCCTTACTACGAGTTCAAAGGAGAAGAAGTAGTAGAAAGACACAAGGACGGCAAACTGTAAAATACGAATCGACGCCGTGCAAAACTATGCGATAACCTCATAACTGCGGTTTCTCGTTTCCTCTTGTACTTTTCGTTACATTCCCCATTCAAATTAGGGAGAAGAAAGAAAAAAGGGTGTGAAAAAGGGGTAACTTCTATAGTTGCCACCTAGCTCAAAATAGCATCTGATAAAGGGTGTAAAAAGGGGTAGGAGCTCATACCCTCCAAACGCCCATTTCCACCGACGTCCCAAATTAACCAATTTTCCCCGAAAAAATATTCGGAGGTTCTGGGCTTTCGGTTGATCTGGACAGGCGGGTGACAGTGACCCATATCCCCCAAATGCTCTTTTCATCAAAGCGTCCAGAACTACCGAAAGCGGGAGGAGTAGGAGGAGTGTCGTTGGGAGGAACCCGAGAGGTCTGCCTGCCTGATTAGGCGGCATGTTTCTCGGGAAGGGGAAGGTGGTGGAGAGGAGGAGAGGAAAGGGTGAAGTGGAAGACCGAGCGGAATCCGCTCGGGGGGAGGATAGCTGCGTCCATGGGCCGACTTCAGGGGAACTGTGCCGGCATATGCCTATTACACATCTGAGGGAAACCCAGGAAAAACCCCAGACGGCACAGCCGGCCCGCGGATTCGAACCGCGGACCTCCCAGTCTCCAAGCGCACGCGTTACCGCTGCGCCACCGGAGCTGGTACCGAAAGCGGGAATGCGTGAATGCGGGAATACCGAAAGCGGGATACTTAAAAGGGCACGCATTCCCCGTTTTTCAGGGAGAGGAGGAAGGGTGAGCGGTTCCCAAGTGTGCGGGAATCCAATGTACAGCTGGAAGCAGAGTTAACTAGAACGCCACTTCGACTGGCGGAGCTAAAGCTGTCCCACTTGTGCTGCGGGGGTGTCCGCCTTGCCATGAGCTGTTGACTCGGCATTGCCCGCAGCTATGTTTTTTCATTGCGGTGTTTCTTTGTGTTTGCGGCGATTATGTGAAGGTGTATTCCGGCCGATATGCGATATGCCGGGATGCGATGCCTTTATCTCATTGATACACGCTCCTCATTCGGTGCTCGAAATGTTCTGTGGCGTGATGTATGCGGTCCGCTGACTTTTATGGCTTCTTTTGTTCCCGTGCTTAATAATTCTCCTTAGAGATGTAACAGATATGACTGATATAAAAATGAGAGCTGATGCACGAAATATATATTAAAGAAGCCTGAGCTTGTGTGGGTATGGTGGTGGTGACGAAAAACCGGCTTGGGTGGGTAGAAATGACACGACACTCGGTGTGTAAAATTAAGATCGCGTTCAAGAAGTGATCTGAACAGAGAGATATTTCGAAAATGAATTTTATTCGTATGCACGTTGCTGATGGGAGAAGCACTATCTTCGGAAGCTCAAGGAGGTCCGCGTCATGAGGCACGGAAAAAGAACATGGTGGGAATGGTATTGTAGCAGCCGCAGCGGTGCCAGCGTCATCTTCGATCAGCATCTCGCGCCCGCGTAGCCGCCGAAAATAAATCAGTTGGGCTCTCGCCGTCAAACAAGCCGGTTCTCTTTGTCTCTCCTTGAGTTCCAACAACTGGTGACCCGAACGTTCCGTGACCGAACATTCTAGAACCTTGGCCCGTGCAACGCAATGCCTCTCGGGGACCCGCAAGCATAGCTGGGCGGCCTCACTCATGAGGACCCTCATGAGGACGCCTCACCCTCACCTCATGACGATGAGGTGAGGGTGAGTGAGGCCAGACCACGCTGAAAGTTCTTCATGAGGACAGTCGTGAGGCATTGTCCCTCATGAGGCCCACCGTGAGGGCCCTCATGAGGCCAGTCGTCGTGAGGCCATCAATACGTGAGGGTGCAACGTATTCCCTGAGGAGTCTTACAGATGAGGCCGTGAGGCCCTTTGTGAGGAGCCTCACCGATGAGGCCGTGAGGCGTTTTGTGAGGAGCCTCACCGATGAGGCCGTGAGGCCCTTTGTGAGGAACCTCACGGTTGACGCCGTGAGGCCTTTCGTGAGGAACCTCACGGATGAGGCCGTGAGGCCTTTCGTGAGGAACCTCACGGATGAGGTCATGGGTCCATTCGTGAAGAGCCTGACGGATGAGGTCATGGGTCCATTCGTGAAGAGCCTGACGGATGAAAAGGAAACCACTGTATCTCTCGCTTTGGAGAAGGCGTGCGGCAGATGACATCACTCTGCGCGAAGGGCCAATGGAAATTCGAAGATCTTCGAGGATCGCCATGTTCCGTTCTTAGGTTTCATTCCTCCATATACAGGGTGGTCCACCAACCATGATAGAAATTCACAGTAAAAGAGGTTGGACCTGGAGAGACATGCGGTCAAGGAATTTTTTTTCTGCCAATAACTTTTGGCACATATTGGTAGCATTTTTATTTCATTTTAAGTGACGGAAAGTTAATTTCTTGAATTGAACTCCGAAATTTTTCAAGGCAACCTGACGTTTTCTTTGCGGAAATGGGTTCCCCGTGGTCATTTTTCTCAGTATAGCACATAATCCCACTCGCAATGCAATGACAATTGCCGAAATAAATTCATCGAATATTCGTGGAGATGAGCCCTTGGCTCCGCCTCTTTTTTGACGGCTCTAAATTTGAGCGCAAAGCTGCGAAGAAAGGAGGTTACATTGACACGCCACACGAGGGGGAAAGGGTTACAAGCTTTACCCACGGAACAAATACCCCCGGTGAGTGCGGGAATCAGAGCTATCTTATCAAAAATGAGGTCACCCGACGTGTTGACGGGTAGGGAAGGAAATACATTTTTGGACCGTTTTGCACTCCGGTCTCAGTGAATGCAGTGAACAAGTAAACGGCAGCGATGGCAAGCACCGTGTACTCCAACCAAGAAAAAACAAGGATGATCATTGCTCTCGGGGCTGCAGGTATGGTCTATGACAGAGCAGTCCTCAAATATAGTGAAATGCTTCCAGGAACTAGGGTGGTGAGCTCTTGTACCATAAGACGTGCATTTGTGAGACTGTCCACAACAGGAAGTTTCCATTCCGGTACCCAGAGCCGGTCACACCCAATCTCTGCCAGTGAGTCGACACGAAACAAACCAGCCCCTGGAAGAAGTAGGAGATGATCTCCACGTAAAGTCTGCGCACCCTGGCAAAGTGAGTACAGACATCAAAGTCAAGTGTGCTGAGGATACTACACAAGCACAAACTCCACACGTACCACGTGAGCCTTCATCAACATTTCCAGCCGGGCGACAACCAGAAACGGCTGGATTTCTGTAACTGGATCCGATGTCGGACCCAGGAAAGCAGAAACTCTGTGAACAGGGTCATTTTGGCTGATGAGGCCCACTTCTGCCATAGCGCTCAAGTGAATTGCCACAACGCGCATTATTGGAGCCAAACAAACCCACACTGGCTACGGGACTGCAAGCATCAGTACGAGTGGGGATTGAATGTATGGGCCGGGATTTATAACGGAGCCATCATTGGGCCAGTCTTTTTCACGGGACCCCTAAATGCCAACCGTTACTGTAGCGAAATTTTAGATGCCTTGTTCAGTTTTATTGATGACCTGCCTGTTTCTGAACAGACCCGCGCGTGGTTTTAGCACGATGGGGCTCCACCTCACAGCGCGCGGCGTGCGGTACAGCTGCTCCGTCACATGTTCCGGGAGAAGTGGGCTGGCCGGTTTGGTCCAGTGTCATGGCTCGCCAGGTCTTCTGACTTAACGCCGATGGACTTTTACCTCTGGGGTCGCATCAAAGACGAAGTATACAAAAGCGAACCACGATCGCCGGCTGACCAGCAGGGGGAAATCACTGCTTTCTGCTCGTCGCTTTCCAGATCCGAAATAAAAAGGGCCGTGGAAGATACAATTCGGAGATCCCACCTGTGCATTGCAGCAGATGGCGAACGCTTCGAACGCTTTTACGCTTATGATAACCTAATTAAAGTACACAGGAAGTGTGTTGAATGTGAAGAAATCCGTAGCATGTTGAAACAAACGAATTGAAAAAAGAAGAAAGCTGACAGGCGTTCGTGCATACACCTCTCTCTCTCACACACATACACAGGTTCATGACAATAAGGTGGTGCAGAAAAACTGCGGGACCGCTATCAGCGGTCGTAGTGAAAACTGCCGCGTACGCACCCAAAAGCAAACAAACACACTCAGCAAAACACGAATAAAGGAAAAAGAGCGCGACCCTGAAACTGACGTGGGCAAAGCTGACACCTGGCAGCGGAACTCTTCTGTGGGTTGGGTTTGTAACCCTTTCCCCCTCGTGTCACGTGTCAATGTAACCTCCTTTCTTCGCAGCTTTGCGCTCAAACTTAGAGTCGTCAAAGGAGAGGCGGTGCCAAATGCTCTCATTTTCACGATTTTCGCCGAATTTATTTCGGCAATTGTCGTTGCATTACGAGTGCGGTTATGTGCTATACTGAGTAAAATGACGACGGGGAACCCATTTCTGCAAAGAATACGTTAGATTGCCATGGGAAATTTTGGAGTTCAATTACGAAAAATTAAATTTCCGTCAATTGAAATGAAATAAAAATATTACAAATATGTGACAAAAGTTAATGGCAGAAAAAAATCCCTTGACCGCATGTCTTTCCGTGGCCTACGTTTTGTACTATGAATTTCTATCATGGTTGGTGGACCACCCTGTATGAAGGCTACAATGAAGAATCTCGCGGGTGGGGGCATGCGACTTTTTCATGAGGGACCTTACAGATAAGTCATGACTCTCTTAGGCGGTCACGTTATGTTGTTGCATAAGGTACAACCCCGAGAATAGGGAACACGATTTCGTTGACGTTAAGTCGTGTTTTGAGCGCCACACTACCTCTTGTGGGTTCGTTGTTCTGCCTGTTTACTGGAATAGCAGTGTCGTTTGGAGAGGCCCTGTACTGCGTTTTCGAAAGCGCGTACAGCTGCTTTCCCCCGCTAACTTCGAATGATTGCAACTGGACACACGCGTTCTGTGTCGTGCCAAAGGTGTCATGTGCAGTATTTTTGTATTTTCTTTTTAAACAAATGTTACCGCCGCTGGGAATTAACGAGGCTTTCTTTTTATTTTGACGTCTCTTGTTCTTAACAGCATCAAGCTCAATATAAAGCACCTTTACCGGGCTCCCCAAAGTCTGTGCGACAGCAATAATGAAGGAAGTACTAAGGAAGGAACTAACAAAGCAGAACAAACAAATAACAATCAAAATGATGAAAAACCCGAGACTGGGGAAGAGACGAAAAACTGACGTTGAAATTGAGAGTTTGTGTGCGTCGTCTGTTTTTCGTCTTTTCCCCAGTCTCGGGTTTTTCATCATGGAGTTGTAAGAATTTTCAAAATCTTTCTTTGTCTCCTCAAAACGAAGCCAGGAAAACTGGAATCACCGTGACTGTAGCGCGCCTTTGAAATGTAAAAGAAGGAGAAGAAAAAACAACAACAAAAAGGCACGACCTGATTGCAGGTGCGATTAAGTACCATTACTGTGCCCAAACACTTCAGCTGTGAGCGTATCCTCCGATTCTGGCAGCAGCGTCATACGGGTCTGAGAATCGAGTACAGGACCTCTTCAAGCACTATTCCCCACCACCACCCGATCATTTTCGTAACGGTACATCTGCACTGAAGTATTTCGGGCTCCACTTTACTGATGCCAAACACTAACGTTAAACCTCACTGTGACAGTAACAACTGTCAGCACATTTCTCCGAAGCACAGTACGAAACCCTGTAAACAGTTTAATGCCGCGCAGTATCATTAGCACCAACTACCGACACAGTAAATAAACGCCGACGTGACGATGCCGTGACGTGACGCTGTGACGTGACGACGCCGACGTGACATGTGAACATGACGGAAAGTTCTTTTGAGGCTCACGTGTCCCGTAGTGACTTGAAGACACATGAGGCCATGTGGGTCCTCATGAGGTGAAGGTACGTGAGGCCACGAGGGCCCTCATGAGGTGAGGGCACGTGAGGATGAGGACACGTGAGGCCATGTGGGTCCTCATTAGGCGAAAGTACGTGAGGCGCCGTGAGGACATGAGGGCCCTCATGAGGTGAGGACACGTGAGGTTGAGGACTCCTGAGGCCATGAGAGCCCTCATGAGGTGAAGATACGTGAGGCTACGAGGGTCGTGAATAGGCTCATGAGGTGAAGGCATGTGAGGATGAGGATGGTGAGGCCTTTCGGGATCCCGATGCCCTGAAGTGAGGTTCGTGAGGGAAAAATTTGAAATGGAATGTGAGGGTGAGGGCGACTTAGGTTAAGTTACTGGTGAGGAAAATTTGGTGAGGGTGAGTGAGGCTGATAAAGTCGGCGCTTCGTGAGGTGAGGATGAGTGAGGCCGCAGGAAAATGCCCACCTATGCCCGCAAGCCAGCTCTGCTCCATCCCCGACGTCTTGACTGACTGCCGTCGCCGAGAAGCTACCCCCGTAATTCAACCGCAACCCAGCTGTACCTTAAAAATTATCAGTTGGGCTCTCGCCGTCAAACCAGCCGGTTCTCTTTGTCTCTCCTTGAGTTCCAACAACTGGTGACCCGAACGTTCCCTGACCGAACATTCTAGAACCTTGGCCCGTGCAACGCAATGCCTCTCGGGGACCCGCAAGCCAGCTCTGCTCCATCCCCGACGTCTTGACTGACTGCCGTCGCCGAGAAGCTACCCCCGTAATTCAACCGCAACCCAGCTGTACCTTAAAAATTATCAGTTGGGCTCTCGCCGTCAAACCAGACGGTTCTCTTTGTCTCTCCTTGAGTTCCAACAACTGGTGACCCGAACGTTCCCTGACCGAACATTCTAGAACCTTGGCCCGTGCAACGCAATGCCTCTCGGGGACCCGCAAGCCAGCTCTGCTCCATCCCCGACGTCTTGACTGACTGCCGTCGCCGAGAAGCTACCCCCGTAATTCAACCGCAACCCAGCTGTACCTTAAAAATTATCAGTTGGGCTCTCGCCGTCAAACCAGACGGTTCTCTTTGTCTCTCCTTGAGTTCCAACAACTGGTGACCCGAACGTTCCCTGACCGAACATTCTAGAACCTTGGCCCGTGCAACGCAATGCCTCTCGGGGACCCGCAAGCCAGCTCTGCTCCATCCCCGACGTCTTGACTGACTGCCGTCGCCGAGAAGCTACCCCCGTAATTCAACCGCAACCCAGCTGTACCTTAAAAATTATCAGTTGGGCTCTCGCCGTCAAACCAGCCGGTTCTCTTTGTCTCTCCTTGAGTTCCAACAACTGGTGACCCGAACGTTCCCTGACCGAACATTCTAGAACCTTGGCCCGTGCAACGCAATGCCTCTCGGGGACCCGCAAGCCAGCTCTGCTCCATCCCCGACGTCTTGACTGACTGCCGTCGCCGAGAAGCTACCCCCGTAATTCAACCGCAACCCAGCTGTACCTTAAAAATTATCAGTTGGGCTCTCGCCGTCAAACCAGACGGTTCTCTTTGTCTCTCCTTGAGTTCCAACAACTGGTGACCCGAACGTTCCCTGACCGAACATTCTAGAACCTTGGCCCGTGCAACGCAATGCCTCTCGGGGACCCGCAAGCCAGCTCTGCTCCATCCCCGACGTCTTGACTGACTGCCGTCGCCGAGAAGCTACCCCCGTAATTCAACCGCAACCCAGCTGTACCTTAAAAATTATCAGTTGGGCTCTCGCCGTCAAACCAGCCGGTTCTCTTTGTCTCTCCTTGAGTTCCAACAACTGGTGACCCGAACGTTCCCTGACCGAACATTCTAGAACCTTGGCCCGTGCAACGCAATGCCTCTCGGGGACCCGCAAGCCAGCTCTGCTCCATCCCCGACGTCTTGACTGACTGCCGTCGCCGAGAAGCTACCCCCGTAATTCAACCGCAACCCAGCTGTACCTTAAAAATTATCAGTTGGGCTCTCGCCGTCAAACCAGCCGGTTCTCTTTGTCTCTCCTTGAGTTCCAACAACTGGTGACCCGAACGTTCCCTGACCGAACATTCTAGAACCTTGGCCCGTGCAACGCAATGCCTCTCGGGGACCCGCAAGCCAGCTCTGCTCCATCCCCGACGTCTTGACTGACTGCCGTCGCCGAGAAGCTACCCCCGTAATTCAACCGCAACCCAGCTGTACCTTAAAAATTATCAGTTGGGCTCTCGCCGTCAAACCAGACGGTTCTCTTTGTCTCTCCTTGAGTTCCAACAACTGGTGACCCGAACGTTCCCTGACCGAACATTCTAGAACCTTGGCCCGTGCAACGCAATGCCTCTCGGGGACCCGCAAGCCAGCTCTGCTCCATCCCCGACGTCTTGACTGGCTGCCGTCGCCGAGAAGCTACCCCCGTAATTCAACCGCAACCCAGCTGTACCTTAAAAATTATCAGTTGGGCTCTCGCCGTCAAACCAGACGGTTCTCTTTGTCTCTCCTTGAGTTCCAACAACTGGTGACCCGAACGTTCCCTGACCGAACATTCTAGAACCTTGGCCCGTGCAACGCAATGCCTCTCGGGGACCCGCAAGCCAGCTCTGCTCCATCCCCGACGTCTTGACTGGCTGCCGTCGCCGAGAAGCTACCCCCGTAATTCAACCGCAACCCAGCTGTACCTTAAAAATTATCAGTTGGGCTCTCGCCGTCAAACCAGACGGTTCTCTTTGTCTCTCCTTGAGTTCCAACAACTGGTGACCCGAACGTTCCCTGACCGAACATTCTAGAACCTTGGCCCGTGCAACGCAATGCCTCTCGGGGACCCGCAAGCCAGCTCTGCTCCATCCCCGACGTCTTGACTGACTGCCGTCGCCGAGAAGCTGCCCCCCTATTTCGACCGCAACCCAGCTGTACCTTAAAAATTATCAGTTGGGCTCTCGCCGTCAAACCAGACGGTTCTCTTTGTCTCTCCTTGAGTTCCAACAACTGGTGACCCGAACGTTCCCTGACCGAACATTCTAGAACCTTGGCCCGTGCAACGCAATGCCTCTCGGGGACCCGCAAGCCAGCTCTGCTCCATCCCCGACGTCTTGACTGGCTGCCGTCGCCGAGAAGCTACCCCCGTAATTCAACCGCAACCCAGCTGTACCTTAAAAATTATCAGTTGGGCTCTCGCCGTCAAACCAGACGGTTCTCTTTGTCTCTCCTTGAGTTCCAACAACTGGTGACCCGAACGTTCCCTGACCGAACATTCTAGAACCTTGGCCCGTGCAACGCAATGCCTCTCGGGGACCCGCAAGCCAGCTCTGCTCCATCCCCGACGTCTTGACTGGCTGCCGTCGCCGAGAAGCTACCCCCGTAATTCAACCGCAACCCAGCTGTACATTAAAAAATTATCAGTTGGGCTCTCGCCGTCAAACCAGACGGTTCTCTTTGTCTCTTCTTGAGTTCCAACAGTATGTTTTGTATCTGAAAAGTATAGAGGGACGGCGGAAAACACACAAACCTCATCCACCTAAATCTGAGGAGATTGACAGCTCAGACGATATGTTGGTTTCATGCGTTCATGCTGCTTGAAACCTTTTTGCTAGGCGGGGTTGTTTCAGCCGGTTAATAGCGTATTTTCTGAATGCATGAACTGTATTAACAAAAAGCATAAAGTAAAGTAAAGTAAAGGAGGAGGTCCCTTTTGTAAGCTTTTTCGGCACCTGTGCCATGGGCGCTTTGTTACTATTCGCTTTCCACTATGATGACCTACACAGTGCCTGGGCCCCGGTCACTCACATCGAAAATATCTCTCTGTCGGGTTCGGATCACTTCCTGAACGCAATCGACATCAATAATACATTTCCTTGTCAAACTTCACTTCTGAGTCAGTTGCAGGAAGTATATTGGATTCCCGCGCACCCAAGAACCCCTCACCCTTCCTCCTCTCCCTGACAAACGGGGAAAGCGTGTCCTTTCAGGTATCCCGCTTTCGGTGGTTCTGGGCGCTCGGATGAAAAGAGCATTTGGAGGATATGTGTCACTGTCACCCGCGTGCCCAGATCAACCGAAAGCCCAGAACCTCCGAACATTTTTTCGGATGAAATGAGCTTTTGGTTGAATTGGGACGTCGGTGGAAATGGGCATTTGGGGGATATGGGGACTTAACCGTAAAAAGGGGTGGTAAAAGAAATTATCACTTATCGAGATTGCTACAGAAAAGTGTACGCCCCCGTAGCTCACCGAATCAGAAGCGGGAAAACGTGCTATGCGTTGAAGTTCTGTTTTGAGAGCGAGGTAGAAGCTAGAACGTTGCAACCTTTTAGACACAACATATAGTGACAAGTATATTAACGTCTAAAAGGTGTAACCGCTCCAACCATTTTTCTAACAGGGTAGGGAGAAAAATTAACGGTCTCCCTTGTGGTGCAACGACGGATAACATATCAACTTGGAAGATAATGCTGGGATAATTTTAATTTGGCAGTTTATGGTTTGTATGTTTGGGTAAAATGTAGGAGCATAACTGCAATGAGTTATCATATAATGCTGAAGGAGAGGACAACGCGCTGTGGTGTTTGACTTAAGAATAACTATTTTGGTGACACAATGTGTTTTTGGTCCCCCTCCTTCCCTGAAATCAGCAACTTTCTCAAAGGAGTGCACCGCTCGAACGGTGTATCTCCCTGGGCGCAGACAAAAGCTCACCGGCCAAACGCTTACGCTGGTAACATTGAGGGCGAACATAAGGTCACCGTTTTACTTGCTTCTTGTTTTCCAGCTGCCTTATTTATTGCATTGGCCACTAATAAAAAATATTTAAGACAGATCAATCAAAACCTCCTACATATTTGACACGTTGAGGAGTGGGTCAGTTCATGTAAAATATGCACGCCCCAGATTGACCATGGTGAGGTCATGAGAGCCTCTTACCACGACCGTGCTCTTACGTTATTTAGACGTGTGGTAATGGGTCAGTTCGTGTGGACTGTGTACCCGTGGAGAGGTACGAAGGTTTTCTCAGGAGAGCCTTTTATGTATTTCACACGTTGGGGATTGGGTGAGTTCACGCAGAATATGCACTCGTCGAGACTGACCAAGGTTAGGTCAGGCGAAGGCTCTCCTGATCTTTCTCTATCTCTCTCCTGATCCTGAATCTTTTTCAGCCTTCATGGGTGCATATTCTACATGAGCCGGCCCACACACCCACTTGTGAAATAGATAAAAGACACTCCTTACATAACATTGTCAGTCTCGACGGGTGCGCCGCGTCGCCAAGTGAGAACTGGCCCTTAGTACGCTCAGGATCATTGTTATTGAGAATATGATATTGACCTCTTTCCAGTAGATTTGTTCTTTTTCGAGATTTGCGCACGCCTTTCCGTGACAATCTAGATGTATACGATAGGAAGCCTATCAGAAGGCCGAAAATCATGACGCCGAACTATAAGAAGGCCGAAAAATCATAAGGCCGAAAGTCAAAAGGCCGAAAATGAAACGGCCAAAGAGATAGAAGACACTGAATGGGACTGTTCTTGTTATACGATTATAAAAAAGTTTCCTGGCTCTTGTATCAGAAATCGAATAATTGGAATGCGTAGCATTTGGTGCTCGGCTAGCTAGACTGGCTAGAGAAAAAAAAATCTACAACATGTGTATTACAAAGAGAAAGTGCCTCGTGGGTGAATACCAGTAAATGAGAACAAACAACCGTCTGAATCGCTTGATCTGCAGAATAAGCTTAAACCCAGTAATGATCATTGTTAATTTACCCCTGCATAGGATCTCTATGACAAGATCTGTAGGATTTTTTTTCTTTTTTGCTTCGCCTGCAACCTTTTGTACCGTTCTATTTCAAGAACTGAATAATGACCACGCTTGTCCCCTGACACAGGAGCACATATATAATTTCTTCCAGAATGGTCATCAGTTGTCCCAGGTCATTCACTCGGCTACTCACCCTACTTATCGAAAGACCGAACAAGTTGGTGCGGTTTAGAGCTGATGATAGGGAACTGGTTTTAGGAATGACCTAGGTTGAAGTTGTTGTTGAAAATGGGATGAGAATGGGAAATGTCATCGCATAGCTTGTAATTTTTCATTTTAACTTACTGACATTGTGTACAATAAATGCATACAATAACACAATGGCTACTTTTCCTTTTTGTTTTCCCGTTAGTGATCGAAAGTACGTTATTAACGCGAAGTTCGGTGAAATAATTTATTTGCTGGATTATTCACAACCAGTTTATCCTACTTAATTTGTAGAGCTAATTTTTTATCGCCGTTGGAAGAACAGTTTTCGTATCTTGGGTTCCTTATTTTTCGGCCTTTCGATAATTAGGTTTTCTGACTTATCGGCCTTCTGATTGTTCGATGTTTTGATTTTTCGGCCTTTTGATTTTAGGCCTTCTGATAATTCTGCCTTTTGAGTTTCGGCCTTATGACTGCCACCCTATACGATAACTCATAGAAAAAGACTCCACTGTTCTGTGAACCGATAAATGTATCGTTCGGAAAAATGGTTGATGGAGAGAGTGTTACGCAGTAAAGGTGGGTTTTCAGACTGCATGTGTTGTTATCGCTGCACGGCGTACAGTTGTGCAGGCGTACGGGATCCGATGTAAATGCAGTCGTACACAAAATCGAACGAGAAATAAACGAACGCAATGTCTGCTGCTTAGTACAATTTATTGCCCTCAAAAGTTCCCGCCACCCATGAACATATTGGTAAAAGAGAATACCAGGGTCTCTTATTTCATATACGTGCAATTGATCATTTCGTAGTTGAGGGATGCCAGTCAGCCATGTTGTTTACTCAATGGTATGGGTGCATTTCGAACAGCCGCTCTCCGCTGTGCAACTGTCTCCAGGGCAGGTGCTACCCCCATAACAAAGGCATACCGAGAGATCGGCGCATTCCGTACACTCGCTCGCGAGTGTGCAACTTTCGCTAGGGCAATCGATAACACCATGAAGACAAGCGCAGAGCTCAACGACAACGTCACGACCTGCAAAGGGAAACGTCCTCACAATGATGGCTATACGGTAACATCGTTAATAATTGCAAAAGTCCTTACGTTCAAGCTCGTGTCCTTCAGGTGCAGCTTCACTGGCGACAAATCCACCTTAAAAAGAAAGGTAAATTTTGAAGTTCTCGCACTCTCAAGTTCCCCCCAAACTTGGATCGCACCAGATGAGCTGCGTCACGCGCTTCCGACAGCTTGTTACGCGCCCTGAGCACCTGTTCACGTGACTACCTCATCTCTCTAAACGTGTTACCGAATGACGAGGAAAGCCTTCGTGTAGAAAACTTTCTGCTGTCTTAGGGCGAAGGACATCTTCAAGGAAAAGGAAAGGATAGGGGGTGTGTATACCGGCGTTTTTCAGTCACTTCGCCATAAGTTCCAACCGAACTAAAGCTGAATTATCCTGGAGCGATCCGCTAGGGGTAAAAGACGGGGACAAAAACCGTAGTTCAGAACCCGCCAATGTTTCAAACACCGTGTGTTCTTTTCAGTGGTTTACCCAGAATTCCAAGCGTGGAGGGGTGTTGCAAAAAAAGGGTGGGGGTGCGTCATTATCATAGTTACGTTATCATAACATATCATCACTGACATGTATATAACCCAGAAATCGTAAGGCCACACCCTGTAGAGGCTACACTTGGGGGGTTAGTGGTGTGGGGGGTTTGGATAAATTACTGGGTCTTGTACTATCCCAGGACATCTCTTCTGGCTATAGCAGAATAATTGTGGGTTGGAAACTACCGCAGCTATCAAAATGGAGCTTTTGGCTTGGTCAAACTTTCACAACATCCTATATTAGATCCCATATTATTGTTACCAAAGAGGAGGACGAAGACAACAGCGAAACGTAGAGGCGTCATTGTGTCCACGAAGAGATCGTTGAAACATTCCTGGAGAAAATGAATAAAAGAGCTTGTTTGTTTGAAGTCCTCAGAAACAGTTTTAGTAGAAACCTCACTTCATCCGATACAGCCATGTGTAGTTTGAAAGAATGTGAAAAACGATGAAAGAAATAATGAACTCGTATGTGTTTGTCCTAGACATGTGTTCCAGCCTCAGAACATAAATTGTCTCGTGTGAAAAATGAGTTGCGAGTTACGCATTTAAGGTTAGGCTTCTAAAACGTTGACGTTGACGCTGAAAATACGCTTTTCGGCTCTTGCGCTTTTCTGGTGATAAATGGATGCTATTACAGGAGTCTTTTTTTTCCAATGCCGTCGTTTTCCAGAGTCATCTTTGAGTCGAGATATTTTTATGGAGGAGCAAACAGACGTCTTATCGTATCACAAACGTAGTACAGTGATCCCTGGATTTATGAACACCCTCGGTTCCCCGAAAAATTGTTCATAAATCGAGGGATTCATAAATCGAAAATTCCGTTCAGTGAGTACTATCGAGCAAATGGAACAGTATTTCAGAGATGGGATTGTGTTTATAATGCAATATATTGTTTAATTTTCCTTTGGACCATGCCTTCCGCTGTGTCAATCTTGGAAAGATATGTCAGCACATTCGCACTCAAGTGGTCCTGGATTTCCGCTGGGATTTTTAACCTATGTTTATTAATCTCCGGGTGACACCGGACACCTTATTCATCAATTGCGGCCAGGAACACTTCTGCAAAAACCGTTTGTTGTTCGGATTCCGAGGGGTTAAGAACTGGGGATGCAATTCCTGGAAAACGTTTTGTCTGTTCAGGCGCCATTCATAAGGGCACGAATAATCTCTTCGAAGGTTTCTGTTGGCCTCGGAACGATCCGGTCATAAATTGATGGCAAAAACGCTGGGAACTCCTAGTTGGTTCCCAGAAATTCCATTCATCATTCGAATATCGAGGTTCATAAAACGAGGGGAAAATGCAAGTAAAAAGTTCCTCGTGGTAAAGGTTCCTCGTGCTAGTGTTCATAAAACGAGGGAATTCATAAATCGAAGGTTCATAAATCGAGGGTTGACTGTATATGGTTAGAACTGTGCCAAAGCAGCCGTGGTTATGAAGTGATTAGATGTACTCAGTTGCGTTCCCCCACATAATAGTCAACGCAAAGCACTGCAAACGGACAACCATGCTAGTCCAGTACAGGAAATGATCAAGAGCGGTTATCTCTCAAAGTGCTTACCTGTATAGGTAGGATATTTCAGATGTGTGTAGACTATAGGAACTGCCTGGCTTTTATAGGACACTCCATACAGGCGTACGTGATTCTTTTGTCCTCCATAAATCTGTTTGTGAACCGTTTCAGTAAGCTTTTAATGAGATTTCTGAAAAGTCTTCGACGAGAATTGACTTTCCAGTGAGTACCTTCTACATGGCATTTCCTTTGTAGCCACGCGTTCACAACCACGTGTGCACGTGGAATATAAAAACTAAAACAAAATTCGACATCAACCGTAAACAAGATGACAAGGTTATGGCCATGAACGAGACAGGGATTCAGATTATACAGAGCGTGGTGTGGTGCATGGATTCGCAGAATATGCAATGAACACGTACACGGGGCTGTATCTATCAGAAGAAGAAAAAAAGGAAGGATGAAACACAGCCACGTGAACGCAGCATGTTACATCAGACAGAAAAAAAAGGACGCGTGTTGCTTACTACGTATTCCAAGGAAAAGAAGAAGCAGAAAGAGATAAGGATGGCAAAGTGTAAAATACGAAGTGACGCCGTGCAAAATTATGCGATAACGCCATAACTGCGGTTTTTGTTTCCTGTTGTTGTACTTTCCGATGCATTCCCCATTCAAATCAAGGAGAAGAAAGAAAAACGGCGTGCAAAGGGTGTAACTTCTATAGCTGACACCGAGGTCAACATGGCGTCTAATAAAGGGTCACGCCTAAACACGTCGAGACTGACCAGCGTTATGTTAGGGGAGCCTTTTACGTATTTGATGCGTTGCGGAGTGGGTCAGTCCATGTAGAATATGCACACCTCGGGATTGACCAAAGTCAGGTCAGGAGAACCTGTTATGTATTTCACACATTGGGGAATGTCTCAGTTTATATAGAATATGCACACGTCGAGACTGACCAGCATTATATTAGGGGAGCCTCTTATGTATTTGATGCGTTGCGGAGTGGGTCAGTCCATGTAGAATATGCACACCTCGTGATTGACCAAAGTCAGGTCAGGAGAACCTGTTATGTATTTCAAAAAAATGGGGGATGTCTCAGTTTATATAGAATATGCACACGTCGAGACTGACCAGCATTATATTAGGGGAGCCTCTTACGTATTTGATGCGTTGCGGAGTGGGTCAGTCCATGTAGAATATGCACACCTCGGGATTGACCAAAGTCAGGTCAGGAGAACCTGTTATGTATTTCAAAAAATGGGGGATGTCTCAGTTTATATAGAATATGCACACGTCGAGACTGACCAGCATTATATTAGGGGAGCCTCTTACGTATTTGATGCGTTGCGGAGTGGGTCAGTCCATGTAGAATATGCACACCTCGGGATTGACCAAAGTCAGGTCAGGAGAACCTGTTATGTATTTCACACATTGGGGAATGTCTCAGTTTATATAGAATATGCACACGTCGAGACTGACCAGCATTATATTAGGGGAGCCTCTTACGTATTTGATGCGTTGCGGAGTGGGTCAGTCCATGTAGAATATGCACACCTCGGGATTGACCAAAGTCAGGTCAGGAGAACCTGTTATGTATTTCACACATTGGGAGATATCTCAGTTTATGTAGAATATGCACACGTCGAGACTGACCAGCGCTATGTTAGGGAAGCCTTTTACGTACTTGAAACGTTGCGGAGTGGGTCAGTCCATGTAGAATATGCACACCTCGGGATTGGCCAAGCTCAGGTCAGTAGTAATAGGTGGGGTCCATTTGACTATATCCGCCACCAGGGCAGCGCCACCGTCGCGTCTGCGCCGACTTTTTTCGCGTATTTTTCCCCGCGCGGCGCCAGTGCGGAGGGTTGTCCGCGCGCTTATCGGCGAGGGGAGGGCTGCGTGCGCGTTTACCCTCTCACATTTTTCAGCCTGGGCCAACTTCTTTCGTCATTTTTCAATCTGCGCCGACTTTTTTCGCGACTTTTTCCCGTGCGCGGCAGGCAGCGCTCGGGTGGAGGGCTGCTGCGGTGGGTGGAGCGTGGCCGGAGGGTTGCGTGCGCGCTTACCCGTTCAGCCTGGGCCGACTTCTTTCATCATTTTTCAATCTGTGTCGACTTCAATCGCAATTTTTCTCCCGCTACAGCAGGTGTGCAGTAGGCGATTTACATGCAAAGGATAGCCATACACAAAAGTACGAGTGAAAATATATTCATTAAAGTCATTAGTGTCAGGAATTATGTTATGACTCTGTGTGAAGGAGAAAAACTCAGTCAAAAAATCTGATGCAATAGCATTGAAGGGGTATTTTATTAGTGATAATCACGAAAGTTTTCAATTAAGCAGAAGGAGTAGCACATTTTTAATAAAAGAAGATATTTTTAATCAATACGATTACTATCAAATTAAAAGTTTTATTATAAAAAGTCTAACATGACAACCATAGCGGAGTTTTAATTACATAGTTCTAATATGTAACTTCATGCGCAACAGCTAATATTCCATTATGATACATTTAATTAAAGAAGATATTTTTTTAATCAATACGATTACAATCAAATTAAAAGTTTTATTATAAAAAGTCTAACATGACCAACCATAGCGGAGTTTTAATTACAATGTTCTGATATGTAGCTTCATGCGCAACAGCTAGTATTCCATTATGACACATTTAATCAAAGAATATATTTTTAATCAATATGATTACAACCAAAATTAAAAGTTTTATTATAAAAAGTCTAATATTCCTATACGTGAGAACCATCAGTGCAATAGCGGGAAGTTCTGACAGATGTATGTGAACAGCAGAGAACCTGGAAGACCATGGGACACGAACACAAGAGGAAATAAAATCTATACCAGTACAAAGAAGATATTCCACTTCACCACATAGCACACTACTAGCCAACAAACAGAATAAAGAATGACAAGAACACAAGAGGAAATAAAATCTATACCACTACAAAGAAGATATTCCACTTCACCACATAGCACGCTCCTAGCCAACAACCAGATCTAAGGATATCTACCCTGATTTGTTGAAGACGGGTGCCGATAGATGTATGGAAGACCGCGGAATACGAACGACAAGAACACAGGAGCAAATAAAATCTACACCACTACAAAGAAGTTATTCTTAATCAAAACAACATAGTAATCTATCATTCGAAAATCAGAAGAAAAAAACAAACTCATCAGAAAATTAATATTCCTATATGTGAGAACCATCAGTGCTATAGCGGGAAGTTCTGACAGATGTATGTGAACAGCAGAGAACCTGGAAGACCATGGGACACGAACACAAGAGGAAATAAAATCTATAACAATACATTGGTTAATCAAACAGAGGAGGAGACTATCATTTTAAATATCATAAAATCATCCTCGTGACTTCCCCATACAATTTTCATTCTAAGAGACACTTTGTTTTATGAATTCAACACAGAAAATATATTAAAAATGAACTTCACTGCGTAGCACGCTCCTAGCCAACAATCAGCTCTAATAATATCTGCACTGATTTGTTGAAGACGGGAGGCGTACACCTGACAATTATGAACATTTTCGAGCGCAATAGGGAAAATTATTCCAACATTACACAATTAATCAATTTCTTATTAAGTAAACAGCATAGACATACGGAAATAATGAGAAAAACGATCAACAGCTAATAGAGAACCCAAACACATCACATAAACAACAGACACATGCAGGAAAATAAATGAAAAAGAATCTATCAAAACAATCAACATGCACGGATGAATGGCAGAGAAACACTTTGAACGGCACATGATGAATAATTTAATACAGCACAGAGCTAACGCTGAATAGCAGAGAAACAATCTAAACGGCGCATCTGCCAACGTGTAAACAACAGACAGGAAAATATTACTGAAACAGATAATAGAGAGCCAAAATCCAACACGTAAACAAGAGGTACACAAAGGATAAATAGTTGAAGAACAATCTAACAAAACAAGAAACATGCACGGATGAATAGCAGAGAAACACTCTAAACGGTGCATCTACCAACGGTAAACAACAGACACATGCAGGAAAATAATTGAAAAAGAATCAATCAAAACGATAAACATGCACGAATGAATAGCAGAGAAAGGCTTTGAACGATGCATCTGCCAACATGTAAACAACACACAGGAAAATAATAGCAAACATTACAATTTGAAATAATATATCTTTTGAACTATCATAAAATCAACCTTGCGAGCTAACAATATCCTACTCAGGCACTTACCTTGACAGAGGTATCCAAACACGCACTACAGCTATACTTTCCACAGTACAACCAGACTCGAGACATGGTGGGGTCACTCTCTCCCTCTATGCAGACCGGTGGGGTCACTCTCTCCATCTATACAGCCCAAAAAGCGGGGAGCCTGTTGTCAATCTGCGAGGTGGGGAAATCCTCTCTCTTTTTCAAATTCTTTCCTCCAAAAAGGAAATATTCTTAGGACCGGTGTACAGAGGCGAAATTTTTTATTGATCGCAAATAGACATTGGAATTATTCGATTCTAAAGAACACAATAAGAATTCTATAAAAAAAAAAATATAAGAATAGACTTTCTAAGCAAACGAGAAAATATTATCGGTGCAAACAATACTCAACGAGAAACGTTGCATTTAATGTATTTCAGATCAGACACAACTATTAGGCAATCATTATTCTCAACTCACAGAATATCAATCGAGTGAAAGTCAAGTTTATTCAGTGATAGAAACAATACTAATTCGAAAAGGAGAAACAAATTTAATTACATCGTTTTATGTTAACTTTGCAATACACGCAGAAGTCGCAAACAACTCATCTGAAATGCAAATTATATTGTTTGCTACAGCGGAAATCAACGCACACAACATTCCCAACTAGTAGAATATTTTTATTAATATCAATCGAGTGATCACCTGAAACAAAGTCAAAAGCAGTAATTAATTTAGGCAAACATTTTTTCATAATCACACAGCGCAAATATACATCACAGAAACACGTCTTTTTCATTCAGGACCCACTAGTGGAAACGAAGTGAGAGAGTTCCCGTACATATTCGGTTAAGGTTACGCCCGCAGGGAGTAGGGGAATCCAAACAATGGTCTCGATATACAAAGCCATAAAATCGCTCCTACAAGTCAAGTGAGGGAAGGAGGGGCTCTAGCATTGTCTTGTACATAGAATCACTGAGAGCAAACATTTTTCCTGTACACATCACATCTTTTTTGTAAATTGACTTTCATAATTCTAACGGCAGGTGGAACATTATGAACCAGATAATAAAATTTTCATAAATAAAATTAGCACCAATATGATTTAATTAAATGTCGAGGCGCACTACAAAACAGAACAGACAACTGATATACATTGAAGAGATGGACAGATTTTGTACTCGTTACCATTCGTCATGGGAGGACCTGATAAAAAGTTGCTTCGAAAAGGAGGAGCCGCGAAACGATTCATTTATCGCTGCATTTCAATACGTCCTAGACATGGTCGTATTCGGAGATATGGTGCAAATTATGGAATTCAAGATGCGAGAACTTGTATGCCGAATCTACAATAGTTATAAAAATATGTGCACGTCATCGTCGGAAGGACCACTTGGGCTGATGGTGGAGTTTTTGAGGTTCGCTAACGAAGAGTTGAAATACACTAGACCAAACGTAATTGTAATCATTGCAATGGGCATTGCATTAATCAAGAAAGCAATCCGATCAAATTATCATATACAAGCAGTCTATATCGCACGATTCATTACGGATTTGTTGAAATTACACCTAACGGTTGAAATGGAAAGTACATAAAAACATCTTATCACGTGGTATATTCCACCCTAGAACCTCTACACATTTATTTTATTCTACCAGTCAAGGATGTCAAATGAACAGAAGTTCAATATTGTCGTGCAAGGTCTGATGTATTATCACCTGTTGAAACTCAACAAACATATCAATTGCGGTGGACCACCAGACGATTTTCATCTAATACTCTCTTGTACGCCATTCAAGAACATTCATACAAAGAAAGGAAGCATCAATAAGAGATTGTGTAAGTTCATCGCGACAAAGTGCAAGTTGTTGAAGCAATACAAACACGGCGACAACATATCACCTGCCTTAATCAACGCTGGATTCAAGCGCCCAATAATCAGAATAAACTACCTGATGTCTTCGGAATTCATCAAGCAAGACAACAAACGCAAACTTCAGAGTTTGGAATAGAATTGTAATTTATCAAAATAAACAAGTGTATAATTGAAATAATAATTGTATTCTTTGTCATCATTGTAATGTATTCTACACAGCGCAACGAAAGCAGCTTTTGATTAGATTGCTAAGGAGACACTACGTACAAGGATCTTCGCATGGAATCAGCGCTGGCAATCAAAGAGATTTTTACACGACCACACTCTATACAACACCGACGCCCGAAGGAAAGAATTGTAGAAGAATCGATAATAGAAATTTAGAGGCATGTTACATCAATATTTGCTTACAAAGAGGATCACTAATATTTTGCGAAAACTTATTTTACGAATTAAATTGCACAGTGTATATATTTTCTCAAACTATTGGACAGTTGACAATACTATATTGAAAGGAATCTATTATCAAATGACGCGAAGGTGGAGTCTACAATTCTAATCATCATAACATGCGGCACACAATTCCAATAAGATTTTGGGAGAATCGAATCACACAACTGTCATCAGAAATGTTTAATTGCTATACAATGAAGATGAGCACTATGCATAAGATATGTAATTATAATAAGTAAATATTCCTTTTGCAAACTTAACCAAAGCAGCACACATAAACGTAGCTTCAATTCACAGAATGTACCCGAGGTTTTTAATTAGCCATACTGAAAAACTACGAGTCTATTCGATATGTCACGGCATATGAGGCACTACAATTGGAAGGACATACATTAATTTTAGAAGATTTTAGCTCATAATGAATCAAAACGCAATCTCCAACATCAAAGGTTCGTGTTTAAATTTTCAAAGTCAAAACTGTACACTCTTTCTTACAATTTTTTTTTAAGATGTAGATTAAAAAGCTGTCTATATAGTCACACATTGTATACAAGATATTTGTTTGTACATTAATTGATAAAATTTATCAGATCACATTCCGGAGCAGTGGAGACTATCAGTAAGTGTTTAATTAAAATTTGAACTGCTACAGTAATTTACGAACTGAGTTGTAGAAAGCGTAATTTCACACCTTTAGCTGGCTCACTTTGATACGCGAAGGTTTTAAGAACTCCTTTGCGATGACAAAGAATTTAATCGAGTGTATTGATGTTTTCTATATACTCTATAATGTAATGTGAATTCTCCACGACGTGGATAGTAAAAGTTACGAATATTTTTCGAACAAAATTTACTTAAAACTCGGAGAAAGGGTCACCCGCGTCGTCGAATGCGTTTCGGCAACACGCCGGGCAGCGTTTCCAGGACACCCTTCCGAAACCGAACGCGATTCGGCGCCCAACGCGTTAACGCGGCATCCCACGCGAGCTTGTTGCTTTCTTCCGGAAACGGGTTCGTCGACGCGGGTGACCCTTTCTCCGAGTTTTAAGTAAATTTTGTTCGAAAAATATTCGTAACTTTTACTATCCACGTCGTGGAGAATTCACATTACATTATAGAGTATATAGAAAACATCAATACACTCGATTAAATTCTTTGTCATCGCAAAGGAGTTCTTAAAACCTTCGCGTATCAAAGTGAGCCAGCTAAAGGTGTGAAATTACGCTTTCTACAACTCAGTTCGTAAATTACTGTAGCAGTTCAAATTTTAATTAAACACTTACTGATAGTCTCCACTGCTCCGGAATGTGATCTGATAAATTTTATCAATTAATGTACAAACAAATATCTTGTATACAATGTGTGACTATATAGACAGCTTTTTAATCTACATCTTAAAAAAAAAATTGTAAGAAAGAGTGTACAGTTTTGACTTTGAAAATTTAAACACGAACCTTTGATGTTGGAGATTGCGTTTTGATTCATTATGAGCTAAAATCTTCTAAAATTAATGTATGTCCTTCCAATTGTAGTGCCTCATATGCCGTGACATATCGAATAGACTCGTAGTTTTTCAGTATGGCTAATTAAAAACCTCGGGTACATTCTGTGAATTGAAGCTACGTTTATGTGTGCTGCTTTGGTTAAGTTTGCAAAAGGAATATTTACTTATTATAATTACATATCTTATGCATAGTGCTCATCTTCATTGTATAGCAATTAAACATTTCTGATGACAGTTGTGTGATTCGATTCTCCCAAAATCTTATTGGAATTGTGTGCCGCATGTTATGATGATTAGAATTGTAGACTCCACCTTCGCGTCATTTGATAATAGATTCCTTTCAATATAGTATTGTCAACTGTCCAATAGTTTGAGAAAATATATACACTGTGCAATTTAATTCGTAAAATAAGTTTTCGCAAAATATTAGTGATCCTCTTTGTAAGCAAATATTGATGTAACATGCCTCTAAATTTCTATTATCGATTCTTCTACAATTCTTTCCTTCGGGCGTCGGTGTTGTATAGAGTGTGGTCGTGTAAAAATCTCTTTGATTGCCAGCGCTGATTCCATGCGAAGATCCTTGTACGTAGTGTCTCCTTAGCAATCTAATCAAAAGCTGCTTTCGTTGCGCTGTGTAGAATACATTACAATGATGACAAAGAATACAATTATTATTTCAATTATACACTTGTTTATTTTGATAAATTACAATTCTATTCCAAACTCTGAAGTTTGCGTTTGTTGTCTTGCTTGATGAATTCCGAAGACATCAGGTAGTTTATTCTGATTATTGGGCGCTTGAATCCAGCGTTGATTAAGGCAGGTGATATGTTGTCGCCGTGTTTGTATTGCTTCAACAACTTGCACTTTGTCGCGATGAACTTACACAATCTCTTATTGATGCTTCCTTTCTTTGTATGAATGTTCTTGAATGGCGTACAAGAGAGTATTAGATGAAAATCGTCTGGTGGTCCACCGCAATTGATATGTTTGTTGAGTTTCAACAGGTGATAATACATCAGACCTTGCACGACAATATTGAACTTCTGTTCATTTGACATCCTTGACTGGTAGAATAAAATAAATGTGTAGAGGTTCTAGGGTGGAATATACCACGTGATAAGATGTTTTTATGTACTTTCCATTTCAACCGTTAGGTGTAATTTCAACAAATCCGTAATGAATCGTGCGATATAGACTGCTTGTATATGATAATTTGATCGGATTGCTTTCTTGATTAATGCAATGCCCATTGCAATGATTACAATTACGTTTGGTCTAGTGTATTTCAACTCTTCGTTAGCGAACCTCAAAAACTCCACCATCAGCCCAAGTGGTCCTTCCGACGATGACGTGCACATATTTTTATAACTATTGTAGATTCGGCATACAAGTTCTCGCATCTTGAATTCCATAATTTGCACCATATCTCCGAATACGACCATGTCTAGGACGTATTGAAATGCAGCGATAAATGAATCGTTTCGCGGCTCCTCCTTTTCGAAGCAACTTTTTATCAGGTCCTCCCATGACGAATGGTAACGAGTACAAAATCTGTCCATCTCTTCAATGTATATCAGTTGTCTGTTCTGTTTTGTAGTGCGCCTCGACATTTAATTAAATCATATTGGTGCTAATTTTATTTATGAAAATTTTATTATCTGGTTCATAATGTTCCACCTGCCGTTAGAATTATGAAAGTCAATTTACAAAAAAGATGTGATGTGTACAGGAAAAATGTTTGCTCTCAGTGATTCTATGTACAAGACAATGCTAGAGCCCCTCCTTCCCTCACTTGACTTGTAGGAGCGATTTTATGGCTTTGTATATCGAGACCATTGTTTGGATTCCCCTACTCCCTGCGGGCGTAACCTTAACCGAATATGTACGGGAACTCTCTCACTTCGTTTCCACTAGTGGGTCCTGAATGAAAAAGACGTGTTTCTGTGATGTATATTTGCGCTGTGTGATTATGAAAAAATGTTTGCCTAAATTAATTACTGCTTTTGACTTTGTTTCAGGTGATCACTCGATTGATATTAATAAAAATATTCTACTAGTTGGGAATGTTGTGTGCGTTGATTTCCGCTGTAGCAAACAATATAATTTGCATTTCAGATGAGTTGTTTGCGACTTCTGCGTGTATTGCAAAGTTAACATAAAACGATGTAATTAAATTTGTTTCTCCTTTTCGAATTAGTATTGTTTCTATCACTGAATAAACTTGACTTTCACTCGATTGATATTCTGTGAGTTGAGAATAATGATTGCCTAATAGTTGTGTCTGATCTGAAATACATTAAATGCAACGTTTCTCGTTGAGTATTGTTTGCACCGATAATATTTTCTCGTTTGCTTAGAAAGTCTATTCTTAGATTTTTTTTTATAGAATTCTTATTGTGTTCTTTAGAATCGAATAATTCCAATGTCTATTTGCGATCAATAAAAAATTTCGCCTCTGTACACCGGTCCTAAGAATATTTCCTTTTTGGAGGAAAGAATTTGAAAAAGAGAGAGGATTTCCCCACCTCGCAGATTGACAACAGGCTCCCCGCTTTTTGGGCTGTATAGATGGAGAGAGTGACCCCACCGGTCTGCATAGAGGGAGAGAGTGACCCCACCATGTCTCGAGTCTGGTTGTACTGTGGAAAGTATAGCTGTAGTGCGTGTTTGGATACCTCTGTCAAGGTAAGTGCCTGAGTAGGATATTGTTAGCTCGCAAGGTTGATTTTATGATAGTTCAAAAGATATATTATTTCAAATTGTAATGTTTGCTATTATTTTCCTGTGTGTTGTTTACATGTTGGCAGATGCATCGTTCAAAGCCTTTCTCTGCTATTCATTCGTGCATGTTTATCGTTTTGATTGATTCTTTTTCAGTTATTTTCCTGCATGTGTCTGTTGTTTACCGTTGGTAGATGCACCGTTTAGAGTGTTTCTCTGCTATTCATCCGTGCATGTTTCTTGTTTTGTTAGATTGTTCTTCAACTATTTATCCTTTGTGTACCTCTTGTTTACGTGTTGGATTTTGGCTCTCTATTATCTGTTTCAGTAATATTTTCCTGTCTGTTGTTTACACGTTGGCAGATGCGCCGTTTAGATTGTTTCTCTGCTATTCAGCGTTAGCTCTGTGCTGTATTAAATTATTCATCATGTGCCGTTCAAAGTGTTTCTCTGCCATTCATCCGTGCATGTTGATTGTTTTGATAGATTCTTTTTCATTTATTTTCCTGCATGTGTCTGTTGTTTATGTGATGTGTTTGGGTTCTCTATTAGCTGTTGATCGTTTTTCTCATTATTTCCGTATGTCTATGCTGTTTACTTAATAAGAAATTGATTAATTGTGTAATGTTGGAATAATCTTCCCTATTGCGCTCGAAAATGTTCATAATTGTCAGGTGTACGCCTCCCGTCTTCAACAAATCAGTGCAGATATTATTAGAGCTGATTGTTGGCTAGGAGCGTGCTACGCAGTGAAGTTCATTTTTAATATATTTTCTGTGTTGAATTCATAAAACAAAGTGTCTCTTAGAATGAAAATTGTATGGGGAAGTCACGAGGATGATTTTATGATATTTAAAATGATAGTCTCCTCCTCTGTTTGATTAACCAATGTATTGTTATAGATTTTATTTCCTCTTGTGTTCGTGTCCCATGGTCTTCCAGGTTCTCTGCTGTTCACATACATCTGTCAGAACTTCCCGCTATAGCACTGATGGTTCTCACATATAGGAATATTAATTTTCTGATGAGTTTGTTTTTTTCTTCTGATTTTTGAATGATAGATTACTATGTTGTTTTGATTAAGAATAACTTCTTTGTAGTGGTGTAGATTTTATTTGCTCCTGTGTTCTTGTCGTTCGTATTCCGCGGTCTTCCATACATCTATCGGCACCCGTCTTCAACAAACCAGGGTAGATATCATTAGATCTGGTTGTTGGCTAGGAGCGTGCTATGTGGTGAAGTGGAATATCTTCTTTGTAGTGGTATAGATTTTATTTCCTCTTGTGTTCTTGTCATTCTTTATTCTGTTTGTTGGCTAGTAGTGTGCTATGTGGTGAAGTGGAATATCTTCTTTGTACTGGTATAGATTTTATATCCTCTTGTGTTCGTGTCCCATGGTCTTCCAGGTTCTCTGCTGTTCACATACATCTGTCAGAACTTCCCGCTATTGCACTGATGGTTCTCACGTATAGGAATATTAGACTTTTTATAATAAAACTTTTAATTTTGGTTGTAATCATATTGATTAAAAATATATTCTTTGATTAAATGTGTCATAATGGAATACTAGCTGTTGCGCATGAAGCTACATATCAGAACATTGTAATTAAAACTCCGCTATGGTTGGTCATGTTAGACTTTTTATAATAAAACTTTTAATTTGATTGTAATCGTATTGATTAAAAAAATATCTTCTTTAATTAAATGTATCATAATGGAATATTAGCTGTTGCGCATGAAGTTACATATTAGAACTATGTAATTAAAACTCCGCTATGGTTGTCATGTTAGACTTTTTATAATAAAACTTTTAATTTGATAGTAATCGTATTGATTAAAAATATCTTCTTTTATTAAAAATGTGCTACTCCTTCTGCTTAATTGAAAACTTTCGTGATTATCACTAATAAAATACCCCTTCAATGCTATTGCATCAGATTTTTTGACTGAGTTTTTCTCCTTCACACAGAGTCATAACATAATTCCTGACACTAATGACTTTAATAAATATATTTTCACTCGTACTTTTGTGTATGGCTATCCTTTGCATGTAAATCGCCTACTGCACACCTGCTGTAGCGGGAGAAAAATTGCGATTGAAGTCGACACAGATTGAAAAATGATGAAAGAAGTCGGCCCAGGCTGAACGGGTAAGCGCGCACGCAACCCTCCGGCCACGCTCCACCCACCGCAGCAGCCCTCCACCCGAGCGCCGCCTGCCGCGCACGGGAAAAAGTCGCGAAAAAAGTCGGCGCAGATTGAAAAATGACGAAAGAAGTTGGCCCAGGCTGAAAAATGTGAGAGGGTAAACGCGCACGCAGCCCTCCCCTCGCCGATAAGCGCGCGGACAACCCTCCGCACTGGCGCCGCGCGGGGAAAAATACGCGAAAAAAGTCGGCGCAGACGCGACGGTGGCGCTGCCCTGGTGGCGGATATAGTCAAATGGACCCCACCTATTACTACTCAGGTCAGGAGAGCTTGTTATGTATTTCACACATTGGGGAATGTCTCAGTTTATGTAGAATATGCACACGTCGAGACTGACCAGCGTTATGTTAGGGGAGCCTTTGCGTTGCGGAGTGGGTCAGTTCATGTAGAATATGCACCCCTCGGGATCAGTCAGGTGAGGAGAGCCTGTCATGTATTTCACATGTTGGGAAGTGTATCAGTCTATGTAGAATATGACACTGACCGACCGTTGCGGTGCGCCGCTTGCGACACCCTCTGCCGACGCCGTTTACAAACTGGCGTGCCGAGGGCCGAGGGGGCGGAGGGAGGGCTTCTTCGCACTTATATTTTCGTCTCATTGTAGCACTAGTGCGCAGTCGTACTTTCTTTTGCCTGCTTGCAACGATCTTTAAAATTATTCGGACTAGGTTGTTCATGGGGTCAGTGCAAATAAAAATTGAATTTACTCACGTTGAACCCCACGGTTGTAAAATCCACACTGTTTGTAGTCGCTGTATCATGACAGCAGCAAAAACAAAATACTTTGACAATTTTTCGCAGAGCACAGACGTAACTCTGTGTAATAGCTCATTTGCATAAGTTTGTCATGCAAGTCTAAATGTGGCCAATATGTGACATGCTTTTAGACGTCTAACGGTAGACGTCCACTGCGAAACATCTCGGCCATGTCTTGAAGACCACCCCTTCTTAGCCGTCTAAATAATGTATAACTTTATGGACAGCTTCTAGACGTCTAAATTGATCGGTATCCCCAAAGTCTCAAGTCAGCCTATTTTTAGACGTATACTAGCGCACCATGTGTTACATGGGTTGTACGAGGCATTCACTTCCCGGTATCAGCTCCAGAGAAGACCCTCAGCACGTGTTCATTGCAGCGACTGTGTAATTGCTGACGCAGGCTGCGAATGAGACAGTAGCTTTCACTTCCATAGAGTGTCAAGGTTGCGAGAGATTATAGTTCCACAAATTGGTTGAATGCCGAAAGCGTCTCTCACGGGGATTCCGTGCCACTACATCCAACGTGCCATTACATCCAACGCGCCGGTACATCCAAAAATGAGCCGTTACGTCCAACATGTTGTCACATCCATTGTGCCGTTACCATCCAACGAGACGTTACATCCATTTTTGGCCACTACATCCACGGGTCATTACATCCAACGAGCCAGTACATCCAACGAGTCATCACATCCATCGGGCCAGTACGTCCAACGAGCCATTACATCCACGGACACAGAATACTCGGTCAATGTTCTCGTCGCTGTTCTGTGCTTGTTACGCAGCGCCTTCTGTCGACCATCTCAAACGCGGTCCATTCCAACGTCGCTGTTCTGTACTTTTTTGTCGCGCCTACGTCAGTGGCCAGGAAGTCTTGAGGTCGTTAATTCCTGAATTGTTTTTGAAACTTAGGAAACGTAGTTGTTTTGAAACTGAGTGGTCCCCGTGCGAATGTCGCGGTTCTGCGCTTTATTGCCAATGATCTCCTTCACCTATGAGATAGCGTCCTGTGTGTGAATCAAGTTGTGTGAATACCAGATAGTGTTGGGAAAGTGCACACACCTGGTCACCTGAATCCGGGAAAAACCACGGGTTGACCCAGGAACGGGCTATTGTTGCTCCCTGGACGATTCCACGGAGAAGAATTCCTCTGATACAGAGACTCCACCCCGGACAGCGAAATGATCGTCTTGTACGGAGATATCGACTTGGAAGCGCTTTTGTCGACAGAGTAAGTGTTTTGGGACGGAAACTTTAAGCATAAGTCACCAGAATTCATGAATCCCGTTGTACACCCTTCATGTGTCGATACGAGGAGAGTGTCACCCTGTGGTGTTTGCTATCACCAGGCGACGTGACACAGCCGCCCATGAATAAACCCTTGGTGTAATTCGTGACACACTCCTACACCGTTTCAGTCACTTGGGAACACTACAATGCTCAGGTTACTGGCACTTCGAAGTTGCAGCTATGAATGCAGCAGTGACAGTGTTCAGCGCTGTGTGTGTGAATCAGCCGATTAAAATACTAAGTGCCTGCGCCTTTCATTATGCGACGGCGATAAATGAAAAGCGGGACTAGCTTTGCTTGAGAACCGTCTGCAGGACAATGAAGAAGTACGAGAGTGGTTCAAGGTGGTAAGGCACCTGCCCTTCCAGATCATTAAAGACACGTTCATGCTTAATTCATTTAGTATTTATTTATGTATTTTATTTTCAATGTCTGCCACATGTTGCAGCCACACGTTGTGGACGTGAGGCTGGCGCTTGAGCAGAGATCCCATCGTGACGGGCCATCTTATGCTTGCAAAAGCTTTATTGTATGTGCGTGTTTCTTTTCTTTTTCTTTTTTTGACACTGTCTGCGGTTAGTTTGTACTGGTTTACGTTTCAAGTTTGTTCGGGAAAGAGTGGTGTGGAAATGAAAGCCACAATTTCATAAACTTTTCGCATCGAATTCGGTCCGAATTTGGAAGATGTCCGCGCGTCCATTGACAGCGAGACCGGGAGAAAAGAAACGATGGGCGGAACTAATACTATTGACCAGGTACCGAAACGCGGTATTGATGGATATTCATGCACTATGCATTGTGGATGAATGTACACCGCCACTGACCAGCAACCAGGGGGGGAAGGGATATGTTTATTGAAAAAAGCGAGGAAAGGTTAGTCAGGCATAGGCCGACTTGCTACCCCTTCCATAAAAAGAAAACGAAAAAGAAATAAAGCAAAGAAACACCCACACAGCAATCGCCTCCTGGTTGTAGTCGTCTTGAACACAGGCGGGCCACCGGTTCACTCCTGCTTTTCCTAATCCGGGCCTCTCCTTTCGTCGACCTTCATACCTCCCATCGCCCCCATGGCGACGCAGCTTTTTTGGCCGTTACGTCCATCGTGTCGTTACATCCATTGTGTCATTACATCCATCATGCTGTTACGTCCAACGCGTCGTTACATCCATACCGTGCTATTACATCCAACGAGCTGTTACATCCATCGTGCCATTACGTCCATCGATGGATGTAACGACACGATGGATGTAAGAGCTCGTTGGATGTACTGGCCCCGTACCTCTCACGGGAGGTGCATTATTTCCTTAGCAACCACGCGTGCACAACGACGTGTGCACGTGGAATATAAAAACTAAAACAACATTCGACGTCGACGATGACAATGTTATGGCCATGAACGAGACAGGGATTCGGATTATACAGAGCGTGGAAACTGTTGTGTGATGCATGGATTTGAAGAATATGCAATTACCACGTACGGGGAGATATATTTATCAGAACAAAGAAAAAAGGGAGGATGAAACACAGCATGTTACACTAGACAAGAAAAAAGAAAAAGACGCGTGTTGCTTAGTACGTATTCCAAGGAAAAGAAGAAGTAGAACGACAACAACAACTTTATTTTTGGCTTTGGAGAGTGGGGAGGTTCATCGCCACAGGCTATACTCTACCCAATTGCTTGTGGGAATGTGGGGAATAAAATAACGAGCCCCTTCACAATAACGATCGAAGTCCGATGGTGTCCAGAAATGTCAGAAGAGCTTTGAGCGCAGAGCGTTGCTGGGCTGGATTATGCCAGAGACCAAGCAATTTCGATAGGGAGAAGAGGCGACAGTTCAGCTGACGAAGAGACTCGGAGAGTGTGGTTCGGGAAGGTTGGTAGTGGGAGCAATGAAGAAGAATTTGCTCCAGATCTTCAAGAACGCTTGAGACAAGTTGACTCTCCCACCTGCTGCCACTCTGGTGTTCTTGAGGAAGTAGAAAGAGAAGAGGATGGCAAAGTGTAAAATACGAAATGACGTCGTGCAAAACTATGCGATAACGCCATATACTGCGGTTTTTGTTTCCTGTTGTTGCACTTTCCGATGGATTCTCCATTCAAATCAGGGAGAAGAAAGAAAAAAGGCTGTGAAAAAGGGGTAACTTCTATAGTTCACACCGAGGTCAACATGGCGTCTAATAAAGGGTGTAAAAAGTGGTGGTAAATGAAATCATTATTTATCAAAATATACTACAGGAAGGCGTACGCCCTCGTGGCTGACCGAATCAGAAGCGGAAAACGTGCTATGCGTTGAAGTTCTGTTTTGAGAGTGAGGTAACTTTGCAACCTTTTAGGCACAAGATATAGTGACCACTATTACCTTCTAAAGGTGTAACTGCTCCACCCATTTTACTAAGAGCGTAGGAAGAAAAATTAACGGTCTCCCTTGTGGTGCAACAAGAGATAACATATCAACGTGGAAGAAAATTCTGGGATAATTTTAAATTGGGAGTTTTCAAATCCAGTATTCGGGTCAAATGTAGGAGCATAACTGCAATGAGTCATGTAATGCTAGAGGAGAGGACAACGAGCTGTGGTGTTTGACCTAACAACAACGATTTTGGCGACACAATGCGTTTTGGTCACACTCCTTCCATGAAAGCAGGCAACTTTCTCGAGGGACTGCACCGCTCGTACGGTGTATCTCCTTGGGCGCAGACAAAAGCTCGCCGCACAAACGCTTACGCTTGTAACTTTGAAGGCGAATATAAGGTCACCGTTTTACTTCCTTCTTGTTTTCCAGCTGCTATATTTATTACATTGACCACTAATAAAATATTAAAGCAAGCCAATCAAAGCCTCTTACACATTTGACACGTTGGGGACAGGGTCAGTTCATGTCGAATATGCACCCCTCGAGACAGACCAATGTTATGTCATGAGAGACGCGTTATTTACACGTGTGGTAGTGGGTCATTTCGTTTGGACTGTGTACCCGTGGAGACTGACCAAGATTATGTCAGGAGAGCCCTTTATGTATTTCACACGCTGTGTAGTTGTCACGTCACGTAGGATATGCACCCACTGAGACTGACCAAGTTTAGTTTAGTACATCCTTTTACGTATTTCACACTCTGGGGGTGCGTCTGTTCATGTAGAACATACACCCGTCGAGAAAACCAAGGTTAGGTCAGTACACCCTCTTACGTAATTCACACTCTGGGGGTGCGTGAGTTCATGTAGAACATGCACCTGTCGAGACTAACTGCTATATGCTTGCGTACGCGAGGTGGAAGCGTGCGATACTAAAACCGTCTTGTGGTACTCCCCAGGTTCTGGCGTCTTCTCTGAAATCAGAGCGATGCGATGAATCGGCGTTCGATGAAATGTCCACTTTTGGACGAAACAGCGTTCGATGAAATGTCACGGAACCCTTGTCTTCCAAATGCTTTATTCATTGCATTGGCCACTAATAAAATATTTAAGGCAAGCCAATGAAAGTCTCTTACATATTTGACACGTTGGGGACAGGGTCAGTTCAAGTCGAATATGCACCCCTCGAGATTGAATAATGTTATGTCATGAGAGACGCGTTATTTACCCGTGTGGTAGTGGGTCAGTTCGTGTGGACTGTATACCCGTGGAGACTGACCAAGATTATGTCAGGAGAGCCCTTTATGTATTTCACACGCTGTGGAGTTGTCACGTCACGTAGGATATGCACCCATTGCGACTGACCAAGTTTAGTTCAGTACACCCTTTTACGTATTTCACACTCTGGGCGTGCGTCTGTTCATGTAGAACATGCACCTGTCGAGACTAACCAAGGTTAGGTCAGGAGGGCCTTTTATGTAGTTCACACGTTGGGGATTGGGTCAGTTCATCTAGAACATGCACCCGCCTAGACTGACCAAGGTTAGGTCAGGAGGAGAGAGAGAGAGCTTATGCGTATAATGGCACAAAGGCAATGAAGGCCATAGAGCGCCAAAACTATGGTGAGTGTGTGGGAGATGATTATGGGAGAGATGATGTCAGAGATAGTGTGTGTGGTGCTTCAAAGCTACTCAAAGTACTTAAAAGCTATCTACAAGTATGAGCGATGAGATGGTCCAGGATAAGAGAGAGAGGAGGATGACGATAACAAGTGAGTATGGCAATTAAAAGCTATCTACAATGGTGAGCGATGAGGTATTCCAGGATGAGATATTTACATGAGGAGTTCGGTGATAGAGGATAAAAGCGGATCAATGCTGAACATCTACATCTGACAGAGTAGGAGGGCCAGTCCAGCCTTCACTCTCTAAAGCCGAAATAAAGTTGTTGTTCTACATCTGTCAAAGTAACCCACACATGGTCAAAAATTGGATGACACTATCAACCGGCACACGAGGAGTGTCACCCAGTAGAAGGGCTGGGTGGAGTCGGACATGGTATCTGTAGAATGCAGTGAAATACTGTTGGCGTTGGTGTTCGAAGTGAGGGCAGGATGCCAGTACGTGCAAGACAGTCAGGCTGTGAACGCAGTGCGCGCAAGCTGGCGGATCTTGACCTCTGAGTAGGTGGTTATGCATGGTTATGGGTAGTTCATTCCCCGGGAACCCAGCAGAGACAGACTGAAGACCCTCGGGAACAAAGCTGCGTCGCAAGCGCCCGTACTCGCTTGACGAGGTTAGATCAGGAGGGCCTTTTGTGTATTTCACATGTTGGGGATTAGGTCAGTTCATGTAGAACATGCACCCGTCGAGAATAACCAAGGTTACGCCAGGAGGGCCTTTTAGGTGTTTCACACGTTGGGGATTCGGTCAGTGCACCCGTCGAGACTGACCAAGGTTAGATCAGGAGGGCCTTTTATGTATGTCACACGTTGGGGATTCGGTCAGTTCATGTAGAACATGCACCCGTCGAGACTGACAAAAGCTAGGTCAGGAGGACATTTTATGTATTTTACACGTTGGGGATTGGGTCAGTTCATGTAGAACATACACCCGTCGAGACTGAACAAGGTTAGGTCAGGAGGGCTTTTTATGTATTTCACACGGTGGGGATTGGGTCAGTTCATGTAGAATATGCACCCATCCAGACTGACCAAAGTTAGGTCAGGAGGGCCCCTTATGTATTTCACACGTTGGGGATTCGGCCAGTTCATGTAGAATATGCACCCATCCAGACTGACCAAAGTTAGGTCAGGAGGGCCTCTTATGTATTTCACACGTTGGGGATTGGGTCAGTTCATGTAGAATATGCACCCGTCGAGACTGAACAAGGTTAGGTCAGGAGGGCTTTTTATGTATTTCACATGTTGGGGATTCGGCCAGTTCATGTAGAATATGCACCCATCCAGACTGACCAAAGTTAGGTCAGGAGGGCGTCTTATGTATTTCACATGTTGGGGATTGGGTCAGTTCATGTAGAATATGCACCCGTCGAGACTGAACAAGGTTAGGTCAGGAGGGCTTTTTATGTATTTCACATGTTGGGGATTCGGCCAGTTCATGTAGAATATGCACCCATCCAGACTGACCAAAGTTAGGTCAGGAGGGCCTCTTATGTATTTCACACGTTGGGGATTGGGTCAGTTCATGTAGAATATGCACCCGTCGAGACTGAACAAGGTTAGGTCAGGAGGGCTTTTTATGTATTTCACACGCTGGGGATTCGGCCAGTTCATGTACAATATGCACCCATCCAGACTGACCAAAGTTAGGTCAGGAGGGCCTCTTATGTATTTCACACGTTGGGGATTGGGTCAGTTCATGTAGAATATGCACCCGTCGAGACTAAACAAGGTTAGGTCAGGAGGGCTTTTTATGTATTTCACATGTTGGGGATTGGGTCAGTTCATGTAGAACATGCACCTGTGGAGACTTACCAAGGTTAGGTCAGGAGGGCCTTATGTGTTTCGCACGTTGGGAATTGGGTCAGTTCATGCAGAACATGCACCTGTCGAGACTAACCAAATTTGGTGATGTGAAGTCACTCCTTACCTAATATTGTCAGTCTATACGGGTATATATTCCACATAAACTCAAAGACTCACCAACGTGTGAAATACATAACAGGTTCTCCTGGCCTGACCTAGGTCAGTCTCGAGGGGCGCATATTCTACATGAACCGGCCCACACCCACACTTGTGAAATAGATAAAAGGCACTCCTTACATAACATTGCCAGTCTCGACGGGTGCGCCGCGTCGCAGAGTGAGAACTGACCCTTCGTACGCTCAGGATCATCGTTGTTCGGAAAATGATACTGTCGTCTTTCCAGTAGATTTATTCTTTTTCCAGATTCGCACACGCCTTTCCGTGACAATCTGGATGCATACGATAATTCCTAGAAAAAGGCTCCACTCTTCTGTGGACCGATAGACGTATCGTTAGGCAAAATGGTTGACGGCGAAAGTGTTACGGAGTAAAGTTGGGTTTTCAGACTGCATGTGTTGTTATCGGTGCATGGCGTGCAGTTGTGCAGGCGCACGGCATCCGATGTAAATGCAGATAAATAAACGAGCGCAATGTCTGCTGTTTAGTAGAATTTATTGCCCTCAAAAGTTCCCGCCACCCATGATCATGTTGGCAGAAGAGAATACCAGGATGTCTTATTTCATATACGTGCAATTGATCATTTCGTAGTTAAGGATTGCCAGTCAGTCATGTTGTTGATCCATCGATAATGGCGCATTTCTTACACGCGTTTCCCTGTGTGCAACGGTTGTTATGGCAATTAATACCCAGAACACAAATGCAGATCTCGAGGTCAACGTCACGACCTGCAAAGGAACACGTCCTCACAATGATGGCTATGCGGTAACATCGCTAATAATTTCAAAAGTCCTTACGGTCAAGCTCGTGTCCTTCCCTTCAGTTGCATCTTCACTGGCGACAAATACACCATAAAAAGTCATTTTTAATGAGATTTCTGAAAAATCACCGACGAGAATTGCCATTTCCAGAAAGCCCCGCGTACATGGCATCCATTTCCCGGTATTTAAGCTCCAGGGAGGACCCGCACACACACGTGCTAAGGCCTGTTGCGCTGGGCCAGGTGGCACTACAAAGCTTGTGTGTCAGCGCCGACATTCTAAAAACACGCTCACAAAACAGTCATTACGCAGTGGCCCAGTTGGTGTGCCGTTACCACGTGTCGTCTGTTCTACCGTTACGACGAAGTCGAAAGGATTGAGAAATTATTTCCCAGAAAGTTGCTGAAGCACGTGTACGATGTACAGCAGGATGTTTACAGCAGCTACGTGGTGTTAAAGGGAAAATGAACGCTGGGAATGAAGTCAATAATAATGTACGCTGTTCGTTGGAATATTTAGTGTGCTGCTCCGGCGCACTGGGTTGCCAAAGTACAAATTTAATTATGCGAAAAATCTGGCTGAACACAAAGACGAAGAAAATTAATTCTCACGGTGCATATATAGAATTGAATAGGGATTTATCGAGACGTTTGCACTCCTATCTGAAAAGCGGTCAGTGGCTTGGCATATAGCCTTTCTTGTTGAGATGAGTGAACAGTAATAACTGGACATCGAAGGGGCAACTGTTTTATGACCCAGCACCCGAATACAGTCGTGGTCCGTTAATATGGACCCAGTTATAATTGACAACTCGAATTATGGACGAGTTTTATGACGACCGAAATTTTCAGTGCATTTTATTTATCTATTTATTTCTCTTTTTCTGGTGCTCACGAATGGCCAGAGGGCCTCCCTAATGGTGCACCAAACAAACAGTCAATACAAAGAAATGAATTAAAACACCATAATTACATAAAATAAAACAAAAACATCAATACTGCGACAAAGGCAGAACTATATAGATGGCAAGGCAACAACTGCCCTAGCTTTAGACCCATGATGGCGGAGGCATCAAAGTTGGCGTATGACGCCAAATAGGTCACCACTGAACAGACCAAAAACCCCGTAATGGGAGTTATATACAGTCTGAAGCCTCAAAGAAGGCGATTTCTCGTAACTATCACCACATACATAAAATGTTCTGTGGGTTCTAGTGCTGCAATGTGGAACATAGAATTTGAGCCTTGATACGATCGCAGCTGAATCGATTTGCTTATGGAAGCATTTGTACAAAAACAGCAGGTCACGATAGGTTCTCCTTGTGGACAAAAGAGGAATTGAATAAAGACCACAATTTTTTTTTCCACAGAGGCTTTCGGGCTTTTTTGCCATAGTTACCCCGCACCGTTTGGTGTAAATAAAATTGCATTATTTCATTCATTCAAAAATCAGGAAAACGATAGTTCAGAGTTCTCAAAAATTTGCGTTGCACGCCTTCAAGTTTGTCCGAATTAGCCTTACGAGCTGAGTACCATGCAACAGAGTCTGGTTTGGTCTGGTTTACATGGAAACTCGCTTTTCGGACAATGAACGGTTCCAGCACGGTAGAAACCATATGTAGTCCACGTATTTTTGTCTCATTATTATGTACGGTATCGATATGGAGGGCAAACGTCTCCTCACATTCTACAGGAGAGCTCTTGAAAGTAGGACGTTTCGTTGTACAAAGGGAGCTATAGCATCGCCTTCACAGCTGTCCACAAAAACCATAAGAGCAAAATGGGTTATTTGTGGACACGAATGGCCTGGAAAATGCCATATGACGGCATGACTGTTCCGACATGACGTCCACGGGTGATTGACCCTCGTGCAAGGAGTTGTGCTTTTAGTAGTGCAGTCGCTCTCAGCGGCTTGTGAGAACAGAGGCGGCGCAGTTGTCAAGGTAAGTTGTCAGGCGCTGGTGTCGACGACTTTAGCAACGCCAAGTCAGCGGCACATCTGCTATGGCTCAAGTGGGACTAGAAACGGCTCTTCAATTCTTTGGGGACAATGGTGTTGAGCTGCAGCCTCTACATGTTGCCCACATTTCGCTGAGCTTAAATCGATGTGCAACCAAGTATATCTGCAAGCAAGCACTAATTCTGGGTGTTTTTTCCAATAAAGCACTATTGTTTTTTTTTATTTGCTCGGTATTCGATAATATGGACGATTCGCTTTATGGATGATTTTGGTGGGGACGAAAGTGTCCATATTAACCAGGCAGAACTGTAGTTGCTCTTCCCTGAGACGTCTGCTTCCCCACGTAAACCACCCTACAATGAACACACAACAAACAGCCATTGAAAAATCACCGACGAGAATTGCATTTTCCAGATAGCACCGCGTACATGGCATTCTAATGAGATTTCTGAAAAATCACCGACGAGAATGGCCTTTTCCAGAAAGCACCGCATACATGGCATTCTAATGAGATTTCTGAAAAATCACCGACGAGAATGGCATTTTCCAGAAAGCACCGCTACATGGCATTCTAATGAGATTTCTGAAAAATCACCGACGCGAATTGCATTTTCCAGAAAGCACCGCGTACATGGCATTCTAATGAGATTTCTGAAAAATCACCGACGAGAATGGCATTTTCCAGAGAGCGCCGCGTACATGGCATTCTAATGAGATTTCTGAAAAATCACCGACGAGAATTGCATTTTCCAGAAAGCACAGCGTACATGGCATTCTAATGAGATTTCTGAAAAATCACCGACGAGAATGGCATTTTCCAGAAAGCACCGCGTACATGGCATTCTAATGAGATTTCTGAAAAATCACCGACGAGAATTGCATTTTCCAGAAAGCACCGCGTACATGGCATTCTAATGAGATTTCTGAAAAATCACCAACGAGAATGGCATTTTCCAGAAAGCACCGCGTACATGGCATTCTAATGAGATTTCTGAAAAATCACCGACGAGAATGGCATTTTCCTGGTATTTAAGCTCCAGAGAGGACCCGCACACACACGTGCTAAGGCCGGTTGCGCTGCGCCAGGTGGCGCTACAAAGCTGGTGTGTCAGCGCCGACATTCTGAAAACACGCTCACCAAACAGTCATTAAGCAGTGGCCCAGTTGGTGTGCCGTTACCACGTGTCGTCTGTTCTACCGTTACGACGAAGTCGAAAGGATTGAGAAATTATTTCCCAGAAAGTTGCTGAAGCACGTGTACGATCTACAGCAGGATGTTTACAGCAGCTACGTGGTGTTAAAGGGAAAATGAACGCTAAGAATGAAGTGAATAATAATGTACCTGTTGCGCGGGTGTCGCGAATGACGCTGTTCGTTGGAATATTTAGTGTGCTGCTCCGGCGCACTGGGTTGCCAAAGTACAAATTTAATTATGCGAAAAATCTGGCTTAACACAAAGACGGAGAAAATTAATTCTCACGGTGCATATATAGAATAGAATAGGCATTTATCGATACGTTTGCCCTCCTAACTGATATGCGGTCAGTGGTTTGGCATATAGCCTTTCTTGTTGAGATGAGTGAACAGTAATAACTGGACATCTAAGGGGCAACTGTTTTATGACCCAGCACCCGAATACAGTTGTGGTCCGTTAATATGGACCCCGTTATAATTGACAACTCGAATTATGGACGAGTTTTGGGACGACCAAAATTTTCAGTGCATTTTATTTATTTATTTATTTCTGTTTTTGTGGTGCTCACGAACGGCCAGAGGGCCTCCCTAATGGTGCACCATACAAACGGTCAATACAAAGAAATGAATTAAAACACCATAATTACATAAAATAAAACAAAAACATCAATACTGCGGCAAAGACAAAACTATATAGATGGCGAGGCAACAACTGGCCTAGCTCTGGACCCATCATTGCGGAGGCATCAAAGTTGGCGTATGACGCCAAATAGGTCACCACTGAACAGATAAAAAATCCCGTAATGGGAGTTATATACAGTCTGAAGCCTCAAAGAAGGCGATTTCTTGTAACTATCACCACATACATAAAATGTTCTGTGGGTTCTAGAGTTGCAATGTGGAACATAGAATTGGAGCCGTGATACGATCGCAGCTGAATCGATTTCGTTATGAAAGCATTTGTACAAAGACAGCAGGTCACGATAGGTTCTCCTTGTGGACGAAAGAGGAATTGAATAACGACCACAAAATTTTTTCCACAAAGGCTTTCAGGGTTTTTTGCCAGTTACCCCGCACCGTTTGGTGTAAATAAAATTTCATTCATTCATCCATTCATTGGAAAATTAGGAAAACGGTAGTTCAGAGTTATCAAAAATGGGCGTTGCACGCTCTCAACTTTGTCCGAATTAGTCTTACAAGCTGAGTTCCATAGGGCTGTTCGGCTGGGCCAGAGGGCGCTCCTGATTACGGCATTCAGCGCCACTTGTGGCGATTGTGCTAAGTTTTCCAAAGTAGCGTGCTCTCTCATCACGCACATGGTATGCGCTGTGTCAGAATGGCCAAGGTGTGTTGCGCTTTTGAATAAGGCAAGACGGACCGAGGATTGTTCCCCCGTCAAGTCGGAAGAAGAGAAACCGTCACCAGCGGCACGTTTTCGGCGCATGGCAGAATATTATCGGACAGGCTCGAAATACGAGTAAAATGTGCCTCCCAGGTGCCGTAGATCTACTAGCTCTGAGTGAAACCTGACTGAAGAATAAAGCCTGAATGCATACAGTTGGGTATCTCTGGTTTCAAATGTTTCACTCAGGTTTACAAAGAGGATGTGAGAGCCGGTGGAGTAATGATTTATGAAATGAATGGAGCGAGTGCTACGAATGTTTGTCAGCAGCCAGAAGCCGGCTCTTTTTATGAGCGTTACATTCTTTCTTTTCCCTCTTTGATTACTTCAACTCAAGCTACCACTTGTAACATATCCTTGACTGTTTCGGAAGAGAGGGATATGGAAGTCAGATCAGAACTATCATCAGAACAGGGATTAAGATGCATTTGCGGCTGAGATTACTGACTTTGAGACACTTGACTGTGAATGAGAATTAACTTAATGAGAGACATGTCTGGACTACAACAGAACTTTCATAATACAAGCACCAATTGCAATGACTCCCAGTGGATCCTGCGTACGTATGATGATTTTGGGATTCACATGCACTCGCGACATCTCATACTTCTTCTATGCCCGGCATGCACTCGCTGTCTGGGAATTTGTTCCACCTATATCTGTAGAATATGTAACTAAGAATTAAAAAATAAATAAATGCATAGTCCACATTACTCATGATTTTCACATAGTACTACGCAACCCCAGACATAGGTCTACGTCTATGAAAGAGTGACGTAGACGGAGGCGAGCTAGTGGACGAAATTCATTATTAAAAATGCCTGAGCGTGGGGCACGAAGAAGATACAAAGGCCAAACAGCTCAAGTTTATAAGCTTGCAGAATCACACAGCTATCAGCTTGAGTTTGAATGTAAAAAGAAAAGAAAAACAGATATGATACAGGTACGCTCCGGTTTTCTTCGTGCGGTCGGTGCGGTTTATAACAGTAACGTGGTCCAGGCTTTTATTTTTCCCGTTCCTCGGGCTGTGCATTCTCAGATATTGCACGGAAACAGGTGGGAGATCGTGCACAACGCATATAATCACATTCTTCGCCTAACGAGTCTACTCTAAATCTTTTCCTCCCTGTACCACCAGGGGAGAAAGGCGGCGCTAGTGTCGCGCTGTAAGACTCCACGCGAACGTCCATATGCAACAGAGTCTGGTTTGGTCTGGTTTACATGGAAACTCGCTTTTCGGACAATGAACGGTTCCAGCACGGTAGAAACCATATGTAGTCCACGTATTTTTGTCTCGTTATTATGTACGGTATCGATATGGAGGGCAAACGTCTCCTCACATTCTACTGGAGAGCTGTTGAAAGGAGGACGTTTCGTTGTACAAAGGAAGAGAGAGAGATAATGGGTTTAATGGCACAAAGGCAACGAAGGCCATAGAGCGCCAGAACTATGGTGAGCGTGTGGTGGTGTGGTGGTGGGAGATGATTCTGGGAGAGATGATGTGAGAGATAGTGTGTGTGGTACTTAAAAGCTATCTACAGGTATGAGCGATGAGATAGACCAGGATAAGAGAGAGAGGAGAATGACGACAACAAGTGACTATAGGGCTGTTGCGGTAAAGTTTGAGGAGGGCGACTGGAGCGCCACTCTGACCCCTACCGTCGGAATGCTACGACACGCGGCGGCTCTCGCGCCGTATGCATAACTGATAGCAACGGGTAGGACGCGTCAAAGAGTGCGCCGTTCCTTTTTTATTTTTTCCGAAATCGAACTCTATTCGAATGGAATCGAACTCTACTAAAAATCGCAAACTGCTGTTAGTGTCGTACGCATAGCAGCAAGAAGATGGCTACGACAAAAACTTGCCCGCCCCAGAAAAGTCCCCGGAAAAGATGTCCCAGAAAGAAATGTCCCCGACTGTCAGCGCTATTCCGGCTGCCGGCGATATGCAGACGGCTGTATTATCTTTTGTACTCCAGAACGAGCTAATTCTTAAAATATGAAGGCCTGAAATAATTATTCCTGACTGCTGCCGCCGTTTACCGTTTTCAGTCATAGACTTACATTGCGGCTATGTAATATCCAGGTATAAGGAAGAAGAAGAAGCCCGTGCTGAACGGAAGTGTTCTTATCAAGCTCCTCTGCATTTACTGCAATCTTTCGAAGACTCCTTCTTTACAAAACCTTTTACGAAGGGGCCCACCCATGGAACAGGGTGGGGGGAGCCGCCGGCCCCCCGTTTGCCGCGGCGACGACCCGGGCACTTCTAAGTCAGGCGACAGGAGTCGGTCCCCGGTTGGAAGGCGCTCAAGCGACGTTAAACTGCCCACACCTCGCACATCCCAAACTGAGATTCTTCAGGGTCTAGACAGCGAAGGTGCAGGGTCTCGGCCAGATGGCGGCAGCAACCTGCGCATGGATGTTCAGGACGCCCGTGAACAGAAGGGTGATGCGGCGTTTCAAGTAGTGACATATAGGAAAAGTCGTCCAAGCGGCATACCAGTCGTTTTCCGGTGTGTGACCACCTCGGACTCTTTCTGGGAAGTGAACCCCAACCTAATAGCACATGATATCCTGACAGTGACCCAAGAGAAAGTCCGACATCACCGTATCAACAAACAAGGAACTCTCATAGTTCACGTGTCATCCGAACATTCGGCGCACCGGCTGCTGGGTCTCCAGACACTCGCAGGTGTCGCTGTTCAACCCTATATACCGGAGTCATACCTGCGCACTATGGGTAGAATTACTGGCGTGCCTCGCCGATACAGCGAGGAACACCTCTTAGAATACTTCAGTCCCAGTGGAGTCATTGGCGTCAAGAGAGAGATGGCATACTCCCGCGAGAGCGACGGCTCTGCAAACGCAATCGTCAAGTCCAGCGTCCTCTTGACCTTTGAACCTGGACACGTGTTACCTGCGGAGATCGCGCTTGGGTTCACATACTACCCTGTATCGGAATATGTCGACCCCCCTGTTCAGTGTTTCAAATGCCAGAAGTACGGTCACTACGCTCAAGAATGTCGTGGATCTCAGCGATGCAAAGTGTGCTCTGGGTCGCATGACTACAAGGAATGCACAGCTCGGCGTGAGCCGAAGTGTGCAAACTGCGGCGGGCATCATACCGTGACTTATCGGGCATGCAGTGTTGCCAAGGCGGCTGTGGCCGCTCACCGGCGGCGAGCTCTGAGTTGGAAGCTACACACCGCTCCTCTGAGAGCTAACCGCTCACATCCTGGTTGTGCAGGCCTTTCTGCGGCCCATTTCCCGAATCTTCCGGGCAGCAGTGAGCAGCCCACACGTGAGAGCAAGGGATCGCCGAAGTCTTTCGCCTCCGCCGTCAAGAAACCAAAGCCAAGCGCTCCTTTATCTGAGTTGCCACCTAAGGAAGTTGGCCGGCGCACGACCAGCTTCAAGCAGCAAACTCCCCGTGAACCAGAGGGACAAGACAACGTCTTTCATTCTGTACTCGTTATGCTATTTGCTGCGCTACGCGCCATCGTCCAGCAACTCCCTGCGTCAGCCGACCTACCAGCGGTTCAAGCCGTGCTTGTTCTCGAACCTCTACTAGGTAATCGTGGCCCCCTTGCAACCCGCAATGAATAATGCAGCACCACTTGCACCAACAGTTCATCAAACAACGGCTATTTTTCAGTGGAACTCGCGGAGCCTGAATTCGAAGACGTCGGACTTTCGCCAATTTGTATGGAGGCACAAATTTCCCGTGCTCTGCATCGCAGAATGTGGTATCACCAAGGACTTTCGACTATCCAACCACCTTACGTTCGTCTCTGAGCCCTGTGGTAGGACAAGCCGTGCGGCGCTTTTTGTCCGTTCTGATATTCCGGTCATCCAACGCCATCTGCGTGTGACTGGGACTGGAGAATATGTCTGCTGCACAGTTCGCTTCGCCCCTTTTGACCTCACAATCGTCTCTCTCTATCTCCCGCCGGCGGTCAACTATAACGTGAACGAACAGGGAACACTTGTAGATGAGCTCCCTTCGCCTTTTGTGCTCTGTGGGGACTTCAACGCCCACAATGTGATTTGGGGCAGCACACGCTGTGATGCAAGAGGTGAAAGACTTGCGGGCCTGTTTGCCGACAGGAGCCTTAGTGTTCTAAATGATGGCTCTCCAACGTTTATTCACACCACGTACCTTTCATCGTGTCTTGACCTCGCCGTTGCATCGCCATCAGTAGCCCGCCGGTCTGTATGGCGCGTGGATGCTGACACCCTTGGTAGTGACCACCTCCCAGTTTTGATCAGTATACGACATGTCCGTCAGTCATCTGTCTCACATTGCGTTAGACGGACAAACTGGCAACACTATCAAGACACCATCAAGATTGCTTCTTCAAGTGGTGGGCTCCGAAATGAGCAGGACTTCCGTCGCGCAGTGGCTAATGCGACGCAGGAGGCTACAAGGACATTCCGGCTCCCTTTTCATTTCTCTGCAGTGGACGCCGAATACGAGCGGCTCCGTGCCCTTCGTCGCCGCGCGGAACGGCGTGCGCGACGCACCCATCTACCACACGACCGCCAAGAAGCGCGACGTGTGCAGAAGGCTGTCCACCGGCACTTGTGTAGACTCGGACGGGATCATTGGCGTCGTTTTTCGACATCTCTCTCTCCCCGTACCCCTATGTCTCGGATTTGGGGAGTGCTGAAGGGACTTTCTACTCCTGTGGTTCAACGGCACCCGTTCCGTTCCCTGTCCTTGGCCACCTCGCGTTCTGAACTGTGCATTTCGGAGGACTACTGCGTGCGCCTCACAGCGCAGCCTCCAGGCGTGCTCTCATCAGCTCAAGGTCTTCCACCCGCTTTGCAGGCTTCGAAAGACCCGGCTCTGGACCTGCCCCTTACCCTTCTCGAGCTCGACTCTGCACTACGGGACTCTCCTCTGCATACCTCCCCTGGAGCAGACCAGATTACGTATAAGGCCCTTCGGAATCTTCCGCTGTCAGGGTGAGCATCCCTCCTACGGATCTTCAACGAGAGCTGGAGCCAAGGGGAAGTCCCTAACGAGTGGAAGACCGCGATGGTGGTCCCTTTACTGAAACCAGGTCAATCACCGCATCACATCGATTCTTTCCGCCCAATATCTCTTACAAGCTGTGTGGGGAAGACCTTGGAACGTATAATATTCAATCGCCTGAGCTGGTACCTTGAGAGCACGGGTTTTTTTCCCGAGGAGATGGCGGGTTTTCGCCCAGGACGGTCAGCAATAGACAGCGTCATAACTCTAACCAGTAGGACACAACAGGCAAGGGCCGAAGGTTTATTGACAGCCGCTGTCTTCCTTGACGTCAAGAAAGCGTACGACAGTGTCCTCCATAGCGCAATCATGGCGACCCTTTCAGAAGCTGAAGTCGGGGGCTGCGCCTGGTCATGGATTAAAGACTTCTTGGCTGACCGCTCCCTGTTTGTGCGCACCGCTGACGGGGACACTGCGACGTTCCCCGTGCACCGTGGTGTCCCACAAGGGAGCGTCCTCAGCCCCCTATTATTCAATATCATTATGGCTTCTCTTCCTGCGCAGCTTCATAATCACACTCACATTACAATATATGCTGACGACGTACGTATCTGGACTTCCGCTGTTCGGCGTGATACGATCCAACGCCGACTACGAGGTTCATTAGACATCATTTCAAGATATTTCAAGATCATTTCTTGCACCGCGGCTTGGTTGTCTCGCCTAGCAAGACAGTAGCCATGGCATTCTCACGAAGATCATTTCATAAGTACCCGCTTTTCATTGATGGCTCACCCCTGACCTTTGTCACGACCTGCCGATACCTGGGGATTACAATTGACCGTGGCCTGACGTGGTCCCAGCATGTGAAGCTGCTTGCTACCAAGGCAAACTGTTTGGTAAATGTACTCAGGCGTATTGCTGGTGCATCCTGGGGCCCGTCATGTTCTGACCTCTATCGTGTCCATCAGGCTCTGGTGTTGGGGACATTGCGGTACAGCTTACCCATCCTGCATGGTCTCAGTCGAACCCAAGAACAGGAACTGCTCAACATCCAGGCCTGTAGTCTCTGTGTCTGTTTGGGAGTCCCCAGGACAACGGAGACGTATTCTGTCTTGGCAGAGGCGCGAGAGCAGCCGGTTCACATACTGCGGGATGGTGATACCCTCCGCGCTTATACACGCTACATTACACGGCACCCGCTCCACTCTCTTTGTCGCATTGATGAGGACTGCCCGGCGTCTGCTTTCGGCAGTGCCATTGCCCGCCTGAAAGGGAGCATTCCATCTCCCGCGTCTACACCATCCTATGCACCGGCGATGTGGACTCTTGAAAGACCCTGTATTCACTCTAACATCCCTGGACTCCAACGCAAGAAAGACGTCCCCACAGTCGTGGCCCACCAGCTCACACTGGAGCACCTCGCCTCAACACACCGACTAAGTCGCCATATATACACAGATGGCTCGGTAACCGAAGGTAGTTCGAGCGCGGCTTTCTACATTCCGGATGAAGACCTGGGCCACGGTTTCAAACTCCCCTATACAGTGTCCTCGACAGAAGCCGAACTGTTTGGTATCCTGGCAGCACTGGAGCATATTACAGAATCCGGGCACGGAACGTGGGTCATTCTTACAGACAGCAAGGCATCACTAGATATGTTGTCGTCATCTCGCCCCAGCATAATAAGCGATTTGCATACCATGACGCTTCAAAAATTCAATGAACTCTTCGCCACTGGTTACAACATCACGTTTCAATGGGTCCCTGGCCACGTAGGCGTGTATGGAAATACCCGAGCAGACGCAGTAGCGAGACGCGCTGGGTCTGATGACACTTCGGCCCTGGCACCTCTGCCGCTTACAGCCTCTACATGCCGTCTATACATACGCCGTCGGTGTGCCACATGTGCTCAGCAGTTCCGTGCCGAAACAACGACTTACAACTCATTCCTACGGTCTATCGACCCATTGATGGAGTTCGTCATCACTTGCCACCGCAGCCGTAAAGAAGAATCCCTTCTCCACCGCCTACGTCTCAATGTTGCCCGTACACCATCACTTCTCTTCAAGATGGGTCGGCTAAATTCACCAAACTGTAATGTCTGTAGAGTGGAAGCGGACATCCCACACCAACTCCTGTATTGCCAACAGCACCTTCAACATAGGGACACCCTCCGTTGCCGTCTGCTCCAGATTGGCTGTAACGACTTTTCGTTGGCCGCTCTTCTTGGCCCCGTCTTGCACCCCAACCAGTGGGCTGTCACTGCCGCTCTCCTCGGTTTTCTCCGAGTCTCAGGACTCGTGAACTGCCTGTAACGTTGTGCTAGTGTTTATTCTCTTCTTTCTTTTTGTTTCTCTTTTATTTCTTTCTGTTTCTCTTTTCTTTCTTTCTGTTTCTCTTTTCTTTCTTTCTGTTTCTCTTTTCTTTCTTTGTGTTTCTCTTTTCTTTCTTCGTGTTTCTCTTTTGTTTCTTTGTGTTTCTCCTTTCTTTCCTTTTGTTTCTCTTTTCTTTTCCTTTGATTTCTTTTTGTTTCTTGTTTTCTTTCCCTTTCCTTTCTTTTTGTTTCTCTTTTCTTTTCCTTCCCTTTCGTTCTGTTTCTTGTTGTCTTTCCCTTTCCTTTCTTTCTGTTGCTTTTTGTTTTTCTTTCTTTCCTCTGTTCGATCCCCCTTTTTCTTTTTCCTTCCTTTTCTTTTTCGTTTGCCCCTTCCCCCATTTTTTTTTGGAATAGCAAGCCGGCTCTTTGCCTGGCTAACCTTTCCTTTCTTTTTTCTTAATAAACATATCCCCCCCCCCCCCCAGGTATAATTATTGCAGTAGACAAATATCGGTATCCGTTCTAATGAAATAGAACACAAAAACTTTGACCAGATATACTTTTCGTTTTCTTGTATTTGCTTTGCATTTTTCTGCTTTTTATATTAAAAGGCGACTGTGCAGCCGATGCTTCGTATAATTGTCGCTATCTGACAGTAAGATCTCGAGTCTAGTGACAACGAAAACAGACACACACAGACAGAGTTTGGAGACATATGTGTCTGTTTTCGTCGTCCCTAGTCTCCGGGTCTTACTGTCATTAATTACACTCACCAGCTGACTTGTTTTTATCAATTCTTTCACTGGGTCGTCGTCACCAGCACACATGTGCACAACCTTTGTTTCCATACGCATTAAGAAATAGTTAGACGTCACTTTGAACGAGGCGGACATATGATAGCTGATTCCAAATCCAAATAGTCGAGAAGTTCGCTCAGAGGTCCCAGGAAAGAGCAACTATTTGGGTGTTGAACCACAAAACAGTTTGTGTTTCTTTTAGATATCCCGTTATTATTGTTCAACTATCTTCAATTATAACGGCGAGCGTTTTGTTAAGTCCCCATTGAATTCGATGAGCACCCTGCGAATTAACCTTTGCCACGTTCTTGTTAAGCCTCATTTTTCTCAGAATGAAATTTATACTTTTACTGGTGCACCCCCAGTGCACCAGAGAAGCACACTAAACACCCAAACAAACAGCGTCATTCGCGACATACACGCGTTCTGCATATGTACATCGTGCCGCGCATTGTACACATGTTTCAGCGACTTTTTTAGAAAGAATTTGTCGATCGTTTTGACTTGTTTTCTATCCGGAAAACAGACGATAAACGATAACGCCACACCAAGTTAGCCAGCGTAGACTGAGTGTCGTCTGCTAGGGAGCGGCCGTGTGTTGAAAAGGTCGCCGCTAGCGGCGCTGACACACAAGTTTGCTGCGCCACCTGGCCCAGCGCAAGTACTGGTACTTAAAAGATATCTACAGGTATGAGCGATGAGATGGATCAGGATAAGAGAGAGAGGAGAATGACGATAACAAGTGAGTATGGCAGTTAAAAGCTATCTACAAGTGTGAGCGATGAGGTGATCCAGGATGAGATATTTACATGAGGAGTTCAGTGATATTCGATAAAAGCGGAGCAATGCTTAACATCTACATGTGACTAAGTAACCCACACATGGTCAAAAATTGGATGACATTATCAAACGGCACAAGAAGAGCGTCACCCAGTAGAAGGGCTGGGAGATATGCCATCGCCTTCACAGCTGTCCACAAGAACCATAAGAGCGAGATGGGCTATTTGTGGACACGAATGGCCTGGAAAATGCCATATGAAGGCATGACTGTTCCGACATGACGTCCACAGGTGATTGACCCTCGTGCAAGGAGTTGTGCTTTTAGTAGTGCAGTCGCTCTCAGCGGCTTGTGAGAACAGAGGCGGTGCAGTTGTCAAGGTAAGTTGTCAGGCTCCGGTGTCGACGACTTTAGCAACGCCAAGTCAGCGGTCACATCTGCTATGGCTCAAGTGGGACTAGGAACGGCTCTTCAATTCTTTGAGGACAATGGTGTTGAGCTGCAGCCTCTACATGCTGCCGACATTTTGCTGAGCTTAAATCGATGTGCAACCAAGTATATCTGCAAGCAAGCACTAATTCTGGGTGTTTTTTTTCAATAAAACACTATTGTTTTTTTTATTTCCTAGGTATTCGATAATATGGACGATTCGCTTTATGATTTCGATGATTTTGATGGGGATGATGATTTTGGTGAGGACGAAAGTGTCCATATTAACGAGGCACAACTGTAGTTGCTCATTCCTGACCGACTGCTGTCATTCCAATGCCCGCAGAGTAATGATAATAGTATGGTGGCTAGATGAATATTATATTCCTCTAGCCACCATAATAATAGTGGAGGTCAGCGCCCTCTCCCTTTTGTCGCCGAAACCAGTTTTGCCAGTCCGTCTGGTGAATTGGGCATACAAAGAGCGGCCGAGCCAGGAGCAATGTTTCCCCTATGTCGTTCCGCCACTTCTTGCGGCGTACTGTATACATTCGATTTCCGTGGTAATTATGACTCTCTTGATGATGATGATTGAAAATTATGACTCTCTTGCTGTGAGTGCATTGTGTTCATACTTAATGTGTGTGAAGATGTGTGCGGACCGACTGCTGCCATTCCAGTGCACGCGCGGTAACGATAGTAGTGGAGGTCAGCGTTGTCTTTCTTTTGCCGCCGAAACCAGCTTTTTTAGTCCCTCCGGAGAACTTGGAATACAAGGAGCGGCTGAGCCAGGAGCAATGTTTCCCCTAAGCCGTTCCGTCACTTGTTGCGGCGTGCTGTATACATTCGATTTGCGTGGTAATTATGACTGCGTCAAAGATCTTTTTGACGTCGCCATCGTTGAGTGAAATGAGGCGTGCCAACTCGTTAAGTGCGAGGGTGTTCCACTTTGTACAGATTCTGTGGCAACACTCGTGGCCCCTGATAACCTGAACAATCTGTTCCGTCAACCTCGCCAGAGAAAGCGATCGTTCCAAGACGCACCACTTCCAGTGAAGTGTTCACTGTAAGAGCCTTCACAAACTGTACCAGGGTCATTTCTATCAGGTCGTTCCAGGAGATATCGAGCTCACGAAGCGTATGGTTTGACTCCAGAGCTTGTTCTAGATGCATTGCACCTGCGTCTGTCAACCTGTTCCCTCGAAGTTGAAGCTTCTGGAGAGTAACGTTCACTTTTAGAGCCTGAGCAAACTGAACCACATCACTTTCCTCCACACCACAGTTCGAGCGTTCTTATTGTCCCGTTCGTCTTCGAGGCATCAGAAATGTGGGGCATACTACGAGCACTATCATTAGATTCATTTATTTTCAAATTCTCGATACAACTGTTCTCTCTGAGCGCAATCGCGATAATTTCCAATACATCGTCAGTCATGTGATAGAGAAAGAGGTCTTTCAGGTATCTGTTGCATTTTACAATTTCCGCCAGATGCACAGCAGCAGCTTTCTTGAAGCTGTAATCACGGACTTGCAGAGACGTCAAGTGGTCGCACTGCTGAAGTGCTTTCAAAAGGAGCTTCATCCCCTCTTTCCTGACGTCACACATTTCAACTGCGGTGACCTCTTGAGTCCTTCCGAGAGCCGTGAGGCGGACTCGATATCGAGCTTGAGGTAGCGTCCATCAAAATGCTCTAGCATGGTGTCGGGTCGGATGCCCTCAAGAAACACGTTGTGTTGTGCACTTAGCTCTCAGGTGGCTGCTTTGACGCTTTTAAAGTTAGAGCCGTGTGCAAGGGCAAGTTTAAGGGCCGTCGGGAAGTGGACAAATAGGCTTGTTTCGTACAGATCTATTCCTTGTATGCAGGGTTGTTGTTTCACGAGCCAGCACATCAGGAACAGAGAGTCCAGCAACGCAACGTCAGAGAAGGTGCCATCATTTGACGGTATTCGAGAGACATTCAGCTCTCCTGGCTTGGCGGAATAAAAGCGCTAAAAACACAAGGACGACGGACACACAGTTGGCGCACTAACATCCATTTATTTTTCGACAACAACCGTTCCTTAAAAGAGCTCACAAATTCCCTTTCCTTCGTCGTCAACCCAATGGAAGCGCTGCTGACGCACTTGTCACCCCCCTCCCCTATCAAAAAAGCTTCCCAGATTTCTCGTTCCCTGCTATCGGAGAACCTGGCCTTTATCTGCGTGTCACCCAACAAAGGCAGACAACCACAATCCCTCACATGTAAAAAAAGATTACCAGGACGTGCAGATAGATTATACTTGTGCTCTCGAAACGGGTGGCTCGAAACGTAGTCTCGTGCTTCTCCCGCGCTGTTAAATGCCATGTTGTTCTGTAAAGAGAAGCAGGTAGAGTTGGAGCGGGGGCAGAGAACGACAGTTTGCAGTTTAGTTGTGTGAAAGTTGTCAGAGCCATGATGTTTGCGAAAGAGTTTTGCTAACGAGACACCTATAGATTCAAAGAGCCCATTCAGTTTCTTCCCCCACACAGGCGTCATGCATGTACGTTGTGGCATTCGTCGCACTCGTGGTATTACTCGCAATTCAAGCTTTCAATCACATGCAGAAGTCCATCTCGCAACTGCCACAGCATAGAACAACGTCACACGGTCACAGTGCAAACAACTGAACGGCAACAAGTTGGCAACAAAACGGCAACAAAATTTCCTATGGTGAAAAATTCATAAAAGTGTTCTCACACAACGGCAAAAACTATCTGAAGGTGAATACCCTTAATTTTCCGACGTGTAGATTTTTAAATATATTTTTTGACACGTTACGCGAGACACCCTGTATGTGGACCACGACCTACTAGATTATAGCGACCATGTCGAGGGCACCTGTTCCCAGCGCCGCATTTAGAAGCTAGCGGTGGTGCTGCTCATCGGTCCTCTTATTGCTTCCTCAATTTCTGCAATACTTCGTACTTCAGCTTACCTTGGTATTTCTGTACAAGCGGTGGATATTCCACAGAAGATGTTTCATTCTAAGGTTGATTATCATCAGCATTCTACGCGTTTTCATAGGAGCCGTTGCTGTCGTCTGCTACGGTAGTCCTACTTCTGCTTCTACGCGTTCAAAATTCAAATTTCCATTATCCAATCGTAATGCAGATCTCTCGAGCCGATGAGTAGCGCCCCTGTAGCGGACTGTGCGGACGGGCTCCTCATGGGGATGGTCGATTATGACATGGTCATTATAATATCTAGCAGGTCGTGAACATAGGTGTGGGGTACGGGTAGGTGTGGGGATTAACCAGCTCAGCATTACTCCCCCTTATTTTGCAACGTCTGCAACCTGGGTCGTGGACTCTTGGACTTCCCGCTCTCGTCTGCTGCGCCTTTTGTCTTTCCGTCAAGCTTCTCAGCGCTGCATTTGGGAGCTAGCGGTGATGCTACTCATCGGTTCTCTTATTGCTTCTTCAATTTCTGCAATACTTCGTACTTCAGCTTGCCTTAGTTTTTTCTTGTACAAGCAGTGAATGTCCTACTGGATCCTTCCTTTTAAGTTGATTAACACATACGGGGAGATATATTTATTAGAAGAATGAAAAAAAAAAACGGGGAGGATGAAACACAGCATGTTATATTAGACAGCAAAAAAAAAAAAAAAACAGAAAAAGAAAATGCGTGTTCCTTACTACGAGTTCAAAGCAGAAGAAGTAGAAAGACACAAGGACGGCAAACTGTAAAATACGAAGCGACGCCGTGCAAAAATATGCGATAACCTCATAACTTCGGTTTCTCGTTTCCTGTTGTTGTACTTTCCGTTACACTCCCCATTCAAATTAGGGAGAAGAAAGAAAAAAGGGTGTGAAAAAGGGGTAACTTCTATAGTTGCCACCTAGGTCAAAATAGCATATGATAAAGGGTGTAAAAAGGGGTAGGAGCTCATAACCTCCGAACGCCCATTTCCACCGACGTCCCAAATTAACCAATTTCCCCCGAAAAAATATTCGGAGGTTCTGGGCTTTCGGTTGATCTGGGCAGGCGGGTGGCAGTGACCCATATCCCCCAAATGCTCTTTTCATCCAAGCGTCCAGAACTACCGAAAGCGGGATACTTGAAAGGGCACGCTTCCCCCGTTTTTCAGGGAGAGGAGGAAGGGTGAGCGGTTCCCAAGTGTGCGGGAATCCAATGTACAGCTGGAAGCCGAGTTAACTGGTACGCCACTTGGACTGGCGGAGCTAAAGTCGGGAAGAGAGCGACCCCAGCGGCTCTTACGAGAAATAAGGGCAAATAGTGTTTCGACTGTCCCACTTGTGCTGCGGGGGTGTCCGCCTTGCCATGAGCTGTTGACTCGGCATTGCCCGCAGCTATGTTTTTTCATTGCGGTGTTTCTTTGTGTTTGCGGCGATTATGTGAAGGTGTATTCCGGCCGATATGCGATATGCCGGGATGCGATGCCTTTATCTCATTGATACACGCTCCTTATTCGGTGCTCGAAATGTTCTGTGGCGTGATGTATGCGGTCCGCTGACTTCTATAGCTTCTTTTGTTCCCGTGCTTAATAATTCTCATTAGAGATGTAACAGATATGACTGATATAAAAATGAGAGCTGATGCACGAAATCTATATTAAAGAAGCCTGAGCTTGGGTGGGTAGGTGGTGGTGGTGGTGACGAAAAACCGGCTTGGGTGGGTAGAAATGACACGACACTCGGTGTGTAAAATTAAGATCGCGTTCAAGAAGTGATCTGAACAGAGAGATATTTCGAAAATGAATTTTATTCGTATGCACGTTGCTGATGGGAGAAGCACTATCTTCGGAAGCTCAAGGAGGTCCGCGTCATGAGGCACGGAAAAAGAACATGGTGGGAATGGTATTGTAGCAGCCCCAGCGGTGCCAGCGTCATCTTCGATCAGCATCTCGCGCCCGCGTAGCCGCGGAAAATAAATCAGTTGGGCTCTCGCCGTCAAACCAACCGGTTCTCTTTGTCTCTTCTTGAGTTCCAACAGTATGTTTTGTATCTGGAAAATATAGAGGGACGGCGGAAAACACACAAACCTCAAGCACCTAAATCTGAGGAGATTGACAGCTCAGACGATATGTTGGTTTCATGCGTTCATGCTGCTTGAAACCTTTTTTCTAGGGGTTGTTTCAGCCGGTTAATAGCGTATTTTCTGAATGTATGAACTGTATTAACAAAAAGCATAAAGTAAAGTAAAGTAAAGGAGGAGGTCCCTTTTGTAAGCTTTTTCGGCATCTGTGCCATGGGCGCTTTGTTACTATTCGCTTTCCACTATGATGACCTACACAGTGCCTGGGCCCCGGTCACTCACATCGAAAATATCTCTCTGTCGGGTTCGGATCACTTCCTGAACGCAATCGACATCAATAATACATTTCCTTGTCAAGTAGTAGTAGTAGTAATTAACTGAAAAAAAAAATCACGGGAAAGACTTGGAGCAGGGTGGCTGCCCTAGGGGCGCCTGCAGCTCCATCTCATTTAGGTAGTTTTGAGGGTTATGATATGTGTTCCTCTTAGTAGCGGCAGTGTATACCGCTTTCTTTTAGGTAGACACACAATGCCTTGAGTGCCTTCATGTCTTGTTCCCTTGTAGGCCATCTTCCCATTACTTTGCAGTAAGAGAATGGTCTTTTGTCCAGTGTTTGAAGTGCATGGGACAGTCTTTCCCTTGCGTCTGCTTGTTCTGGGCACTCTATAAGTACGTGTAACGTGTCCTGGGGCACTTTGCAGATGTCGCACAGTCTTGAGGCCACTATACCGAGTTGGAATTGGGTGGTGGCAGTATATAGCGCGCCGAGTCGAGTCCGGTGAATAGCCGTGTGGAGGCTTCGGCCGATGTCATGAGGAATGATTGCCGTGAGATCGGGGTCTATGTGAGACAGGAAATCTGTGTGCCGGAGTGCTTGCTTCCAGCTTTCCTTGGACCGTCTGATTGTCGATTTGTGGAGGAATGTCTTGGCGTCCGATTTTGTGAAATGTATTGCCGATAACTTGGTTTTACCCAGTGCATCCTTTGCTGTCTGGTCAGCTACTTCATTTCCTGGTATTCCGCAGTGGGAAGGTATCCACTGGAGGGAGATGGTGTGCCCTCTTTCCACTGCAGATGTGTATGCTTTGTAGATGTGGTACACCATTTGATCGTCCGTATCCTGCTTGATGATAGTGGCCAGGGCGGCTTTCGAGTCTGTGCAGAGTACCCACTTTTGTGCTGGGGAGCCGTCGATGTCGTCGATGTGTGTCGACATCAATAATGCATTTCCTTGTCAAACTTCACTTCTGAGTCAGTTGCAGGAAGTATATTGGATTCCCGCGCACCCAAGAACCGCTCACCCTTCCTCCTCTCCCTGACAAACGGGGAAAGCGTGTCATTTCAGGTATCCCGCTTTCGGTGGTACTGGGCGCTCGGATGAAAAGAGCATTTGGAGGATATGGGTCACTGCCACCCGCGTGCCCAGATCAACCGAAAGCCCAGAACCTCCGAACATTTTTTCGGATGAAATGAGCTTTTGGTTGAATTGGGACATCGGTGGAAATGGGCATTTGGAGGATATGGGGCCTAACCGTAAAAAGGGGTGGTAAAAGAAATTATCACTTATCGAGATTGCTACAGAAAAGTGTACGCCCCCGTAGCTCACCGAATCAGAAGCGGGAAAACGTGCTATGCGGTGAAGTTCTGTTTTGAGAGCGAGGTAGCAGCTAGAACGTTGCAACCTTTTAGACACGACATATAGTGACAACTATATTAACCTCTCAAAGGTGTAACTGCTCCAACCATTTTTCTAAGAGTGTAGGGAGAAAAATTAACGGTCTCCCTTGTGTTGCAACGACGGATAACATATCAACTTGGAAGAAAATGCTGGGATAATTGTAATTTGGCAGTTTATGGTTTGTAGGTTTGGGTAAAATGTAGGAGCATAACTGCAATGAGTTATCATATAATGCTGAAGGAGAGGACAACGCACTGTAGTGTTTGACTTAAGAATAACTATTTTGGTGACACAATGTGTTTTTGGTCCCCCTCCTTCCCTGAAATCAGCAACTTTCTCAAGGGAGTGCACCGCTCGAACGGTGTATCTCCCTGGGCGCAGACAAAAGCTCACCGGACAAACGCTTACGCTGGTAACATTGAGGGCGAACATAAGGTCACCGTTTTACTTGCTTCTTGTTTTCCAGCTGCCTTATTTATTGCATTGGCCACAAATAAAAATAATTAAGACAGATCAATCAAAACCTCCTACATATTTGACACGTTGAGGAGTGGGTCAGTTCATGTAAAATATGCACGCCCCAGATTGACCATGGTGAGGCCATGAGAGACTCTTACCACGGTCGTGCTCTTACGTTATTTAGACGTGTGGGAATGGGTCAGTTCGTGTGGACTGTGTACCCGTGGAGAGTTACGAAGGTTTTCTCAGGAGAGCCTTTTATGTATTTCACACGTTGGGGATTGGGTGAGTTCACGCAGAATATGCACTCGTCGAGACTGACCAAGGTTAGGTCAGGTGAAGGCTCTGTTGACCTAATCTTTTTCAGCCTTCACGGGTGCATATTCTACATGAGCCGGCTCACACGCCAACGTGTGAAATAGATAAAAGGCACTCCTTACATAACATTGTCAGTCTCGACGAGTGCGCCGCGTCGCCAAGTGAGAACTTGCCCTTAGTACGCTCAGGCTCGTCCTTGTTCGAAAAATGATATTGACCTCTTTCCAGTAGATCTGTTCTTTTTCGAGATTTGCGCACGTCTTTCCGTGACAATCTGGATGTATACGATAGGAAGCCTATCAGAAGGCCGAAAATCATGACGCCGAACTATAAGAAGGCCGAAAATCTCATGGCCGAAAATGAAAAGGCCAAAGAGATAGAAGACACTGAATGGGACTGTTCTTGTTATACGATTATAAAAAAGTTTCCTGGCTCTTGCATCAGAAATCGAATAATTGGAATGCGTAGGATTTCGTGCTCGGCTGGCTAGACTGGCTAGAGAAAAAAATCTATACAACATGTTTATTACAAAAAGAAAGTGCCTCGTGGGTGAATACCAGTAAATGAGAACAAGCAACCGTCTTAATCGCTTGATCTGCAGAATAAGCTTAAACCCAGTAATGACCATTGTTACTTTTACCCTTGCATCTCCATGACAAGATCTGTAGGATTTTTTTCTTTATTGCTTCGCCTGCAACCTTCTGTACCGTTCTATTTCAAGAACTGTATAATGACCACGCTTGTCCCCTGACACAGGAGCACATATATAATTTCTTCCAGAATGGTCATCAGTTGTCCCAGGTCATTCATTCGGCTACTCACCCTACTTATCGAAAGGCCGAACAATTTGGTGCGGTTTTGAGCTGATGATAGGGAACTGGTTTTAGGAATGACCTATGTTGAAGTTGTTGTTGAAAATGGGATCAGAATGGGAAATGTCATCGCATAGCTTGTAATTTTTCATTTTCACTTACTGACATTGTGTACAATAAATGCATACAATAACACAACCACTCATATGTGTACTTTTCCTTTTTGTTTTCCCGTTAGTGATCGAAAGTACGTTATTAACGCGAAGTTCGGTGAAATAATTTATGTGCTGTATTAATTCACAACCACGTTAACCAACAATTAAGGTTATCCTACGTAATTTGTAGAGCTAATTTTTTATCGCCGTTGGAAGAACAGTTTTCGTATCTTGGGTTCCTTATTTTTCGGCCTTTCGATAATTCGGTTTTCTGACTTATCGGCCATCTGATTGTTCGGTGTTTTGATTTTTCAGCATTCTGGTTTTCAGCCATATGATTGTTCGGTGTTTTGATTTTCGGCCTTCTGATAATTCTGCCTTTTGAGTTTCGGCCTTTTGACTGCCACCCTATACGATAACACCTAGAAAAAGACTCCACTCTTCTGTGAACCGATAAATGTATCGTTCGGCAAAATGGTTGATGGCCAGAGTGTTACGCAGTAAAGTTGGGTTTTCAGACTGCATGTGTTGTTATCGCTGCACGGCGTACAGTTGTGCAGGCGTACGGGATCCGATGTAAATGCAGTCGTACAGAAAATCGAAAGAGAAATAAACGAACGCAATGTCTGCTGCTTAGTACAATTTATTGCCCTCAAAAGTTCCCGCCACCCATGAACATATTGGTAAAAGAGAATACCAGGGTCTCTTATTTCATATACGTGCAATTGATCATTTCGTAGTTAAGGCGTGCCAGTCAGCCATGTTGTTCATCCAATGATATGGGTGCATTTCGTACAGTCGGTTGCCGGTATGCAACTGTTTCCAGGGCAAGTGTTACTCTCAGTACAAAGGCATACGGAGATATCGGCGCATTTCAAACACCCGCTCGCCACTGTGCAACTTTTGGTAGGGCAATCGGTAACACCGCGGCGACAAGCGCAGAGCTCAACGACAACGTCACGACCTGCAAAGGGAAACGTCCTCACAATGATGGCTATACGGTAACATCGTTAACAATTCCAAAAGTCCTTGCGTTCAAGCTCGTGTCCTTCAGGTGCAGCTTCACTGGCGACAAATCCACCTTAAAAAGAAAGGTAAATTTTGAGGTTCTCGCACTCTCAAGTTCCCCCCAAACTTGGATCGCAACAGATGAGCTGCGTCACGCGCTTCCGACCGCTTGTTACGCGTCCTGAGCACCTGTTCACGTGACTACCTCATCTCTCTAAACGTGTTACCGAAAGACGAGGAAAGCCTTCGTGTAGAAAACTTTCTGCTGCCTTAGGGCGAAGGACATGTTCAAGGAAAAGGAAAGGATAGGGGGTGTGTATACCGGCGTTTTTCAGTCACTTCGCCATAAGTTCCAACCGAACTAAAGCTGAATTATCCTGGAGCGATCCGCTAGGGGTAAAAGACGGGGACAAAAACCGTAGTTCGAAATCCGCCAATGTTTCCAACACCGTGTGTTCTTTTCAGTGGTTTACCCAGAATTCCAAGCGTGGAGGGGTGTTGGAAAAAAAGGGTGGGGGTGCGTCATTGTCATAGTTACGTTATCACAACATATCATCACTGACATGTATCTAACCCAGAAATCGTAAGGGCACACCCTGTAGAGGATACACTTGGTGGGGGGGGGGGGGGGGGTTAGTGGTGTGGGGGGTTTGGATAAATTACTGGGTCTTGTACTATCCTAGGACATCTCTTCTGGCTGTAGCAGAATAATTGTGGTTTGGAAACTACCGCAGCTATCAAAATGGAGCTTTTGGTTTGATCAAACTTTCACAACATCCTATATTAGATCCCATATTAGTGTTACCAAAGAGGAGGACGAAGACAACAGCGAAACGTAGAGGCGTCATTGTGTCCACGAAGAGATCGTTGAAACTTTCCTGGAGAAAATGAATAAAAGAGCTTGTTTGTTTGAAGTCCTCAGAAATAGTTTTGGTAGAAACCTCACTTCATCCGATACAGCCATGTATAGTTTGAAAGAAAGTGAAAAACCATGAAAGAAATAATGAACTCGTATGTGTTTGTCCTAGACATGTGTTCCAGCCTCAGAACATCAATTGTCTCGTGTGAAAAATGAGTTGCGAGTTACGCATTTAAGGTTAGGCTTCTAAGACGTTGACGTTGACGCTGAAAACATGCTTTTTGGCTCTTGTGCTTTTCTGGTGATAAATGGATGCTTTTACAGGAGTCTTTTTTTTTTCAACGCCGTCGTTTTCCAGAGTAATCTTTGAGTCGAGATATTTTGAGGGAGGAACAAACAGACGTCTTATCGTATCACAAACGTTGTATAGTTAGAACTGTGCCAAAGCAGCCGTGGTTATGAAGTGATTAGATGTACTCAGTTGCGTTACCCCACATAATAGTCAACGCAAAGCACTGCAAACAGACAACCATGCTAGTCCAGTACAGGAAATGATCAAGAGCGGTTATCTCTCAAAGTGCTTACCTGTATAGGTAGGATATTTCAGATGTGTGTAGACTATAGGAACTGCCTGGCTTTTATAGGACACTCCATACAGGCGTACGTGATTCTTTTGTCCTCCATAAATCTGTTTGTGAACCGTTCCAGTAAGCTTTTAATGAGATTTTTGAAAAGTCTTCGACGAGAATTGACTTTCCAGTGAGTACCTTCTACATGGCATTTCCTTTGTAGCCACGCGCTCACAACGACATGTGCACGTGGAATATAAAAACTAAAACAAAATTCGACATCAACCGTAATCAAGATGACAAGGTTATGGCCATGAACGAGACAGGGATTCAGATTATACAGAGCGTGGAAACTGTTGTGTGGTGCATGGATTCGCAGAATATGCAATGAACACGTACACGCCCAAGAAGCACAATGTACTGAAAGTCGAGTGCAATAGGGGTGGACGGTATGTATCATATCAATGTTGTTTGGTGTCACGAGTCTGTTCAAGGCCTTCCACCTACCCGTCCACCCCTATTGCACTCGACTTTCAGTACGTTGTGCTGCTTGGGCGGGGATGTATCTATTAGAAGAAAAAAAAAGGAAGGATGAAACACCGCCACGTGCCCAAGCAGCAAAATGTACTGAAAGTCGAGTGCAATAGGGGTGGATGGTATGTGTCTTATTAATGTTCTTTAGTTTCAAGAGTCTGCTCAAGGCCTTGCACCTACCCGTCCACCCCTATTGAACTCGACTTTCAGTACATTTTGCTGCTTGGGCACGTGGCGGTGTTTCATCCTTCCTTTTTTTTTCTTCTTCTAATAGATACATCCCCGCCCAAGCAGCACAACGTACTGAAAGTAGAGTGCAATAGGGGTGGACGGGTAGGTGGAAGGCCTTGAACAGAATTCTGAAAGTAAAGAACATTGATAAGACACATACCGGCCACCCCTATTGCACTTGACTTTCAGTACGTTGTGCTGCTTGGGTTACTACGTATTCCAAGGAAAACACGAAGTAGAAAAAGACAAGGATGGCAAAGTGCAAAATACGAAGTGACGCCGTGCAAAATAATGCGATAACGCCACAACTGCGGTTTTTGTTTCCTGTTGTTGTACTTTCCGATGCATTCCCCATTCAAGTCAGGGAGAAGAAAGAAAAAAGGGTGTGCAAAGGGGGTAACTTTTATAGCTGACACCGAGGTCAACATGGCGTCTAATAAAGGGTCACGTCTAAACACGTCGAGACTGACCAGCTTTATTTTAGGGGAGCCTTTTACGTATTTGATGCGTTGCGGAGTGGGCCAGTCCATGTAGAATATGAGAATATGCACACCTCGGGATTGACCAAGGTCAGGTCAGGAGAACCTGTTATGTATTTCACACATTGGGGAATGTCTCAGTTTATGTAGAATATGCACACGCCGAGACTGACCAGCGTTATGTTACGGGAGCCTTTTACGTATTTGATGCGTTCCGGAGTGGGTCAGTCCATGTAGAATATGCGCACTTCGGGATTGGCCAAACTCACGTCAGGAGAGCCTGTTATGTATTTCACACATTGGGGAATGTCTCAGTTTATGTAGAATATGCACACGTCGAGACTGACCAGCGTTATGTTAGGGGAGCCTTTGCGTTGCGGAGTAGGTCAGTTTATGTAGAATATGCACCCCTCGGGATCAGTCAGGTGAGGAGAGCCTGTTATGTATTTCACATGTTGGGAAGCGTATCAGTTTATGTAGAATATGACACTGATCGACCGTTACGGTGCGCCGCTTGCGCACCCTCTGCCGACGCTGTTTCCAAAATGGCGTGCCGAGGGCCGAGGGAGGGCTTCTTCGCACTTATATTTTCGTCTCATTGTAGCACTCGTGCGCAGTCGTACTTTATTTTGCCTGCTTGCAACGATCTTTAAAATTATTCGGACTAGGTTGTTCATGGGGTCAGTGCAAATAAAAATTGAATTTACTCACGTTGAACCTCACGGTTGCAAAATGCACATTGTTTGTAGTCGCTGTATCATGACAGCAGCAAAAACAAAATACTTTGACAATTTTTCGCAGAGCACAGACGTAACTCTGTGTAATAGCTCATTTGCATAAGTTTGTCATGCAAGTCTAAATGTGGCCAATATGTGACATGCTTTTAGACGTCTAACGGTAGACGTCCACTGCGAAACATCTCGGCCATGTCTTGAAGACCACCCCTTCTTAGCCGTCTAAATAATGTATAACGTTATGGACAGCCTTCTAGACGTCTAAATTGATCGGTTTCCCTAAAGTCTCAAGTCAGCCTATTTTTAGACGTATACTAGCGCACCATGTGTTACATGGGTTGTACGTGGCATTCACTTCCCGGTATCAGCTCCAGAGAAGACCCCAGCACGTGTTCATTGAAGCGACTGTGTAATCGCTGACGCAGGCTGCGAATGAGACAGTTGCTTACACTTCCATAGAGTGTCAAGGTTGCGAGAGATTATATTTCCACAAACTGGTTGAATTCCGAAAGCGTCTCTCACGGGAGCTGCATTATTTCCTTTGCAACCACGCGTGCACGACGACGTGTGCACGTGGAATATAAAAACTATAACAACATTCGACGTCGACGATGACAAGGTTATGGCCATGAACGAGACAGGGATTCGGATTATACAGTTCGTGGAAACTGTTGTGTGATGCATGGATTTGCAGAATATGCAATTACCACGTACGGGGAGATATATTTATCAGAACAAAGAAAAAAGGGAGGATGAAACACAGCATGTTACATTAGACAAGAAAAAAGAAAAAAGACGCGTGTTGCTTAGTACGTATTCCAAGGAAAAGAAGTGGAAAGACAACAACAACATTATTTTTGGCTTTGGAGAGTGGGGAGGTTCATCGCCACAGGCTATACTCTACTCCATTGCTGGTGGGAATGTGGGGAATAAAATAACGAGCCCCTGCACAATAACGATCGAAGTCCGATGGTGTCCAGAAATGTCAGAAGAGCTTTGAGCGCAGAGCGTTGCTGGGCTGGATTAGGCCAGGGACCAAGCAATTTCGATAGGGAGAAGAGGCGAGAGTCCAGCTGACGAAGAGACTCGGAGAGTGTGGTTCGGGAAGGTTGGTAGTGGGAGCAATGAAGAATAATTTGCTCCAGATCCTCAAGAACGCTTGAGACGAGTTGACTATCCCACCTGCTGTCACTGTGGTGTTCTTGAGGAAGTAGAAAGAGAAGAGGATGGCAAAGTGTAAAATACGAAGTGACGCTGTGCAAAACTATGCGATAACGCCATAACTGCGGTTTTTGTTTCCTGTTGTTGTACTTCCCGATGCATTCTCCATTCAAATCAGGGAGAAGAAAAAAAGGTGTGAAAAGGGGGTAACTTCTATAGTTGACACCGAGGTCAACATGGCGTCTAATAAAGGGTGTAAAAAGTGGTGGTAAATGAAATCATTATTTATCAAAATACTACAGCAAGGGGTACGCCCCCGTGGCTGACCGAATCAGAAGCGGAAAACGTGCTATGCGTTGAAGTTCTGTTTTGAGAGTGAGGCAACTTTGCCACCTTTTAGGCACAACATATAGTGACAACTATTACCTTCTAAAGGTGTAACTGATCCACCCATTTTACTAAGACTGTAGGAAGAAAAATTAATGGTCTCCCTTGTGGTGCAACAAGAGATAACATATCAACGTGGAGGAAAATGCTGGGATAATTTTAAATTGGGAGTTTATGGTTTTCAGGTTTGGGTGAAACGTAGGAGCATAACTGCAATGAGTCATGTAATGCTAGAGGAGAGGACAACGCGCTGTGGTGTTTGACCTAACAACAACGATTTTGGCGACACAATGCGTTTTGGTCACACTCCTTCCATGAAAGCAGGCAACTTTCTCGAGGAACTGCACCGCTCCTACGGTGTATCTCCTTGGGCGCAGACAAAAGCTCGTCGGACAAACGCTTACGCTCGTAACTTTGAACGCGAATATAAGGTCACAGTTTTACTTCCTTCTTGTTTTCCAGCTGCTATATTTATTACATTGACCACTAATAAAATATTTAAGGCAAGCCAATCAAAGCCTCTTACATATTTGACACGTTGGGGACAGGGTCAGTTCAAGTCGAATATGCACCCCTCGAGACAGACCAATGTTATGTCATGAGAGACGCGTTATTTACCCGTGTGGTAGTGGGTCATTTCGTGTGGACTGTGTGCCCGTGGAGACTGACCAAGATTATGTCAGGAGAGCCCTTTATGTATTTCACACGCTGTGGAGTTGTCACGCCACGTAGGATATGCTCCAATTGAGACTGACCAAGTTTAGTTCAGTACACTCTTTTACGTATTTCACACTCTGGGTGTGCGTCTGTTCATGTAGAACATGCACCCGTCGAGACTAACCAAGGTTATTCCAGTACACCCTTTTACGTATTTCACACTCTGGGTGTGCGTCTGTTCATGTAGAACATGCACCCGTCGAGACTAACCAAGGTTATTCCAGTACACCCTTTTACGTATTTCACACTCTGGGGGTGCGTCAGTTCATGTAGAACATGCACCTGTCGAGACTAACCAAGGTTAGGTCAGGAGGGCCTTTTATGTAGTTCACACGTTGGGGATTGGGTCAGTTCATCTAGAACATGCACCCGCCTACACTGACCAAGGTTAGGTCAGGAGGAGAGAGAGAGAGATTATGTGTTTAATGGCACAAAGGCAACAAAGGTCATAGAGCGCCAAAACTATGGTGAGTGTGTTGGAGATGATTATGGGAGAGATGATGTGAGAGATAGTGTGTGTGGTGCTTCAAAGCTATCTACAGGCAGGGGTCGGCATTTCGGACCGAAAGAACTCACGATCACGATCATCTGATAAGGCGAGCGTGAGGCTGAAGCCGACCCACGCTCACGTTCAGGCTGATATGGCGCGTGATCGCTGTGCACCATGAAGCGCGATACTGGATCGCACTCATCCTCGCGCCACTGCTTATCGCAATCAGAACGTCGAACGAATGAGTTGATCGCGCATGCAGCGATCATCTTGAGGGTGATTGCATGAGTGCGATCATGATATCAGACAATGGCCGTTCGTGTGATATCTAGGCATTATCGCACTCACGCGATCACCATGTAGTTGCGCTGTTGGCACATGGCACCTTGCACACAGGCATCGAGGCAAAGGCATCGAGGGTGTGAATTTCCTCTTGTGGTGGTGGTGATGGGGTGATGGCGGTGGTGTTGGCGAGAGGGCTTGCCGTTGTCGGCCTCTTGTGATTGTGCTTTCGGGGCAAAAATAGGCAAATCAAAGATCGCAATGGCAATAAAAAGCTGTTCGAGCCAGGGTGTGGGTCCCTTGGGCACTGGTTGTGCAGGCAACAGGTGTTGCGCCACTGCTGCAGCGAACAATAATGTCTGATCGCGTTGACGAGCTCCACACCATGGGTGACTTCGCTGTTTCCGATTGGCTGCGGTACCACTTCAAATATATCGGCAGCTCTAGTGACGGCGAGAAAATATTTATGATGTGTCTTCACTGTAACACGCGAAAGATTGGAAAGAGACGAGCAGTGGGAAATTTCGAGCGCGGTCAGAACACGCTGTGGATCTTTCACCAGCCCTCGGCATCCACGGTGTCCTTGATACCACGTTCCTAGTGCCCGAAGTTCGGCAGACGTCTGAACTTGATGAGTATCTTGCGGAGGAATATGACGAGCAAGATGTCTGTACCTTTTGCAAACACGACACATATCATAAGCTGGGTCGTCCAGCGGAGGTCTGCTTTGGCATACCGGCCACTGCCGGTGGCGTCGAATGCCTTTTTTCGGTGGCCGGTGCGATACAAAGGGCGCGACAATCCTCACTTCTCCCGACTACAGTGGAAAAAGTCATCCTCGTGGCGGAAAGCGTGAAGGCGTCAAAAGAGCCGGAGAAATTCCACGGCGCAGCTGAATAAATAATTGGTATTAGAAGCGCAATGTAGGCTACCGATTATGACAGATTTCCTAACTGTCGTGGCCATTGGCCTTCTCGTCACCAGTATGTCTACATGCCGAAGCAAAGTGCGGCAAGCAGAAAACGACACACACCACCGCATGTCGACATTTCAAAATTCTATCATCGTGACAACAGGCATTTGGTCTGGTCACCCGGCAACAGGTTCACAACGACACAGTGATCGGCGAAGACGAGATACGAAAAATTAGAAACGTCGGAGCATGATAGCAGCAGTTGAGAAAGCATCCAAAGACGAGCGTTATGCAAATATCGCCTCTTATATTTGAGCTTTATGGGCAGGGGCACGTTGAGGGTAGACAACAGTGAAGCAGAGCATCAACCATAGTATAAAACTAATCAGAATGGGACTGAACACACGGCGTTGCGAACGCGCCCAGAAAGTACACGCTTCCCTATACTTTTCGCTTTTGCAGAATAACATGATCGCGGCGATGAGCGCGATCACGCAATAATCGCGCTCAGGGCAAACAGCCTCATCGCAATCACATTGTAGTTCCCATGAGTGCCTGCAGAGGCGCGGCATCGTTATCGCAATACAGGAATCACGAAATACAGATTACTCCCGCGTGCGCGATCGCGGTCACCACAGGTTCGTGATGTTATTTCAACGCGCCGTGATCATCCAGCTTTCACTCTTCAGAGCCGAAATAAAGTTGTTGTTGTTCTACATCTGACAAAGTAACCCACACATGGTCAAAAATTGGATGATATTATCAAACGGCACAAGAGAGTGCTATCCAGTAGAAGGGCTGGGTGGAGTCGGACATGGTATCTGTAGAATGCAGTGAAATACTGTTGGCGTTGGTGTTCGAAGTGAGAGCAGGATGCCAGTACGTGCAAGAGAGTCAGGCTGTCACCGCAGTGCGCGCAAGCTGGCGGAGCCTGACCTCTGAGTAGGTGGCTATGCATGGTTATGCCATGTGTGCCCAATCCTCAATCTCGCGTAAAGAACTTCGGAGGATCTGTTGATGTGTTCCGTCCGATGCGGGGGGGGGGGGGGGGACGTGTGACTGTGTGACGTGTAGCTTGTTATTTTCTTCCGTGTCCCACTCCTGCTGCCACTGTGTGTAGACGGCTCTCTTTAACACTGGCAGGATGTCTTGGTAGAGTAGTCCTAGACCTGACTCCTCTTGCGCCAACGCTCGCTGAGCCTCACGGTTGGCGCGTTCATTCCCCGGGATCCCAGTGTGGCTGGGGATCCAGCAGAGACAGATTGAAGAGCCTCGGGAACAAAGCTGAGTCGTAAGCGCCCGTACTCGCTTGACGAGGTTAGATCAGGAGGGCCTTTTGTGTATTTCACGTGTTAAGCGCGGACCCCATAACAAACGACACGCGACGCGCTGCAGAATTTGTCGCTGTCGCGTCTGGTCATGCCACGGCTTCCCGGTCCATTTGAGCAGCGACATTTCGTCGCCGAGAAATGATGTTTTTGGAGAAGCAATGCTTATTTTATTCGAGCTAAGTTGTAAATTGCCATAAATATACCAAAAATATCATTTCATTCGCCAAAACGAGGAGAACTTGTAATGAAGGTGCTATGTAATATTCGCCGTAACGCAGTGGCGCTGCGGTTGAAGTTCCAAACGCCCCGCCCTCTTCTTCGTCTGCTACTTTTGTTGGTTGCCCTCTCTACCCTTTCTCTTGCCCACGCGTTCAGTTCTTGTTTCACGCCGCCAAATCTAGCTGGTTTTGTCAAACAACAGGCAACGAACTCGGCGACATGCTACAAATATCTACTGGGAGTAGATGCAGAAAGATTCAGCCGCGACAAAGCTTTTTTGACGCTCGCGTGGCGGCAGTGACGTCGATTTTGTCGCTTCTCGCGTGTATCTGCCGCGTGTCGCTTGTTATGGGATTCGGGCTTTAGGGATTAGGTCAGTTCATGTAGAACATGCACCAGTCGAGAATAACCAAGAATACGTCAGGAGGGCTTTTTCGGTGTTTGACACGTTGGCGATTCGGTGAGTTCATGTGGAACATGCACCTGTCGAGGCTAACCAAGGTTAGGTCAGGAGGGCCTTTGATGTGTTTCACACGTTGGGGATTGGGTCAGTTCCTGTAGAATATGCACCCGTCGAGACTAACCAAGGTTAGGTCAGGAGGGCCTTTTATGTGTTTCACACGTTGGGGATTCGGTCAGTTCATGTAGAACATGCACCCGTCGAGACTGACCAAGGTTAGGTCAGGAGGGCCTTTTATGTGTTTCACACGTTGGGGATTCGGTCAGTTCATGTGGAACATGCACCTGTCGAGGCTAACCAAGGTTAGGTCAGGAGGGCCTTTTATGTATTTCACACGTTGGGGATTGAGTCAGTTCATGTAGAACATGCACCCGTCGAGACTGACCAAGGTTCGGTCAGGAGGGCCTTTTATGTCTTTGACACGTTGGGGATTCGGTCAGTTCATGTAGAACATCCACCCGTCGAGACTAACGAAGGTTAGGTCAGGAGGGCCTTTTATGTGTTTCACACGTTGGGGATTGGGTCAGTTCATGTAGAACATGCCCCCGTCGAGACTAACCAAGGTTAGGTCAGGAGGGCCTTTTATGTGTTTCACACGTTTGGGATACGGTCAATTCATGTAGAACATGCACCCGTCGAGACTGACCAAGGTTAGGTCAGGAGGACCTTTTATGTGTTTGACACGTTGGGGATTCGCTCAGTTCATGTAGAACATGCACCCGTTGAGGTTAACCATCAGGAGGGTCTTTTATGTGTTTCACACGTTGGCGTTTCGGTCAGTTTATGTAGAACATACACCCGTCGAGACTGACCAAAGTTAGGTCAGGAGGGCCTTTTAAGTATTTCACAAGCTGGGGATTGTGTCAGTTCATGTAGAACATGCACCCGTCGAGACTGACCAAGGTTAGGTCAGGAGGGCCTTTTAAGTATTTCACACGCTGGGGATTCGGTCACTTCATGTAGATCATGCACCCGTCGAGACTTACCAAGGTTAGGTCAGGAGGACCTTTTATGTGTTTGACACGTTGGGGATTCGCTCAGTTCATGTAGAACATGCACCCGTTGAGGTTAACCATCAGGAGGGTCTTTTATGTGTTTCACACGTTGGCGTTTCGGTCAGTTTATGTAGAACATGCACCCGTCGAGACTAACTAAGGTTAGGTCAGGAGGGCCTTTTATGTATTTCACACGTTGGGGTGTGGATCAGTTCATGTAGAATATGCACCCGTCGAGACTGGCCAAGGTTAGGTCAGGAGGGCCTTTTAAGTATTTCACACGTTGGGGATTGGGTCACTTCATGTAGAACATGCACCCATCGAGACTGACCAAGGTTAGGTCAGGAGGGCCTTTTATGTCTTTGACACGTTGGGGATTCGGTCAGTTCATGTAGAACATCCACCCGTCGAGACTAACGAACGTTAGGTCAGGAGGGCCTTTTATGTGTTTCACACGTTGGGGATTGGGTCAGTTCATGTAGAACATGCCCCCGTCGAGACTAATCAAGGTTAGGTCAGGAGGGCCTTTTATGTGTTTCACACGTTGGGGATACGGTCAATTCATGTAGAACATACACCCGTCGAGACTGACCAAGGTTAGGTCAGGAGGGCCTTTTAAGTATTTCACAAGCTGGGGATTGTGTCAGTTCATGTAGAACATGCACCCGTCGAGACTGACCAAGGTTAGGTCAGGAGGACCTTTTATGTGTTTGACACGTTGGCGTTTCGGTCAGTTCATGTAGAACATACACCCGTTGAGGTTAACCATCAGGAGGGTCTTTTATGTGTTTCACACGTTGGCGTTTCGGTCAGTTTATGTAGAACATGCACCCGTCGAGACTAACTAAGGTTAGGTCAGGAGGGCCTTTTATGTGTTTCACACGTTGGGGATTCGGTCGCTCCATGTAGAACATGCACCCGTCGAGACTTACCAAGGTTAGGTCAGGAGGGCCTTTTATGTGTTTGACACGTTGGGGATTCGGTCAGTATGTGTAGAACTTGCACCCGTCGAGGCTAACCAAGGTTAGGTCAGGAGGGTCTTTTATGTGTTTCACACGTTGGCGATTCGGTCAGTTTATGTAGAACATGCACCATCGAGACTAACCAAGGTTAGGTCAGGAGGGCCTTTTATGTGTTTCACAGGTTGGGGATTGGGTCAGTTCATGTAGAATATGCACACGTCGAGACTGATCAAGGTTAGGTCAGGAGGGCCTTTTATGTATTTCACACGTTGGGGTGTGGATCAGTTCATGTAGAATATGCACCCGTCGAGACTGGCCAAGGTTAGGTCAGGAGGGCCTTTTAAGTATTCCACACGTTGGGGATTGGGTCACTTCATGTAGAACATGCACCCTTCGAGACTAACCAAGGTTAGGTCAGGAGGGCCTTTTAAGTATTGCACACGTTGGGAATTCGGTCAGTTCATCTAGAATATGCATCCGTCGAGACTGACCAATGTTAGGTCAGGAGCACCTTTTATGTGTTTCACACGTTGGGGATGGGGTCAGTTCATGTAATACATGCACCCGTCGAGACTAATCAAGGTTAGGTCAGGAGGGCCTTTTATGTGTTTCACACGTTGGGGATACGGTCACTTCATGTAGAACATGCACCCGTTGAGACTGACCAAGGTTAGGTCAGGAGGGCCTTTTAAGTATTTCACACGCTGGGGATTCAGTCACTTCATGTAGAACATGCACCCGTTGAGACTGACCAAGGTTAGGTCAGGAGGGCCTTTTAAGTATTTCACACGCTGGGGATTCAGGCACTTCATGTAGAACATGCACCCGTCGATACTTACCAAGGTTAGGTCAGGAGGGCCTTTTATGTGTTTGACACGTTGGGGGTTCGGTCAGTTCATGTAGAACACGCACCTGTCGAGGCTAACCATCAGGAGGGTCTTTTATGTGTTTCACACGTTGGCGATTGGGTCAGTTTATGTAGAACATGCACCCGTCGAGACTACTAAGGTTAGGTCAGGAGGGCCTTTTATGTGTTTCACACGTTGGGGATTCAGTCACTTCATGTAGAACATGCACCCGTTGAGACTGACCAAGGTTAGGTCAGGAGGGCCTTTTAAGTATTTCACACGCTGGGGATTCAGGCACTTCATGTAGAACATGCACCCGTCGATACTTACCAAGGTTAGGTCAGGAGGGCCTTTTATGTGTTTGACACCTTGGGGGTTCGGTCAGTTCATGTAGAACACGCACCTGTCGAGGCTAACCATCAGGAGGGTCTTTTATGTGTTTCACACGTTGGCGATTGGGTCAGTTTATGTAGAACATGCACCCGTCGAGACTACTAAGGTTAGGTCAGGAGGGCCTTTTATGTGTTTCACACGTTGGGGATTCGGTCAGTTCATGTAGAACATGCACCCGTCGAGACTGACCAAGGTTAGGTCAGGAGGGCCTTTTATGTGTTTGACACGTTGGGGATTCGTTCAGTTCACGTAGAACATGCCCCCGTTGAGACTAACCAAGGTTAGGTCAGGAGGCCCTTTTAGGCATTTCACACGTTGGGGATTGGGTCAGTTCATGTAGAATATGCACTCGTCGAGACTGACAAAAGATGAGAATGAGATTTCTGAAAAATCGCCGGCGAGAATTGCCTTTCCCAGAAAGCACCGCGTACATGGCAGTCTAATGAGATGTCTGAAAAATCACCGACGAGAAATGCTTTTCCCAGAAAGCACCGCGTACATTGCATTCTAATGAGATTTCTGAAAAATCACCAGCGAGAATATCCTTTTCCAGAAAGCACCGCTACATGGAATTCTAATGAGATTTCTGAAAAATCACAGACGAGAATTCCCTTTTCCAGAAAGCACAGCGTACATGGCATTCATTTCCCGGTATTTAAGCTCCAGAGAGAACCCGCACACACACGTGCTGAGGTCTGTTGCGCTGGGCCAGGTGGCGCTACAAAGCTTGTGTGTCAGCGCCGACATTCTGAAAACACGCTCACAAAACAGTCATTAAGCAGTGGCCCAGTTGGTGTGCCGTTACCACGTGTCGTCTGTTCTACCGTTACGACGAAGTCGAAAGGATTGAGAAATTATTTCCCAGAAAGTTGCTGAAGCACGTGTACGATGTACAGCAGGATGTTTACAGCAGCTACGTGGTGTTAAAGGGAAAATGGACGCTGGGAATGAAGTGAATAATAATGTACCTGTTGCGCGGGTGTCGCGAATGACGCTGTTCGTTGGAATATTTAGTGTGCTGCTCCGGCGCACTGGGTTGCCAAAGTACAAATTTAATTATGCGAAAACTCTGGCTGAACACAAAGACGAAGAAAATTAATTCTCACGGTGCATATATAGAATTGAATAGGCATTTATCGAGACGTTTGCCCTCCTAACTGAAATGCGGTCAGTGGTTTGGCATATAGCCTTTCTTGTTGAGATGAGTGAACAGTAATAACTGGACATCTAAAAGAAAAGGGCCAACTGTTTTATGACCCAGCACACGAATACAGTCGTAGTCCGTTAATATGGACCCCGTTATAATTGACAACTCGAATTATGAACGAGTTTTGTGAGGACTAAATTTTTCAGTGCATTTTATTTATTTATCTATTTCTGTTTTTCTGGTGCCCAGGAACGGCCAGAGGGCCTCCCTAATGGTGCACAATACAAATAGTCAATACAAAGAAATGAATTAAAACACCATAATTACATAAAATAAAACAAGAACATCAGTACTGCGACAAAGAAAAAACTATATAGATGGCGAGGCAACAACTGGCCTAGCTTTGGACCCAACATGGCGGAGGCATCGAAGTTGCCGTACGACATCAAGTAGGTCACCACTAAACAGATCAAAAACCCCGTAATGGGAGTTATATACAGTTTGAAGCCTCAGAGTACTATTAGTACAGAGTAACTATTACCACATACATAAAATGTTCTGTGGGTTCTAGTGCTGCAATGTGGAACATAGAATTTGAGCCTTGATACGATCGCAGCTGAATAGATTTGGTTATGGAAGCATTTGTACAAAAACAGCAGGTCACGATTGGTTCGCCCTGTGGACAAAAGAGGAATTGAATAACGACCACAATTTTTTTTTTCCACAGAGGCTTTCGGGCTTTTTTGCCATAGTTACCCCGCACCGTTTGGTGTAAATAAAATTGCATTATTTCATTCATTCAAAAATCAGGAAAACGATAGTTCGGAGTTCTCAAAAATTTGCGTTGCACGCCTTCAAGTTTGTCCGAATTAGCCTTACGAGCTGAGTACCATGCAACGGAGTCTGGTTTGGTCTGGTTTACATGGAAACTCGCTTTCGGACAATGAACGGTTCCAGCACGGTAGAAACCATATGTAGTCCACGTATTTTTGTGTCGTTATTATGTACGGTATCGATATGGAGGGCAAACGTCTCCTCACATTCTACAGGAGAGCTGTTGAAAGTAGGACGTTTCGTTGTACAAAGGGAGCTGTAGCATCGCCTTCACAGCTGTCCACAAAAACCATTATAGCAAAATGGGTTATTTGTGGACACGAATGGCCTGGAAAATGCCATATGACGGCACGACTCTTCCGACATGACGTCCACGGGAGATTGACCCTCGTGTAAGGAGTTGTGCTTTTAGTAGTGCAGTCGCTCTCAGCGGCTTGTGAGAACAGAGGCGGTGCAGTTGTCAAGGTAAGTTGTCAGGCTCTGGTGTCGACGACTTTAGCAACGCCAAGTCAGCGGCACATCTGCTATGGCTCAAGTGGGACTAGAAACGGCTCTTCAATTCTTTGGGGACAATGGTGTTGAGCTGCAGCCTCTACATGTTGCCGACATTTCGCTGAGCTTAAATCGATGTGCAATCGAGTATATCTGCAAGTAGGCACTAATTCTGGGTGTTTTTTTCAATAAAGCACTATTGTTTTTTTTTATTTGCTCGGTATTCGATAATATGGACGATTCGCTTCATGGATGATTTTGGTGGGGACGAAAGTGTCCATATTAACGAGAGTAGTGATAGATATAGCACTTGTTAACAATGGGCCGCTCAGGTTACATGCGACACGCACACGCACACGCACGATAAGATATCTCAGAAAACAATGGAAATCACGTATCGATAGTGTGAACAATGGGTTCCCAGGTTTCAATAACATGCGCCGCCAGGATAAGGTAACGGTTAACTCAGGTAAACAATGGGAACTCACGTGTCGATAGTGTTTGATAGGCACCTGGTTGCACATTTAATGACACTTAATAACACGCAATGACGTTTAATAACACGCAATGACATGTAATAACACGCAAATGACATTTAATAACACGCAATAACATCCGATGACATTTAATAGCATTTTCCGATCGGGTTGACGTCACGATCAGTCCGTCACCTACGCTGGTTGCCGCGTCAGAGCGCCAGGTAGGTTTCCGACCATGTGTAGTTTTGGTTTCGGTTTGAAATTCCCACCAAGCGCCCTCTAGTTTTCAAGCTTTGGCCGTCTGTAGTTTCGGTTTCGTTTGAAAAAACAAATGGATGTCGGGGCCCGCCACCTAGGTTGGTTGCCGCGCTAGAGCGCCAGCTAGGTTGGTTTCTGACCATGTGTAGTTTTGGTTTCGGTTTGAAATTCCCACCAAGCGCCCCATAATTTTCAAGCTTTGGCCGTCTGTAGTTTCGGTTTCGGTTTTAACAAAATGGATGTCGGGACCCGACGCCAAGGTTGGTTCCCGTATAGTTTATGACCATGTGTAGTTTTAGTTTCGGTTTGGAATTCCTAGGTTTTGAATGGTTGCAGAAGCCCCCTTGTTTCAAGCTTTAGACCGTCTGTAGTTTCGGTTTCGGTTTGAAAAATGCATGGCGCGTGACAGCATGATTTTTTTCCCCATGCCACTGTGATAAGTACACCCAAATAATGATGTATGTCGGAGACCAGACAACAGTGTATATATTCCTTTTTTATTTTAGCACATTATTTTTCTACTCTTTTATTTAACTGTTACAAATTACCAGATTCTTGTTTGGCATCATCCTTGTACAAAAGCAATCTGCAAAACAAAGGAAAACGAAACATCCTGTGAATGCTTTTCTCAATCAGAACAAAGTGTGGGACGGCTAAGATCTTGATCGGGTGCCACGCAACAACAACAAGCAGCATTATCAAAGAGTCGGCTAACGTTTCCATTTTCCGATATGTCTCTCATACTGTGTCGTGCATTTGCGTTGGAGTACGGCCTTTGGACATGCCACACGCTAAAGCAAATAACCCGCTGACAATACTCTCAACAATCACTATAAAGTAGAGGTGTTCTATAGACATGCATTTCCAAACTTGTGTTGCTCATTGTGACAACAGCAAGCAACGAATCAAGAAACAGCGCATGACCGCGTATTGTGGTTATCAGCTGTGATGGTTTCGAAATAAAAACAACCAAAATGGCATAAGGGCGAGGGGTACACTCACATCTTGCATGACGAACTAGCACTGGGAACGGGACAGAGAGAAGAGGGTCGTCCGTGGAGGTTCGTTCACAATCACCGGACTCAGTCTTCGACAGCTAGCTTATAAGACCCTTGATTTTTGTTTTATTTCAAGGGAAGGAGGGATCACGTGAATGCATCGTGGACAGCTTCTCCTTTCGCAGGAGCAGCATGTGAAATGCGATACCCCTCTTGCCGACACGCTCTTCTTTCTTCTTCTTTTTGTATGATAACACAAGCCGCGAAACACTGTGGCGGAGACACCCGTCTGGCTTTTTCCAAGTGCTCTTTGGGAACGCCAACCACACAAAAACATTATCGTCCTCGCAAGATGTGTTTTCGACTGCTGCACAAAGTAAATAGAGTTATATATGTGACAGTTGAATGAAATCGGTGCTTGATAGTGTACGTCAATAAGACGCTGTCGCTTTGTAGCACGTTGCATGATCTCGAAGCGAGTGGAATACTAAAACGGTTTCACTCATTCTTACGTGACCGTTAGATTAGTAAAACGAAGGATGTACCTTGAAACGAAAGAAAAAAAAAAGGAATCGATTGTATGAAGCGCGGAATACATTTCCTTTGGAGATTGCCAGATGACTTGATTTCGACGATTATTCGCTAATCGCTAGAACTTCAAACAGCACAATATTCGTCTCAACTTGAAATGGTTCCATAAAATGTGTCCTCTTGACTGCTGTTAAACTAATTTTAATAGGTCCTTTCGAGCAAGGTATGCTTTCTGATTAGGCGGAGGTATCCAGTTTGGCTCTCACGTTTAACCATAACTTCTTCATTTTAATATCGAACACTTTTTCCTTGAAGTGCATTTAGCTTCTCGTAAGAAGAGCAAAATGGTATCAGCCGAAAATTGTCTAATGGTTCACGGCGCTCGATATGGTCATCGAGTTCAATGAATGTGGATACATGAGATGCTGAAACTCTCACAAATGAATTTCTGCTCTTCAATCATCGTTGATCCAAACGATGCAAATCCTACCAGATATGAACACAAGGTGTCAAATAGAACTCTGTTAGCGTCCCGATATGTATGCGGCTGACATATGGGTGATAGTGAGTATAATAGGGAAAAATGGTTAAACATATAACCAGACCGCGATCTGTAAATATATGATAGTCTACATTTCAGCAGGTTAGGTTTAGTAGGTTCTCCCCTCATCTCTATGTTGTCGATCTATAAGAAAGCATTCAATTAGGTCCAAATTACGATCTTTATCAATTGATAGATTCGAAATGATAGCTTTCCAACTCAATGTCGAATAATTATCTTGGATGATATAACATAAGATATTGGTTGGCGTGCCTTATCCATCCTGGGGGTGTGCTAGCTGTTCACTTCACCGATTTCTAATAGCATATAATAATTGATTCCTTACACATACCTACTTGCGAATCGTTCACATGTTGCTACATGTTGGTACATATAGCTACATTTGATTATCACGAATATGGAATACTTAATTCTCTTGTGAGTGTCTGTATAGCTTGAAATGGGATAGTATCTATTCTTTACATGTGTTGTCTAGAATGTCTTATAGAAATGGTTTGCCCGCGTGTGGACATTGAGTCTATCCACCATGTCCCCCTGTTAATGTATGATTTCTATCGTTTCTTGCGTTAACTATTTACAATTATTGCTAAGATTGGTTGCAGGTGGATCTATCCCTGTCTCTCGAGAAAAAGATGGAGGTTACATATTTGAGTATCAGATGTCCTATAATAAAAAAATGAATTTGATTTGATTGTCATCGTATGGATTGAAAACATCTTATTGAAGCTAAAAGCCGTGTCCCTGATGTAAAATAATTATCGCTGGCTTTGATTTCATTCTTCAGATAGAAACATAGTGGTCGTGGTTTGTCGTTTTCATAGACTGCTTGAGTCTCACTCCTCTGCCTCTGTCGATTTCTTGGTGACTGCCTAATATGCTGTGAGAGACTTGTTCTGGGCGGTCGGTTTCTATCATAAAGAATAGTTATTTCTAGCATTGATTTTTTATTTTTTTAGATATTAAGTTGTGGTATAGAAAATTCACTGATTGGTCTGCTGAACCTCTGGGGATTGATTCCTCTGTCGTAGAATAATTACAGTTAGCTCTGATTTTATTCCCTAGATGTGACAAAAAAGTGTGGTGTAGATAACAAAATATTTTTACTCATGCTTTACTTGTGCTTACCGTCATGTCATACGATGCCAAATAAAGTTTAACTTGATACATTCGAATTGGTAACTGAGTCTTAATAGTTAGCCTGGATGACCTGATGCAACATCGAATCGATATTGTAAGGAATGGGAGTATGCAACGTACATAACTCTACAATTTCTATAATATCTAGGGAATATAATCAGAACTAACAACAATTGTTCTATATCAACCCTCCCAGCAATAGGCCATCCATCCAAACGCTCACTTTTCTATGTCACAACTATTTTTAATATCTGAGAAGGAAAATCAATGCTAGCACCAAGTATTCTTTATCATAGTAGCCGACCAGCTACAATCAATCTCTTGTACCACATTATTTCAGTCATCAAGGAATCGACACAGGTGAGACTCAAGCGGTCTATCAAACGAAGAACAACCACCACTATGTTACTATCTGAGGAATAAAATCACAGCAAGGGATAATTGAGTCTCTGTATGCAATACGGGGATAAGTCGAAAATCCCAAACCGAGAAAACTGCGAGTGAATATTTGGTAAAGTAGTTGCAGATAAGTTCCCTCGAATAACGCAAATGTAAAATGTGTAACATATATGCGTGTGTCTACTCTACATGCATGTCCCGTTAGCGTCCTTTCTGAGCGTGTGATTTAGCAGAGATTGAACAAAATCCAGGAGCATGACATATCCCCTTTTTCTATATAACAAAGCACGCACAGGGCTTTCGTGCAGGAAAAAACACTTTTCATGAGTCGGACTTTCATGGTGACGGCAGGATGGCCGAAGTTACCTTTGTGCAGTGGAGCAGCCTAGATCGTGATTATCGTGCTGCTAAACGAGCATAATCTTGAAAATAATGTTCTGTATGACCAGCAAAACATTACGTATTAATATAGTGCGCACGTTTTCCGATTAAAACTCTCAGTAGCACTGCTGACACTGTTACGTGAGGTAGGAAGAACATGTTTTTCGATCGGAAGTCCAAGTTGATTTCTGCACCCAAGCAAAATTTAAGCTACACCATTTCTACGCATGTGTAGAAAAGGGGTATGATCTGAATGTCCATCCCATTGACACACATGCATTTGCCGTTTCTTACCCACCTGTTGGGAGTCAATAAATTGCAATACTGTCCTAAATTTTCTTTGGCAGGTAGATAATGGTATGTAGATATCATTGCAACAAAAACACTAAAAGGGGATAATTTGACTTATCCCCTTATTGCACATAGAGGTTCAATCATTTTATGTGAAAAGCACAACCTTTAATTCCGAGAAGCGATTCTCAATCAACATGCTGGCAATTAACTATTATAGTATGTTGCTAATATTATCCGAAACGATCGACTGCACAACACAACACAGGATGGATAAAGCAGCATAAACAACATGCTGCATAATGTAAAACCCCGAGACTAGGGAACACGAAAGGACAAACACAACACGAAGTCGTTTCGTGTTCCCTAGTCTCGGGGTTTTACATTATGCAACATCTTCACCAGCTCGCTTGCTTCCTAGCCTTTTTTTTCACTGTCATAAACAACATGTTATATATTTTCATCGCGGTTAATTACGACTCTATGAAGCGCGGAATACATTTCCTTTGGAGTTTCCCAGATGACTTGATTTCGACCATTATTCGCTAAAACTTCAAAGAGCGCAATATTCGTCTCAACTTAAAATGGTTCCACTCCTGACTGGTGTTAAGCTAATTTTGATAGGTCCTTTCCAGCTTATCACATCTAGGGAATAAAATCAGAGCTAACTGCAATTATTCTACGACAGAGGAATCAATTCCCAGAGATGTGTCCAGCGAACCAATCACTCAATTTTCTGTACCACAACTATTTTTTAAATCTCAAAAATACAAAAATCAATGCTAGCAATAATTATTATTTATGATAAAAAACCGGCCACCCACAACAAGTCAATCACAGCATATTAGGCAGTCATCAAGAAATCGACAGAGACAGAGGAGTGAGACTCAAGCAGTCTATGAAAACGACAAACCACCACCACTATGTTTCTATCGGAAGAATGAAATCAAAGCTAGCGATAATTATTTTACATCAGGGACACGGCTTTTAGCTTCAATAAGTGTTTCAAGCCATACGATGACAATCAAATCAAATTCTTTTTTTTTTATTATAGGACATCTGATACTCAAATATGTAACCTCCATCCTTTTCTCTAGAGACAGGGATAGACCCACCTGCAACCAACCTTATCAATAATTGTAAATAGTTAACACTAGAAACGATAGAAATCATACATTAACAGGCGAACATGGTGGATAGACTCAATGTCCACACGCGGGCAAACCATTTCTATAAGACATTCTAGACAACACATGTAAAGAATAGATACTATCCCATTTCAAGCCATACAGACACTCACAAGAGAATTAAGTATTCTATATTCGTGATAATCAAATGTAGCTATATGTACCAACATGTAGCAACATGTGAACGATTCGCAAGCAGGTATGTGTAAGGAATTAATTATTCTATGCTATTAGAAATCGATGAAGCGAACAGCACATCCAGGATGGATAAAGCATACCAACCAACACCATATATTATATGATTCAAGAAAATTATTACATATTGATACTATTGGAAAGCTGTCATTTCGAATCTATCAATTGAAAGACCGTAATTTGGATCTTTGGGCCGGGAAGATCTTTTCTTGATCTTTGGGCCAGTACCGCTTGCGGTGCTGTTCCGGGAAGACCTTTTCTTGATCTTTGGATAAGATTTGGATTTGAGATCGACAACATAAAGATGATGGGAGAACCTACCTAACCTTACCTACTAACCTACTGAAATGTACACTATCATATATTTACAGTACGCGGTCTCGTTATATGTTTAAACAGTTTTCCCAATTATACTCGCTGTCACCATATGTTATCCGCATACATATCGGGATGCTAACAGGGTAACATTTGACACCTTGTGTTCGTATCTGGTAGGATTTGAAAACAACTTCAATGACAACAGCCTCAAAATAGACAAATGTTGTAATTGTCGTCTGAGCATCATATGTTGTAAGCATTACTATGCTACACATCACGATGAGAAAAAAGAGATAACATTTATTTAGAAGGCATGGCACGAGTGGGTGACGCAAGTTTTAATTAAAGAAGACAATCTGAAGGATCAGGAAGTGTCAGTGTCAATCGAGTGAAAGCAAGAACATCTGAAAAGAACACTAAATAATGTTTACATAACCACGGTCAAATTTGAGCATAAGTAAGCAGTGTACATCTGTTAAGTGCGAAATGATCATCAAAACTTCAAAAAACTTATCCCATCAAGCAAAACATAATCTTTATTTGCTTTTCTTTCATTAGCATTTCTTTCATGACTAATATTTTTTTCTTACTTCATATCGTTGACTAGGTGACAGAGGCACAAACGTTTTACATGTATCACTTTGATTAAAGTAATTTGTTCATCATTTTTGTTTGCTTTGTTCAGTTACTTTGTTCAATCGTTAATTATGTGTACAATTTTTTAATTGCAAACCGTCTTCAGGATAGCGCTTCTATAATTTGGATAGTGAACATTGATTTCGAAAGCATGACATGGGGCTGGGAACACTGAAATACTCAGCCTCGGATGTGATAGGAATCCTCGCTGATGGATTGCCTTTCATAAAGAAATCGGTCAGATCGAATAACCATATCCAAGCAGTGTATATCGAATGAATCATTACAGATTTTCTTGCCATTCCATCTGTATATTGATAGGTAAAGTATTTTTTAAGTCATATCACATGATGTGCCCGCTCTATCAAATCCATGCAATTATTTGCGGCTCGCAGTTGACATCACCGTTTGGATCAACGATGATTCAAGAGCAGAAATTCATTTGTGAGAGTTTCAGCATCTCATGTATCCACATTAATTGAAACTCGATGACCATATCAAGTGCGGTGAACCATTAGACAGTTTTCGATTGATACCATTTTGCTCTCCTTACGAGAAGCTACATGAGATTGTGCAAGTTTGTGGCAGTCAAATGCTTATTCCTAAAACGCTATGGTACACGGCTAAGACATCTGACTGTACTGATGAATGCTGTATTCAATCGACTTATCATAAAGAAACACTATTTGGTACACTCTCAATTCATCACTACTCAGGACAAGGACGGCAAACGAAGGATTCGTAAGTTGGAAGATCACTTCAAGGAAAAAGTGTTCGATATCAAAATAAAGAAGTTATGGTTAAAAGTGAGAGTCAAACTGGACACCTCCATCTAATCAGAAAGCACACCTTGCTGGAAACGACCTATCAAAATTAGCTTAACACCAGTCAGGAGTGGAACCATTTTAAGTTGAGACGAATATTGCGCTCTTTGAAGTTTTAGCGAATAATGGTCGAAATCAAGTCATCTGGGAAACTCCAAAGGAAATGTATTCCGCGCTTCATAGAGTCGTAATTAACCGCGATGAAAATATATAACATGTTGTTTATGACAGTGAAAAAAAAGGCTAGGAAGCAAGCGAGCTGGTGAAGATGTTGCATAATGTAAAACCCCGAGACTAGGGAACACGAAACGACTTCGTGTTGTGTTTGTCCTTTCGCGTTCCCTAGTCTCGGGGTTTTACATTATGCAGCATGTTGTTTATGCTGCTTTATCCATCCTGTGTTGTGTTGTGCAGTCGATCGTTTCGGATAATATTAGCAACATACTATAATAGTTAATTGCCAGCATGTTGATTGAGAATCGCTTCTCGGAATTAAAGGTTGTGCTTTTCATATAAAATGATTGAACCTCTATGTGCAATAAGGGGATAAGTCAAATTATCCCCTTTTAGTGTTTTTGTTGCAATGATATCTACATACCATTATCTACCTGCCAAAGAAAATTTAGGACAGTATTGCAATTTATTGACTCCCAACAGGTGGGTAAGAAACGGCAAATGCATGTGTGTCAATGGGATGGACATTCAGATCATACCCCTTTTCTACACATGCGTAGAAATGGTGTAGTTTAAATTTTGCTTGGGTGCAGAAATCAACTTGGACTTCCGATCGAAAAACATGTTCTTCCTACCTCACGTAACAGTGTCAGCAGTGCTACTGAGAGTTTTAATCGGAAAACGTGCGCACTATATTAATACGTAATGTTTTGCTGGTCATACAGAACATTATTTTCAAGATTATGCTCGTTTAGCAGCACGATAATCACCATCTAGGCTGCTCCACTGCACAAAGGTAACTTCGGCCATCCTGCCGTCACCATGAAAGTCCGACTCATGAAAAGTGTTTTTTCCTGCACGAAAGCCCTGTGCGTGCTTTGTTATATAGAAAAAGGGGATATGTCATGCTCCTGGATTTTGTTCAATCTCTGCTAAATCACACGCTCAGAAAGGACGCTAACGGGACATGCATGTAGGGTAGACACACGCATATATGTTACACATTTTACATTTGCGTTATTCGAGGGAACTTATCTGCAACTACTTTACCAAATATTCACTCGCAGTTTTCTCGGTTTGGGATTTTCGACTTATCCCCGTATTGCATACAGAGACTCAATTATCCCTTGCTGTGATTTTATTCCTCAGATAGTAACATAGTGGTGGTTGTTCTTCGTTTGATAGACCGCTTGAGTCTCACCTGTGTCGATTCCTTGATGACTGAAATAATATGGTACAAGAGATTGATTGTAGCTGGTCGGCTACTATGATAAAGAATACTTGGTGCTAGCATTGATTTTCCTTCTCAGATATTAAAAATAGTTGTGACATAGAAAAGTGAGCGTTTGGATGGATGGCCTATTGCTGGGAGGGTTGATATCGAACAATTGTTGTTAGTTCTGATTATATTCCCTAGATATTATAGAAATTGTAGAGTTATGTACGTTGCATACTCCCATTCCTTACAATATCGATTCGATGTTGCATCAGGTCATCCAGGCTAACTACTAAGACTCAGTTACCAATTCGAATGTATCAAGTTAAACTTTATTTGGCATCGTATGACATGACGGTAAGCACAAGTAAAGCATGAGTAAAAATATTTTGTTATCTACACCACACTTTTTTGTCACATCTAGGGAATAAAATCAGAGCTAACTGTAATTATTCTACGACAGAGGAATCAATCCCCAGAGGTTCAGCAGACCAATCAGTGAATTTTCTATACCACAACTTAATATCTAAAAAAATAAAAAATCAATGCTAGAAATAACTATTCTTTATGATAGAAACCGACCGCCCAGAACAAGTCTCTCACAGCATATTAGGCAGTCACCAAGAAATCGACAGAGGCAGAGGAGTGAGACTCAAGCAGTCTATGAAAACGACAAACCACGACCACTATGTTTCTATCTGAAGAATGAAATCAAAGCCAGCGATAATTATTTTACATCAGGGACACGGCTTTTAGCTTCAATAAGATGTTTTCAATCCATACGATGACAATCAAATCAAATTCATTTTTTTATTATAGGACATCTGATACTCAAATATGTAACCTCCATCTTTTTCTCGAGAGACAGGGATAGATCCACCTGCAACCAATCTTAGCAATAATTGTAAATAGTTAACGCAAGAAACGATAGAAATCATACATTAACAGGGGGACATGGTGGATAGACTCAATGTCCACACGCGGGCAAACCATTTCTATAAGACATTCTAGACAACACATGTAAAGAATAGATACTATCCCATTTCAAGCTATACAGACACTCACAAGAGAATTAAGTATTCCATATTCGTGATAATCAAATGTAGCTATATGTACCAACATGTAGCAACATGTGAACGATTCGCAAGTAGGTATGTGTAAGGAATCAATTATTATATGCTATTAGAAATCGATGAAGTGAACAGCTAGCACACCCCCAGGATGGATAAGGCACGCCAACCAATATCTTATGTTATATCATCCAAGATAATTATTCGACATTGAGTTGGAATGCTATCATTTCGAATCTATCAATTGATAAAGATCGTAATTTGGACCTAATTGAATGCTTTCTTATAGATCGACAACATAGAGATGACGGGAGAACCTACTAAACCTAACGTGCTGAAATGTAGACTATCATATATTTACAGATCGCGGTCTGGTTATATGTTTAACCATTTTTCCCTATTATACTCACTATCACCCATATGTCAGCCGCATACATATCGGGACGCTAACAGAGTTCTATTTGACACCTTGTGTTCATATCTGGTAGGATTTGCATCGTTTGGATCAACGATGATTGAAGAGCAGAAATTCATTTGTGAGAGTTTCAGCATCTCATGTATCCACATTCATTGAACTCGATGACCATATCGAGCGCCGTGAACCATTAGACAATTTTCGGCTGATACCATTTTGCTCTCCTTACGAGAAGCTAAATGCACTTCAAGGAAAAAGTGTTCGATATTAAAATGAAGAAGTTATGGTTAAACGTGAGAGCCAAACTGGATACCTCCGCCTAATCAGAAAGCATACCTTGCTCGAAAGGACCTATTAAAATTAGTTTAACAGCAGTCAAGAGGACACATTTTATGGAACCATTTCAAGTTGAGACGAATATTGTGCTGTTTGAAGTTCTAGCGATTAGCGAATAATCGTCGAAATCAAGTAATCTGGCAATCTCCAAAGGAAATGTATTCCGCGCTTCATACAGTCGATTCCTTTTTTTTTCTTTCGTTTCAAGGTACATCCTTCGTTTTACTAATCTAACGGTCACGTAAGAATGAGTGAAACCGTTTTAGTATTCCACTCGCTTCGAGATCATGCAACGTGCTACAAAGCGACAGCGTCTTACTGACGTACACTATCAAGCACCGATTTCATTCAACTGTCACATATATAACTCTATTTACTTTGTGCAGCAGTCGAAAACACATCTTGCGAGGACGATAATGTTTTTGTGTGGTTGGCGTTCCCAAAGAGCACTTGGAAAAAGCCAGACGGGTGTCTCCGTCACAGTGTTTCGCGGCTTGTGTTATCATACAAAAAGAAGAAGAAAGAAGAGCGTGTCGGCAAGAGGTATCGCATTTCACATGCTGCTCCTGCGAAAGGAGAAGCTGTCCACGATGCATTCACGTGATCCCCCCTTCCCTTGAAATAAAACAAAAATCAAAGGTCTTATAAGCTAGCTGTCGAAGACTGAGTCCGGTGATTGTGAACGAACCTCCATGAACGACCCTCTTCTCTCTGTCCCGTTCCCAGTGCTAGTTCGTCATGCAAGATGTGAGTGTACCCCTCGCCCTTATGCCATTTTGGTTATTTTTATTTCGAAACCATCACAGCTGGTAACCACAATACGCGGTCATGCGCTGTTTCTCGATTCGTTGCTTGCTGTTGTCACAATGAGCAACACAAGTTTGGAAATGCATGTCTATAGAACACCTCTACTTTATAGTGATTGTTGAGAGTATTGTCAGCGGGTTATTTGCTTTAGCGTGTGGCATGTCCAAAGGCCGTACTCCAACGCAAATGCACGACACAGTATGAGAGACATATCGGAAAATGGAAACGTTAGCCGACTCTTTGATAATGCTGCTTGTTGTTGTTGCGTGGCACCCGATCAAGATCTTAGCCGTCCCACACTTTGTTCTGATTGAGAAAAGCATTCACAGGATGTTTCGTTTTCCTTTATTTTGCAGATTGCTTTTGTACAAGGATGATGCCAAACAAGAATCTGGTAATTTGTAACATGTCCTTCGGTAGTTAAATAAAAGAGTAGAAAAATAATGTGCTAAAATAAAAAAGGAATATATACACTGTTGTCTGGTCTCCGACATACATCATTATTTGGGTGTACTTATCACAGTGGCATGGGGAAAAAAATCATGCTGTCACGCGCCATGCATTTTTCAAACCGAAACCGAAACTACAGACGGTCTAAAGCTTGAAACAAGGGGGCTTCTGCAACCATTCAAAACCTAGGAATTCCAAACCGAAACTAAAACTACACATGGTCATAAACTATACGGAAACCAACCTTGGCGTCGGGTCCCGACATCCATTTTGTTAAAACCGAAACTGAAACTACAGACGGCCAAAGCTTGAAAATTATGGGGCGCTTGGTGGGAATTTCAAACCGAAACCAAAACTACACATGGTCAGAAACCAACCTAGCTGGCGCTCTAGCGCGGCAACCAACCTAGGTGGCGGGCCCCGACATCCATTTGTTTTTTCAAACGAAACCGAAACTACAGACGGCCAAAGCTTGAAAACTAGAGGGCGCTTGGTGGGAATTTCAAACCGAAACCAAAACTACACATGGTCGGAAACCTACCTGGCGCTCTGACGCGGCAACCAGCGTAGGTGACGGACTGATCGTGACGTCAACCCGATCGGAAAATGCTATTAAATGTCATCGGATGTTATTGCGTGTTATTAAATGTCATTTGCGTGTTATTACATGTCATTGCGTGTTATTAAACGTCATTGCGTGTTATTAAGTGTCATTAAATGTGCAACCAGGTGCCTATCAAACACTATCGACACGTGAGTTCCCATTATTTACCTGAGTTAACCGTTACCTTATCCTGGCGGCGCATGTTATTGAAACCTGGGAACCCATTGTTCACACTATCGATACATGATTTCCATTGTTTTCTGAGATATCTTATCGTGCGTGTGCGTGTCGCATGTAACCTGAGCGGCCCATTGTTAACAAGTGCTATATCTATCACTACTAACGAGGCACAACTGTAGTTGCTCTTTCCTGAGACGTCTGCTTCCCCACGTAAACCACCCTACAATGAGCACACAACAAACAGCCATTGAAAAATCACCGACGAGAATTGCATTTTCCAGAAAGCACCGCGTACATGGCATTCTAATGAGATTTCTGAAAAATCACCGATGAGAATGGCCTTTTCCAGAAAGCACCGCGTACAAGAGAGGACCCGCACACACACGTGCTAAGGCCTGTTGCGCTGGGCCAGGTGGCGCTACAAAGCTTGTGTGTCATCGCCGACATTCTGAAAACACGCCCACAAAACAGTCATTAATCAGTGGCCCAGCTGGTGTGCCGTTACCACGTGTCGTCTGTTCTACCGTTACGACGAAGTCGAAAGGATTGAGAAATTGTTGCCCAGAAAGTTGCTGAAGCACGTGTACGATGTACAGCAGGATGTTTACAGCAGCTACGTGGTGTTAAAGGGAAAATGGACGCTGGGAATGAAGTGAATAATAATGTACCTGTTGCGCGGGTGTCGCGAATGACGCTGTTCGTTGGAATATTTAGTGTGCTGCTCCGGCGCACTGGGTTGCCAAAGTACAAATTTAATTATGCGAAAACTCTGGCTGAACACAAAGACGAAGAAAATTAATTCTCACGGTGCATATATAGAATTGAATAGGCATTTATCGAGACGTTTGCCCTCCTAACTGAAATGCGGTCAGTGGTTTGGCATATAGCCTTTCTTGTTGAGATGAGTGAACAGTAATAACTGGACATCTAAAAGAAAAGGGCCAACTGTTTTATGACCCAGCACACGAATACAGTCGTAGTCCGTTAATATGGACCCCGTTATAATTGACAACTCGAATTATGAACGAGTTTTGTGAGGACTAAATTTTTCAGTGCATTTTATTTATTTATCTATTTCTGTTTTTCTGGTGCCCAGGAACGGCCAGAGGGCCTCCCTAATGGTGCACCATACAAACAGTCAATACAAAGAAATGAATTAAAACACCATAATTACATAACATAAAACAAAAACATCAATACTGCGGCAAAGACAAAACTATATAGATGGCGAGGCAACAACTGGCCTAGCTCTGGACCCATCATTGCGGAGGCATCAAAGTTGGCGTATGACGCCAGATAGGTCACCACTGAACAGATCAAAAATCCCGTAATGGGAGTTAAATACAGTCTGAAGCCTCAAAGAAGGCGATTTCTCGTAACTATCACCACATACATAAAATGTTCTGTGGGTTCTAGAGTTGCAATGTGGAACATAGAATTGGAGCCGTGATACGATCGCAGCTGAATCGATTTCGTTATGGAAGCATTTGTACAAAGACAGCAGGTCACGATAGGTTCTCCTTGTGGACGAAAGAGGAATTGAATAACGACCACAAATTTTTTCCCACAAAGGCTTTCGGGCTTTTTTGCCAGTTACCCCGCACCGTTTGGTGTAAATAAAATTTCATTCATTCATCCATTCATTGAAAAATTAGGAAAACGGTAGTTCAGAGTTATCAAGAATGGGCGTTGCACGCTCTCAACTTTGTCCGAATTAGTCTTACAAGCTGAGTTTCATAGGGCTGTTCGGCTGGGCCAGAGGGCGCTCCTGATTACGGCATTCAGCGCCACTTGTGGCGATTGTGCTAAGTTTTCCAAAGTAGCGTGCTCTCTCATCACGCACATGGTATGCGCTGTGTCAGAATGGCCAAGGTGTGTTGCGCTTTTGAATAAGGCAAGACGGACCGAGGATTGTTCCCCCGTCAAGTCGGAAGAAGAGAAACCGTCACCAGCGGCGCGTTTTCGGCGCATGGCAGAATATTATCGGACAGGCTCGAAATACGAGTAAAATGTGCCTCCCAGGTGCCGTAGATCTACTAGCTCTGAGTGAAACCTGACTGAAGAATAAAGCCTGAATGCATACAGTTGGATATCTCTGGTTTCAAATATTTCACTCAGGTTTACAAAGAGGATGTGAGAGCCGATGGAGTAATGATTTATGAAATGAATGGAGCGAGCGCTACGAATGTTTGTCATCAGCCACAAGCCGGCTCTTTTTATGAGCGTTACATTCTTTCTTTTCCCTCTTTGATTACTTCAACTCAAGCTACCACTTGTAACATATCATTGACTGTTTCGGAAGAGAGGGATATGGAAGTAAGATGAGAACTATCATCAGAACAGGGATTAAGATGCATTTGCGGCTGAGATTACTGACTTTGAGACACTTGACTGTGAATGAGAACTAACTTAATGAGAGACATGTCTCGACTACAACAGAACTTTCATAATACAAGCACCAATTGCAATGACTCCCGGTGGATCCTGCGTACGTATGATGATTTTGGGATTCACATGCACTCGCGACAGCTCATACTTCTTCTATGCCCGGCATGCACTCGCTGTCTGGGAATTTGTTCCACCTATATCTGTAGAATACGTAACTAAGAATTAAAAAAATAAATAAGTGCATAGTCCACATTACTCATGATTTTCACATAGTACCACGCAACCCCAGACATAGGTCTACGTCTATGACAGAGTGACGTAGACGGAGGCGAGCTAGTGGACGAAATTCATTATGAAAAATGCCTGAGCGTGGGGCACGAAGAAGATACAAAGGCCAAACAGCTCAAGTTTATAAGCTTGCAGAATCACACAGCTATCAGCTTGAGTTTGAATGTAAAAAGAAAAGAAAAACAGATATGATACAGGTACGCTCCGGTTTTCTTCGTGCGGTCGGTGCGTTTTATAACAGTAACGTGGTCCAGGCTTTTATTTTTCCCGTTCCTCGGGCTGTGCATTCTCAGATATTGCACGGAAGCAGGTGGAAGATCGTGCACAACGCATATAATCACATTCTTCGCCTAACGAGTCTACTCTAAAACTTTTCCTTCCTGTACCACCAGGGGAGAAAGGCGACGCTAGTGTCGCGCTGTCAAACTCCACGCGAACGTCCCTATGCAACAGAGTCTGGTTTGGTCTGGTTTACATGGAAACTCGCTTTTCGGACAATGAACGGTTCCAGCACGGTAGAAACCATATGTAGTCCACGTATTTTTGTCTCGTTATTATGTACGGTATCGATATGGAGGGCAAACGTCTCCTCACATTCTACTGGAGAGCTGTTGAAAGTAGGACGTTTTGTTGTACAAAGGGAGAGAGAGATATAATGGGTTTAATGGCCCTAAGGCAACGAAGGCCATAGATCGCCAGAGCTATGGTGAGCGTGTGGTGGTGTGGTGGTGGGAGATGATTATGGGAGAGATGGCGTGACAGATAGTGTGTGTGGTACTTAAAAGCTATCTACAGGTATGAGCGATGAGATAGACCAGGATAAGAGAGAGAGGAGAATGACGACAACAAGTGACTATAGAGCAGTTGCGGTAATGTTTGAGGAGGGCGACTGGAGCGCCACTCTGACCCCTACCGTCGGAATGCTACGACACGCGGCCGCTCTCGCGCCGTATGCATAACTGATAGCAACGGGTAGGACGCGTCAAAGAGTGCGCCGTTCCTTTTCCGGCTGCCGGCGATATGCAGACGGCTGTATTATCTTTTGTACTCCAGAACGAGCTAATTCTTAAAATATGAAGGCCTGAAATAATTATTCCTGACTGCTGCCGCCGTTTACCGCTGCCGTTTACAATGCTTAACATCTACATGTGACTAAGTAACCCACACATGGTCAAAAATTGGATGACATGAAGGGCCGGGAGATATGCCATCGCCTTCACAGCTCTCCACAAGAACCATAAGAGCAAGATGGGTTATTTGTGGACACGAATGGCCTGGAAAATGCCATATGACGGCATGGCTGTTCCGATATGACGTCCACGGGTGATTGACCCTTGTGCAAGGAGTTGTGCTTTTAGTAGTGCAGTCGCTCTCAGCGGCTTGTGAGAACAGAGGCGGTGCGGTTGTCAAGGTAAGTTGTCAGGCTCCGGTGTCGATGACTTTAGCAACGCCAAGACAGCGGTCACATCTGCTATGGCTCAAGTGGGACTAGGAACGGCTCTTCAATTCTTTGAGGACAATGGTGTTGAGCTGCAGCCTCTACATGTTGCCGACATTTTGCTGAGCTTAAATCGGTGTGCAACCAAGTATATCTGCAAGCAAGCACTAATTCTGGGTGTTTTTTCCAATAAAGCACTATTGTTTTTTTTTATTTCCTCGGTATTCGATAATATGGACGATTCGCTTTATGATTTCGATGATTTTGATGGGGATGATGATTTTGGTGGGGACGAAAGTGTCCATATTAACGAGGCACAACTGTACTTGCTCATTCCTGACCGACTGCTGTCATTCCAATGCCCGCAGAGTAATGATAATAGTATGGTGGCTAGATGAATATTATATTCATCTAGCCACCATAATAATAGTGGAGGTCAGCGCCCTCTCCCTTTTGTCGCCGAAACCAGTTTTGCCAGTCCCTCCGGTGAATTGGGCATACAAAGAGCGGCCGAGCCAGGAGCAATGTTTCCCCTATGCCGTTCCGCCACTTCTTGCGGCGTACTGTATACATTCGATTTCCGTGGTAATTATGACTGCCTTGATGATGATGATTGAAAATTATGACTCTCTTGCTGTGAGTGCATTGTGTTCATACTTAATGCGTGTGAAGATGTGTGCGGACCGACTGCTGTCATTCCAGTGCACGCGCGGTAACGATAGTAGTGGAGGTCAGCGTTGTCTTTCTTTTGCCGCCGAAACCAGTTTTTTTAGTCCCTCCGGAGAACTGGGAATACAAGGAGCGGCCGAGCCAGGAGCAATGTTTCCCCTAAGCCGTTTCGTCACTTGTTGCGGCGTGCTGTATACATTCGATTTGCGTGGTAATTATGACTGCGTCAAAGATCTTTTTTGACGTCGCCATCGTTGAGTGAAATGAGGCGTGCCAACTCGTTCAGTGCGAGGGTGTTCCACTTTGTACAGATTCTGTGGCAACACTCGTGGCCCCTGATAACCTGAACAATCTGTTCCGTCAACCTCGCCAGAGAAAGCGATCGTTCCAAGATTTCTATCAGGTCGTTCCAGGAGATATCGAGCTCACGAAGCGTATGGTTTGAGTCCAGATCTTGTTCTAGATGCCTTGCACCTGCGTCTGTGAACCTGCTCCCTCGAAGTTGAAGCTTCTGGAGAGTAACGTTCACTTTTAGAGCCTGAGCAAACTGAACCACATCACTTTCCTCCACACCATAGTTCGAGCGTTCTTATTGTCCCGTTCGTCTTCAAGGCATCAGAAATGTGGGGCATACTACGAGCACTATCATTAGATTCATTTATTTTCAAATTCTCGGTACAACTGTTCTCTCTGAGCGCAATCGCGATAATTTCCAATACATGGTAAGGCATGTGATAGAGAAAGAGGTCCTTAAGGTATCTATTGCATTTTACAATTTCCGCCAGATGCACAGCAGCAGCTTTCTTGAAGCTGTAATCACGGACTTGCAGAGACGTCAAGTGGTCGCACTGCTGAAGTGCTCTCAAAAGGAGCTTCATCCCCTCTTTCCTGACGTCACAGATTTCAACTGCGGTGACCTCTTGAGTCCTTCCGAAAGCCGTGACGCGGACTCGATATCCAGCTTGAGGTAGCGTCCTTCAAAATGCTCTAGCATGGTGTCGGGTCTGATGCCAGTAGTAGTGTATCAGCTCAACTGGCCCACAACTCACACAGTGGCCTGGACGCCATTAATGAGCAATTAGAGCAATTTGGGACCCCCCACAGTAATTAGGATAATTCAGGGAGTCATTACACTAATTGGGGAGCGTCTAGGACGTGTCCAGACCACTGTGTGAGTTGTGGGCTAGTTGAGCTGATAAAAAGAAAAAAATAGGTAGAGATAGAGTGGAGAGAAGGAGTTTAGTTGAAGATCAACGACGCCATCTTGAAGAAAGCGGTCCGGAACGGCCGCTGACTGTCGCTGGGCGACGGAGCACGGAGGCAGGTTGCAAAGCATCGCAGCTATGACCATCAGTTCCGGACATCCTGTGACGTCAGCTGTGACGTCATCATGGCATGTCTGGGCAAGTCAGGACAGCTCTGGACATGCAAGGAGAAAAACACTCGAAATACAGAGGCTGGGAAAGCAAGAGTATGCAAACCATCAATAGCTAACAAGAAAAAACAATTAGTTACACAACAAATGAGCCCACCAGAACAGGAGCGCAGAACGATGCGACTGCTCCATCCGAGAGGCAGGCAGAGAACTGACTCGTAATGGTTTTTTTTGTCCTGTATAAAGCCCCGCAGCTGCATCCCCTAGCGGTTACTTTCTCAACTAATCTCACAGCAAAATTATTAAGAATCACGCCAGCGCTACTCCCGGTCCCAAGGCAGAAGAAGATAGAAAATGGCGGGGATGCCCGGACAACAGCAACCAGCACTAGCACGAAAATCGCAAACAAAGCGGGAACAAAGTTGGCGAAAGCATTAGTTACACAACAAATCACCTCACCACAGCAGGAGCGCAGACCGATGCGACTGCTCTCCGTGACAGCCAGCCAGAAATTGAGCGAGCGCGGGGAGCGCACGTCTGCTTTCCGCGACAGCCGGAGAGAAACTGACTGGGGCGCCGCTCCGCGGCCGCTACGCATACGCGCTCCTAGCACCCTCTGGGGCGACCACCTCCGAGAGGCTAAGAGTGAAGAGCATTCCTGCGCCCTCTGCTGGCCATTCTCATTGGTCGTGAGGCTAAGAGAGAAGAGCATTCCTGCGCCCCCTGCTGGCCGTTCTCATTGGTCGTGACATCATCCTATTGTCTCAGGGCTACCCTGTTTTTTTTCCACTAATGCTCCTTTGGTCAATCTACAATGAAGCCACAGTATGACGTCATCATGCAGCTGCGTGGCTCAAGGACACGTACGCTCTAGACAGTGGACATATTATTTATTGAATCACTATCCCAAGATTATTTCCTCTATTGTTCTATAACGATTGAATAGGAAACTATTGCAGAAGAGCACCATGCATGAAAGCTGATCGTAGGAATTCCAAAGTCTTACTAAATGAGACTTGCAAAAGAACAAAATATCCTAACACGTAACTCCATCAACGGCAAATAAGAGGACTAGGTACTCAACAAATCAACACAGAGTACGGGTAAACAGGAGCGCAGAACTCAGGGCAGCACTATCGTCAAGACAACAATGTTCCTTGTCAAAAAAGAAAAGAAATACAAAACGTCAACACAGGAAAGCATGCATATCGGGGCATGTCAGAACACGTCAGGACAAATTGTACGACTGCTGGGCAACAGAGGAAAACAAACACTTGAACAGAGTGAAAAAGACACTCACCATCATTTTTCCCATTCACAGCATTCCCTCATTGTAAATCCGCTCGTCACAAAATCCTCCTGCATCGTCGTACACCATTCACCAGTGACGAACCACACATCCGCACCCCATCAGAGGCAGACAGAACCCCACCGAAGCTATGCTCTTCCACTGACGGTCAACGCCAGGAGCAGAATTTGCGTGTCGAGACCCGTCAGTGTCCAAGAGAGAAGTGAATCCTTGCGCCCCCTGCAGGCCGTTCTCATTGGTCGTGACGTCATCCTATTGTCTCAGAGCTACACAGTTTTTTTCACTAATGCTCCTCTAGACAAGGTCAACATGAAACAATAATCTCTCGGTATGACGTCATCATGCAGGTGCGTGGCTCAAGGACGCGTACGCTCTAGACAGGGCACCTGTTATTTATTGAATCACTATCCCTAGATTATTTCCTTTATTCTACTATAATGATTGCATAGGGAACTATTGCAGAAAAACACCATAGACAAGAGGAGATTGTAGCATTTCATTCCCAAAGTCTTACTGTACAGGAAAAAAAAATGGTTCAGCAAGACATAAAGTCACACACCTGTCCCCCTCGCGGTTACTCTCTGAACTAAATGAATCGCAAAATTATTAAGAATAGCTCTACTCCCATTCAAGGCAGCACTATCGTCAAGAATATTCCTTGTACAAAAAGAAAAAAAACTACATGTAGAAGGAAAGCATGTCAGAACAAGCCCAGGCATGTCAGCACATGTTTGTCAGACAAGGGGGGAAAAAGCGAAAAGAAACAAAGAAGGAAACCAGCATCAAACTATTTCTAAGCACACGCATTCCTCTTATTCAAAAACAGTGCTCATCATAAATCTGCCCAGGACAATACACACTATTTTGCTACACTTTTTTCAGTAACGGTCAATGCATTGCTACAGACTGCGTGACGTCATCACATCCTGTCTGAAGAAGAAGACACCGGCAAAGACTCCTATTATTTATTGAATCGCAAGATTATTTCCTTTGTCCTACTCTTAATGACATTGATTCTCTCATTAAAATTCAACAAAAAAGCACCCCGGATATTAACGATTTTCACCCCAAAGGCTCATCATGGTCATTAGAATTACACTAAACTGCCACTGCTCTTTTAAAATAATAAGTGAGACCACTCAACATCACCTCCAGGCTTATGTAATACATGACCCTTTCTATGCTCATACATTCGTTGTCTGAGGCTACACCTGCGAGCAAAAAAGGCGCGAAAGCCGGGGGCAAAGTTCCATTCGCGCATTGCGAGCAAAAAGGCGCGAAAGCACAAGACAGAACGCCTTTACGAGAACACGATGGCATTCCTATACTATATTAATGATTATTGCATTGCAGTTTAGAAAAACTACAACTAAACTATAATTTTAGGAGCCCATTAAAATTCTACTTTCTATGGAAACTATAATTGCCCTATTACTTGGATCGCTATTAATGAAGCGCTCCAATTTTTTCTCTCTTCCCATTTCAGCCTTGTCATGCAGGGAAGCAGACTCATATCCAAAATAATTAATTTACACTGAGGGTGCCGTGCTTCAGGAATTCCTATCCTGCGCTCAGATGCAAGCATTTCTTCACGGATACCTTTAACAGCTCACTTCCTCAACATATCGAACACCCAACAAAATCAAACAAACAATCAGAGAAACCCTCTTCTCAACTGTACCATGCGACTGTCTTCTTCGTAAAATCGGTGGTCTGAGGAAGAGAGCAGCGAAAAATTGCGCGCACTTGTGCTTGACTTAAAAAACCTGAAGCATATGCCAATAAACCAAGAAAAAGACACTCATGTCTGGTATCTGGTAGTGCCACATACACAGACGCATTGCCCTTGCGTAAAGAAAGCACAGGACACGGATACACAAATATCCTTAGGTGAGCAGGGAAAAGGCTTAAGACCTCAGGTCACCACACATCGCCACGCGGCTAGCACAACATGACACCAACAACATACTAGCGACGGGAAGAACTGCAACCCGATTGAAAAAATCACCAGAATTATTCTGGTGTTCCCTGATGTTCCTGGCGTTAACACTAGACTCTTTTGGTGTTTGTAATGTGCACATCAAAAATTTCTGGCGTGACACCAAGGTGATTCTGGTGCTGTCGGGTTCTCCTGATGTCAACACCAGAGTGGACTACTACGACACCAGAATGATTCTGGTGCCTTCTAGAATGCTTGGTGTGCGCACTAGACAGACGTAGTGTTTTAATGTGACCGTTAGAGCGGTCTGGTGTGGTTCACAGACACCAGACATACAGGCGCCAGGGTACGAGCACTACACGTTGTTACGATGAAACACGCTATTTACAATGATCATGAGTTCCTTAGCGCAACTTCTTTTACAAAGGAATGATAATTCGCATCGCAAATAATTCCCCGAGTGTCGAAATTGACAGGCTTGGCAGCTTTCATTCGAGTTTGAAAACGAAACTTTACGCTCTCATTGTCACATAAGACAGCGACAGCGCCATCGGCATTAGTGTCTGTTTTGAACTCAGCGGGCTGGTCGAGGTGGTTGAGGTAGCGTTTCGTCCTGGTTTTCAACATGAAAACTTCGCACGAATGTGAAGAACTTTGAATATGTGTTTCTGAAGTTCTGCAATATATGTCGTAGTTTGCTTTCCAACCTGTGCACAAGTGGAAGTATGAGAAAATACCAGAGATGCATTCGGGGTAGATGTGACGACTGGTCATTGGTGTGACGTCTTTGAATGTGCGTTTTGTCCGACATCATGTGAACTGATTATTCATGGGATATGGACTACAAGAAGAGAGGACGGAAAATGACTGAAGAGTTGATCGAGTATGCTTTTCTAAATTATAACTGTGGCGCATGTGATGTATTCACACTCGTAGAAGAAATAACATTGCTTCTTTTTGTACTTTTATATTGTGGAGTGCATACTTCTCCTAACTGTGTATCATCAATGGTAGCAGTAATACAGACAGTTTTGCTACACGTGCTTGTCTGTTTCTATTTCTGATTCTCAGTATACTATATGCAAATAATTAGTTTAGGCTGCTAACAGCTGAGACACCTTTGCAGTAGAAAGAAACCTGTGATATCTTGTTGTATTGTTGACTGGTTTGATTAGTCGCTAACATTAATGAGTACATCCCAAGCAGCCTTAGTACCGGAATAACGAGCAGACCGTGTTGGTTGAATGTTGCACATTCATGTATGCATGTCAGGATCCCTTCGTGGTGTTTTATGATGCTCGACTATTGAACATTATGCTGTTTCACGCATTCGATACTGTGAGGTACTTGGCTCCTCAGCGCCCTCACGAGGCTCTGAAAGCTGTGCATAATTTTGAACGCTTAGAGAAAAGCAAACAGGACAGCACTAACACCGTGTTCGTGCTGTGGTGCCGCGCTTGCACTATCCTGCTTTCACTCTCTCTCTCACACACACACGTCTACAGCTATGCACAGCTTTTAGTCCATTGTGAGGTTCCTAACGGACCAAATACATCACGGGATTTAACGCATGAGACATCATAATGTTCAACAGTGGAGCATCACAGAACACCAGGGATCCTGGTGTGCAACACCAGAGCGCACACATCAGAGGTCCTGGTGTGAAACACCAGAGGACAGACACCAGGAAATTCTGATGCTAACATCAGAGAAGAAAGCACCAGGAATGTCCCAAATCACAGCCACCAAAAACACCAGAATGATTCTAGTGCTTTTTTCAATAGGGAACACTGCTAAACAAGTCCAGACATGCCACGATGACGTCACAAATCAGGGGAAAAAGCACACGCATGCACGCACAGAGGACAACACATTAAACACACGGAGCGCTCTGGAATAATCGCAGCGTTACCGCACATCGCTACGAAGCTCAACGTCTAACACAAGACGGCAGCAACAAGATATTAGAGAAGGGTAAAAATTGCAACACTACTGAACAAGTCTAGACACGCGACATCGAATGCGAAAACACTGGTGATCGGGGAAAAGGCCTAAGCCTGCGGCGGATCATCATAGAGCATACACAACTTCATTTTTCTATTTTGCGTAAACTAAACGCGGTCTGCTTGGAAAACGACATACAAATTTTCTTAGGGAGCAGAGAAATATATAAATTTGTACTCCGTGCTCAGATACCAGCATTTCTGCTCAAAAACCTGCAAAATTAAGCTCTGCTTACTTCGTCAAGATATCGAACACCCAACAAAATCAAACAAACAACCCCACTTCCACTGGTAGAACACTATTCAGCTTTTACGCAGGAGGCTTTCTTCTACATAAAAAGTAGAGAAAATAAGAAAAGAGCAGCGAAATATTACACGCACTTTTGCTCGCATAGCTATAAGAGAAAAAAATAAATAAAAGAACGACGCACACGCTAATAAACTGTGACAAAGACACCCTTTTCTGCTATCAGATAATTATTGCATAATGCTAAATACTCATTTGCATTGGCCCTGCGTGAAGAAAGCACAGGACAGGGATACACAATCTATCTTAAGCGAGCGCAGAAAGTCACTTCTACTCGAACAGCTTAATACCATAAAGTCTGAATTTTTGCAAAGAAAATAAAGCCTGAACAGCGCTACGAAGGTGACAGACACATACGAACAAACAAACAAACACTTCTTCGAGTCTGTATTATCTTTTAAAAAATAACGAAAGCACACATAAAAAAAATCAAATCGGCTAGGTAGCCTACCAGACGGTGCGCCTTAAAGTTGGCTGCACGCAATGCGCGGAAGCATGCTGTGAAGCCAACTTGCGGTTTTGCTGGATGCACATGAAGTCCGATTCCAATTGGAAATCGCGCTAAGGACGTGCCAAACGTGGAATTTTCGCAAGATTAATCCCAATACCTGGAATTCTGTTCATTTTAGCAGGAATGCTGGCGCTTGTGCTCCATTATTCGAAATTTTCGAATATTCGAATTTCTCGATTATCAAATTTTCGAATACGAATAGGGTTCGAATATCAACAATATTCGAACAATATTCGAAATTTCGAATATTCGCACACCTCTAGTGAATACTGACACTCAACGATATATAACAAAAAACAAACAAATTCCATTCTCGTGAACTCTCCTCTGCCGAGCGGCTTTCTCCTGCTCTACCTGGGTGCTGACTTTTTCCCCCCTCACCTACATTCTGAGTAAAAGCAGTGACAGAAGAAAAGAACCCCGAAAAATTACACGCATTTGTGTCACAGGACAGGGATACACAAATTTCCTTAAGTGAGCAGGGAAAAGGCTTAAGTCGTACCGCTCAGGAATAATCGGAGAATCACCGCTTATAAAATAAAATAATCATTCCAGAATCGCTGGCTGCAAGCTTGCGTACCCAACAGAGCAGCGCGCTTCCATCAACACGGCTTGGGCTGACTTTACACACCCAAAGCCTTCTCTGAATACATTCTGCTGTCGCCGGAATAAAAGGTTTCTCGCCAGAGTACAACAATGTCAGCTCTGCTTCCGTTTCAGCGATAAAACAGTCCGGCTGCCCGAGGAAACCGGACCGCGCGCGTCTAAACCGCGAGGCCCGCGTTGCGCTCGCACGGGGAATCGCGCGCGTCGCGTCCCTAGAACGGGCCCGCGTGCGGCTCGCGTGGGGCGCGGTTCGGGCGCACTGTTTTATCTCTGAAACGGAAGCAGAGCTGACATTGTTGTACCCTGGCGAGAAATCTTTTATTCCGGCGACAGCAGAATGTATTCAGAGAAGGCTTTGGGTGTGTAAAGTCAGCCCAAGCCGTGTTGATGGAAGCGCGCTGCTCTGTTGGGTACGCAAGCTTGCAGCCAGCGATTCTGGAATGATTATTTTATTTTATTTTATTTGGAGTCATTATCGGCTCACCTATTTAGTGAAGACCTATGAACACAAGTTAAGTGGTTTGGTTTAAAAATGATGAGAGCTATAGTGTGTAGCGAATGATGTTCACATTTACGCGTCTGTATAACGATCGCTGCGTAGAAGCACGGCACCGTTTTCTTCGTAGCGAACATGCATTCCTTTCTTTCTTTATAGGTTCGCGCCGGCCGAGTGGCGATATCCTATTACATCCGGAACGAGGACCGATTGTCTTGCGTAAGCATACATGTCTGTGCCGTCTTTTTGCGATGGTAGGATAATTATTGACCTGAGGAATAATATGGATTTATGTGGTTGTGAAAATAGACTTTGTGTTTGTGAGTGTGAAAATGTTAGTGTGTCTGTGTGTGTGCGCGCGGGCGCGCGCGCTTTCCTGAACCAGGGATTCCACTTGACAAGTAAGTTCTTTGTGTGTGCCTTTTCATGTGACACGAGTGATACATCTATGTACTATTGCGTGGAATAGTGGTTTAAAAAATAAGGGTAGCAGCGCTTGCATTGCTATCTGTAGGATAGACCGAGAGCGTTTTTAATAGAATTACCTCGCGAACCTGGTGAAGTCTTCATTTTGGGCAGGCTATTTTATGAGAGTCGGTCCTGCTGCGATGCATTTGATACGCTTTCCTGAAGCAGCGTGCTTTGTTCTTGTAGTGTGGTTCACGTGTGTGTTTAAGTGTTTGTTTGTTTGTTAGTATGTGTCTGTCGCGTTCGTAGCGCTGTTCAAGCTTTAGTTGCTTTGCAAAAATTCAGACTTTATGGTATTAAGCTGTTCGAGTAGAAGTGATTTTCCCTGCTCGCTTAAGATAAATTGTGTATCCCTGTCCTGTGCTTTCTTCACGCAGGGACAATGCAAATGAGTATTTAGCATTATGCAATAATTATCTGATAGCAGAAATGGGTGCCTTTGTCACAGTTTATTAGCGTGTGCGTCGATATTTTATTTATTTATTTATTTTTTCTCTCTTATAGCTATGCGAGCAAAAGTGCGTGTAATATTTCGCTGCTCTTTTCTTATTTTATCTACTCTTTATGTAGAAGAAAGCCTCCTGCGTAAAAGCTGAATAGTGTTCTACCAGTGGAAGTGGGGTTGTTTGTTTGATTTTGTTGGGTGTTCGATATCTTGATGAAGTAAGCAGTGCTTAATTTGGAAGGTTTTTGAGCAGAAACGCTGGTATCTGAGCACGGAGTACAAATTTCTATATTTCTCTGCTCCCTAAGAAACTTTGTACGTCGTTTTCCAAGCAGACCGCGTTTAGTTTACGCAAAATAGAAAAATGAAGTTGTGTATGCTCTGTGATGATCCGCCGCAGGCTTGGGCCTTTTCCCCGATGAGCAGTGTGTTGTATGCGATGTCGCATGTCTGGACTTGTTCAGTAGTGTTGCAATTTTTACTCTTCGCTAATATATTGTTGCTGTCGTCTTGTGTTAGACGTTGAGCTTCGTAGCGACGTGCGGTAACGCTACGATTATTTCTGAGCGCTCCGTGTGTTTAATGCGTTGTCCTCTGTGCGTGCATGCGTGTGCTTTTTTTTTCCTGATTTGTGACGTCATCGTGGCATGTCTGGACTTGATTAGCAGTGTTGCAATTCTTCCCGCTGCTAGTATGTTGTTGGTGACATGTTGTGCCAGCCGCGTGGCGATGTGTGGTGACTTGAGGTCTTAAGCCTTTTCCCTGCTCACCTAAGGAAATTTGTGTATCCCTGTCCTGTGCTTTCTTTACGCAAGGGCAATGCGTCTGTGTATGTAGCACTATCAGATACCAGACATGAGTGACTTTTTCTTGGTTTATTGGCATATGCTTCAGTTTTTTGAAGGCAAGCACAAGTGCGCGCAATTTTTCTCTGCTCTCTTCCTCAGATCACCGATTTTACGAGGAAGACAGTCGCATGGTACAGCTGAGAAGAGGGTTTCTCTGATTGTTTGATAGATGTTGTTAGGAGCTCGGTATGTTGAGGAAGTCAGCTGTTAAAGGTATCCGTGAAGAAATGCTTGCATCTGAGCGCAGGATAGGAATTCCTGAAGCACGGCACCCTCAGTGTAAATTAATTATTTTGGATGCGAGTCCGCTTCCCTGAATGACAAGGCTGAAATGGGAAGAGAGAAAAAATTGGAGCGCTTCATTATTAGCGATCCAAGTAGTAGAGCAATTATAGTTTCCATAGAAAGTAGAATTTTAATGGGCTCCTAAAATTATAGTCTTGTAGTAGTAGTTTTTCTAAACTGCAATGCAATAATCATTATTATAGTATACGAATGTCATCATTGTTCCCGTATAGGCGTTCTGTCTTGTGCTTTGGCGTGCGCCCAATGGAACTTTGCTCCCGGCTTTCCCGCCTTTTTGCTCGCAATGCGCGAATGGAACTTTGCCCCCCCCCCCCCCCCGGCTTCCGCGCCTTTTTTCTCGCAGGTGTAGCCTCAGACAACGAATGTATGAGCATAGAAAGGGTCATGTATTACATAATCCTGGAGGTGATGTTGAGTGGTCTCACTTATTATTTTAAAAGAGCAGTGGTAGTTTACTGTAATTCTAATGACCATGATGAGCCTTTGGGGTGAAAATCGTTAATATGCAGGGTGCTTTTTTGTTGAATTTTAATGAGAGAATGAATGTCATTAAGAGTAGGACAAAGGAAATAATCTTGCGATTCAATGAATAATAGGAGTCTTTGCCGCTGTCTTCTTCTTCAGACAGGATGTGATGACGTCACGCAGTCTGTAGCAATGCATTGACCGTCACTGGAAAAAAAGTGTAGCAATAGAAAAATGGTGTGTATTGCCCTGGACGGATTTATGATGTGCACTGTTTTTGAATAAGAGGAGTACGTGTGCTTAGAAATAGTTTGATGCTGGTTTCCTTCTTTGTTTCTTTTCGCTTTTCCCCCCTTGTTGTATGTGCACTGACATGCCTGGGCTTGTTCTGATATGCTTTCCTTCTACATGTAGCTTTTTTTCTTTTTGTACAAGAAATATTCTTGACGATAGTGCTGCCTTGAATGGGAGTAGAGCTATTCTTAATAATTTTGCGATTCATTTAGTTAAGAGAGTAACCGCGAGGGGGACAGGTGTGTGACTTTATTCAGGAGGAACAAAGCGTCATTATTCACTTAGCTGCATGGCTCTCGGCTGGGATGGACATGTCTTGCTGAACCATTATTTTTTTCCCTGTACAGTAAGACTTTGGGAATGAAATGCTACAGTCTCCTCTTGTCTATGGTGCTCTTCTGCAATAGTTCCCTATGCAATCATTATAGTAGAATAAAGGAAATAATCTAGGGATAGTGATTCAATAAATAACAGGTCCCATGTCTAGAGCGTACGCGTCCTTGAGCCACGCACCTGCATGATGACGTCATACCACGAGACCATTGTTTCAGGTTGACCTTGTCTAGAGGAGCATTAGTGGAAAAAAACAGGGTAGCCCTGAAACAATAGGATGACGTCACGACCAATGAGAACGGCCTGCAGGGGGCGCAAGGATTCACTTCTCTCTTGGACACTGACGGGTCTGGACACGCAAATTTTGCTCCTGGCGTTGGCCGTCAGTGGAAGGACGTAGCTTCGGTGGGCTCTCTGTCTGCCTCTGATGGGGTGCGGATGTGTAGTTCGTCACTGGTGAATGGTGTTCGACGATGCAGGTGGATTTTGTGACGAGCGGATTTACAATGAGGGAATGCTGTGAACGGGAAAAATGATAGTGAGTGTCTTTTTCACTCTGTTCAAGTGTTTGTTTTCCTCTGTTGCCCAGCAGTCGTACAATTTGTCCTGGGGCTAGATTTTGAACTTTTCGCTATCCCGTAACGCTCGCTAAACGCTCGTGCTCCCCGGTTGACGGCCAATGCGCGTGACGGATGAACGCGCAAATTTTGAAAAATAGCTATAACGATCGTTATGTGCACATCAAGATTGAGCCCCTGACGTGTTCTGACATGCCCCGATATGCATGCTTTCCTGTGTTGACATTTTGTATTTTTTTTCTTTTTTGACAAGGAATATCGTTGTCTTGACGATAGTGCTGCCCTGAGTTCTGCGCTCCTGTTTACCCGTACTCTGTGTTGATTTGTTGAGTACCTAGTCCTCTTATTTGCCGTTGATGGAGTTACGTGTTAGGATATTTTGTTCTTTTGCAAGTCTCATTTAGTAAGACTTTGGAATTCCTACGATTAGCTTTCATGCATGGTGCTCTCCTGCAATAGTTTCCTATTCAATCGTTATAGAAGAATAAAGGAAATCGACCAAGAATGCCTACAATCTTCTCTTGACTCTGTAAAAAATTGGTGCGATTCTTGGCAGATGTCTATTAACACACAAAAAAGCGTCCACTTGAAGATAACAGCGAAAAAGAAAAATGTCTTTCCCTTCAAGTATTCCGTCAGTGGGCGGCCTCTACAGAAGGTCGGTAAACACAAGTACCTAGGTCTTACAATTAGCGAGGATCTGAAATGAGATCAACACATAGCTGAAGTCATTAGTAGTAGAAAGCTTTACATGCTGAGGAGAAATCTTAGTAATGCTGGTCGGCAGGTAAAGCTTATTGCTTACGAAACACTAGTACGTTCCATTATTGACTATGGGTCTCTCGTCTGGTTCCCAGAGATAGGAGCAAAAATAAAAGAACTTGAGCTAGTTCAAAGGAAAGCAATCCGGTTTGTAAATAACAAATATTCTCGTTTCAATTCTCCAACCCGTATGCTCCAAGAGGCAGGAATCTTGAGCCTCCATGCTAGAAACAAAATACAACGTCTTAAACTCCTTTGGTCCATACTTAATGACGAGACTTGTATTGCAAAACGCAAGTATCTAACATTATCTAACGTTGGTAGTCGTCGCACTAAGCACACTAAACACTTGGTGTAATACCGCTTTAGGACCAACTGCTTGCGGCATTCTTTTTTCCCCAAACCATTGATAACTGGAATGGCTTGCCACAGGTAGCTATTGACTGCGGCGCTCTCACTTCTTTTGTAGCATGCATCACTGAACTCCTTCGGGAGCCATGATTATGTCCATCCTTTCGTCTTGTATTCATTTTATTTTCAGTGCATTTATTTCCTCGTGCTACCTATTTAGTATATGGGCAGTGCACAGCCCTCGGTTGTTTTTGTAATTTAGAGATGTAGTTTAGTGTTGTATTTGTATGTCCCTCCTTCTATGGCGCTTGCGCCAGAAGTATTATAAATAAATAAATAAAAATAATCATGGGATAGTGATTCAATAAATAATAGGTCCCCTGTCTAGAGCGTACGCGTCCTTGAGCCACGCAGGTGCATGATGACGTCATACTGTGGCTTCATTGTAGATTGACCAAAGGAGCATTAGTGGGAAAAAAACAGGGTAGCCCTGAGACAATAGGATGACGTCACGACCAATGAGAACGGCCAGCAGGGGGCGCAGGAATGCTCTTCACTCTTAGCCTCTCGGAGGTGGTCGCCCCAGAGGGCGCTAGGAGCGCGTATGCGTATCGGCCGCGGAGCGGCGCCCCAGTCAGTTTCTCTCCGGCTGTCGCGGAAAGCAGACGTGCGCTCCCCGCGCTCGCTCAGTTTTGTTCCCGCTTTGTTTGCGATTTTCGTGCCAGTGCACGTCGGGTGCTGGTTGCTGATGTCTGGGGATCCCCGCCATTTTCTATCTTCTTCTGCCTTGGGAACGGGAGTAGCGCTGGCGTGATTCTTAATAATTTTGTTGTGAGATTAGTTGAGAAAGTAATCGCTAGGGGGTGCAGCTGCGGGGCTTTATACAGGACAAAAAAGCATTACGAGTCAGTTTCTGCCTGCCTCTCGGATGGAGCAGTCGCATGGCTCTGCGCTCCTGTTCTGGTGGGCTCATTTGTTGTGTAACTAATACTTTTTGTTGTTAGCTATTGATGGTTTGCATACTCTTGCTTTGCCAGCCTCTGTATTATGAGTGTTTTTCTCCTTGCATGTCCAGAGCTGTCCTAACTTGCCCAGACATGCCGTGATGATGTCACAGCTGACGTCACAGGATGTCCGGAACTGGTGGTCATAGCTGCGATGCTTTGCAACCTGCTTCTGTGCTCCGTCGCCCAGCGACGGTCAGCGGCCTTTCCGGGCCGCTTTCTTCAAGATGGCGTCGTTGATCTTCAACTAAACTCCTTCCCTCCACTCTCTCTCTATCTATTTTTTTATTTTTTATGGACTCTCGTAGTGCACAACGCTCGGGTGGTCTGGACACGAGTTAGACGTTCTCGAATTAGTTTGATGACTCATTGGATGATGCTGATTAATGTGGGGGGTCCCAATTAGCTCTAATTGCTAATTAATGGCGTCCAGAAGCCTTGTAGCGTTGTGCACTGTGAGAGTCCAGTACTTACTACTTCTGTCACCTTCGTAGCGCTGTTCAGGCTTTATTTTCTTTGCAAAAATTCAGACTTTATGGTATTAAGCTGTTCGAGTAGAAGTGACTTTCTGCGCTCGCTTAAGATAGATTGTGTATCCCTGTCCTGTGCTTTCTTCACGCAGGGCCAATGCAAATGAGTATTTAGCATTATGCAATAATTATCTGATAGCAGAAAAGGGTGTCTTTGTCACAGTTTATTAGCGTGTGCGTCGTTCTTTTATTTATTTTTTTCTCTTATAGCTATGCGAGCAAAAGTGCGTGTAATATTTCGCTGCTCTTTTCTTATTTTCTCTACTTTTTATGTAGAAGAAAGCCTCCTGCGTAAAAGCTGAATAGTGTTCTACCAGTGGAAGTGGGGTTGTTTGTTTGATTTTGTTGGGTGTTCGATATCTTGACGAAGTAAGCAGAGCTTAATTTTGCAGGTTTTTGAGCAGAAATGCTGGTATCTGAGCACGGAGTACAAATTTATATATTTCTCTGCTCCCTAAGAAAATTTGTACGTCGTTTTCCAAGCAGACCGCATTTAGTTTACGCAAAATAGAAAAATGAAGTTGTGTATGCTCTATGATGATCCGCCGCAGGCTTAGGCCTTTTCCCCGATCACCAGTGTTTTGGCATTCGATGTCGCGTGTCTAGACTTGTTCAGTAGTGTTGCAATTTTTACCCTTCGCTAATATCTTGTTGCTGCCGTCTTGTGTTAGACGTTGAGCTTCGTAGCGATGTGCGGTAACGCTACGATTATTCCAGAGCGCTCCGTGTGTTTAATGCGTTGTCCTCTGTGCGTGCATGCGTGTGCTTTTTCCCCTGATTTGTGACGTCATCGTATCATGTCTGGACTTGTTTAGCAGTGTTGCAGTTCTTCCCGCCGCTAGTATGTTGTTGGTGTCATGTTGTGCTAGCCGCGTGGCGATGTGTGGTGACTTGAGGTCTTAAGCCTTTTCCCTGCTCACCTAAGGATATTTGTGTATCCCTGTCCTGTGCTTTCTTTACGCAAGGGCAATGCGTCTGTGTATGTGGCACTACCAGATACCAGACATGAGTGTCTTTTTCTTGGTTTATTGGCATATGCTTCAGGTTTTTTAAAGGGTCTCTGACCAGAACCTGGTCAATGTCTTCGTTTGTATGCATAACGAACCTACATGGTGCCTTTAAGTTACAACTGAAACGTTTCGTCTCTGCGGAGTCGCGAACTATTTCAAACAAGGAGCCGAAAAGCGGTTTCGATTTCTGCCCTCAACTCATGCGATCAGCGCAAAACTCTAGCTATTATGCAGTGGATGGCAGTGGTTTTCCCATGTGTATGACGTCAAACGCCCGTGGCGCTTATTGGAGCAAAGTTCGCACCGGAACTTCCGGTGATCCTCGCATTGCTTGGCGCTTTTCAACATGGACGTCGAAGGAAGCGTAGCAGAATCAACAGCACTAGTGCTTTTCAGCGATCTTTCTACCACCGAGAAGGAAGTTTTGTTGCGTGCAGCAGAGTTCGGAAGCCTTGCTTTTGAAATGTCGCCGGGACCGCGAGTTCAGCATGAAGACGAAGTTTCACAGGCATCGGGCACGCAAGAAGTAGGCAGTCTTACCCGCTTGGCTTCGACAAACTGGTAAATGGGGTTTTAGCATTCATTATGATGGAGCACATGAACTGTTTGTATAGATTTCTTGTTTGTGTGAGCTGTTCTTTTTTTTTTTTAAGGTGTCAGTGTGGTTCATGCATCACAATGCCAACAGAGGTAGAGTGTTTATGCTGCAAGGAGCTCTGGAGCACAGCTGAGGAGTTGCAGTACGACTGTATAACAACCCATGAGGATTTCAAACTCTTGTGCCTCAATACAACAGTCCTCAAAGTAGCGTACTTTGAACTTCGAGGGCAGCACGAACCCATGAGCGCTCATATTCACAAGTAAGTAGCATATCTCATGCACAATCATGTTGGTTGGTTTCAATACAAAAACTATTATTCTGAGCTTATCGTTATCGTCATTGGTCATTACATTTTCGTAAAGATAGTAGCCGAAGCAATGCCACATAGTAGCGTCGTAGTACCTTTAACTTTGTTCAAGGTCTCCAATGTCTTATACAGGAGATACAGGTACACCGCATACCGGCAGTTTGCGAGGTGGGTGTGGCACAAACTCGGAAAAAACAAAATAATGGTTATGCCAGCCTGTGCAGTGAATAGGATACGAGAAGCCTTCCCCACAGAAACTACTACAGGATTTAAATACCCAAGATACTAGGTGGAGGTACGTCTCATCATATTTTTCCTCATTTCGTTCAAGATTCATATTTACGGAAAAGTGGGCTTGGTATGGAGAGCTTGTGTTTATAAGTCAGTTAGTCCAGTACAGAATGTTCATTCGTACCTATGTGTGAATATTCAGACAATAAAGGCATTTGATGAATCTCTCAAGCACTTTCAAACTAATTTAAATTATGTATCCTGCATGCAAATTTCATAACCGTTTTAAATATTTGTAACTCGAGTTGTCCAATATGTGAATACAGAAGCTGATTGGCACATTAGCAGTACATTGTTTGGAATTCATGTTTTAGCATGACAAAACACAAGAGCACATTTTTCAACACTTTTGTGAACCCCAGTTTCAATATTCATTTTGCATAGTGAACATAGTGACTTTGCATAGTGAGAGATGGGGCTCTTTAATGTGAGTGGAGACAGAAAGTGTGGTATATATCTTCGTAACAGCAACACGTTGCATGGAATGGGGGCAGATACAGTTACAGACATAGATACAGGCAGTCTATGTTCACAGACCCCCTGAGATCTTAGAATTAGAAGAAATTAACTTTCACTTTCTTATAAATACCTTTCGTTTGTAGAGCTATTTATGCTCATGGCCTCTATCGCGCAAACTGGAGCATAGCTGTAACCACACCCAAGCAGCAAAATGTACTGAAAGTCGAGTGCAATAGGGGTGGACGGGTAGGTGGAAGGCCTTGAACAGACTTGTGAAACTAAAGAACATTGATAGGACACATCCCGCCCCTACTGCACTCTGACTTTCAGTACATTGCGCTGCTTGGGCAGAATATCGTCTGCTGTGCACATTTCTTAGTGAGCAGCCTGTATTGTTTATGACAATGTTCCTCAGGATTGTAAAGTGTGTGAAAGAGGAAAGTGCAGGAAGACTGCAGAGACAACAGGGAATTTAAAAACAAGTAGAGCATGTGAACGGTAGTGTGTTGAGATGAGGTCGACGGAGTGTGAGACTGTTACAAGAGTGGAATGTGCTGTGTGTTGTGCATCTGGTCACCACAAGTCCCTGACACCGAACATCAACTCATCAGCTGGTTTTGCAAGGGTAGAGTTACCTCGGACTCTGAACTCCACCAGCAACACAGCTCGGATATTGAAATCCAATCCTCTTCTGACACGTTTGCCCACCCATTCACTTAGCATGTTGTTAAGCGTTGTTCAAACTGAAACAGTCTTATTGTTCCCAAATAGTAGGTCATTGTAGGTCATTTTAGGTTTAATCACCTCAAGTATTGTATGATTGTTAGACACCAGTACATTAGATTGTTGTACGCAAGTAAATGAGATTGTTTTAAGAGTACCCTGTGACTGAATGCTACTTCATTCTGCTCCGTCCACCAGGGGTGCTCACTACACACCAGTTGACCGTTGAAAACCTCAGTTTTTCTTTTGTGTGCAAAGTGTGGGGTCAGTGGGAGTAGGCTATATCCCTTGCGAAAGCAAGCTTTGTGCCTTTGGCCGTGCAAATATTTTCAATTCCCCGAGTTTGTGGGTGAGAAGCATTTTGTAGTCAAACATGTTGTAGCATGAAATGTGGTTCATATAGTTTATTGTGGCACTCAGATGATATCTCCATCCTATGTTTACAGAAACTGTTCCAAAATAGCATACATGATGCCCCGTCATGCATTATTGTACTTTGGGGAAAAATAATGTTTCACCTGAGACAGAAGGCAGTATTGGTGACAGTGTCTGGCACATGTTACATTAGCAGCTATTCTTAAAATGTTGTAAAATAATATGCATAAAAGATGTTCCAAATGTGAAACTATGACGAAGTTCTCTTGTTTGAGTTCGAGATTTCTAATGTGCACGAGCTCTATCCAGCAACCCCCTGTATGCAGCTCCCTGCTTGCTCACTATGAGGCACGTTTTATGTGCAGAAGTACATCGGATGCTGTTATTGTACAAGCAGAACTCTCTGTGGAGCCTGGGCACTGCAGAGTACATTTGCAGGAACTCACAGCTATTAGACATAAAACCAGCATAACAAATATGTAAATACCTCAAACAGCTATTTTATATAATAACTAGGACACAGACAATCTTGCAAACTAAATATCTCAGAAATATGCACAATTATAATTTCATGCAATGCTTGGAGTAGCAGGGAGAAGCAACAGAATGAGAACAAGTGGGGAATGCTTAGGCACGTTCCTGATACAGCTCCCTTGTGCTTGAGTTTATATTTGTTGCTGTATGTCGTCATTTCAGTGCATGTTACGGAACCCTCACTTGGCAAAAATAATCCGCTGACTTGACCTCTGTGGCATTGCTCATGGCCATAGTTGTTTTGTGGCATAGATCCCTGGCTTAGTGTTTGTGATGTAGGTAGGGATTGAGCACTGCAGACCAACGGGATTTTGGATTCTGATAAGGCAGCAAATTCCAAATGCATCTACCTTACTCAGCAGATGAAGATTAAATATTGATTTACAGGAGTGTGTTGTATTAGATCTGCACTTCTGATCAGATAATTGTGTAGAATCTGACTGCTATAACTAAATTTACCGTAATGAAGATTCACTACAGGTTGATAAGTAGTACTAAACCAGCTCTTGTGGCTGTCTCTAATCTTCAGTTGCCCCAGTGCGTGAACCAACCGGATGAACGTGGAAGTGACAGCCAGATAGCTGATCTAAAGGGTGCACTGGTGCCCGCTTCGTGCAAGAAATATGTAAACAAATTAATCAATTAAAGGGGCCGTAAACAGGTATACAAAGTGTGCACTTCACTGCGTTATATTATTGCAACTCAGGAAGTGAAAGCTCCTTGCAATTGTAACGCTCAAAATCAAAAGGCGCTTGCATACGGATGAAATACTCACTGCACTCTTTTGCTTTTTAGCTCCGGCCTGCGCTCTAACTTTATGCCATTCTGATGTGGCGCTTTCCTCACCAATTACGGTCAAGGGTTCCACGTGTGATTTTATTTCACTTGTGAAAATGTGCTAGATGAATGTGTGTCTTATTGTATTCAAAATCTGAACAGTTACAACCTCAAGCTGGAAAAAAATCCGTTCAATTTAGATATCGCACGCGAACTATGTTTTCCGTGCAGCAGCAAGCAGCACACAGTGAGCGTGAATGAATATCTGGCGATACAGTTCTGAAATCTTAGGTAGGTGTGCGATTGGTCTTCTTCGAATGGTTCCGACGACTGGGTTGCCTTACTTTGGCTTGAGCCATGCGGCTTCGCATCACCAGCTCGCGTGGCACAGTGGTTTTGGCGTGGGTTTGGCATGGCACATGATTTTATAGTGTTACAGTTCCTTAGCCCTTCGGAAAGTGGATTTTGTAGAACAATTAAACGAGGGAACACTGCCACAGTACCCGAGACAGTACGAAGGCTAAGTGCTCGTACTTCCTGACACATATGGTTTCAATTTGAGCACTCATGAGGCATGAGATGCACATGCCATATATATCATACTTACTTCAGCAGACTTTGCGAAGCTTTGCTTGAAAAACTGGGTACTAAAAATTCAAATAGTTTCGTATACTTCATGGTGAAATATTTTGTGGTGATGTGCTCACTGATGATGATCTTCTCCAAACTTGTGAGCCTTTACACCCACCATAACACATCATGAGACAAGCGTCCCTCTGTGTTGTGTATGGTAGACTTCATTAGCGGGATGAACTACCCTGAGTCAACATGTTCCATACAGCCTGCGTTTTGTGCATCTCCTCATTTCTACATTTACATCGTGAATTTCCTGCACTTTTCTTTTTATAAACTGCACATATTTGTATCTGCTACTGAACGTGACTCTAAAAGGTGGGAGTACATTTACTGGAACATGCAATGCCTAGAGCACAGTGTTGACCACGAGGTTACAGAAGTTGAAGACTTTAGTGACGGAATATTGTAAACAGTGCAAGGTAGGCTCAAGTTTGGGGGCACTCAGGGTGGAGGTGACTTGCAGAATGGAGTTATGGTATTTCGAACACTGAAAATATGTTTCAGATAGCATTCGAACATCATGAATATTCTGTTCAAAATTTCCATTATTTGCACAGTTTTAGTTAACAGCAGAAATATGGAAATGTAATGTGGAAGGGGGCATATGGCCATGTGCATACACCACTGCCCAAAGAAGCATTAGTGTCCTGAAGAACATGGCTTTTGTATGTTTCTACGCCATAGTAATTGATTTAGATGATACAAGCTAATACTAAAGCATTGATTCCTTTGCATCACTTCATCATCTCTTTGTTCTTTCTGTGTATATGTGTACTGGGGTAGCCAGTTCGACTTCGGCAAAGCTCACATCCCTATTTTTTCCTTTATCACATCATGTAACTTAACTTGATTATCACCAGAGTGCTAAGTTATCAACTTCAACAGATTATACGATAGTGGTTTAAATTTCCAACTCTAGCAGTAAAATACTGAATTGTAGCAAAAGCAGCTCTGCCACTGCAGAAAGCTCTCTAATACGACAAGCTGAGAGGAAGAAAAGTAGGGAAGCCTCACTAATACTCAATAAGTGATCTGTTTTATGAAGGAACTGTACCAAAATGTAGCACCCGGTGCCAATTTCCTGTAGTGGTTGTTCGGGAAATTCAGGTTAAATAGGCAGTGGAAACCTGGAATTGGCAAGGAGATTCAAGGTTGCCTGTTGGTTTGACACCTGATGTCAGTGAAATATGCAACGGCCGTAATTCTCCTAAACCATGCGTAAGGCCCTTCTTTTTCTGCTGCGGCAAATCCTGAATTCCGCAGCAGGGAACTATGAGTTCTGCATTTTTCCGCGGTAGAAGGCAAATTGCCCTAGTTCAGACAGAAAATACTCTCTGTTAGCACTTAGTGTGGAGGAACATGGTTACAACTCCAAAAGCTGTTGTGACATAGCATAACAAGATACATTGTGCTTTCTTCTGAGAGGGAGTGACGTTTGTCACTGACTATCAAATTGTACTTGCTAAGTGGCATCTCTGCATGTACAGAGTTTACTGTTGCACAGAGGTACTTGACAGCTATGGACACCAAAGCAGGGGTCAGTGTTTGCATTCCACTCCAGAATCCCAGAGAGTTGAGGGTTAGAGAGAGAAGTTAGAGGTTAGAGGGAGGAGGGTTTTTCCAGCACACAGATGGGGCCATATCACGGCCTGGTGGCCTTATCTGGTTGGCACATCTACACTGTAATGCGAGCCGACCCGGTGCGAGCAAAGTCCGTTCATCTCGCGCATAAACTGAGTTAAGCACGCGGTTTCTGCAAAATTCTGCGCAAAACCTCATATTCCGCGGCAGACCTACAATTCTGCAAATTTTTGCAGAATCGCGGAATCGCAGAAAAAGAAGGGCCTTAACCAGGCGTATCTCATTTCATAATCATGCATACTTTTCTCAGTGCACAGATTGGATTGCCTTCATTGACTGGCTGCTGGCTCTGAGTGGTGCAGAAAACGGCTTTTGTGGGCCTCAATGATGGCTTCCCTTGGCTGACGTGGGTGGGAGTCACTCATTGGGCGGGTTGCAATTGGGGTTGTGTCCTCCAGCGCTTTCTTGAATGATGGCAGTGATGAACATCTCTGCAGCGTTTTTTCAAAAAGGACATCAACGTAGCCTGCAAAGGCAAAACATTCTATTTCTTTGCCAATAAGTAAACTTGTGAAGAAAAAAAAAAAAAATGTCGCGGATAAGTACGCATTGCAGGTATGCACACTCACGGAATGTTGCATCTTCTTTCACAGAGCAGGCAACAACATGCCCTCCTCTCCCTTTTGGCACTTTCAGTTTCCACCTCTCTTCATCGGTTAGAGTTCTTGCTTGCTTGCGACAGGAATTTTCATTGAAATGTAGCACCGCAAGACAAGTTCTGATTGATAGAAAAGTGCATGGTGTTGTGTCAGAGTAATATTACTACCTTTCCATTCAATAAATGTATATTCCCCCCTCCCTAATATTACTATTCTGTACATATTATTTGTAGAAAATATTCTTGGGAAATAAATGCTGCATCGGTTACGTGAAATTTCATACCAAAACATGAGAAAGGGTATAATACGTTATATGTAATGCTAGATTAGAATAGCCCGATAACATCTAAACTCAACCAGTTTGGAGGTTTCGCTTTTTGAGGTGAATGAGAATCTCCAACATACCTTTCATACATTCCTTCAGGAGAAAAAGCCACAGACTTTGATGCAAAGGTATTCAGCACGCTGTGGTAGGACTCCAGCCCGTATGTTTGTGTTGTAGGGGACAGTTGCCCAATGTCTTTCATGAGCAGCGGAGCAGTCACAACAGCCTTGAATTTCACATGTGCTGGAGAATCTAAAACAACAAAGAAATTGTCTGTCTTCTTTGCTGTACTACTACAACGTAGGATACAGTTTTCTTCTTCAAAGTATTAATTTTGAAAAATAGTGTAGGTACTGTACCACGTTTGAGCCATGCAGATTCTTGGTTGGGCTGGTGAAGGCAGCGAGGGTAGTTCGGTACATGGCCCTCGTGCACATCCACTACGTGGTTTACTGAGCTTCTCCACATTTCTAAGAGCAAGCCAGCATTGCCTCCACTTACAGCTGCACACCAGTACATGTGATTCACTGCTGCGGGGATCCACAATTTCAGGTCCCTTGTGGCTGCACTGTTACTTGCTGCTACAAGTTTCTTCTTAACACCTGAGATGCCACAATAAATGTATGTTGCATAAGGTACAATCATGACATAAATTTGACACTATATGTAGCTAGCATTGCTAATCATGTGTACCATAAAAAGTTCAAGAAAAGTCCTTTTGTTTCATACCCTTTGCGACGTGCCACACATCAAAGTAATGCTTGATGTCTGGCTTCATCGTTCGCATGTATTTTTTCGTGGCTGGGTGGCGGTCGGTGGTCAGTGATGCCACATTCACATCATTTTCCTCGAGGAACTTTAGACCCCGTATAAGGTCCTCCTTCTCCATATGGCTGCTCGCTTGCACATCTGGGGACTGCAATAATATACATGATATGAGAACACGTTTTAACAATGATGAGAGCCTATTTACAATTCCATAACACTGCTATGCAGTTCAGTCATGTGATGTTTTATTATTTTCAGATTATTTGCATTTACTCGTAGACAAATATTATGTAGTATTCATCGCGTGAATAGGATAAACGGCCAAATGCATGAATAGTTAAATAAGGAATTGTTCATGTGTCATCAATGTTAAACAGTACGTATTAACCATCCTGGAAGAAAAAGCTGGAGAATGAACAGAGAACATGTCAAACAGGATGACTGCTTGCAACCAACAAGTTTCTTAGGACAGCGTGCAAAATGCTGAACCACATGCCAGACAATAAATTACTATATAATAGTCCGAGGCTGCAAATAAAGTAAACCGAGTCATGGCCACTGCCAAAGCAAAGTTCAACATAACCTCAAATATGCAAGGTTGAGTGGCTTCAGTATTCATTTTTAGCGCCCATCAGCAGTAAAGCACAGATAGCTTTAAGGAAAATAGCTTTCGCTATACCCCAGCTTCCTGGAAACCTGCTAAAATTTATCTGAAAGTTTGTTCTCTAAACATATTCCAAGAAAACTATCCAATGACATGGGACGACAGCTGTATTCACAACCATGCAAAAGGAAGGCTCTAATGGAGTTTTGTTTTTTTAAAGAGGACAGTTGCTCGTTACTTGCAGCGTGCCATTCATCCTGTGTTCTCTAGTGTAAATGTTTGTTCTGCTGTTGTGTCTTCATGTACCAAAGACAATCTATGTCAGTAGGCTTGCGCTATACCACATTATTCGCATTTCCCAACATGTAGAAATAAGGCAGTGTCCACCAGCGTGGCACAGAAGTGCTAGTTTTCTGGCATGGTGAAATTTATACGTAGACATAGCATGTAACATACGTACATATACGTAACATAGCACGTGGGAAATGGTTGCGCTGAAACATAATATTGTGAAAATTATTACTGCAGTGGCATAGCAGTAAAACTAGTGATCAAATGTATATGTCAGGGTTTCCACTCGTCATCATTCAAATGAAATTGTCGTTGTCAGGGTCTGCACCATTCCACTGCTTTAGTTAGGTACACATCAAGGAACATATGCATGCATACCTCCTTCACCTGAACTTGTTCGAAATGCACAATCTTGTTTAATGAGTCACAGTAAAAACTGTACGTTAGGTATTTAGCACTGTGCCCAGGTGAATCGCATCTCCCATCTGACGCCAGGTTAGTCGGATCTGTACCAAGGTTCGTTAGCAGTTGTTGTTGCTGTGCCTTGTACACCTGTAATGCAAGGTGTACCTGTTAGTACATATGATACACTTCTTCACAGACACCCTAGTTACTGTGATCAAAGTGGAGAGCTGGGATAGTTTGTTCGACATGTCCGAAACTGCAATGACGAAGCACAGAAACAACACAGGACAAGCTTATCCTACCTGATGTTGTGTCTGTGTATCTCGCTATTCATTTTCATTACCCTAGTTACTACAGAACACCACTCTGTAATGCAGGGCCTGGCTGCACGGAACTGTTCGCCTAATGTTGCAGGTCTCATGTTCCTCAAAGAGTCTGAGCGGAACACCTAATGAGTGCTGCTCTGAAAGAGTCTTGTGCAAGCAGACCCTGAACACTTGCCCCACACTGGAAATTTCTAAAGTCATATACACTTTCTGAGGCTAACGATAGATACGCATGAGAACACTTCAGTAGTGGCTCTTGTTCATACCTCTTTGACTGTTGGAAACAGGTATGCACTCTGGTACCTGTAGTACTGTCGGTCTGTTATCACATGAACACGCATGTGCCGAAGCATTCGCAGTGTTGTTGTGGGGCTCAAACCGGTGTACAACAGTGCTGCGGAAAGTAGTGCATTCCCTGCTGCTTTTTTCCCTACACGGGGTTGGCTGCTCCAATGCGATATGTGACCCAGAGGACATTCTGTGGCAACAGTCAGTAGTGTTCCACTTGTTGTGAAAGAGCATCTGCAGGGCTTTGAGCACTCCTTGCAACTTTGGAATAGTTCTGTGAGGCAACTTTCAAACACGATGAACTTCGGTTCCTCATGCAGAGCCTTTTCTTCTAGAGGTTTGTCCCTGCAGGGTATTTCAATGAAGTGTTGCAACCAATGCAATAATACAGTTGTCATTGGATGCTATTTCATCTGCTTTTCGTTCATTTCATTCATTCTTTTTTTGCTGCATTCAAGTTTGCAAGTACGAGACCGCTGATATGATACCGGATGGATGATTCATGTGATATGTTAGCCACTCCGTTTAGATCCATTTCTTTACCTAATACGCACAGTAACTGACCCCCTCTCCCTCCAATTCCTTCAGAAGTAAGAACTGGAGCCTGGCATACCTTAATGAAACGATGGCAGTGATGCAGACACAACAATGACCCTTGTTTCGTAAGCACTATTACTGGTACGCGTATAACTTTACAGTAGAGAAAATGATTTCCTGTCATAGTACATAGGGGTCTTCTGTGAGGTAACGCCAAAGATATTCATAGAATAAGGGGTAATTAAATATCAGGAGGTGAACTCATGTACGTGTTTGGACAAAAGTGTACTGAACGTGTGAGCGGTGTATTTTCTCCTCAGTGCAACACCCTAGCTGCGGGCTCGTTCACTCTTTGTGAGGGGTGCGAGTGGAGTGTGCCAGCAGCAACACCTATCAAACCACCGATACCAAAATTACTGTGGTGTGTTGCAACCAGATCACTCACCTACCCCTTGCACAAGTGAACTTGTCCACTTCCCCCTGCTGCTAGGGTGTCGTGCCAACGACAGACATACACTGCTCATGTATTCCGTGAACTTTTGTCCCAACATGTACCACATAAAACAGAGGAGGTAGTTGTCACGTTAGCATGCTTGATGCAACATACTCTAGGAAGCTCTCGCTCAGTGAAGGGTAATAAGTCACGTCTCCCTCATCAGCCTCATTCTCAGGGTCCACTTCCTCAAATCCTGAGCAGTCCAATATTGGAGATGCTGGGCAGGGTGGAAGCTCCTGAGGAACACTTTGTAAGGGAGATGACACTCGACGTTGCACTATGGGAGCTGCCTCATCAGAAGCTACATCCTGTGATGCCTCTTCAGTTTGCGTGCCAGTCGATTTCATCGCCACCAGTCCAAGCAGAGTGGTGTTGCACTGTGTTGCTGCATAAACATTACATGTTGAGCAACACTAGAATTACGCTTTCATTTGTAGTTGGATTTTGTCTGTTACTTCTGTACAAGAAGATGGCGGGTATGCACTTACAGATGTTGACCAATCCAACAGATGTCATGGGCAGTACAGCTTGCGTAGCCATATTTCTTGTGGATTTGCGAGCAGTGCAGCAACAGGGGCATGTCCCAAGGCACATGTCTGTGATAGGCCGATCCTAAAAATTCAGCAGGCAAACTGTTTGTACCACTTGCTCACTGCAAATGACTGCATTGCCTTTGCTTCCTCTATTACCACTTACATGTCTGAGTGCTGTCTGACTGCAAAGTGGGAACACATTTTACAAGTAGAATTACATAAATGGCCTCTTGTGGGACCGTGCTGCTCATGTCTAGCATATGTAAATCTAAGTTTTGTTGTTTCATAATGTATCGTATGTTCATTGTGTGCTTGTGGTGGTCTACATGATGATAAAGGCTTGCACACAGATTGGTAGCCAGAAATATATTTAGTTGAGAAAAGGGTTCTGCAGGGCTTATGGGAGAGGAGGTCTTCCCTCTCCCAAATGTACTAACACAAGGTATAATTTCACGGGGTTCGACCTCATGTCTGCACCCAATGCATATGTCTGGGCACTTCTGTTTTAGGGATTGTTTTTACTGTTATGAAATGGGTGTTCCACCAACAGCAATTAAGTGTTTCTCGTTGAAAGTCACGTGGGTGGTATTCCTAATCGCTTACCATATTTTTTATGAACAACATCATTTGGGATAACATGGCAGTTACATGGTTTGAGTCTCAATTGACTGATGCCTTTGGAAAAGTATATGCCACATTTTGGAAAAGTATATTGTTGATGTTCTCACCTCATGATGTGTCAGTGAAAACTCACGCCAGTCATCCATGGTCTCCTTAAAAATATGAAAAAGCTCTGACTAGTATACAGTGCACAATTTTTATTTAGTGGGCACAGGAAGCTTATGAAACTACCTCATATGTAGAGGCACCCTTCATGTCCTGCTGTAATGGGAACTCTGGGAAGTCCTGGGTAGCATCGACAACCTCCTGTAATAAAGAAATAAGAAAATGCATTCAGAGGGCCCCACTCATTTTTATTACTTGATGGCCAATTAGCCACTGACAGCAATAAAAGCCATTACTATGTATTTCTAAGAATGCTGGAAATAAATAAATTGATGTAATTACTGCAATGAACTGCTCAATTTTTCACCTTAGATATATTTTTGAGCACTCTGTTTTTTACATTTTGACACATACATGCATCAAACCAGCAGAAGCTTGTGCGTAAAACAATGTTACACACCTCCTGTGCAACTGACACGTCTAAGTTGTACGGAGATATGTCAGGTCCGTATGCGTGCTCGGCACCTGCGGATCCCTTCAAAGGGCAGAAAATAAATATTTGTTAGTACAACACTCACGCTATCTATGACATTTATGAAAGAAATTGGTGCCCTACCTGGCAGACAACAGTTGTGAGCATTTCAGATATGTCCCCCTCTACAGTTTCTTCCACATCCATGAAGTCATCACCCTGACAGTGTAAAAAAAAACATACAAATTTATGAGCAGTTAAGTTTCTATCTACAGTTCAGTTCGTTATTTTTATTCCATAAAAACGAAATGGGGCTACCAGCCACAAAAGGCACAAGCCTGATGAGGTGCCTTGCACCAATACAGTGTGCGGTGACTGAGATATTGCTACTATGAGCCTATAGCAAGTCAATATCACATAAAGAAAATACACAATTGCACCAAGGTGTACCTATATTCACACATACATACACAAAAAAAATTGAGATAACAGAGTGGCCTCTCTCCAATAAGGCCCCAACAAAAGTTTTGAAACTGGACACAGGAGGGGAGTTTCCAATCAGCTGACCAAATTTGTTTGGAATAGTCGGAATGAGGAAGGGTGTCTCCTCACTTCCATAGGTGGTGTAGAGCAGTGCAACTTTGTAAGGGGGACAGTTCTGTATTTCATACCGTAATGACATTGTTTGTGATGGTGCTCAAAGATCCTGATTTTACAAGGCGATTTGTTTGTAAAAGCTTCATTTTCCAGTGAATACTTTTTCCACTGTAAGTATTTGCATGCCTCGAAGGAGCTCAGGGGTATGGGAATCTGTAGACACTGGCTACTCTTGTCATACACAAGGCTCTTTTTTGTATCGCAGCAATTATATCGTAGTTGCCCCAGATTAGACAACACCAGTGCAGTGTGGCGTAAACTAAGGTTTTCAATTGGGCTACACTGTTTTAGAATATTGAACCCTCCTTTACTGTATGCAACATGCTGCATATTAGAAGGAGAACAAACATATTAAAGCTTACTCGATCCCTGATTCTGTTTCCTACAGTTGGTGCCACATCTCGTCCAAAAAAGTCATAGCTGTAAAAACTATTACGAAGTTACTCCTACACGCACACTACACACCTTCATTGTACGTACTACGGGTGTTTCTTACTGCACTGGCATAGCTACATTGTGAACAACACAGAGAATTGTACAATATTTTGGTTTAGTGCGTAAACCGCAACTAGCATACATCCTTGTTTTTCTATGACCTTCTAACATCTGCATGCCACAACGTAGTTCTCACAACCAAAGTAATCACTTTATACATCACGGAGAAGCACTAACCTCGTCACGTCCGGATGCAACACTCCTGGAAGGCAGATTCAAGGAAGGCACTGCAGACTTTCGTAGGCGGAGGTTCTTGGTGCTCAAGCCCAGTTGCTCTACAACTGAAGGGTCCCTCTCGTAGTCTTCATTCTTAAAATACAACTGGCAAAATCTGCGCTGCTCTACATCACTGCCAGCACACCTTCCAATACTGTCAAGCCATAGCTGCCGCCGCGGTTGATCGCGCGGTATCGGATGGTACCTTATGCTAGCCGAGAATTCTCCGTTCGGGCACCCTTCGACGACACAACCGAGAGGCATGTCAAATTAAACCCGAGGGTGTACCTCGATAAATTGGTCGGTTGTTCAAAAAGATGCTATTAAACAAGTTTGGAAACACACACACGAACTCTAGTGAAACAGCGCGCTGGATCCCGAAAGTCGTCGTAGCTAGTTTCGCTTTCCACGGAAGTTGCTAATTGGATTATCGCAGTCATAAAACAGGACGCAGATGCCGAAGTATAGACATACTTTTTATTTCCAGACATTCTGACAACAGTATATTGTCGTAAAAATGTAGGTTCTTGCGGAAAGTTCTTGTTGTAGTGCTTGATCACGTGATGGCATCTTGCACGCTGATTGCATGGGCGAATGACGTCATCCCAGCGGGATGACCAGATGAGTTTTCTATATATGCGTACGTTTTCTCAGTTTGACGCTAGGTGTGCCAGCGTCGGCGTGAACCGCGATGTTTAAAATTCGAGTTTACGAAAACTACGAGGTGTTGAAGCATGCATTTTCGTATGTGAAGTTGCTTTTGTGTATTCTGTCGGTAGCCACTGCGAAAAAGTCTCTCCAGCTTCTGGTCAGGGACCCTTTAAGTCAAGCACAAGTGCGCGCAATTTTTCGCTGCTCTCTTCCTCAGACCACCGATTTTACGAAGAAGACAGTCGCATGGTACAGCTGAGAAGAGGGTTTCTCTGATTGTTTGTTTGATTTTGTTGGGTGTTCGATATGTTGAGGAAGTCAGCTGTTAAAGGTATCCGTGAAGAAATGCTTGCATCTGAGCGCAGGATAGGAATTCCTGAAGCACGACACCCTCAGTGTAAATTAATTATTTTGGATATGAGTCTGCTTCCCTGCATGACAAGGCTGAAATGGGAAGAGAGAAAAAATTGGAGCGCTTCATTAATAGCGATCCAAGTAATAGGGCAATTATAGTTTCCATAGAAAGTAGAATTTTAATGGGCTCCTAAAATTATAGTTTAGTTGTAGTTTTTCTAAACTGCAATGCAATAATCATTAATATAGTATAGGAATGCCATCGTGTTCCCGTAAAGGCGTTCTGTCTTGTGCTTTCGCGCCTTTTTGCTCGCAATGCGCGAATGGAACTTTGCCCCCGGCTTTCGCGCCTTTTTTGCTCGCAGGTGTAGCCTCAGACAACGAATGTATGAGCATAGAAAGGGTCATGTATTACATAAGCCTGGAGGTGATGTTGAGTGGTCTCACTTAATATTTTAAAAGAGCAGTGGCAGTTTACTGTAATTCTAATGACCATGATGAGCCTTTGGGGTGAAAATCGTTAATATGCGGGGTGCTTTTTTGTTGAATTTTAATGAGAGAATCAATGTCATTAAGAGTAGGACAAAGGAAATAATCTTGCGATTCAATAAATAATAGGAGTCTTTGCCGGTGTCTTCTTCTTCAGATAGGATGTGATGACGTCACGCAGTCTGTAGCAATGCATTGACCGTTACTGAAAAAAGTGTAGCAAAATAGTGTGTATTGTCCTGGGCAGATTTATGATGAGCACTGTTTTTGAATAAGAAGAGTGCGTGTGCTTAGAAATAGTTTGATGCTGGTTTCCTTCTTTGTTTCTTTTCGCTTTTTCCCCCCTTGTCTGACAAACATGTGCTGACATGCCTGGGCTTGTTCTGACATGCTTTCCTTCTACATGTAGTTTTTTTCTTTTTGTACAAGGAATATTCTTGACGACAGTGCTGCCTTGAATGGGAGTAGAGCTATTCTTAATATTTTTGCGATTCATTTAGTTCAGAGAGTAACCGCGAGGGGAACAGGTGTGTGACTTTATGTCTTGCTGAACCATTTTTTTTTTCCTGTACAGTAAGACTTTGGGAATGAAATGCTACAATCTCCTCTTGTCTATGGTGTTTTTCTGCAATAGTTCCCTATGCAATCATTATAGTAGAATAAAGGAAATAATCTAGGGATAGTCATTCAATAAATAACAGGTGCCCTGTCTAGAGCGTACGCGTCCTTGAGCCACGCACCTGCATGATGACGTCATACCGAGAGACTATTGTTTGTGGAAACCCGGTGTTTCCACAACCTCGGGGCGTCAGTCCGTCCGTTCCGTCGCCAAGGAAGACACAGCAAACGAAAAGGTTCAAACAACAAACAAGGTTTATTCCATACCTTTACACAGCGGTTCGACCCGCAACCGCCGTAACAACCGGCAACCACCCGAAGACCCCTCCGCACGGGAAAACGCTTGCTTAAATACGAACGACCACGCCCCCCTACAACAGTTCCGCGGCCACAACAGTAGATAATGCCAGCAAATAATGATAACAACCAACAACGATAACAAAGTTCAGCCCGGCGAAACGTGAAAACAGATAAAGTCCTACAATTCCCCCTCCCCACAAGACTGGGCGACCCGCTCACTAACAGAAGACGAAGAGACGAAAAGTTCATGTGATGAAGGACGAGAGGTCGACCTGACGTCTACAAATGGCAGTAGCCACCGGAAAGTCCGTGGGGCCTCGCCCCCGGAGGTCCCAACGCCGCACCAAGCGGCGACCAGGGTCAGGTAGTCGAGCGGTCCTCACACGTCATCCGGCATATCGATGACGCAGTCCTCGGGAAGACGGGGTGGAGGGGCGGCCGGAACGTTCAGGAGGTCTGGGCGTTGGCGCTGGAGGAGTGCGACAGCCGCCGCGATGTCGTTCGCCGCCGCACGCTCCCTGCGTGCTGCGCGTGCTGCATCGAGCCGGGACTGATGTAGGCGTCCTCGGCGATGAGCGGATCGGTGGATCTCCGGCACCGCACACATAGGGCAGAGTGCCCGCCGTTCCTCTTCGGACAAGGGGGAGAGAGGGCCCGCCGGATGCCTCTCCTCCAACGTAAGGCCCCTGAAGGGCCGAGGCACTTCGTTGAGGTCATCGCCGCGCAAGGGTTGGTGCTGGGAGGCCCAGCGTGACCGGGAAGCCCATGCCACCGGGTACCCATCCGCAACCACGGTCCATGTAGCGATGTTCCTCGGAGGCAAGCGTCGTCGAGGCTGCGATGGCCTGGCCGAAGGAGGAGTCCCTGGAGGGGTGTTGGTGGGTCTCTGTGTCCTCTGGCGGGAGCACCCTCGGCTACTGCTCCGGCCGGTCTGGTTGTGACGTGGAGCCATCTTTAAAAAAATGATAAAAGAAGGGAACGGTCAGGAGGGAACTCCCAGCCGAGAGGGTCTGTCCAGCCCTCGCACAACACTAATTATCGTAAACAGTCGTGAAAACGGAAGACAGACAGATAATTAGCGAAAATACCAAACCAAATCGAGAGCACTAGGAACTAGCGGCCGATGAGGTGGCGTCACGTGCGCTGTCTACGGGGACGTAGGTTGTAGCGACGTCTTGCAGGTCCGGGAGGGCCTCCCTGGTCCGAGTCCTGCAGGGGAGGATGCGGGAGGTCGGTCTCGTCTCTGTCCGGGTCCCGGAGGTGATAAGTTTTCAGGTCCGAGATGTGAACTGGCCCAGTCTCTTCGCCGGTGTTGCAGCGACGAAGCCTGTAAGTGAGGCCGGAGGAGCACGCACTTACCTCGAAGGGGCCATCCCACCTATCTGCGAGTGAAGCTGCAAAGCCTCGTGACGCATCACTGAGCGGGTGAGTCCGTCGAAGGACGAGGTCACCGACGCTGTAGGTGAGGTTCCGACGTCCACGGTTGTACTGGCGAGCCTGGTCCAACCTTGCGACGTCCAGGTTCTCCCGAGCCGTCCGGGCTGCATCGTCCAGTCGACTCCAGAGGTCCTCAGCAAACCTTGAATAAGGAGGCCGGGTAGCACCATCCCGGAGGCCCAGAGCATTCTCCACTGGAAAAGGGGCCTCTCGTCCCAAGTTCAGGAACGCCGGGGTGAAGCCTGTGGATCTGTTTACTGTTGTCCGTGTAGCGAACGCCAGTTCAGCAAGGCGAAGATCCCAATCACGGTGCTGCTGACTAGTAAAAGCAACCAACATCATTTTCAGGTTCCGATTAACACGTTCGGTAATGTTAGCCTGAGGGTGATATGGGGAAGTCTTCTTGTGCCGAATGCCTAAGACAGCGCAAGAATCTCAGAACACCTTACTTGTAAAGTAGGTAGCGTTATCTGTGATGAGCTGAGCAGGAAACTCGAACCGGCAAAAGGTGTCGAGTAGTCTTTCCCACACTCTCTGGGAAGTCAGCGTCCTGAGAGGAAACAGCTCAACCCATTTCGTGAAATGATCAGTAACCACAAACAAATACTGGTTACCTCTAGGACTACGGGGAAATGGTCCCATCACATCACAAGCAACTATCTGCCAGGGCCTATTACTCTGAATAGGCTGTAAGCGCCCAGGGGGTAAACCACCACGAGGTTTTGCTCTCTGGCATACGGGACAAGTACGAACATACTTTGTTACATCCTGCCTCATTCCTGGCCATGTCGCAACACGACATAACTTTTCATAAGTTTTCCTGCCACTGCTGTGACCTGCCAAGGCCGAATCATGAAAGTAACGTATGAAAGACTTACGCAACTTCCGTGGCACCACGACTCTGAATGGGGATGAGCCGTCATCGTCATCCGCCTGGGGTATGTATCTGAACAGGATGCCATCCTCGCCCAGCAGATAGGAGTCGTGCCGTCCGTCAGTCGTTCCGGTGCCTGCCGAGTCCTGCTCAGCTAACCATTGAGACACCCGCTGACAAAGGCCGTCCGCTCTCTGAGCGTCTAGGAGCTGCTCTCTGCTCACGACCGTGCCCCAAGACGAAGATACGTCTCGTGCCACTTGTGCTGCTGCCAGGAGCTGGGAAGGCGCCTCGGTGCCTTCCTCTCCCCCCTCCGGTAGAGGCGCACAAGAAAGCGCGTCTGCTACCACGTTCGTCGAGCCCCGCCTGTACTCCACGTTGAAGGAGTAGCCTTGTAGCGTCAGGGCCCACCTGGCAAGACGTCCAGATGGGCTGTGGAGCCGTTGCAGCCAAGAAAGTGCCTGGTGGTCAGTCTGGACGGTGAAAGTGGTGCCGTCCAGGTACAGATCAAACTTCCTGAGAGGGAAGATGATCGCCAAGCACTCCTTTTCCGTGACGGAGTAATTCCGTTCTGCGGGATTCAGCGTGCGACTTGCAAAAGCCACTGGACAGAGAATAGCGTCATGCTCCTGCAAGAGAACTGCGCCAACCCCATAATCGCTAGCATCTGTTTGCACTACAAACGGTTTGTTCAGGTCAGGCAAATATAGCCTGGCCGTATTAGCGATCGTGTGAGAAAGAGCTCGAAATGATCGTTCGTGCTCCTCTCCCCACTGCCAGGGTGTATCGTTGCGCAACAACCGGTTAAGCGGCTGCGCTAACTCAGCGCAATTAGGAATGAATTGTCTGTAGAAACCAACCATACCCAAGAAACGCTGCAAGGCTTTTACGTTACCGGGAACCGGATACTCCATGATCGCCTTTAGCTTGTCATCGCTAGGACTGATGGTTCCTCCGTCCACCATGAAGCCGAGAAGGCTGATCCTAGGCGATGCCAGCTGCACCTTGCGGGGGTTGATGGTTAGCCCCGCCTGCTTCATCCTTGCAAGGACGATTGACAGGTGTTCCAAGTGTTCCTGAAAGTTTCTGGAAAACACTACGACATCATCCATGTACGCCATCGCGAAGTTATACTTCGCATCTCCCAATACGGTATCCATTAGCCGTTGGAAACTGGCGGGAGAGTTAGACAGACCGAAAGGCATCCGTACAAACTCAAACAAACCCCTATGACAGGTAAAGGCTGTTTTCGGGACATCCTTCGGGGCAACTTGGATTTGCAAAAACCCTCTACTACAATCAAGCGTTGAAAACACTGTAGCGTTGCCCAGGGAATACATAATAGACTCGATGGACGGAAAGGGGTAAGAGTCCCTTACAGTTACTGCGTTAAGTCGACGCATAACCTAGCCGTACCATCACGTTTCGGAGCCAGGACGACAGGAAACACCCAAGGGCTCTGGGACCTTTGAACTGCACCGGTTTGGAGCATTTCATCAAGAGCAGCGTCTAACAAAGCACGCTTATGCACACTCAATGGTCTCGGATTACAACGCCAGGGCCTAGCGTTACCCGTGTCTATGCTATGCTGTAACACAGACGACTTACCGGGTTTTTCCGTGAAGGTTCCGCGTTTTTCCGGAGCACAACTGCAGTTTGTGCTGGAATCACGTCATTGGAAACAAGACGTAGAGTGACATCTGTGGATTGCAATTCCACATTCCGTGATGCGCAGCGCTCGTAAACACAATCGCCGATAAGGGAGACTGTAGCTCCCGTGTGGATAAGGGCGATGTAATCTCTTCCCAAAATTCGAACAGCGATGTTTGGTTCCTTGTCCTCGATGTTATCTCGGACAGAAAAAGCAAAAGGAGCTAAAGCATCTCCTTTTATTTTGCTGCTTGCAAAGCCAGCTTCTGAATTATCAGGGTCACGGATTGTAACCGTTCGTTCGCTCTTTAGGCAGATAGCCGACGTCGTTGAGCGATTGTTTACCGACGTCGGCTGCGACCGTTTCCCGTTGGCACATTACGGGGGTTTGGTCTTTGCTGCGGACAGTCCCGACGAAAGTGGTCCGGGCTGCCGCACGTCCAACAGCCGGCTGGCATTCTGCGTTGCTGCCGCGGAACATGCCGCTGCTCCTGCGGCCTTCTTGGGGTTTCGCCAGCTAAATAGCCGGGTTGACCATGATTATGGGACAGGACGGGTCTGCCAAGGCTCGTTCCTGCGGGGAACGCCCTCTGTTCATAACGGAAGGGATCGGGTGCTCGGCGTGATGGCTCCGCATAATAATTGCGGTACTGCTCATCCAGTCCCACTGCAGGTGGGCGCTCAACCGAGGCTGCTCCCGCTGACCACGCACAGCGCGGTTCTAACGCCAATTCAGGCGGCGGCGGGGGCCGATAGTCGAGTTCCGCTAAGAGGTCTCCTTCAATTGAGCGAGCCTCTTGCGCCAGCGCCTCAAGGCTATTAAAGCGATGGGCTCGAAGATAGGGCCGGTAGCGAAGATGACACTGACGGATAGCCCGTGTCACACGCTGCTCCTCTGTAGCAGTATATTCAGCTCTGCTATACAGGTCTTGCAAGGCCCGAACGAATTCTGCTAAGGTCTCATCTGGATGCTGAGTACGCTTATGCAGCTCCTCCAGGATACGATATTCGTAATCCGGTGGAAGAAATTCGCTCTTAAACCGCTTCTGAAAGTCCTGAACAGACGTAAACCTCGACTGCAGCTGAAGCCAGCGAGCGGCGTCTCCGATCAAAGCAACCTGCAGGATGCGTTGTATCAGGACTTCATCTGAGATTCCCATACCAGTCTGATAGGCTGTAAGGTCATCCAAGAAGTCTGCGACCGACTTTTTATCGGTGTAACCTGAGAAGGTAGGGACCGGTAAATTCAGTCGCAGGGGCGCTTGTGCCTGCGGCGGCGAAACCGACCCGGCATCAAGGCGTTGTGCCACCAACGAACATAACTCCGTCATGCGTGACAAGAGTTCTGTCGTTATAGCGGAGTCAAACTGCGGCACTGCAGGTACCGTAGTTAACGTACCTTGGGACGGAGGCACTGCATGTGCTCCTTTGCCCTCGGCTGGTCCTTTCGGCTCCGAAGTTGCCGAGTTGTCCGAAACCAGTCTCTCCTCTGAACGAGACCGCTGATGAACAGGGCCTTTGTTCCGGAGGTTGTATCTGCCTGCCGGCGAATGGTGCATCGGCTCCGGGGCTCGGGCACCGAGTGGGAGCTGTGAAGCACTCAAAAACACACTCAAACAAACAAAACGCTAGCTCAGGAAAGAAAAAAAAATGACACCTCGGAAAAAGAACAAAAACAAACCGGCGGGTCGTGAATGAAAGAAAAGAAAAAGAAAAAACGTACCAAAGGAAAAATTAACAACGCGTGCTGCGTCCTCCCCGCTGTCGAACGGACGAACTGTGACCCCAAACGTTGGGCGCCAGTTGTGGAAACCCGGTGTTTCCACAACCTTGGGGCGTCAGTCCGTCCGTTCCGTCGCCAAGGAAGACACAGCAAACGAAAAGGTTCAAACAACAAGCAAGGTTTATTCCATACCTCTACACAGCGGTTCGACCCGCAACCGCCGTAACAACCGGCAACCACCCGAAGACCCCTCCGCACGGGAAAACGCTTGCTTAAATACGAACGACCACGCCCCCCTACAACAGTTCCGCGGCCACAACAGTAGATAATGCCAGCAAATAATGATAACAACCAACAACGATAACAAAGTTCAGCCCGGCGAAACGTGAAAACAGATAAAGTCCTACATGTTTCAGGTTGACCTTGTCTAGAGGAGCATTAGTGGAAAAAAACTGTAGCTCTGAGACAATAGGATGACGTCACGACCAATGAGAACGGCCTGCAGGGGGCGCAAGGATTCACTTCTCTCTTGGACACTGACGGGTCTCGACACGCAAATTCTGCTCCTGGCGTTGACCGTCAGTGGAAGCGCGTAGCTTCGGTGGGGTTCTGTCTGCCTCTGATGGGGTGCGGATGTGTGGTTCGTCACTGGTGAATGGTGTACGACGATGCAGGTGGATTTTGTGACCAGCGGATTTACAATGAGGGAATGCTGTGAACGGGAAAAATGATGGTGAGTGTCTTTTTCACTCTGTTCAAGTGTTTGTTTTCCTCTGTTGCCCAGCAGTCGTACAATTTGTCCTGATGTGTTCTGACATGCCCCGATATGCATGCTTTCCTGTGTTGACGTTTTGTATTTCCTTTCTTTTTTGACAAGGAACATTGTTGTCTTGACGATAGTGCTGCCCTGAGTTCTGCGCTCCTGTTTACCCGTACTCTGTGTTGATTTGTTGAGTACCTAGTCCTCTTATTTGGCGTTGATGGAGTTACGTGTTAGGATATTTTGTTCTTTTGCAAGTCTCATTTAGTAAGACTTTGGAATTCCTACGATCAGCTTTCATGCATGGTGCTCTTCTGCAATAGTTTCCTATTCAATCGTTATAGAACAATAGAGGAAATAATCTTGGGATAGTGATTCAATAAATAATATGTCCCCTGTCTAGAGCGTACGTGTCCTTGAGCCACGCAGCTGCATGATGACGTCATACTGTGGCTTCATTGTAGATTGACCAAAGGAGCATTAGTGGAAGAAAAACAGGGTAGCGCTGAGACAATAGGATGACGTCACGACCAATGAGAACGGCCAACAGGGGGCGCAGGAATGCTCTTCTCTCTTAGCCTCACGACCAATGAGAATGGCCAGCAGGGGGCGCAGGAATGCTCTTCACTCTTAGCCTCTCGGAGGTGGTCGCCCCAGAGGGCGCTAGGAGCGCGTATGCGGAGCGGCTGCGGAGCGGCACCCCAGTCAGTTTCTCTCCGGCTGTCGCGGAAAGCAGACGTGCGCTCCCCGCGCTCGCTCAGTTTCTGGCTGGCTGTCACGGAGAGCAGTCGCATCGGTCTGCGCTCCTGCTGTGGTGAGGTGATTTGTTGTGTAACTAATGCTTTCACCAACTTTGTTCCCGCTTTGTTTGCGATTTTCGTGCTAGTGCTGGTTGCTGTTGTCCGGGCATCCCCGCCATTTTCTATCTTCTTCTGCCTTGGGACCGGGAGTAGCGCTGGCGTGATTCTTAATAATTTTGTTGTGAGATTAGTTGAGAAAGTAACCGCTAGGGGATGCAGCTGCGGGGCTTTATACAGGACAAAAAAACCATTACGAGTCAGTTCTCTGCCTGCCTCTCGGATGGAGCAGTCGCATCGTTCTGCGCTCCTGTTCTGGTGGGCTCATTTGTTGTGTAACTAATTGTTTTTTCTTGTTAGCTATTGATGGTTTGCATACTCTTGCTTTCCCAGCCTCTGTATTACGAGTGTTTTTCTCCTTGCATGTCCAGAGCTGTCCTGACTTGCCCAGACATGCCATGATGACGTCACAGCTGACGTCACAGGATGTCCGGAACTGATGCCCTGTTGAAAAAACTCATATAACTTTCTATGTGTAAAGAAATGAGCAATATGTGAAAGGCAATGAGCAATATGAGAAAGGCAATGAGCAGTATGAGCAGCGCTATGTGCAGTATGCCAACGTTATGAGCAGTATGAGCAATGTTATGAGCCGCAAGGCAAGGCCAACGAAGCGCTATATGCGCAGATATAAGCAATACGAGAAAAGCAGTGAGCAGTATGAGCAACGTTATGCGCAGTATGAGCTGCATTTCGAGCATTATGAGGAAGATATGAGCAGTATGAGCAGTATGAGGAAGGCTGACCGTTTAGTTAACCAGTTATTCACTAGAAGTGCTGGCGCCACAGCGTCTGGTGATGGCCTTTCAAGAGACGCTCGTCACAGTCGGCGGGCCGTAACGGTCGGAGCTCCATTCCCCTTCGTCCGATTCTGTTCAAATTTTAGGTGCATGTTTCCCGTTCCGACCGTGTCCTACAACATTCTATTTGGCTCTTGGATTCTCATCCAAGCCGTTGCGAGTGCCATCTCAGTGCTTGGACGCTTACTTGCTTATTCTACCCTGCTTCTCGGAGCCATCTGGACGTATTTCGCTCCGCTCTGCGTGGGACTCATATTTTCGTCGCCGTCTCCATGCTGTGACAGTGTCCTTGTGCCGTTTCAGTGATCACTGAAGGTGTTTTGTGTGTGTACCTTAGAAGCAACCTACAGAAGCCGTGGCAGGTGTGTGCGCATTACAGGTACGTTGCAGTCCCGTTTTTCCTTTATCGCTCGTTATGTCTGTCGGGTTAGCTGTCTGCAACTACCATATTCGTGCTTTTTGTGACTTTTTGTGGAAAGCGTTCGCTGATAGCCTTTGCATGTGTGTATAGAGTGTTTAAAATAAAGTCGTGCACCAGGGCATACCGAAATCGCACGTTAGCATGCAAAAAAAAAAGTGTATTTGGATGCTCCAAAGTGAAACAAGCCACAAACACTCTGTGTCAGTAACCCGTTGCTGCAGCGAACAAGTTTTGCAAGAATAACGCAAACATACTCAGATGTTTCAGAACCGCGTTCATTGGAGCATTAGAGGAAGGTTACGTTCAATTTTAATTGGCAAAATGACCTTGTGCGTTATTCTGACTGACTAAATACAACTTAATGCTTTGAAGGTGTGATCTACGCGTTGGGATGAGAAACAGGCCCCCAGTCATGTCCATTTCAGCATGAACCCATACGGTTGTATAAGTTGTGGGAACTGGAATACTTCTAGGCGCAGAAATTTAGTGCAGTTCTAATTTTGTTCTTTCTTTTCAACAGATACCTTCGTCAAATATGCAGAAAAAGAAACTATCGACATCAAAGGTGCCTGGACAGAAACGGAAAAAGCTCATCAAAAAGCATTTGGCAAACTTTCTGAGGGACCTACGTCGCGCCAGTACCTGAATAAACCGGTATTTTGTAATCACGTGTTGTCATTTTAGCTTAATTACGCCATGTTGCACGTTTGCTCAGACGGTTCATGTGCTCATATAGCTCATACGCTGTTTGAGAGAGTGCTCATATAGTTGATACATGCTCATATAGCTCATACATGCTCATATAGCTCATACATGCTCATATAGCTCATATGATTGCTCATACAATAAACACATATACGAGCCTCATGTGATTGCTCATACAGATGGCTGTATGGTTTTTTTCGACAGGGTGGTCATAGCTGCGATGCTTTGCAACCTGCCTCCGTGCTCCGTCGCCCAGCGACAGTCAGCGGCCGTTCCGGACCGCTTTCTTCAAGATGGCCGTCGTTGATCTTCAACTAAACTCCTTCTCTCCACTCTATCTCCACCTATTTTTTCTTTTTATCAGCTCAACTAGCCCACAACTCACACAGTGGTCTGGACACGTCCTAGACGCTCCCCAATTAGTGTAATGACTCCCTGAATTATCCTAATTACTGTGGGGGGTCCCAAATTGCTCTAATTGCTCATTAATGGCGTCCAGGCCACTGTGTGAGTTGTGGGCCAGTTGAGCTGATACACTACTACTGATGCCCTCAAGAAACACGTTGTGTTGTGCACTTAGCTCTCAGGTGGCTGCTTTGACGCTTTTAATGTTAGAGCCGTGTGCAAGGGCAAGTTTAAGGGCCGTCGGGAAGTGGACAAATAGGCTTGTTTCGTACAGATCTATTCCTTGTATGCAGGGGTGTTGTTTCACGAGCCAGCATATCAGGAACAGAGAGTCCAGCAACGCAACCTCAGAGAAAGTGCCATCATTTGACGGTATTCGGGAGACATTCAGCTATCCTGGCTTGGCGGAATAAAAGCGCTAAAAACACAAGGACGACGGACACACAGTTAGCGCACTAACAACCATTTATTTTTCGACGACAACCGTTCCTTAAAAGAGCTCACAAATTCCCTTTCCTTCGTCGTCAACCCAATGGAAGCGCTGCTGACACACTTGTCACCCCCCTCCGCTATCAAAAAAGCTTCTCAGATTTCTCGTTCCCTGCTATCGGAGAACCTGGCCTTTATCTGTGTGTCACCGAACAAAGGCAGACAACCACAATCCCTCACATGTAAAAAAAGATTACCAGAACGTGCAGATAGATTATACTTGTGCTCTCTCAAACGAACATTTATACACCTTCCTGTTTGGCCCAGATACATGGACCCACATGACAATGGAATTTCATACACAACATGAGAAACACAGCTAACAAATCTATCCCTATGCTTCACAACGCAACGGGTCCATGTATCTGGGCCAAACAGGACTCAAGCAACCAGCATCCTGCCTCATCATTCCTGGAACAGGGTTTTGCGATGTCAACGCCTGTTCGTTTGAAGACGTTCTGCACAGAGAAAATTCTTGATGTCAACGTTGCGGGATCAAGGAACGGAATTTGTCGAGCGATCTCGGCGATCTCTGGGTGACTCGAAACGTAGTCCCGTGCTTCTCCCGCGCTGTTAAATGCCATGTTGTTCTGTAAAGAGAAGCAGGTCGAGTTGGGGCGGGGGCAGACAACGACAGTTTGCAGTTTAGTTGTGTGAAAGTTGTCAGAGCCATGATGTTTGCGAAAGAGTTTTGCGAACGAGACACCTATAGATTCAAAGAGGCCATTCAGTTTCTTCCCCCACACACGCGCCATGCATGTTCGTTGTGGCATTCGTCGCACTCGTGGTATTACTCGAAATCCAAGCTTTCAATCACATGCAGAAGTCCATCTCGCAACTGCCACGGCATAGAACAACGTCACACGGTCAGAGTGTAAACAACTGAAAGGCGACAAGTTGGCAACAAAACGGTAACAAAATTTCCTATGGTGAAAAATTCATAAAAGTGTTCTCACACAACGGCAAAAACTCTCTGAAGGTGAATACCCTTAATTTTCCGACGTGTAGATTTTTAAATATATTTTTTTACACGTTACGCGAGACACCCTGTATGTGGACCACGACCTACTAGATTATAGCGACCATGTCGTGGGCACCTGGTCCCAGCGCCGCATTTGGAAGCTACCCAGACAACCATCAACGTCCCGAGGACATCCATGTTTTGTCATAACGTCCAAATCCATGATGGATGTCCAGCTGACATTCCATGGATATCCAAAAATATCCATAAATTTCCTACATTCATCCAGGGGTGACGTTGCAAGAGGGACGTTCCCTGGATGTCCTGTAGATATATATTTCGGAAGTGTCGTGAAATTGACAACGAGGCTAGCAGTTTAAAGGTGTGGTGCATTCTGGTCACAGCTAATATTAACTACATGCCTGAAATTACATATTGTAACCTTTTGTTGCCCAATATTAGCAGCTATGTTCAGTTTGGATTGGCGTCGTGCGAGAAATATTACTCCAGCTTCATTTATTCAATACCTCCATAAATTAATGTGCATGTAACTGCGACAGTATCAAATCAGAATACACGCTAGGTTCGCTGGAATCAAAGAGCAAGAAATGTTGCCTGCTGTCCACTGCTGAGCGTCGTCTGCTACACTAACTGCACCGCCGCGACCAAGGCAGAAAGCGCCATGGACATCGACAATAGCGCCCACATTCATCATCATCGTCATCCGCTCGCCTGGGGAGAGCCTTTTCGGAGGCTGCCTTGGTACAGCAGGAGGAGTCGAAAGGATCACGTGGTTCGCTGACGTCGCTACGTGAAAGAGGGTCACGTGACTTTGGCGCGCGAGTTTTGAATGGTTCTGACCCGATCCAGAGGAGTTCCCCTCAGGCTTCGTTTCGTTATCGTCGCACTCGAGTCCGAATTAAGTTTCGAGGGATATTTTTTTCTGGCATGGGTGGGGTTTTGTATCGTTGAGTGGTTCTCATGCTGTAATCCCTCGAGAACAGCACTGATAGCTAAACCATTCAGTGAAAACCTGAGTGGGGGTTAGGTGTCAGGAGTGTATACCGGAAAATTGGAAAACGCACTCTGCAGACTGTGGCTTCCTCGGTCGTATGGTTTCAGTGTTCTGGACCAATGGTTAGATGGTGAGCTGAGCCGAACATTACGACTGCCCCATATTGCAAATACCCTCAGGTTGGGCAGTCCCCATGCAGGCTTCTATTTATAGTACGGAGTTTCTCAAAAAGAGGCCATCGTGCGACTGGTAGAAATATCTGTCCTCCTGATCATGTGACAGCTGCCATATCTCTGCAGTTATGATTGCTATTTTTGTCACACACACACACACACTTACTTAGTTAAACTAAGTACTTTAATGCTTGCTTTCGGTTACATTATAAAAAGCACAGACAAGTTCCCATCGCATTCCACACGCTCGCAGTAATGCACACTCTGTATCTGCTCTTCTTACATATTTCCCAACTTTTGGGCTTCGCCCAGCAGCTGCTGCTTCATCACCTGCACCAATTATGGAGCTTGCACAGTATGTGCCTCCCCACAGAGAAGACTGGAGAACAAGGGGAAGGGTCAGAGATAAAGCAGATACCCTGAGAGAGACATACCATGTGGCACCAGATTTGTAGCGATTTTTCACAAAAGGAGCACGATATACATGAAATATGTGAAATATTTTGCCAGCTGTAGATAGTGATTTAGTATTCAATTAATTGTATCTAAATTAATAAAAAAAATGCATGTTTATATATCAACTTCAAAAACGCAGCCAAAAACACAGACAAAAGAGGAACGTACAGAGACAGTACGAACTGCCAAGTGTTTTTAAAAATTCTCATGTACTGAGGTCCCCGAGCTTAAGACTCTCAGTGTTCATATATCAACGTACACTGCGATTTTAACACTTTTGTACCAACAACTTGCACAACCACTCTACTCTTTCGCAAATTTGCAGGTTGGGTAGTCAGACACACAAAGGAGCTCCAAATTAGGCAGTTCTCCCTAAAATGTCTCTACCTGTTGCTAACAATTAAGTGTGCTCAAATTCGATGACTCACCTTACAGGCGTCTCCTCTTTGTTTACCATGCCACCAGCTGCCATATCTTTCTGATCTTCTACAAGCGATGCCTACACTGGCCTACACGACACGGAACGGCTATGGCCGTCCAGTGCAGGCATTGGTCATAAGTGATGAAATGGCGCAAAAACAAGCTATAGTTCGAGGTGAAACTCCATATAAAAGCCTGAGTCTGGGTCACTTGCTGCGCAAACACGGGCTTTTGTAGTATGGGGCATTCGTAATGTTGGACTGAGCTATATGTAGTCGTTCATCCGGAAAACTGACACCTTTTTGCAACCGAGGAATCCACAGTGTGAAGGCGCCCTTAGGGCAACCACCTAGCTCCATACACCACACCCCAGTTAAACTTAACTAACCAACTTAGCAGTCTGAAGGCTACTGTTTTCCAGTTTCCAGGTAGCCTGCGCCGAAAAAAAAAACGGGAAGAAAACATGTAAGGTTTTCCACCATTAAAATGGTTTTACTTTTTACTGCGAGTACTATTGTCGAGGGATTACAGCATGAGAGCTCCTCCGGATCGGATGGGAAGCGTTCAAAACACGCGCTCCGAAGTCACGTGACCGTCTTCCGAGAAGTGGGCGATGTCAGCGAACCACGTGATCCTCTCGCCCCTCCTCCTGTACCAAGACAGCCTCCGAAAAGGCTCTTCCGCTCGCCTGTGCCGGCGTGCTTTTTCCAGTGGCTCTTTCCGTTGTGCTCTTCCAAGTTTGAAGGTTGGCGTATTAAATGGTGCACGAAGTTGCCGTGATGCCGAAAGTTAAGGGTAAAAGGTGTGTGTACATGAAGGCACTATACGGGCTATAAAAAAAAAAGGCTCCATGCGATTTCGGCTGACGCCCTGAATACGCTACGCGAGCAACACGAGTGTCATGCGTCTTGTTCACGGGATCAAGATCAAGACCTTTGTGTACATGTTGATTGAAAGTGATGAAAATTGTGTTCTCAGCAGTCCCTCCAGTCAGCCACACGTCGCCGAGGAGATTGAGGAAACTTATTCATCGACGTCAGAGAGTGCCGAACAACAACTTGATTGTGAGATGATGAATGGCGTACAAACAGTTTGCTGTTCAACAGTTTGAAACACAAAGTACTCGATGTGATTTCCAAGGCAGAAGGGAATCGAGCCCGGCTGTACATGGTACGTTCACGCCAAATGTAAATGAAAAACCGCATATTTTGACTTCTTTGAGGAAGTGGGCCGTTGAGTGTGTAGCATATATGCTTTACATTAAGCACATGCTATCAGTACCATATCAACCCGAATGATATCATTCTCGCTCGTGACTTGGTGGGAACGGGAGGCGTACGCCTTTTTTGTACCACTTATCAATTGCATAATTGATACAAAAAAGGCCACGCCTCCGGTTTTCAACAAATCAGGGGCGGGAACGCTGTCATTCGGGATTAGCAGGCTATGAGGTAAAGTTCGTTTTTAAGAGTGTGCTGGTACCAATCTTGTGTCAGATTTACTTCAGTCTGCTCAAGACAGTTATTGTTGATATAATATTGTAATCATATTTTGAGCCGATATTCTGTGAATAGTGGATTGAAATTTTTGACAAAATTCAGTTGGAGCCTGTCTAGGCAAGGGAGCGTGCTATCAAGCGAAGTTTGTACCGTAAAAGTTGATTTGAAAAATTCCTTTGTTAGACTCTAAAGACAGAACTTCACTACATAACACGCTCTGCGCCAACCATGGCCACGAACGATAGGGCTAGCCTCTAATTCCAAGAGAGAGGAGGGCGTACGCCTTTTTGTGTCAATTATCATATATCCAAATTGACACAAAAAGGCGTACGTACCGCTCTGTCCTCGAATCAGAAACGACAACCCTATCATTCGTAGCAATGGTTGGCGCAGAGCGTGCTACGCGGGGAAGGGATGTTTTTCGAGAGCGGAAGGGAATATGTCTACCAAGACGTGGCAAACATAAAATGAAACTCAACAGTGTCCACCCTGTGTTCCTTTCTACTGTGCTTTTTTGTGTGAAATTTTTGATTTGGAGTATTGTTACATGTACCAATAAAAGAGAGAATGCTATCTTGGCCTGTAGAGTTTTAGAGAAGCAAATGACGTAGGGTACCGTCATGGGGTGGTGATTTTCCTACACTCTTAGAAATGATCTTCACCGCATAGCACGCTACTAGCCAACCATCATCTCGAACGCTATCGTTATCTGCCCTGATTTGTTGAAAACGGGAAGCGTACGCCTTTTCTGTGACAATTATGAACATCATAAGTGTCACAAAAAAGGCGTACGCCTCCCGTTTTCAACAAATCAGGGCAGATAACGATATCATGTGAGAATATGGCTGGCTAGGAGCGTGCTATGCGGCGAAGATCCTTTTTAAGAGTGTATATCTGTAAATGTGTTCTTCTATGCTCACATAATTTCAACTTCTTTTTTTGTTTTAGCGAGCTGTGATAAACAAGCTACAGTTCATTCTGCACTATGTAACAGTTACTTCATTGAAGTGCTCCTTATGATTACAATCTCTAAGAACTTTATTTATTTATTTATTTCTTGATGTAAGCACAAGCTGTGATATTTACTCACTTCCATGAAGTTTATAGAAGTATGTCACAAGGCTATAGTGACATTCCTAGGAATGTGATGTCATGTGTTTGCTGAATAAATTTGACTACATTCGTTAAAGACTTTTGGTGTGTCTTGTACTACCAGTTATATTGCGAAACATATATTGCAGACATTACAACATTATACATAGAAACATTATTGTCTGGGAGTATTCCGATCGGCAATTGTGCATTGTTTCAGGATAAGTGAGCTCGTGTATATAAGGAGTGTAATACTAGAGCATACTTCCTCGAATAACCTAGGTGTAGTTCAGTGGAGCCAGCATGTAATTCGGCAACATACATAGCTTGATAGTCACTGTAAATCACATTTGTGAGGGTGGGCTATGATGACCGTACAACATCCTTGAAGCCTCAGTAAGGACATCCACTGGACTGACCTGGGACATCTATGGATGCAACTTTGGCAGTAAATTTGACGTCCACGAGACGTCATAGTGATTTTTGTGGACATCCCTAGGATGTCCAGATGTCCCAATACGAACGTCCACAGGATGTTCCTGGAACGTTGGTGGTTGTCTGGGTAGCGGTGGTGCTACTCATCGGTCCTCTTATCGCTTCCTCAATTTCTGCAATACTTCGTACTTCAGCTTACCTTGGTATTTCTGTACAAGCGGTGGATATTCCACAGAAGATATGTTTCATTCTAAGGTTGATTATCATCAGCATTCTACGCATTTTCATAGGGGCCGTTGCTGTCGTCTGCTACGATAGTCCTACTTCTGCTTCTACGCGTTCAAAATTCAAATTTCCATTATCCAATCGTAATGTAGATCTCTCGAGCGGATGAGTAGCGCCCCTGTAGCGGACTGTGCGGACGGGCTCCTCATGGGGATGGTCGATTATGACATGGTCATTATAATATCTAGCAGGTCGTGAACATAGATGTGGGGTACGGGTAGGTGTGGGGATTAACCAGCTCAGCATTACTCCTCCTTATTTTGCAACGTCTGCAACCGGGGTCGTGGACTCTTGGACTTCCCGCTCTCGTCTGCTGCGCCTTTTGTCTTTCCGTCAAGCTTCCCAGCGCTGCATTTGGAAGCTAGCGGTGGTGCTACTCATCGGTTCTCTTATTGCTTCTTCAATTTCTGCAATACTTCGTACTTCAGCTTGCCTTAGTTTTTTTCTTGTACAAGCAGTGAATGTCCTACTGGATCCTTCTTTTTAAGTTGATTAACACATACGGGGAGATATATTTATTAGAAGAATGAAAAAAACGGGGAGGATGAAACACAGCATGTTATATTAGACAGCAAAAAAAAAGAAAATGCGTGTTTCTTACTACGAGTTCAAAGCAGAACAAGAAGTAGAAAGACACAAGGACGGCAAACTGTAAAATACGAAGCGACGCCGTGCAAAACTATGCGATAACCTCATAACTGCGGTTTCTCGTTTCCTGTTGTTGTACTTTCCGTTACATTCCCCATTCAAATTAGGGCGAAGAATGAAAAAAGTGTGTGAAAAAGGGGTAACTTCTATAGTTGCCACCTAGGTCAAAATAGCATCTGATAAAGGGTGTAAAAAGGGGTAGGAGCTCATATCCTCCGAACGCCCATTTCCACCGACGTCCCAAATCAACAAATTTTCTCACAAAAAAATATTCGGAGGTTCTGGGCTTCCGGTTGATCTGGGCAGGCGGGTGACAGTGACCCATATCCCCCAAATGCTCTTTTTATCCAAGAGTCCAGAACTACCGAAAGCGGGATACTTGAAAGGGCACGCTTCCCCCGTTTTTCAGGGAGAGGAGGAAGGGTGAGCGGTTCCCAAGTGTGCGGGAATCCAATGTACAGCTGGAAGCAGAGTTAACTGGAACGCCACTTCGATTGGCGGAGCTAAAGTCGGGAAGAGAGCAACCCTAGCGGCTCTTACGAGAAATAAGGGCAAATAGTGTTTCGACTGTCCCACTTGTGCTGCGGGGGTGTCCGCCTTGTAATGAGCTGTTGGCTCGGCATTGCCCGCAGCAATGTTTTTTCATTGCGGTGTTTGTTTGTGTTTGCGGCGATTATGTGAAGGTGTATTCCGGCCGATATGCGATATGCCGGGATGCGATGCCTCATTGATACACGCTCCTCATTCGGTGCTCGAAATGTTCTGTAGCGTGATGTATGCAGTCCGCTGACTTTTATTGCTTCTTTTGTTCCCGTGCTTAATAATTCTCCTTAGAGATGTAACAGATATGACTGATATAAAAATGAGAGCTGATGCACGAAATCTATATTAAAGAAGCCTGAGCTTGGGTGGGTAGGTGGTGGTGGTGGTGGTGGTGGTGCTGACGAAAAACCGGCTTGGGTGGGTAGAAATGACACGACACTCGGTGTGTAAAATTAAGATCGCGTTCAAGAAGTGATCTGAACAGAGAGATATTTCGAAAATGAATTTTATTCGTATGCACGTTGCTGATGGGAGAAGCACTAGCTTCGGAAGCTCAAGGAGGTCCGCGTCATGAGGCACGGAAAAAGAACATGGTGGGAATGGTATTGTAGCAGCCCCAGCGGTGCCAGCGTCATCTTCGATCAGCATCTCGCGCCCGCGTAGCCGCGGAAAATAAATCAGTTGGGCTCTCGCCGTCAAACCAGCCAGTTCTCTTTGTCTCTCCTTGAGTTCCAACAACTGGTGACCCGAACGTTCCGTGACCGAACATTCTAGAACCTTGGCCCGTGCAACGCAATGCCTCTCGGGGACCCGCAAGCCAGCTCTGCTCCATCCCCGACGTCTTGACTGACTGCCGTCGCGGAGAAGCTGCCCCCGTATTTTGACCGCAACCTAGCTGTACATTAAAGGGACTCTGACCAGAAGTTCGACAAATATTTCGTTTGCATCTATTACGAAGGTATAATATGCCCCCAAGCCACACGCGAAATAGTTGCGAAAACCGGCTTCGTTTTCCCCCCTAAACTCGCGCAATCGGGGCCGAAATCTAGCCTCTTTGCAGTGGACATCCGCCAATTTCCGTGTGCGTGACGAAATCACGAGGGCCACGTTTCATTGGGTGCCCGAACCGGAAGTTCTGTTGTTAGTGAGTTTGTGAGAGCGCCGGCATCCGTCCGGAAAGCGATCTTCAATATGGACGTCGAAGGCACAAATGCGGAGACTTCGAGCCCGGAACTTCTTTCTGACCTTTCTGCGATCGAGAAGAAAATTCTGCGTGCTGAACAGCTCGGTAGGCTTTCGAAACGTCGCCGATGCCGCGAATGCGAGACGAAGTTAGAGCTCTACGAACATCAGTTACAGATGAAGCAAACAGCATGAGTCGCCTGTCTTCAGGTAAGCGATGAGCTTTTTAACGCACACTGTGATCGAACATGTAAACGTTCTCAGAAATTTCGTGTTCTGGTATCTATTGCGCACTTGCTGTTCATGGTGCCGGTGTGGCTGGTGTGTCATAATGCCGAAGGAGATCGAATGCTTGTGCTGCAAGGAGCTCGAAAACACTGCCGAATGACTGCAGTATGAGTGCATTACAACCCACAAAGATTTCCAACTTCTATTCTTCAATGTGACTGTCCTGAAGGTCGTATATTGAACTCCGTGGGCAGCGCGAACCTATGAGCGACTATATTCACAAGTAAGTCACATGTGTCCTTGTCGAACGATGTTAAAATTTGGGCGCCCAAAACTGGTTTGGTCCTGCAATAAAGTCGTTAAAAACTCCAGTACAGGGCGCAGTACATAAAAAGGCTATACTGTACACGACTCTGAACTGGAGAAAACCAATATAGGCAATTTTGTAATTGTCAGTCCGCTGTGTCCTGAGTCACGTTTTTATGGATTGCCCTGTGCATAAGGTTTTAGCGTAGGTTTTTAGCGATATTGAGTGTTCTTGATTGTCGATTCAGTGAAAAGTAAAACAATTTTGGGTTCTAAAAGAACACATCATGTGTAGTAATGTACAAGGTGTGGGCAGGTAAACTGCAGTTACTCTCAGGTACATGTAGAAACGACATTGCACACACACTGTACTGTAACCGGTTACCTATTTGCCTAAACTATATTTTATGTACATCTGTGTAGACGATGCAGATACACTGCGTATCGCCAGTTTGCAAGCTGAGTATGGCACAAGCTTGGAAAAAACAAGATCATGGTCATCCCAGCCTGTGCAGTGAAGAGCGTCTGGCAAGCCTTTCCCACAGAAAATGCCACAGGCTTCAAGTACCCAAGATCCTAACTGGGGGTACCTCTTCGCACAGCTCGTCTATCACATTTAAAATAATTCAGTATCTGTATTTAGGATGATCTATAGCTCTCAGGATGATGCATGGTTCATGAGTTCAACATCTTGTGTTGAAACACAACACTAGTCCTTTTTAATGAGTCTTGCGGAACCATAGATGAGCACTCCTATCGTGACATTGTGTACCATTGCTACAGTGAACAATTTCTTGAGCAAGACTAATGAACGAACAAAAAATAGAGTCTTGTGCTTGTCTTCCAAATATGTATGTTCCTTGTAAATTCCATATTTGGTAAGTGACCCATGTTGATGTCCCCCTCATGTAATGCCTGCAGTGGCCTTTGAGATATATTCATAAATAAATAAATATCAAAACCGGAAAAAGATGTAACACGTATCCTCTCTTTGTGTGAATGATACATAGACATTCTCAGAAGATTTGTACATAGTCACACTTTGCCTCATTTTGCATAAAGCCTAGTCCCACCTCTTACATCATCTCCACATATTCAATCTCCAAAGCAGTACAAGGCTAAAGTAATCAGCTACTACATAAAAAGAAGGAGGGGAGGAAAACAAATACTGGCACATCTAAAATTCGAAGAAACCCTGGTACTTTCACAGGGCTACTCACGGCTCAGTGCTGGATCAGATCCCGATGGAAAACAGCTTTTCTGAGCCTCAGTGATAGATTCCCTTGATTGCACTGACTGTGAGGCACATCTCATTGGCTTGGTGGCAAGTGGGCTTGCGTCTGATAGTAAGATTTGGAAGAAAGGGAGCAAGGAACATCTCTCTACGGTCTTAAGAAGGATATCAATGTTACCTGTCAAGGTACAGCATTTCATGTTGCTTTCAGTAAGTACAACACTACTCATAGCAGTTACCATTCGTGTTGGGAAAGCATGCTGAAGTTAGCTCAGGCAGTGCATCCAGAACTGTGAATCGGGTTCATAGAGAGCACCTGGTGAGAGGGACAGCAACAGTGTCCAGTAAAGACTCTCCAGGAATTTTGTGCAGGTTTGGGAGACACAGCTTTTAAGTCTTGATGGAAAGCAGGGTGTGTGAAACACTGACTTCTGGTAGATGAATTCTTGTTATTTATAACCAGGTACCCATGTTCTAGTAATCTAGAAAAAGCCTTGGCTCTCTTGGAGGAAATTGCTAATGAATCTGAGTGTCTTTTGAGGAAACAGGTTGTAACTGCCTTTCTGTCCACCCTTCTTAGTTGCCCTAGTAAAAGCAAATATGTAATGCTGTACACCATATCTGATGCTAGCACACTAATTGCTTTGAGTGTTCTCAGGCTTCTGAAATGGAGCTACGTCTACATACGCTGTGCCATGTCGGCAAGAACATAAATCAGACTGCCTTTACTTTTTAAACTGGCCCTTCAGTGCTTCATGTGACTGCAAGAATGGCACCCCCAAAACAATAGGCAACAAGAATGATTTCTGCAATGTATTGAGCTTTATAAAACAACAACTTTATTTGAAAATATATTCCAAAAGCCGGGTGAAAACCTCATAATGTAGCGTACTTTACTGCAAACACCGCTCAACACAACGAATAAAAACAGAGCGTAAACGTTTTGTCGCCTATCCGGGTGGCATCATCAGTACAACAGAGGCCAAAGATGAGCACATCAGCCTATCTAAGAGGGAATCTTACACATCCGATAGGGGGCCACGGTATGTATTACAGGGTGAAGCATCACGCCTGATAAAGCAGGATTCTAAGAACTTTCTAGGGCACCATCGCTAGTCATGAGCAAAGGTTACTGCACCATCAAAATATATGTCCCTTAGGACAGCAGTGGTAGACTGATTCGGTCCTGTTTAGTTAAGCTAAGCATTAGTAGCCCTGGCAACTGGCTCTTGTAGTCTTGTCCCACGTCTTTTGTCTATCTCGCCAATGTAGGTTGCATCACATTCTATGCACACAACTTGATATGCACAGTCAAAATGCCTGATGGGCACAGTGCCCTCCCAATAGCGTATGAAATACGCTGAATGAAAGGAATGCGGACCACCAATTTGACTCCTTTGATGTTGTTTTTGATTGTTCTCTGTTGGAGGGATGATGCCACCTGGATAAGCAATGAAACGTTTACTCTCTTTATTCTTAATTGTTGTGTTAAGCCAGTGTTCTGAGTAAAGCATTTTACATTATGAACTTTGTTTGAATGATGATTAGTGGCGAGCTTCATACCTTGGGCCACTACTCTAACAATTGCTTGTGGTAGTGTGGCGAAATGGAATAACGAGCCTTGTAGACAATTTACTTGGCAATATATTTATTTATCTCTCATAGGTTGAAGAACCCAGTGTGGTGTTACATAACGGAGTGGCACGTAATCATAGTAATCATACAACACCGATCACCAAAAGGCATTGCTTTTGACTAGATTAAAATGTGAAGCGATTGTAATATAACAAATGCTGCATGGTGGCGATATGATAGGTTCTCCTCACGAGTTGTCGCCACAGTTACGGTTAGTTGAGAAACTGCATATCCAAGTAGCAGGATCAAATTTTAATTAGGCTACTTTGGCCAACACGCGAGCGTAGAGCACAGTGTCAAAAGCCCTTACAAAATAAAAATAATACTACATCTACGTGGACCCAGAAATCAAGACAGTTTGAAATGCTGTGAACGAATTCCACTACGTTAGTTTTGCCTGAATACCCTTTTCTAAAGCCATGCTGGAATTTAAAAAAAGAAATTGACAGAGTCAACTTGGTTGACAACGTGGTAGTACATGATGTGCTCCATTAGTTTACAGGGAACCCTAAAAAGTGGAGCTGGTTAATAGATAGAAGGAGCATAGTTGTCACCTCTTCTGAAGACAGGAATAAGCTTGAGACCTATGTCCTCGACTCGCACACATACTAAGAACCTTTGACACAGATTAACGTATCTTCATTCCAGCTCTTTCACTTTCAGATGTTCATCTCTGTTGAGTGGTCTGTCATTCTTGTAATACAGATTGGAATTGAAATGCAGGTGCATAAGGCATGCTCTGAAAGAAAAGTGTTTGGTTTTAGTCCTCTTAATGTTTCTGAAAACGAAAACAAACTTCACGGTGACTATTCTTCTGAAATGAGCAATTCCAGGATGACAGCAAAAAAATATATCTTGCCATATCATTATATCCACCTGGCACTTCAATTGAATAATGGCAGTTGAAGATGACGATGATTCAATTTAATGACGCATAAGCAACTCGGGCTAGAGTGCGCCAAAACCATGGTAAAACTGTGACTTGTTAAATATCAGACGATTATACTAAAATAATATACTTTGTTGGTTGGTAAATTGAGATATAGACAAAAACATGATATGATAAAAATAAGCAATTGAAGAAAAGGCAATTGTTGGCTTTGTGTGACTGATGTCGAGTTTGCCACACTACGTGTTGAGTAATAATGTACACTGATACGCTGTAGCATATAAAGTACAATCATACACACGCTCAATATGTGGTGGATATGTGAAACCAATATACACATACTTACATTTCAAACTTTCTTGAAAAAGGCAGTCCAAGTCTGTCCAAGTCAGGATTTGCCAGACTCTATACAAAGCCAGTAAGCACAGTGTGGAATGACTGATTCATCTTTCGAAGGCAGAGGTGCAGCTACCACGACGCTTCGTCATCTCAATGCTTCGGAGCGGCATAGCCTAGTAAGAAGCCATCAGAAGGATCTCATAACGATAACTTGGTTGAAAAAGTGGAGGGTTCTGTGGGATACGTAAGAAAGCATACGCGTTACACAACAGCTACGAGAATGATCGACTGCACCTGCATGGTTTTCAGTACGTAGACTTGGAACTGAAAAATAAATGTGCTAACCTTGTTGATACTACTTTTCCGTTAGGACCACACGAGAGCACATTTGTTTTTTTTAGTTGAAGATATCATCAGGTCCCCATGCTCCTTTGAGATGCAGCAGACAGAAGTTCGCGGAGGCGAGTGACTGCCGTTGCGGTTCGTCGCTTCGCAGCAGATCAAGAACAGTACACCGCAACGATAGGTGAAACGTTCAGAATATGGCGACCAACTCCAATACCAACCCAATGACTCGAACAAAGAGGATGAACCGGGAGTCACACAAGTTCGCAGTTCGCAAGCTCGGCATACGGCATCCATTACAGCTGACCGGATACGGAAGCATATATCGAACGCCGTGTACAGATTGAAAAGAAAATCGTAGAAACTGTTGCAGGTGATAAATGCAGGGTATATTTTTCTTTTTGAGGCTCTGTAACAAAAACATATTAACGTAGAAATGCCATTTCATGAAGGAAATTGACAGATATTGCGTGACCACGTGACGCGTTTGAGCCAATTGTGGGTGTTGCGAGTGGCCCCCGTGTTGACGTCATCTTGTTGGTGGGCCGGGGTGGATATTCTAGATAAACGTATGTTTTCTCGGTTTGACGCTAGGCGTGCTGCACTCGGATGAAGTCGAATGTTTAAAATTCGAGTTTAGAGAAACCGTGGGGTTTCAATGCGTGAATTTTCGCATGGAGAGTCCTTGTTGGGTGCTTTATCGACTACAAGTACGAAAGAGCTCCCACAGTTTCTGGTCAGAGTCCCTTTAAAAATTATCAGTTGGGCTCTCGCCGTCAAACCAGCCGGTTCTGTTTGTCTCTCCTTGAGTTCCAACAACTGGTGACTCGAACGTTCCGTGACCGAACATTCTAGAACCTTGGCCCGTGCAACGCAATGCCTCTTGGGGACCCACAAGCCAGCTCAGCTCCATCCCCGACGTCTTGACTGGCTGCCGTCGCGGAGAAGCTGCCCCCGTATTTCGACCGCAACCTAGCTGTACATTAAAAATTATCAGTTGGGCTCTCGCCGTCAAACCAGACGGTTCTCTTTGTCTCTTCTTGAGTTCCAACAGTATGTTTTGTATCTGGAAAATATAGAGGGACGGCGGAAAACACAGAAACCTCAAGCACCTAAATCTGAGGAGATTGACAGCTCAGACGATATGTTGGTTTCATGCGTTCATGCTGCTTGAAACCTTTTTTCTAGGGGTTGTTTCAGCCGGCTAATAGCGTATTTTCTGAACGTCTGAACTGTATTAACAAAAAGAATAAAGTAAAGTAAAGTAAAAGGAGGAGGTCCCTTTTGTAAGCTTTTTCGGCACTTGTGCCATGGGCGCTTTGTTACTATTCGCGTTCCACTATGATGACCTACACAGTGCCTGGGCCCCAATCACTCACATCGAAAATATCTCTCTGTTGGGTTCGGATCACTTCTTGAACGCGATCGACATCAATAATACATTTCCTGGTGAAACTTCACTTCTGAGTCAGTTGCAGGAAGTATATTCGATTCCCGCGCACCCAAGAACCGCTCACCCTTCCTCCTCTCCCTGACAAACGGGAAAAGCGTGTCCTTTCAGGTATCCCGCTTTCGGTGGTTCTGGGCGCTCGGATGAAAAGAGCATTTGGAGGATATGAGTCACTGCCACCCGAATGCCCAGATCAACCGAAAGCCCAGAACCTCCGAACATTTTTTCGGATGAAATGAGCTTTTGGTTGAATTGGTACGTCGGTGGAAATGGGCATTTGGAGGATATGGGGCCTAACCGTAAAAAGCGGTGGTAAACGAAATTATCACTTATCGAGATTGCTACAGAAAAGTGTACGCCCCCGTAGCTCACCGAATCAGAAGCGGGAAAACGTGCTATGCGTTGAAGTTCTGTTTTGAGAGCGAGGTAGGAGATAGAACTTTGCAACCTTTTAGGCACGACATATAGTGACAACTATATTAACCTCTAAAAGGTGTAACCGCTCCAACCATTTCTCTAAGAGTGTAGGGAGAAAAATTAACGGTCTCCCTTGTGGTGCAACGACGGATAACATATCAACTTGGAAGAAAATGCTGGGATAATTTTAATTTGGCAGTTTATGCTTTGTAGGTTTGGGTCAAATGTAGGAGCATAACTGCAATGAGTTATCATATAATGCTGAAGGAGAGGACAACGCCCTGTGGTGTTTGACTTAAGAATAACTATTTTGCTGACACAATGTGTTTTTGGTCCCCCTCCTTCCCTGAAATCAGCAACTTTCTCAAGGGAGTGCACCGCTCGAACGGTGTATCTCCCTGGGCGCAGACAAAAGCTCACCGGACAAACGCTTACGCCCGTAACATTAAGGGCGAACATAAGGTCACCGTTTTACTTGCTTCTTGTTTTCCAGCTGCCTTATTTATTGCATTGGCCACTAATAAAAATATTTAAGACAGGTCAATCAAAGCCTCCTACATATTTGACACGTTGAGGAGTGGGTCAGTTCATGTAAAATATGCACGCCCTAGATTGATCATGGTGAAGTCATGAGAGACATGAGAGACTCTTTCGAGGCTGGCGAGGTGAATGCTCTCCTGACCTAATCTTTTTCAGCCTTCACGGGTGCATATTCTACATGAGCCGGCCCACACGCCAACGTGTGAAATAGATAAAATACACTCCTTATATAACATTGTCAGTCTCGACGGGTGCGCCGCGTCGCCAAGTGAGAACTGGCCCCTAGTACGCTCAGGATCATTGTTATTGAGAATATGATATTGTCCTCTTTCCAGTAGAACTGTTCTTTTTCGAGATTTGCGCACGTCTTTCCGTGACAATCTGGATGTATACAATAGGAAGCCTACCAGAAGGCCGAAAATCATGACGCCGAACTATAAGAAGGCCGAAAAATCATAAGGCCGAAAGTCAAAAGGCCCAAAATCTCATGGCCGAAAATGAAAAGGCCAAAGAGATAGAAGACACTGAATGCGACTGTTCTTGTTATACGATTATAAAAAAGTTTCCTGGCTCTTGTATCAGAAATCGAATAATTGGAATGCGTAGCATTTGGTGCTCGGCTAGCTAGACTGACTAGAGAAAAAAAATCTACAACATGTGTATTACAAAAAGAAAGTGCCTCGTGGGTGAATACAAGTAAATGAGAACAATCGCTTGATCTGCAGAATAAGCTTAAACCCAGTAATGACCATTGTTAATTTACCCCTGCATAGGATCTCTATGACAAGATCTGTAGGATTTTTTTTCTTTTTTGCTTCGCCTGCAACCTTCTGTACCGTTCTATTTCAAGAACTGTAGAATGCCCACGCTTGTCCCCTGACACAGGAGCACATATATAATTTCTTCCAGAATGGTCATCAGTTGTCCCAGGTCATTGGCTACTCACCCTACTTATCGAAAGCCCCAACAATTTGGTGCGGTTTTGAGCTGATGATAGGGAATTGGTTTTAGGAATGACCTAGGTTGAAGTTGTTGTTGAAAATGGGATGAGAATGGGAAATGTCATCGCATAGCTTGTAATTTTTCATTTTAACTTACTGACATTGTGTACAATAAATGCATACAATAACACAATGGCTACTTTTCCTTTTTGTTTTCCCGTTAGTGATCGAAAGCACGTTATTAACGCGAAGTTCGGTGAAATAATTTATTTGCTGTATTAATTCACAACCAGTTTATCCTACTTAATTTGTAGAGCTAATTTTTTATCGCCGTTGGAAGAACAGTTTTCGTATCTTGGGTTCCTTATTTTTCGGCCTTTCGATAATTCGGTTTTCTGACTTATCGGCCTTCTGATTGTTCGGTGTTTTGATTTTTCGGCCTTTTGATTTTAGGCCTTCTGATAATTCAGCCTTTTGAGTTTCGGCCTTATGACTGCCACCCTATACGATAACTCATAGAAAAAGACTCCACTGTTCTGTGAACCGATAAATGTATCGTTCGGCAAAATGGTTGATGGCCAGAGTGTTACGCAGTAAAGGTGGGTTTTCAGACTGCATGTGTTGTTATCGCTGCACGGCGTACAGTTGTGCAGGCGTACGGGATCCGATGTAAATGCAGTCGTACAGAAAATCGAAAGAGAAATAAACGAACGCAATGTCTGCTGCTTAGTACAATTTATTGCCCTCAAAAGTTCCCGCCACCCATGAACATATTGGTAAAAGAGAATACCAGGGTCTCTCATTTCATATACGTGCAATTGATCATTTCGTAGTAAAGGGATGCCAGTCAGCCATGTTGTTCACCCAATGACATGGATGCATTTCGTACAGCCGCTTGCCCATGTGCAACTGTCTCCAGCGCAAGTGATATCCCAAATACAAGGGCATTCCGAGATATCGGCGCATTTCAAACACCTGCTCGCCACTGTGCAAGTTTCGCTAGGGCAATCGCTAACACCCGGAAGACATTGGCAGAACTCAACGACAACGTCACGACCTGCAAAGGGAAACGTCCTCACAATGATGGCTATACGGTAACGTCGTTAATAATTCCAAAAGTCCTTACGTTCAAGCTCGTGTCCTTCAGGTGCAGCTTCACTGGCGACAAATCCACCTTATAAAGAAAGGTAAATTTTGAGGTTCTCGCACTCTCCCCAAACGTGGATCGCACCAGATGAGCTGGGTCACGCGCTTCCGACAGCTTGTTACGCGCCCTGAGCACCTGTTCACGTGACTACCTCATCTCTCTAAACGTGTTATCGAAAGACGAGGAAAGCCTTCGTGTAGAAAACTTTCAGCTGTCTTAGGGCGAAGGACATGTTCAAGGAAAAGGAAAGGATAGGGGGTGTGTATACCGGCGTTTTTCAGTCACTTCGCCATAAGTTCCAACCGAACTAAAGCTGAATTATCCTGGAGCGATCAGCTAGGGGTAAAAGACGGGGACAAAAACCGTAGTTCAGAACCCGCCAATGTTTCCAACACCGTGTGTTCTTTTCAGTGGTTTACCCAGAATTCCAAGCGTGGAGGGGTGCTGGAAAAAAAGGGTGGGGGTGCGTCATTATCATAGTTACGTTATCATAACATATCATCACTGACATGTATCCAACCCAGAAGTCGTAAGGGCACACCCTGTAGAGGATACACTTGGGGGTGGGGGTAGTGGTGTGTGTGTGGGGGGGGGGGGGGGTTGGATAAATTACTGGGTCTTGTACTATCCTAGGACATCTCTTCTGGCTATAGCAGAATAATTGTGAGTTGGAAACTACCGCAGCTATCAAAATTGAGCTTTTGGTTTGATCAAACTTTCACAACATCCTATATTTGATCCCATATTAGTGTTACCAAAGAGGAGGACGAAGACAACAGCGAAACGTAGAGCCGTCATTGTGTCCACGAAGAGATCGTTGAAACTTTCCTGGAGAAAATGAATAAAAGAGATTGTTTGTTTGAAGTCCTCAGAAATAGTTTTGGTAGAAACCTCGCTTCATCCGATACAGCCATGTGTAGTTTGAAAGAAAGTGAAAAACGATGAAAGAAATAATGAACTCGTATGTGTTTGTCCTAGACATGTGTTCCAGCCTCAGAACATCAATTGGCTCGTGTGAAAAATGAGTTGCCAGTTACGCATTTAAGGTTAGGCTTCTAAGACGTTGACGTTGACGCTGAAAATATGCTTTTTGGCTCTTGTGCTGTTCTGGTGATAAATGGATGCTTTTACAGGTGTCTTTTTTTTTTCAACGCCGTCGTTTTCCAGAGTCATCTTTGAGTCGAGATATTTTGAGGCAGGAACAAACAGACGTCTTATCATATCACAAACGTAGTATGGTTAGAACTGTGCCAAAGCAGCCCTGGTTATGAAGTGATTAGATGTACTCAGTTGCGTTACCCCACATAATAGTCAACGCAAAGCACTGCAAACGGACAACCATGCTAGTCAAGTACAGGAAATGATCAAGAGCGGTTATCTCTCAAAGTGCTTACCTGTATAGGTATCATATTTCAGATGTGTGTACACTATAGGAACTGCCTGGCTTTTATAGGACACTCCATACAGGCGTACGTGATTCCTTTGTCCTTCATAAATCTCTGTTTGTGAAGCGTTCCAGTAAGCTTTTAATGAGATTTCTGAGAAGTCTTCGACGAGAATTGACTTTCCAGTGAGTACCTTCTACATGGCATTTCCTTTGTAGCCACGCGTTCACAACCACATGTGCACGTGGAATATAAAAACTAAAACAAAATTCGACATCCACCGTAAACAAGATGACAAGGTTATGGCCATGAACGAGACAGGGATTCAGATTATACAGAGCGTGGAAACCCAAGCAGCACAATGTACTGAAAGTCGAGTGCAATAGGGGTGGACGGTATGTGTATTATCAATGTTCTTTAGTTTCAAGGGTGTGTTCAAGGCCTTCCGCCTACCCGTCCACCCCTATTGCACTCGACTTTCAATACATTTTGCTGCTTGGGGAAAGTCGAGTGCAATAGGGGTGGACGGTATGTGTCTTGTCAATGTTCTTTAGTTTTAGAGTCTGTTCAAGGCCATCCACCTAGCCGTCCACCCCTGTTGCACTCGACTTTCAGTACATTGTGCTGCTTGGGCAGGGATGTATCTATTAGACGAAAAAAAAAGGAAGGATGACACACAGCCACGTGAACGCAGCATCTTACATTAGACAGAAAAAAAAAGACGCGTGTTGCTTACTACGTATTCCAAGGAAAAGAAGAAGTAGAAAGAGACAAGGATGGCAAAGTGTAAAATGCGAAGTGACGCCGTGCAAAATTATGCGATAACGCCAAAACTGCGGTTTTTGTTTCCTGTTGTTGTACTTTCCGATGCATTCCCCATTCAAGTCAGGGAAAAGAAAGAAAAATGGGTGTGCAAAGGGGGTAACTTCTATAGCTCACAGTGAGGTCAACATGGCGTCTAATAAAGGGTCACGTCTAAACACGTCGAGACTGACCAGCGTTATGATAGGGGAGCCTTTTACGTATTTCATGCGTTGCGGAGTGGGCCAGTCCATGTAGAATATGAGAATATGCACACATCGGGATTGAGCAAAGTCAGGTCAGGAGAACCTGTTGTGTATTTCACACATTGGGGAATGTCTCAGATTATGTAGAATATGCACACGTCGAGACTGACCAGCGTTATGTTAGGGGAGCCTTTGCGTTGCGGAGTGGGTCAGTTCATGTAGAATATGCACCCCTCGGGATCAGTCAGGTGAGAAGAGCCTGTCATGTATTTCACATGTTGGGAAGTGTATCAGTTTATGTAGAATATGACACTGACCGACCGTTGCGGTGCGCCGCTTGCGACACCCTCTGCCGACGCCGTTTACAAACTGGCGTGCCGAGGGCCGAGGGGGCGGAGGGAGGGTCTCTTCGCACTTATATTTTCGTCTCATTGTAGCACTCGTGCGCAGTCGTACTTTCTTTTGCCTGCTCGTAACGATCTTTAAAATTATTCGGACTAGGTTGTTCATGGGGTCAGTGCAAATAAAAATTGAATTTACTCACGTTGAACCCCACGGTTGTAAAATCCACACTGTTTGTAGTCGCTGTATCATGACAGCAGCAAAAACAAAATACTTTGACAATTTTTCGCAGAGCACAGACGTAACTCTGTGTAATAGCTCATTTGCATAAGTTTGTCATGCAAGTCTAAATGTGGCCAATATGTGACATGCTTTTAGACGTGTAACGGTAGACGTCCACTGCGAAACATCTCGGCCATTTCTTGAAGACCACCCCTTCTTAGCCGTCTAAGTAATGTATAACTTTATGGACAGCTTCTAGACGTCTAAATTGATCAGTATCCCCAAAGTCTCAAGTCAGCCTATTTTTAGACGTATACTAGCGCACCATGTGTTACATGGGTTGTACGAGGCATTCACTTCCCGCTATCAGCTCCAGAGAAGACCCTCAGCACGTGTTCATTGCAGCGACTGTGTAATTGCTGACGCAGGCTGCGAATGAGACAGTAGCTTTCACTTCCATAGAGTGTCAAGGTTGCGAGAGATTATATTTCCACAAAAGCTGGTTGGATGTCGAAAGCGTCTCACACGGGAGGTGCATTATTTCCTTTGTAACCCGGCGTGCACAACGACGTGTGCACGTGGAATATAAAAACTAAAACAACATTCGACGTCGACGATGACAAGGTTATGGCCATGAACGAGACAGGGATTCGGATTATACAGAGCGTGGAAACTGTTGTGTGGTGCATGGATTTGCAGAATATGCAATTACCACGTACAGGGAGATATATTTATAAGAACAAAGAAAAAAGGGAGGATGAAACACAGCATGTTACATTAGAAAAAAAAAAAAAAAGACGCGTGTTTTGTTTCCTGTTGTTGCACTTTCCGATGCATTCTCCATTCAAATCAGGGAGAAGAAAGAAAAAAAGGCTGTGAAAAGGGGGTAACTTCTATAGTTCACACCGAGGTCAACATGGCGTCTAATAAAGGGTGTAAAAAGTGGTGGTAAATGAAATCATTATTTATCAAAATATACTACAGGAAGGCGTACGCCCTCGTGGCTGACCGAATCAGAAGCGGAAAACGTGCTATGCGTTGAAGTTCTGTTTTGAGAGTGAGGTAACTTTGCAACCTTTTAGGCACAACATATAGTGACAACTATTACATTCTAAAGGTGTAACTGCTCCACCCATTTTACTAAGAGCGTAGGAAGAAAAATTAACGGTCTCCCTTGTGGTGCAACAAGAGATAACATATCAACGTGGAAGAAAATGCTGGGATAATTTTAAATTGGGAGTTTTCAAATCAAGTATTCGGGTCAAATGTAGGAGCATAACTGCAATGAGTCATGTAATGCTAGAGGAGAGGACGACGCGCTGTGGTGTTTGACCTAACAACAACGATTTTGGCGACACAATGCGTTTTGGTCACACTCCTTCCATGAAAGCAGGCAACTTTCTCGAGGGACTGCACCGCTCGTACGGTGTATCTCCTTGGGCGCAGACAAAAGCTCGCCGCACAAACGCTCACGCTTGTAACTTTGAAGGCGAATATAAGGTCACCGTTTTACTTCCTTCTTGTTTTCCAGCTGCTATATTTATCACATTGACCACTAATAAAATATTAAAGCAAGCCAATCAAAGCCTCTTACACATTTGACACGTTGGGGACAGGGTCAGTTCAAGTCGAATATGCACCCCTCGAGACAGACCAATGTTATGTCATGAGAGACGCGTTATTTACACCTGTGGTGGTGGGTCATTTCGTTTGGACTGTGTACCCGTGGAGACTGACCAATATTATGTCAGGAGAGCCCTTTATGTATTTCACACGCTGTGTAGTTGTCACGTCACGTAGGATATGCACCCACTGAGACTGACCAAGTTTAGTTCAGTACATCCTTTTACGTATTTCACACTCTGGGGGTGCGTCTGTTCATGTAGAACATGCACCCGTCGAGACTAACCAAGGTTAGGTCAGTACACCCTCTTACGTATTTCACACTCTGGGGGTGCGTGAGTTCATGTAGAACATGCACCTGTCGAGACTAACTGTTATATGCTTGCGTACGCGAGGTGGAAGCATGCTATACTAAAACCGTCTTGTGGTACTCCCCAGGTTCTGGCGTCTTCTCAGAAATCAGAGCGATGCGATGAATCGGCGTTCGATGAAATGTCCACTTTTGGACGAAACAGCGTTCGATGAAATATCACGGAACCCTTGTCTTCCAAATGCTTTATTCATTGCATTGGCCACTAATAAAATATTTAAGGCAAGCCAATGAAAGCCTCTTACATATTTCACACGTTGGGGACAGGGTCGCAAGCGCCCGTACTCGCTTGACGAGGTTAGATCAGGAGAGCCTTTGTGTATTTCACATGTTGGGGATTAGGTCAGTTCATGTAGAACATGCACCCGTCGAGAATAACCAAGGTTACGCCAGGAGGGCCTTTTAGGTGTTTCACACGTTGGGGATTCGGTCAGTTCATGTAGAACATGCACCCGTCGAGACTGACAAAAACTAGGTCAGGAGGACATTTTATGTATTTTACACGTTGGGGATTGGGTCAGTTCATGTAGAACATGTACCCGTCGAGACTGACCAAGGTTAGATCAGGAGGGCCTTTTATGTATTTCACACGTTGGGGATTCGGTCAGTTCGCGTAGAACATGCACCCGTCGCGACTGATCAAGGTTAGATCAGGAGGGCCTTTTATGTATGTCACACGTTGGGGATTCGGTCACTTTATTTAGAACATGCACCCGTCGAGGCTTACCAAGGTTAGGTCAGGAAGGTCTTTTAGGTGTTTCACACGTTGGGGATTCGGTCAGTTCATGTAGAACATACCCCGTAGAGACTAACCAAGGTTAGGTCAGGAGGGCCTTTTATGTGTTTCACATGTTGGGGATTGGGTCAGTTCATGTAGAATATGCTCTCGCCGAGACTGACCAAGGTTAGGTCTGGAGGGCCTTTTAGGTATTTCACACGTTGGGGATTGGGTGAGTTCATGTAGAATATGCACTCGTCGAGACTGACCAAGGTTAGATCAGGAGGGCCATTTATGTATTTCACACGTTGGGGATTCGGTCAGTTCATGTAGAACATGCACCCGTCGAGACTGATCAAGGTTAGATCAGGAGGGCCTTTTATGTGTGTCACACGTTGGGGATTCGGTCAGTTCATGTAGAACATGCACCAGTCGAGACTGACAAAGGCGAAGTCAGGAGGACATTTTATGTATTTCACACGTTGGGGATTGGGTCAGTTAATGTAGAACATGCACCCGTCGAGACTAACCAAGGTTACGTCAGGAGGGCCTTTTAGGTGTTTCACACGTTGGGGATTCGGTCAGTTCATGTAGAACATGCACCCGTCGAGACTGACAAAGGCTAGGTCAGGAGGACATTTTATGTATTTCACACGTTGGGGATTCGGTCAGTCCATGTACAACATGCACCCGTCGAGACTAACCAAGGTTACGTCAGGAGGGCCTTTTAGGTGTTTCACACGTTGGGGATTCGATCAGTGCACCCGTCGAGACTGACCCAGGTTAGATCAGGAGGGCCTTTTATGTATTTCACACGTTGGGGATTGGGTCAGTTCATGTAGAATATGCACTCGTCGAGACTGACCAAGGTTAGGTCAGGAGGGCCTTTTATGTGTTTCACACGTTGGGGATTGGGTCAGTTGATGTAGAATATGCACCCGTCGAGACTGACCAAGGTTAGGTCAGGATGGCCTTTTATGTAGTTCACACGTTGGGGATTGGGTCAGTTCATGTAGAATATCCACTCGTCGAGACTGACAAAGGTTAGGTCAGGAGGGCCTTTTAGGTATTTCACACGTTGGGATTGGGTCAGTTGATGTAGAATATGCACCCGTCCAGACTGACCAAGGTTAGGTCACGATGGCCTTTTATGTATTCCACACGTTGGGGATTGGGTCAGTTCATGTAGAATATCCACTCGTCGAGACTGACAAAGGTTAGGTTTGTTTGTTTGTTTGTTTGTAAGAAAAAAAAAACAAGGAGAAATTGAACTCGTCTCCCGACTTGTTCTGCTACTCCTAACAAAAATTATCACCCCACCCCACCCGCCAAAACTACTTTCCAGGTCCTCTACTCTCAAGTTCGCTATTCACTGTTCAGAAGTCCACTATCCACATGTTCACTAGAAGTCCACAATTAAACACTATTCACAATTATCCCAAGATCATGCACACAGGATGCTACAAAGTTGTATCCATCCCACAGCTCTGGACAAATTTCACAAGTGCCGCCAAGGCAGCATCCCTCGTGTTCGGTGCCCAAAGTCCCAACACCTTCACTATATCGAAGACCCTGCTGTCTAGCCGATCAAGTGTAGCTTTCAGTGTAGCTCTTTGAGATGCATACCTAGTGCAGTGCATTATAATATGCTCACTATCCTCCACTGTTGCACAAACTGAACAATTCGATGAGTCGGCTCTTCCAACTTTATGAAGAAAATGACGGCCATAAGGCACATTCAAGTGACACCGGTGTAAGAACGTCTGAACAGAGCGCGGTAACGTAGACGGAACACAGAACTTCAGCTCCGGATCTATGCGATGTAGCAGCGACGAATCGCTCTGCAATTGCACCCATCTCTGTCTGCACATTTCCTGCGACAATGACCTTAATGAAGATGTAACATCTGACTTTGAGTATGTCACCGGATGTAGTGTTGAAGATAGGTGTGCTATGTCCGCTAGTTCGTCTGCTGCTTGATTCCCTCCTATACCCACATGTCCAGGAATCCACTGCAGAGTTACTTTGTGGCCGGCGACTCTACATTTGTTGTATTCATGGAGTATTTGGTGAACTGTTGGTGTCATACAGCCATTTCCCAAGAATGAAAGCATGGCTTGGAGTCCGGCTTTTGAATCGCTGTATACCACCCACTCGGCAGGTGTCTGTTGTGCTACTACGTACTGCATTGCCAGCTGGATGGCCACCAATTCTGCTGTTGTTGAAGTTGTTTTGTGCGACAGTCGTGCCATTCCCTCTTTCCTGTGCAGTGGAACCACAAAAGCAGATGCTGAGCGTGATGCCGTCGTCGATCCGTCAGTGAAAATAGCAATGCTGCTACAGTGACGCTCCATCATAGATAGACAATGCTGTCTCAGCACTGTCGTGGGCAAAGTGGACTTGGGGTGGTGTACTCCAGGCACGGAGATGCAAATCCGGGGTAGCTCTAGAGTCCATGGGGGGTGCTGAGTCGCTCTTGGAGGCTGTGTTTTTGGCAAGTTGCGCTGGTAAGGAGCAATGACTTTGTAGAAGTCAGAATTTCGGCATCTCAATTTCCGTGCCAGGGGGTGTTTGTCATGGCGCAGATTCAGGCGCAGATAGTGGCGCACTATTTCTTGCGTTCTCAGCACCTCTACAGGCAGTTCTCTAGCTTCTGCTATTGCCAAAACATTGGAGGTGGCTCGAGGTACCCCGAGGCAGATTTTCAGACCTCTTGTTAAAACTCTCTGTAGTGTCCTCTCTGCTGTGTTGCTTATCCCATATAGTACAGGTAGATGGTAAGCCACCATTTGCCGAATAAGCGCCCGATGTACCGTAAGTAGGGACTTCGTTGACATTCCCCAACGGGGGCTGGAGAGACGACGAAGCACGTTGACCCGTGCCTCAGACCGCTCCTGAAGATGTTTTATGTGAGCAGACCATGATAGTCGAGCGTCAATAACGACTCCCAAGAAGCGGTGATGAGACACCCTCTGAATTGGTAGACCATTGAGAGTCAGTTGAAGACTCTTCATTCTTTTCCGAGTAAACGGGATAAATACAGTCTTCTCGACAGATACGTCCATGCCTCTGTCCGAGAGGAAGCATACCGTGCAATCTAACGCATTCTGGAGTCGCTGTTGCAAAGCAGGCAATTGCGCCCCAGACGTCCATATACATATATCGTCAGCGTAAATGCTGATGTAGACGTTCTTGGGTAAACGGTGCGGTAAATCTGCCATGATTACATTAAACAGCAGAGGGCTCAGGACCCCACCCTGCGGCACTCCGCTACCGAGGTCGTGATAATCACTGTTCCCGTCCTCGGTCTGTATGTACACAGACCTTCCTTGAAGATAGTCAGCAATCCACCGCAGAGCCCGACCCCTTATCTCCCGAATGTACAGACCATGTAGCACGTGGCCGTAGCTCGCCGTATCATATGCGTGTTTAATGTCGAGGAAAGCTGCCAGAGTAGTTCGGTTTTGGGCGCGTTCGTGTTCAACAAAAGTGACGAGGTCCAAAACACCATCCATAGTAGCCCTGCCCTGTCGGAAACCAGACATACATTCCGGAAGCATCTTCTGGCTTTCTAGGACCCACTCTATTCGACCAAGGATCATTTTTTCCATGACCTTGCACAGGCAGCTTGATAAGCTAATTGGTCTGAAAGATGCTATATTCCTGGGAGATTTTCCTGGTTTCAACAAAGGTACCACTTTAGAGATTTTCCAGCCAATTGGGAGCTTGCCATCGTTCCAACTCTTATTAATGATACCTAACAATGCCTTCAGAGCGGAGGGTCCTAAGCCAGCGATGTGTTTGTATGTAATACCGTCCGGACCTGGGGAAGATTTGCTTCGCCTTGATCCTATAGCTGCCTCCAGCTCTGTTAGACTGAAATCATTGTCGAGGGACGTACACGGGGCGCTATCGGTTAGCACAGTGCTCCTTGTAGCATTTTCCACAGATGCCTTGTATGCACGCGTCAGAGAGGAGGTAGATGGCTTCGTCAGTAGGCTACAAAACTCATTTGCAATAGACCTCTCGTCGGTATTGAGGTGAACAGACAGCGCCCTGAAAGGGTACGATTGCGTAGTGTTTACTGTTCCGAGTGTCTGCATTACCTGCCATAGGCGTGTCGTAGGTGTGAACGGTGATAGTGATGAACAGAACGATCTCCACTGTAGTTGAGACAATCGTTGTAAGTGCCGCCGCATTACACGCTGCAGCCGACATGCTTCCCTATAATCGACTTGATTTCCTGTTCGGCGAAACCTCCTCTCTGCTCTGCGTCGAATCGCTCGTAGCCTCTCATACTCTGCGTCTACGCGCGTGTGCGTGTTAGGAGCTATGACGACCTTCGAGGCTCCGTCTGCTGTTTTCTTCACAGCAGCGACAAACTCTTCCTCTGTAGTTGCATCTGCGACATCTATAGCTGATTCGGTTTTATACAGCCTCCAGTCCACTACACGGACGCGGTGATGTTGTTTCTCAGAGCCGAGCATACGATGTCTAACGAGAATGGGCATATGGTCGCTCCCCAAGGAGTCAACGTGCGTAGACCATTCGATGTGGCGTGCAATGTCCGTGGAGCAGATCGTAACATCTATTGAGCTGTGACAAGGCGGTCCGCGGAAGAAAGTGGGCGACCCATCGTTGACGGAGGTGAGGTGTAATTCTTCTAATAGTGTTTCAAAAATTTTGCCACGAGCGTCAGTGTGCCTGCTTCCCCACAATACACTATGGGCGTTCATATCGCCACACACGATGACAGGAGGAACACCACTCAGCAAGTCTCTTACCTGTTCCACTGTGACTTTTGCGTTGGACACTATATATGCACTAGTCACTGTAACGAAGACGTTCTTCAGTCTGATGCGGCACGTCACGTATTCGAAGTCTTCGTCGGTGGACGCACGTAGGAGAGCACATGGTATGTCCTTTCTCACACATAACATGGCTCTGCTGGGGTGATTCATCGAGTGAGAGTGGTATGTCTCATAGCCTGACAGCCTGAACCTGTCGTTTACCCTAGGTTCACTTAGGGCCAGTACTGGAAAACGATTACGATGAACAAAATTGCGGAATTGCGGAATCGCCCATTTTCTGCTGTAGACTATTACAGTTCCATTGGAATATAGTGGCAGACTTATTCACTTTAGCCATTATATGGGTTCGTTGGACTTTGTGCGAAGGTGTCGCGCCAAATGTACGAACGAGACCTTTAGAGTAGGCTCAGGACTGCCGATTCGAATGGCAAGATGAGCTGTATGATACGTCGTGCATTCCCGGGAAGCGCGTCCAATGCGCATAACTGGCGTAAAGCCGCAAATAACATTGTTGCAATAGTTGCTGCGAAGCTAGTGTACGTTGGCATGGCTTCGGTGGCATTGGTCGATGGCATTGCATTGGTCGATGAACGATGCTGTTGGTTATCACCAGGATGAGCCAACTTACTGTGTGGCATGCACTCACTTCTTGCTGAGTGCGGGACGGGTGCTACGAGTGCGCTGGGTGAATCTTCCACCTGTTCCCATACTGCCTGTGAATATGGCTTATACCCTAGTTACACTAGCGCTCTCAACCACGGTTGAGTCGACCACGGTTGAAGTCAACCGTGGTTGAGAGTGTTACACTGCAGCGCCAACCGTGGTTGACTGCACAACCACGGTTGAGTTTCGACTGAGCTCCTCAACCACGGTCGGGTCAACTGAAAAGCAAGATGGCGGACTCCACTTCAGCTACTGTAGTGTCGTCGGAAGCAATAAGTGAGCTGCCGTGCAGTAAAAAACACTTCGTTTGGTCAGATGCCATGACGATGCACTTGATAAACCCCTGGGAAGACAGTGTAGCCGTATCGGGGACCAAAGAGGCCAGAAAAGAAACGCCGCCGATTACGACCGCGTCGAGACAGCTACTGCGGTTTTCGTCGGGAAGCAAGTGTGGGTTAAAATAGAAAACCTGGCGATGGAATACACGTAGGAAACTCAGTTGGTTCATTTCTTGTTTCTGCTTGCTTTGTTGTGTATGTCATAGCTACTTACGCCTATTTTATCCAGCTACCACAACATGCTGGTAGATTCCGTGCGATCAGTGGCGTTTTCGTCGCATTCCTGCGAGCGCGTATGATGTACATGCTGTTTGGCGACCTTTTAGATGTTTCATATTATTTGGCACAACTGATGACATGTCATACTCGAATTTCCAGCTTCACATATGAAAACTACAGCCACACTGCACGGTTTCGCACTGCTACAAAGCGACTACTCCAGAAACAGTGATGTCATGATTGGTGAGCATAACCACAGCTGCAATCTGAATCTGTGTGCTGATATGATGTGTGGAACTCTGCATCTGACTGATCTGCTTCAGGATGATGAGGGGATATGGAAATGAGGTGTGTACGTCCTCTTCGCTGGAATATGTGTTGCAGTTAGTATATCACTGCTTGTTCTGAACTCTTGTGAACCTAGCATGTGCTTAAAACATGTAATAGTTTGTAAAAGCATTATTAAGTACTAAAAAATAAAAGAGCAACAATTTTGAAGTCACTAAAATGATAAATATGGATGAGCATTTACTAAGCTGGAAATCAGTGCCAGTGCTGGCAATGCTGCATGTAATCATATGCATATTACTACTAAGCATAGCAAGGCAACTAGCGGGTGGGGATCCATAGTCAGGAGATTTATGTGCAACAAGAAAAGACAACAACAGTAGCTTGTGTGTATTGTATGTAATTTGTTATGCTATTTATCCCCTGTGTACGTGTATGTGATGCACTATAAGCATGCTATGTTGGAAGTAGTCCCGATAAACTTCGAAGGAGTGACAAAACAAATAAAAAAAACTGCAGAGGAAACATCGAGGCATCTTCCTCAGTAATATGTCGTCTCACTGCATGCTTCACACATTCTTGTGTATCTTCAAGGTACCAATTGTACATGAACAGCCAGATGGAAACCATTGTTGCAGCATCCCAGCCTGAAGAACAAACAACTGAGCAACAAGAGAAAAGTTTGGAACCTGCACAGACCTCACAGAGAAAGTAGCCCAAAAACCAGACTGTGATGATGCAGGTCCTAGAGCTCTAAAAAAAGCTGTGGAAATGAGAGCTACAAAAGCTGAAAAAAGGAACGAAGGTTTCAAAGAAAAGTACTGAGGCTGTAGGAAGGAGTTAATAGAATGCAACAAGAAATGCTTCGATAAGCAAATTAAACTGGTGCAAGCGAGATGGTGTACTGTGTAAAGAGCTAACATTTCCTTCAGTTCATATTGTGTGTTCCTCAAACTCAAGGAAATGTTTCCTCCTTCAAAGAAATGTTTCCTTCGATGCAGACTTATTTTCAATCATCGCCACCACAATAATTTTCTTTTTTCCATAACAGAGAAATCTTGCACACGTAGTTTGTTTTTTTAGCTTTATAACAGTGCATTCTCCTTGGAAAGCCTCATTAAATGTATATGTGTAATGTATTGTGTCAGTGATTCTCGGCTTTTGTTACTTAAGCTGAGAAAGGGCCATTGCGTGAAAAGAAAACACACAAGAAAACATAGGCATATTACCGTAGTTATAAAATCTACATATAAGGAAACATGACAGTAAAATTATCCACTTTAGTGAAATGTACTTGCCCGCAATAAATATGCTGTCATAGTGTTGTAAAACGTTGTTTGATTGATTGAGATTTTAAAAAATATGGAGGCGTTTGGGTCAGCTACTGCAGAACTCGTGAATAGAAAACAGTAGAAAAACCAACCTCAAGATGACGAAGAGGCAAAAAAGAAAAACCATGCAAAACAAACAAACAAAAAACAAACAAGGTCCACCTGATGGATGTGTCCAGTAAATGAAATAAGAGTTCAAATGAACATAGACTGTAAAATGTCATTTGTGTTGCTTTCTTCATTTTTTTTTATAATGTCGACATTTGTTTCTTATGATGGACAGTGTTTGCTTGCTAAAGTTGCAGCTAAGTGCAACAGACATGACCGAACCTCATACAACAGGACACACAGTTGCCCTTGGCTGCAACTTTAACAAGTACACGTACACAACCACCCAACTCGTAGAGCTAGGGTGAGTTTTCTTGACGAGGGAGGGCAATCGTCGATGTTATTGAAGCATGATGGGCGCTTTCAGCAGCTCTCATTTAAAATAATTATTATTTGCTACAGCAAAAATTTTCAATACTGCACCGTTTTGCTATGCTAATCAATCTAATTGGTTTATGGGCATTTTAATAATTTACTTCACAAGCAAATGCTTACCGTTTAAGCAGGGTTTGTTTACTGCTGAGATGTCCTTTGGTGGAGACAATTGGTGTTGGCCTTTTCGAGGCCCTTTTTTTTAGGGTGACGCGCTAGATGTCGACTTCATGAAAGCGTTGCTCCATCAATGTGCAATGTGATGGCATCCTGCACACATGCCCCACCTTCAGTGGAAACTGGTGTCGAATGTTGTGGCATTTCCCTGACATGATGGCGGTAGTCCTGCATTCAGTCCTGCACTGTGATTCATGCCTTTGCACATGTTATGTAGAATGCAACCTCTAAGTATCATGGTTATCATGTCACAGTTATTGATGTCGCATTCAATCCCCTTTAGAAGGATGCAGAGTTGTGCTATTCACTCTCCTAAAGGCATTTTCAACCACGTGTCTTGCATCTGACACTGACAGTCAAGCATTAAACTGCCGTCAGAGTATAGCTTCATCATATACGGTTGCAAACGAAACGCTTGGTCACATAGTATGACTAGACCCACGATGAACCCTTGCATTGTCTCTATGTTCCAGCCCTTGTAGTTGTAATAGTCTGAGCCTTGGTTATTTGAGAGCACATCTGGCATCCGTCCAGAACCTTGAGAGTCCTGTTATTCCGTCAAACCGACGTAGGTGGCTCTGCTTGTGTTGTGAGCTTCACAAACTGAGATTTGTCCAATCACTAAGTAAAAACTCCCAGTACACATAATTCACAAAATACCTGCTGACACCAAAAAGGCTGTTCTGCAGATGCTAATAGGCGATAAAGGGCACCTGCCACTCTTTTGCAAAGGCACAGCCTGCCTCCTGTCCGTGTCTCGCCTAGCTATGCTTTGGCAAACGCCCACCATGTACCTGAAGGTTGCACAGGTGACGCGATAGTCCCGTTTCGGTTTAAAGAACTCGTCAGCGAGGTTGGGCAGTGTGGTTTCGGACCAAGACGCTGGCCGTCGATAGAGGTATGCGCAGTTGCTTCTCCCTTGTGCACAATCGCAGGGCTGTTGCTGTCAGAATTTTCACCTGTTGCCGTGCTGGTTTCCGCTTTCGTCGCTTATCTATCGCGCGCGAACAACATCCAGCTCACACTCTGTTTTCCTCAGTCGAGACTGGAAGTAGGGGAGGTACAGAAAAACATTTCTGACCCTCTCTCGCACCACGTCCTTCTTCGGTTTGCTCAAACACATCGCTTGTCCAACAGAACGTACACGCACAGTACAGACACGGCAGCACAAGAAATATTTACACGAAATATGTAGAACTCAACGAGGACAATGACATGTACAACAAAATAAAAGACTAAATAACGCGGATAAGAAAAATGCACGGCGACGCACGAAAGAGCAGAAGTACAGCAGAAGCAATCGTGCGAATTAGTGTTGTGAACATATTTCACGATTCTGCTAAAATATAAATTTGGAAATGCGAAACAGTAGTAAAAATGCCGAGTTGCGTACGAAATCCTTCCAATACACAGTAACACACATTCTTGGGGCATTATACACCTCTGGAAAGCGTCCAAAGCGTTATCTTTTTCTGACGACGTAATATTTAAAATTGTCATGTGTTTTGGGGGTTCTCTGTTTGCTCATCAGGCGACGCTGCTAGCGCTTCTCTCAACTGAGCTCACAGAAGCCCGTGTAACTGATTTCGTTGCTCAGTTCACTCAACCGTGGTTGAGCCATTCGACTGCAGTCGACTCAACCGTGGTTGAGAAAGCTAGTATAACTAGGGTATCAGTCTCGTGCTCTCGTTCAGTAGATGTCTGATATTGTATTTGCTGGAGGGGAGCATGATTGCGTGCATCGTTATGTCTTGATCTCTCTGTAGTTTCAGACAAGCAAGGGAAATCTGATATTACATCCCGCTGTTCATTTGCTACCGCCATTGCTGGCAGTGCTACTGGTTGTGTGAGCTGTCTGTGTGTCTTGTGCGACATGTGGGTCCGCTGGTGCGTTGCGTTCTCTGACCTATTTTTATCCTTATGTTTTCCGTTCACTGTTTGCTTCGCCTGCCTGTATGAGCTATTTGAGCGGGACCTCTCCCTTGCGATGCGCCGCTGCATCCTGAGCTTAGGACATTCTTTCGCAGTAGCAGGGTGGTTTCCTCCGCAGTTTACACAAATGGGTTCCTTAGTCCTACATTCCTCATCTCCGTGGTTGGTGCCGCAATTGGCGCAAAGTTGTCTGTTGCTGCAGCACGTCGCGATATGTCCATAGCGGTAACATTTATCACACTGTAGCGTTCGTGGCTGGTAGCGGTAGACATGCATGCTGACCAGCTGGAAGGTGATTTGCTGCGGAGGGTTGTCGCCAAGAAAAGTAACCCTTACAGCTCCGGCACCTCTTTTGATACGGCGTGCTGCAAGGACTGGAGTGTCACTTTAGATGCTTTTTAAAATTTGGGCATCATCGAGAGAGATGTCGATATCTTTGAGTACCGCAAAAGAAGAGTTCTGTGGGCGTGGCTCGTAGGCACGCACAGGTATTGTGCATATACTCGTCAGTTTCAGCAGGGTAATCTTTGCAGTTGGATTGACGACGTCAACTGCTATGATGTTCCTTGATGGGTTTCGACGAATTTCTTTTATTCTTCCTGGAAGTTCTGAGGTAAGATACTCGGACAACTTCAAGTGGTTCATCTTCGCTAGTTGCGCATCCCGTTGAATAGGTGCAAAGATGACAGTCGTTCCTTCTACTGAGAGTATCCTTCTGTCATTCCCCAGGGTCGCTTTGCGTGGACGTTTCTTCTTAATCTCGGTGAACCCACCTTCTTCATCGGAAGTGGTATTGAGGGTTCTTGACGGATCGAAGCCTGTCGCTGGCCTCTTCATGTTGCACTTTTGTATGTTGCCATCAATGGTGTTATCGCTGTCCGCGGAATATGAATTACTTATCGTTTCTGTGCTCGACATGTCTTCATCGTTTCCCGATTCCATACTGTAGAGTGCACAGGTGCGCGTGGAGCGCACCTTTGCCCGATAGCCAGGCAGTATATCGGGAGGTACTCGGAGTTAGTCGCAACGAAGGTAACACAAACCTTGTCTAAGTGTTCCTGTGGCTGGAAGGGAGTTAGGAATACGTTAGGCTTAGAAATGAAGAGCTGTCAAAATTATCCGACTACACTGCGTCACAAAGGTTAGGTCAGGAGGGCCTTTTAGGTATTTCACACGTTGGGGATTGGGTCAATTCATATAGAATATGCACCCGTCGAGACTGACCAAGGTTAGGTCAGGAAAGCCTTTTAAGTATTTCACACGTTGGGGATTGGGTCAGTTCATGTACAATATGCACCCGTCAAGACTGATCAAGGTTTGGTCAGGAGGGCCTTTTATCTATTTCACACGTTGGGGATTCGGCCAGTTCATGTAGAATATGCACCCATCCAGACTGACCAAAGTTAGGTCAGGAGGGCCTCTTATGTATTTCACTCGTTGGGGATTGGGTCAGTTCATGTAGAATATGCACCCGTCGAGACTGAACAAGGTTAGGTCAGGAGGGCTTTTTATGTGTTTCGCACGTTGGGAATTGGGTCAGTTCATGCAGAACATGCACCTGTCGAGACTAACCAAATTTGGTGAGGTGAAGGCACTCCTTACTTAATATTGTCAGTCTATACGGGTATATATTCCACATAAACTCAAAGACTCACCAACGTGTGAAATACATAACAGGTTCTCCTGGCCTGACCTAGGTCAGTCTCGAGGGGTGCATATTCTACATGAACCGGCCCACACCCACACTTGTAAAATAGATAAAAGGCACTCCTTACATAACATTGCCAGTCTCGACGGGTGCGCCGCGTCGTAGAGTGAGAACTGGCCCTTAGTACGCTCAGGCTCGTCGTTGTTCGAAAAATGATACTGTCGTCTTTCCAGTAGATTTATTCTTTTTCGAGATTCGCACACGCCTTTCCGTGACAATCTGGATGCATACGATAATTCCTAGAAAAAGGCTCCACTCTTCTGTGGACCGATAGACGTATCGTTAGGCAAAATGGTTGACGGCGAGAGTGTTACGCAGTAAAGTTGGGTTTTCAGACTGCATGTGTTGTTATCGGTGTATGGCGTGCAGTTGTGCAGGCGCACGGCATCCGATGTAAATGCAGAGAAATAAACGAGCGCAATGTCTGCTGTTTAGTAGAATTTATTGCCTTCAAAAGTTCCCGCCATCCATGATCATGTTGGGAGAAGAGAATACCAGGATGTCTTATTTCATATACGTGCAATTGATCATTTCGTAGTTAAGGATTGCCAGTCAGTCATGTTGTTTATCCATCGATAACGGCGCATTTCTTACACGCGCTTCCCTGTGTGCAACGGTTGTTATGGGAATTAATACACAGAACACAAATGCAGATCTCGAGGTCAACGTCACAACCTGCAAAGGAACACGTCCTCACAATGATGGCTATGCGGTAACGTCGCTAATAATTCCAAAAGACCTTACGGTCAAGCTCGTGTCCTTCAGGTGCATCTTCACTGGCGACAAATACACCATAAAAAGTCGTTTTTAATGAGATTTCTGAAATATCACCGACGAGAAATGCCTTTTCCAGAAAGCCCCGCGTACATGACATTCTAATGACATTTCTGAAAAATCACAGACGAGAATCGCCTTTTCCAGAAAGCACCGCGTACATGGCATTCATTTCCCGGTATTTAAGCTCCAGGGAGAACGCGCACACACACGTGCTAAGGCCTGTTGCGCTGGGCCAGGTGGCACTAGAAAGCTTGTGTGTCAGCGCCGACATTCTAAAAACACGCTCACAAAACAGTCATTACGCAGTGGCCCAGTTGGTGTGCCGTTACCACGTGTCGTCTGTTCTACCGTTACGACGAAGTCAAAAGGATTGAGAAATTATTTCCCAGAAAGTTGCTGAAGCACGTGTACGATGTACAGCAGGATGTTTACAGCAGCTACGTGGTGTTAAAGGGAAAATGAACGCTGGGAATGAAGTCAATAATAATGTACGCTGTTCGTTGGAATATTTAGTGTGCTGCTCCGGCGCACTGGGTTGCCAAAGTACTAATTTTATTATGCGAAAAATCTGGCTGAACACAAAGACGAAGAAAATTAATTCTCACGGTGCATATATAGAATTGAATAGGGATTTATCGAGACGTTTGCCCTCCTAACTGAAAAGCGGTCAGTGGCTTGGCATATAGCCTTTCTTGTTGAGATGAGTGAACAGTAATAACTGGACATCGAAGGGGCAACTGTTTTATGACCCAGCACCCGAATACAGTCGTGGTCCGTTAATATGGACCCCGTTATAATTGACAACTCGAATTATGGACGAGTTTTATGACGACCGAAATTTTCAGTGCATTTTATTTATCTATTTATTTCTGTTTTTCTGGTGCTCACGAACGGCCAGAGGGCCTCCCTAATGGTGCACCAAACAAACAGTCAATACAAAGAAATGAATTAAAACACCATAATTACATAAAATAAAACAACAACATCAATACTGCGACAAAGGCAGAACTATATAGATGGCGAGGCAACAACTGCCCTAGCTTTAGACCCATGATGGCGGAGGCTTCGAAGTTGGCGTACGACGCCAAATAGGTCACCACTGAACAGATCAAAAACCCCGTAATGGGAGTTAAATACAGCCTGAAGCCTCAAGGAAGGCGATTTCTCGTAACTATTATTACATACATAAAATGTTCTGTGGGTTCTAGTGTTGCGATCTGGAACATAGAATTTGAGCCTTGATACGATCGCAGCTGAATCGATTTGGTTATGGAAGCATTTGTACAAAAACAGCAGGTCACGATAGGTTCTCCTTGTGGACAAAAGAGGAATTGAATAACGACCACAAATTTTTTTCCACAGAGGCTTTCGGGCTTTTTTGCCATAGTTACCCCGCACCGTTTGGTGTAAATAAAATTGCATTATTTCATTCATTCAAAAATCAGGAAAACGATAGTTCGGAGTTCACAAAAATTTGCGTTGCACGCCTTCAAGTTTGTCCGAATTAGCCTTACGAGGTGAGTACCATGCAACAGTGTCTGGTTTGGTCTGGTTTACATGGAAACTCGCTTTTCGGACAATGAACGGTTCCAGCACGGTAGAAACCATATGTAGTCCACGTATTTTTGTCTCGTTATTATGTACGGTATCGATATGGCGGGCAAACGTCTCCTCACATTCTACACGAGAGCTGTTGAAAGTAGGACGTTTCGTCGTACAAAGGGAGCTATAGCATCGCCTTCACAGCTGTCCACAAGAACCATAAGAGCAAGATGGGTTATTTGTGGACACGAATGGCCTGGAAAACGCCATATGACGGCATGACTTTTCCGACATGACGTCCACGGGCGATTGACCCTCGTGCAAGGAGTTGTGCTTTTAGTAGTGCAGTCGCTGTCAACAGATTGTGAGAACAGAGGCGGTGCAGTTGTCAAGGTAAGTTGTCAGGCTCTGGTGTCGACGACTTTAGCAACGCCAAGTCAGCGGCACATCTGCTATGGCTCAAGTGGGACTAGAAACGGCTCTTCAATTCTTTGGGGACAATGGTGTTGAGCTGCAGCCTCTACATGTTGCCAACATTTCGCTGAGCTTAAATCGATGTGCAATCGAGTATATCTGCAAGTCGGCACTAATTCTGGGTGTTTTTTTCCAATAAAGCACTATTGTTTTTTTATTTGCTCGGTATTCGATAATATGGACGATTCGCTTGATGGATGATTTTGGTGGGGACGAAAGTGCCCATATTAACGAGGCACAACTGCAGTTGCTCTTTCCTGAGACGTCTGCTTCCCCACGTAAACCACCCTACAATGAGCACACAACAAACAGCCATTGAAAAATCACCGACGAGAATTGCATTTTCCAGAAAGCACCGCGTACATGGCATTCATTTCCCGGTATTTAAGCTCCATAGAGGACCCGCACACACACGTGCTAAGGCCTGTTGCGCTGGGCCAGGTGGCGCTACAAAGCTTGTGTGTCAGTGCCGACATTCTGAAAACACGCTCAAGGAGTGGCCCAGTTGGTGTGCCGTTACCTCGTGTCGTCTGTTCTACGGTTACGACGAAGTCGAAAGGATTGAGAAATTATTTCCCAGAAAGTTGCTGAAGCACGTGTACGATGTACAGCAGGATGTTTACAGCAGCTACGTGGTGTTAAAGGGAAAATGAACGCTGGGAATGAAGTCAATAATAATGTACGCTGTTCGTTGGAATATTTAGTGTGCTGCTCCGGCGCACTGGGTTGCCAAAGTACAAATTTAATTATGCGAAAAATCTGGCTTAACACAAAGACGGAGAAAATTAATTCTCACGGTGCATATATAGAATTGAATAGGCATTTATCGAGACGTTTGCCCTCCTAACTGAAATGCGGTCAGTGGTTTGGCATATAGCCTTTCTTGTTGAGATGAGTGAACAGTAATAACTGGACATCTAAGGGGCAACTGTTTTATGACCCAGCACCCGAATACAGTCGCGGTCCGTTAATATGGACCCCGTTATAATTGACAACTCGAATTATGGACGAGTTTTGGGACGACCAAAATTTTCAGTGCATTTTATTTATTTATTTATTTCTGTTTTTGTGGTGCTCACGAACGGCCAGAGGGCCTCACTAATGGTGCACCATACAAACAGTCAATACAAAGAAATGAATTAAAACACCATAATTACATAAAATAAAACAAAAACATCAATACTGCGGCAAAGACAAAACTATATAGATGGCGAGGCAACAACTGGCCTAGCTCTGGACCCATCATTGCGGAGGCATCAAAGTTGGCGTATGACGCCAAATAGGTCACCACTGAACAGATCAAAAATCCCGTAATGGGAGTTATATACAGTCTGAAGCCTCAAAGAAGGCGATTTCTCGCAACTATCACCACATACATAAAATGTTCTGTGGGTTCTAGAGTTGCAATGTGGAACATAGAATTGGAGCCGTGATACGATCGCAGCTGAATCGATTTCGTTATGGAAGCATTTGTACAAAGACAGCAGGTCACGATAGGTTCTCCTTGTGGACGAAAGAGGAATTGAATAACGACCACAAAATTTTTTCCACAAAGGCTTTCGGGCTTTTTTGCCAGTTACCCCGCACCGTTTGGTGTAAATAAAATTTCATTCATCCATCCATTCATTGAAAAATTAGGAAAACGGTAGTTCAGAGTTATCAAAAATGGGCGTTGCACGCTCTCAACTTTGTCCGAATTAGTCTTACAAGCTGAGTTCCATAGGGCTGTTCGGCTGGGCCAGAGTGCGCTCCTGATTACGGCATTCAGCGCCACTTGTGGCGATTGTGCTAAGTTTTCCAAAGTAGCGTGCTCTCTCATCACGTACATGGTATGCGCTGTGTCCGAATGGCCAAGGTGTGTTGCGCTTTTGAATAAGGCAAGACGGACCGAGGATTGTTCCCCTGTCAAGTCGGAAGAAGAGAAACCGTCACCAGCGGCGCGTTTTCGGCGCATGGCAGAATATTATCGGACAGGCTCGAAATACGAGTAAAATGTGCCTCCCAGGTGCCGTAGATCTACTAGCTCTGAGTGAAACCTGACTGAAGAATAAAGCCTGAATGCATACAGTTGGATATCTCTGGTTTCAAATGTTTCACTCAGGTTTACAAAGAGGATGTGAGAGCCGGTGGAGTAATGATTTATGAAATGAATGGAGCGAGCGCTACGAATGTTTGTCAGCAGCCAGAAGCCGGCTCTTTTTATGAGCGTTACATTCTTTCTTTTCCCTCTTTGATTACTTCAACTCAAGCTACCACTTGTAACATATCCTTGACTGTTTCGGAAGAGAGGGATATGGAAGTCAGATCAGAACTATCATCAGAACAGGGATTAAGATGCATTTGCGGCTGAGATTACTGACTTTGAGACACTTGACTGTGAATGAGAACTAACTTAATGAGAGACATGTCTCGACTACAACAGAACTTTCATAATACAAGCACCAATTGCAATGACTCCCGGTGGATCCTGCGTACGTATGATGATTTTGGGATTCACATGCACTCGCGACATCTCATACTTCTTCTATGCCTGGCATGCACTCGCTGTCTGGGAATTTGTTCCACCTATATCTGTAGAATATGTAACTAAGAATTAAAAAATAAATAAATGCATAGTCCACACTACTCATGATTTTCACATAGTACTACGCAACCCCAGACATAGGTCTACGTCTATGAAAGAGTGACGTAGACGGAGGCGAGCTAGTGGACGAAATTCAAGATGAAAAATGCCTGAGCGTGGGGCACGAAGAAGATACAAAGGCCAAACAGCTCAAGTTTATAAGCTTGCAGAATCACACAGCTATGAGCTTGAGTTTGAATGTAAAAAGAAAAGAAAAACAGATATGATACAGGTATGCTCCGGTTTTCTTCGTGCGGTCGGTGCGTTTTATAACAGTAACGTGGTCCAGGCTTTTATTTTTCCCGTTCCTCGGGCTGTGCATTCTCAGATATTGCACGGAAACAGGCGGAAGATCGTGCACAACGCATATAATCACATTCTTCGCCTAACGAGTCTACTCTAAAACGTTTCCTCCCTGTACCACCAGGGGAGAAAGGCGGCGCTAGTGTCGCGCTGTAAAACTCCACGCGAACGTCCCTATGCAACAGAGTCTGGTTTGGTCTGGTTTACATGGAAACTCGCTTTTCGGACAATGAACGGTTCCAGCACGGTAGAAACCATATGTAGTCCACGTATTTTTGTCTCGTTATTATGTACGGTACCGATATGGAGGGCAAACGTCTCCTCACATTCTACTGGAGAGCTGTTGAAAGTAGGACGTTTCGTTGTACAAAGGGAGAGAGAGATATAATGGGTTTAATGGCACAAAGGCAACGAAGGCCATAGAGCGCCAGAACTATGGTGAGCGTGTGGTGGTGTGGTGGTGGGAGATGATTATGGGAGAGATGATGTGAGAGATAGTGTGTGTGGTACTTAAAAGCTATCTACAGGTATGAGCGATGAGATAGACCAGGATAAGAGAGAGAGGAGAATGACGACAACAAGTGACTATAGGGCTGTTGCGGTAAAGTTTGAGGAGGGCGACTGAAGCGCCACTCTGACCCCTACCGTCGGAATGCTACGACACGCGGCCGCTCTCGCGCCGTATGCATAACTGATAGCAACGGGTAGGACGCGTCAAAGAGTGCGCCGTTCCTTTTTTATTTTTTCCGCAATCGAACTCTATTCGAATGGAATCGAACTCTACTAAAAATCGCAAACTGCTGTTAGTGTCGTACGCATAGCAGCAAGAAGATGGCTACGGCAAAAACTTGCCCGCCCCAGAAAAGTCCCCGGAAAAGATGTCCCAGAAAGAAATGTCCCCGACTGTCAGCGCTATTCCGGCTGCCGGCGATATGCAGACGGCTGTATTATCTTTTGTACTCCAGAACTAGCTAATTCTTAAAATATGAAGCCCTGAAATAATTGTTCCTGACTGCTGCCGCCGTTTACCGTTTTCAGTCATAGACTTACATTGCGGCTATGTAATATCCAGGTATAATTATTGCAGTAGACAAATATTGGTATCCGTTCTAATGAAATAGAACACAAAAACTTTGACCAGATATACTTTTCGTTTTCTTGTATTTGCTTTGCATTTTTCTGCTTTTTATATTAAAAGTCGACTGTGCAGCCGATGCTTCGGATAATGGTCGCTGTATGACAGTAAGATCTCGAGTCTAGTGACGACGAAAACAGACACACACAGACAGAGTTTGGAGGCATATGTGTCTGTTTTCGTCGTCCCTAGTCTCCGGGTCTTACTGTCATTAATTACACTCACCAGCTGACTTGTTTTTATCAATTCTTTCACTGGGTCGTCGTCACCAGAAACTCCATATATACATATACAAGGAAAAAATAGAGCCGGAGCTCTTTCGAGCTCTTACAAACATATACATATACAATATATAGCCTCGTGTATATGTGCACAACCTTTGTTTCCATACGCATTAAGAAATAGTTAGACGTCACTTTGAACGAGGCGGACATATGATAGCTGATTCCAAATCCAAATCGTCGAGAAGTTCGCTCAGAGGTCCCAGGAAAGAGCAACTATTTGGGTGTTGAACCACAAAACAGTTTGTGTTTCTTTTAGATATCCCGTTATTATTGTTCAACTATCTTCAATTATAACGGCGAGCGTTTTGTTAAGTCCCCATTGAATACGATGAGCACCCTGCGAATTAATCTTTGCCACGTTCTTGTTAAGCCTGATTTTTCTCAGAATGAAATTTATACTTTTACTGGTGCACCCCCAGTGCACCAGAGAAGCACACTAAACACCCTAACAAACAGCGTCATTCGCGACATACACGCGTTCTGCATATATACATCGTGCCGTGCATTGTACACATGTTTCAGCGACTTTTTTAGAAAGAATTTGTCGATCCTTTTGACTTGTTTTCTATCCGGAAAACAGATGATAAACGATCACGCCACACCAAGTTAGCCAGCGTAGACTGAGTGTCGTCTGCTTGGGAGCGGCCGTGTGTTCAAAAGGTCGCCGCTAGCGGCGCTGACACACAAGATTGCTGCGCCACCTCGCCCAGCGCAACAGGCCTATGGCACTTAAAAGCTATCTACTATCTAAAAGCTACTAAGTGTGAGCGATGAGGTGATCCAGGATGGGATATTGTGAGAATGAATTAGATGCAGACGCATCGCTATTGTCGACGGGTGCCCTGTAGCCCGCGGCGCGAGATTTGCTCGCTTTTGCTGATCAGCATCCCTGGCGATCTGACCTATCGAATAAAGCTCTCACAGTTTGGTGGAGGTGCGCCTGATCTTCGCCTTTACTCCTAATACTCTACCCTGGAGCTTCGCTCCCGCAGGATACTGCCTACAATGTCGCCACCGCCTTCCGCAGTCGGTGACCACCCGACGCCTTCGGGCGACTCTGCTGGGTCTTCATCACCGCTCCTCAGGCCCCGGGACCCACCGTCCTTCTCGGGAACTGACTCTCTCGATATCGACGAATGGCTCAATACCTACGATCGGGTCAGTCGGCACAACAAGTGGGATGATGCCACAAAACTTAACAACGTCGTGTTTTACTTAACCGACTTAGCGAAGACGTGGTTTCTCAACCATGAAGCGGATTTTACCAACTGGATGGCTTTTTCCGCTGGCATTCGCGAACTCTTCGACCGCCCTGCCTATCGCAAAGCCGATGCCGAACACAAGCTTTCGCATCGAACACAGGGTCCCGACGAAACATATACTTCGTACATCGAGGATGTCATCTCTCTTTGCGCCAAAATCGACGCTAACATGTCCGAAGCTGATAAGATAAAGCACGTCATCAAGGGAGTGCGCGAAGACGCCTTCCAACTCCTTGTCTCTAAGGCCCCAACCTCGATCTCCGACATCGTTACACTGTGCCAGACGCTTCAGGATGCGCGCAACGCTCGTATAACCCTCCTACAAGCCTCACCATCGTCATCACTCAACAGCACCAACTTGTTCCCCCCCCCCCCCCCGGCACCCTGGACACTATCCGTACCATCGTAAGGGATGTTATACGCGAAGAGCTTGCGCGCGTTGGCTTCCCTCCGCCTACACAGGAGTCGTACCAGGCAGAGCCGGCGCCAGTCAACCTTCACACGGTCGTGCGTGAGGAGCTCGCTCACACACTGCGCAGCGCCACAAGCCCTCAGGCTCGGCCGACTTATGCGGACGTCGTGCGTCTGGCGCCACCGTTGTCAAGTGGCCAGGCTGAACCCGTGGCCTCCCTCACTCACATGAACGCACGCATGCCGACGTCACCACCCGCCGTTCCTCAGCCTCGCTTACCCGAATTTCGTACATGCTTCTATTGTGGCATTCGCGGGCACATCGCGCGCTATTCTCGTAAGCGGCGTCGTGATCAGCAAGCCTTCTACGTGTCACAGAGCGCCTTTCCTGCTGACTACGCCTGGCACAGTCCTGACAACAGTCCGTTTCCATCCTCACAGCGCGTGTGGGATGATTCTCGACGCTTCCCTGATCGTCCTCCTTACGGACGTGACTCGTCACCTTCACAGCGTCGCCGTTCAGCATCTCCATATCGCGGACGATCACCACCGAGGCCTTCTGCTCCGGAAGTCATATTTCGCCCCTCGCCCGTTGCACAGCCCGCGTCACCATCTCAGACGTAACTTATCCGGTGGAGCTTCTCGTTTTGTCGTCGTGCTGCCATGATCTTATACTAGGTTGGGATTTTCTTCGTGACAACCTCGCCATTATTGACTGCGCCGGTGAATCGCTCTTTCTGAGCGACATGCCACGCTACGACGCTCTTCATGTCGATAACGCTCTCTGGAACCTTTCTGTGACCGAGGATGTCGTCGTTCCCCCTCGCTGCACCATGAACGTGGCCCTTTGCCCTCCTCCCTGCTTCCTCGGTCCCCCCTTGTGTGCTGCTCTTCTTTCCCCGAAGAATAACGCCCTCAGCAGGAAGAAACTTGCGGCACCGTATTCGTTGGTTTGTTTTACGAACAGCACTGTGCAATCACTGCCCTCGACGTCACACAAGACGAACCTAGGTCTGGGACCCCGCGCGTCGACCCAACCGTCTTTACCCGCATGATCTCCTCTGACCTCCCTCCCGAGGACCTCGCCTCGCTACAGTCGCTGCTTGCTTCTTACGTCCACTTATTCGATATAGGCAAGCCTCCGTTAGGCGTTGCTAAGGGAGTCTATCACCGAATCGACACCGGGGATTCTCCACCGCTACGTCAGCGTCCGTACCGTGTGTCTGCTTCTGAGCGCGCCACCATCGACAAAGAAGTGTCCGACATGTTGTCCCGCGGCATCATCCGGTCCTCCTGCAGTCCGTGGGCATCTCCTGTTGTGCTTGTCACGAAAAAGGATGGCAGTATTCGTTTCTGCGTTGATTATCGCCGACTAAACAAGATCACTCGCAAAGACCTTTATCCATCGACGACGCCTTAGACACTCTGCGGAATGCCAATTTCTTTTCCTCCCTGGACTTGAGGTCGGGGTACTGGCAGATCCCGATGGCGGAATCGGACATCGAGAAAACTGCATTTACCACCCCTGACGGCCTATACGAATTTACAGTCATGCCATTTGGTCTCTCTAACGCGCCCGCAACATTTGAGCGCATGATGGACACGGTTCTCCGCGGTCTTCGCTGGCAGACCTGTCTATGCTATCTCGACGACGTCGTCGTGTTCTCCGAAACCTTTCCCGAGCACCTACAACGCCTACGTACAGTCTTCGAGTGTTTCGTTGCGGCTGGCCTTCAACTGAATCCGAAAAAATGCCACCTCGGCTACCGCCAGATCAAAGTTCTCGGCCACATTGTCTCCGCGGATGGCGTATCACCCGACCCTGAAAAACTTCGAGCTGTGCGCGACTTCCCAGCCCCTACAAATCTGCGCGAGCTGCGCAGCTTCATAGGCCTGTGCTCCTATTTTCGGCGATTTATACGTGGCTTCGCGACAATCGCCGAACCCTTAACATCCCTCTTGTCTCAGGGCTGTACGTTCCAATGGACCGAACCCTGTGATGCCACCTTCCGTCACCTCAAGTCCCTTCTTACTTCGGCGCCTGTCCTCTGCCACTTCGACCCGGCCGCGCAGACGGAGCTTCATACGGACGCTAGCGGTGTTGGCATTGGAGCAGTGCTGGCACAACGGCTACCGTCGGCTTCGATGGAACAGCCCGTCGCATTCGCCAGCCGTGTCCTCAGCAAGCCCGAACGGAACTACTCAACGACTGAGAAGGAATGCTTGGCTGTAATATGGGCCGTTCAGAAGTTCCGACCCTATCTCTACGGCCGCCACTTCTTTGTCATTACTGATCATCATGCCCTTTGCTGGCTCTCTACCCTCAAAGACCCCTGCGGACGTCTTGGGCGCTGGATACTGCGACTGCAAGAATTTGACATCACCATTAAGTTTAAGTGCGGCCGCTTGCACTCGGATGCTGACGCGCTGTCCCGTTGTCCTCTGCCACTATCCACACCTCCTGCAGCACCCGACATTCTCCCGGACAACGCAGATGAGTCGCTCTCTCCCCCCTGCTGTCCTCTAACCACGTACCACCCAGCATTCCTCCGTGCGGAGCAAATGAAGGACACCTCTTTCTCGCGCATCATCTCCCACTTGGACGGCAGCCGTCCTTCCTCGGACCGTGCCGTCATCCGCAAGAGCAAGAACTTCACACTTCTTGAAGGCGTTCTGTACAAGCGGAATTTCTGCCCCGACGGCAGTCGTTTCCTATTGGTCGTCCCCAAAAGTATCCGTGAGCAAGTTCTCCGTAGCCTTCACGACGTTGCCACGTCCGGTCACCTCGGCTTTTATAAGACGTATGAGAGGGTCCGAAGTCGGTATTTTTGGCCTCGCCTATACACTTCCGTCAACCGCTACGTCAATGCATGCATCACATGCCAGCGTCGCAAACAATCCCCTCCGCCGCCAGCTGGGTTCCTTCATCCCCTCCCGCCTCCAGGCCAACCTTTTGAGCGAGTAGGCATCGACCTTTTCGGCCCACTACCCGTCACCCCCTCTGGCAACCGTTGGGTCCTCGTGGCAATTGACCATGCCTCCCGGTACGTGGAGACGGCTGCTTTGCCGTCCGGCACATCTGGAGAAATTGCGCGCTTCTTTATACTCAACATCCTTCTCCGTCATGGCGCGCCACATGTTATTGTCAGCGACCGCGGACGTTCCTTTCTGGCCACGCTGCTTCAAGACATCTTCCGCGCCACCTCTGTGGTCCACAAACCAACGTCGGCGTATCATCCCCAAACAAATGATCTCACAGAACGATTTAATCACACCCTTGCTGATATGCTTGCTTGCTACGTGTCCGCTACCCATACCAACTGGGATGCCATTCTACCTTACGTAACCTTCGCCTACAATTCCGCTGTGCAAGCAACAACTGGATTCAGCCCTTTTCGGCTCGTTTACGGCCGCGACCCCGTTTCCAATATCGACACCCTGTTCCCGTACACCCCGGACACGGACCACAATAGCACTCTCGCCGACGCTGTCACACGTGCAGAAGAATGCCGACAGCTAGCCCGTTATCGCACGTTCGACTGCCAGGCCCAAGCTAAACGGAGATATGACGCACGTCACAAGCATGTGGAATTCCGTCCGGGCGATGAAGTGTGGTTGTGGGCACCAATTCGTAAACCAGGGCTCTCCGAAAAACTTATCTGCCGCTACCTGGGCCCATACCGACTCCTGCGTCGTGTTTCGGACGTCAACTACACTGTCGAACCTATCAGTCCACCACCCGACCGTCGCCATCGGGGCACTGAGACCGTCCATGTCACACGTCTCAAGCCCTGCATCCCCCCTGACGTCAGTTCTGCTCTCCGCCAGGATGGCTCCGTCTCAGCCCCGGGGAAGATGTGAGAATGAATTAGATGCAGACGCATCGCTATTGTCGACGGGTGCCCTGTAGCCCGCGGCGCGAGATTTGCTCGCTTTTGCTGATCAGCATCCCTGGCGATCTGACCTATCGAATAAAGCTCTCACAATATTTATATGAGGAGTTCGGTGATATTGGATAAAAAGCGGAGCAACGCTTAAGATCTACATCTGACTAAGTAACCCACACATGGTCAAAAATTGGATGACATTATCAAACGGTACAAGAGGAGTGTCACCCAGTAGAAGGGCTGGGAGCTATGCCATCGCCTTCACAGCTGTCCACAAGAACCATAAGAGCAAGATAGGTTATTTGTGGACACGAATGGCCTGGAAAATGCCATATGACGGCATGACTGTTCCGACATGACGTCCACGGGTGATTGACCCTCGTGCAAGGAGTTGTGCTTTTAGTAGTGCAGTCGCTCTCAGCGGCTTGTGAGAACAGAGGCGGTGCAGTTGTCAAGGTAAGTTGTCAGGCTCCGGTGTCGACGACTTTAGCAACGCCAAGTCAGCGGTCACATCTGCTATGGCTCAAGTGGGACTAGGAACGGCTCTTCAATTCTTTGAGGACAATGGTGTTGAGCTGCAGCCTCTACATGTTGCCGACATTTTGCTGAGCTTAAATCGATGTGCAACCAAGTATATCTGCAAGCAAGCACTAATTCTGGGTGTTTTTTCCAATAAAGCACTATTCTTTTTTTTTATTTCCTCGGTATTCGATAATATGGACGATTCGCTTTATGATTTTGATGATTTTGATGGGGATGATGATTTTGGTGGGGACGAAAATGTCCATATTAACGAGGCACAACTGTAGTTGCTCATTCCTGACCGACTGCTGTCATTCCAATGCACGCAGAGTAATGATAATAATGGAGGTCAGCGTTGTCTCCCTTTTGCCGCCGAAACCAGTTTTTTTAGTCCCTCCGGAGAACTGGGACTACAAGGAGCGGCCGAGCCAGGAGCAATGTTTCCCCTAAGCCGTTCCGTCACTTCTTGCGGCGTACTGTATACATTCGATCTGCGTAGTAATTATGACTGCGTCAAAGATCTTTTTGACGTCGCCATCGTTCACTGAAATGAGGCGTGCCAACTCGTTCAGTGCGAGGGTGTTCCACTTTGTACAGATTCTGTGGCAACACTCGTGGCCCCTGATAACCTGAACAATCTGTTCCGTCAACCTCGCCAGAGAAAGCGATCGTTCCAAGACGCACCACTTCCAGTGAAGTGTTCACTGTAAGAGCCTTCACAAACTGTACCAGGGTCACTTCTATCAGGTCGTTCCAGGAGATATCGAGCTCAGGAAGCGTATGGTTTGACTCCAGAGCTTGTTCTAGATGCCTTGCACCTGCGTCTGTCAACCTGTTCCCTCGAAGTTGAGGCTTCTGGAGAGTAACGTTCACTTTTAGAGCCTGAGCAAACTGAACCACATCACTTTCCGCCACACCACAGTTCGGGCGTTCTTATTGTCCCGTTCGTCTTCAAGGCATCAGAAATGTGGGGCATACTACGAGCACTATCATTAGATTCATTTATTTTCAAATTCTCGATGCAACTGTTCGCTCTGAGCGCAATCGCGATAATTTCCAATACATCGTCAGGCATGTGATAGAGAAAGAGGTCTTTCCGGTATCTGTTGCATTTTACAATTTCCGCTAGATGCACAGCAGCAGCTTTCTTGAAGCTGTAATCACGGGCTTGCAGAGACGTGAAGTGGTCGCACTGCTGAAGTGCTTTCAAAAGGAGCTTCATCCCCTCTTTCCTGACGTCACAGATTTCAATTGCGGTGACCTCTTGAGTCCTTCCGAAAGCCGTGACGCGGACTCGATATCGAGCTTGAGGTAGCGTCCATAAAAACGCTCTAGCATGGTGTCGGGTCTGATGCCCTCAAGAAACACGTTGTGTTGTGCACTTAGCTCTCAGGTGGCAGCTTTGACGCTTTCAAAGTTAGAGCCGTGTGCAAGGGCAAGTTTAAGGGCCGTCGGGAAGTGGACAAATAGGCTTGTTTCGTATACAGATCTATTCCTTGTATGCAGGGGTGTTGTTTCACGAGCCAGCACATCAGGAACAGAGAGTCCAGCAACGCAACGTCAGAGAAGGCGCCATCATTTGACGGTATTCGAGAGACATTCAGCTCTCCTGGCTTGGCGGAATAAAAGCGCTAAAAACACAAGGACGACGGACACACAGTTGACGCACTAACAACCATTTCTTTTTCGACAACAACCGTTCCTTAAAAGAGCTCACGAATTCCCTTTCCTTCGTCGTCAACCCAATGGAAGCGCTGCTGACGCACTTGTCACCCCCCTCCCCTATCAAAAAAGCTTCCCAGATTTCTCGTTCCCTGCTATCGGAGAACCTGGCCTTTATCTGCGTGTCACCCAACAAAGGCAGACAACCACAATCCCTCACATGTAAAAAAAAAGATTACCAGGACGTGCAGATAGATTATACTTGTGCTCTCGAAACGGGTGGCTCGAAACGTAGTCTCGTGCTTCTCCAGCGCTCTTAAATGTCATGTTGTTCTGTAAAGAGAAGTAGGTAGAGTTGGAGCGGGGGGCAGACAACGACAGTTTGCAGTTTAGTTGTGTGAAAGTTGTCAGAGCCATGATGTTCGCGAAAGAGTTTTGCGAACGAGACACCTATAGATTCAAAGAGCCCATTCAGTTTCTTCCCCCACACACGCGCCATGCATGTTCGTTGTGGCATTCGTCGCACTCGTGGTATTACTCGAAATCCAAGCTTTCAATCACATGCAGAAGTCCATCTCGCAACTGCTACAGCATAGAACAACGTCACACGGTCACAGTGCAAACAACAAAACGGCAACAAAATTTCCTATGGTGAAAAATTCATAAAAGTGTTCTCACACAACGGCAAAAACTCTCTGAAGGTGAATACCCTTAATTTTCCGACGTGTAGATTTTTAAATATAATTTTTGACACGTTACGCGAGACACCCTGTATGTGGACCACGACCTACTAGATTATAGCGACCATGTCGAGGGCACCTGGTCCCAGCGCCGCATTTGGAAGCTAGCGGTGGTGCTACTCATCGGTCCTCTTATTGCTTCCTCAATTTCTGCAATACTTCGTACTTCAGCTTACTTTGGTATTTCTGTACAAGCGGTGGATATTCCACAGAAGATATGTTTCATTCTAAGGTTGATTACCATCAGCATTGTACGCGTTTTCATAGGAACCGTTGCTGTCGTCTGCTACGGTGGTGGTAATGGTGGTGGTGGTGATAGGGCTTGCCGTTGTCGGCCTCACGGCAAGTCTGTTATGGTGGTGGTGATAGGGCTTGCCGTTGTCGGCCTCACGGCAAGTCTGTTATGGTGGTGGTGATAGGGCTTGCCGTTGTCGGCCTCACGTATGTGGGCAACATCACGACTCACGCCCTGGGGGAATGTGCGTCCTGGGCCGACTTCTAAGGCAACTGTGCCGACATATGTCTGAAAGCGTCTGAGGAAAACCCAGGAAAAACCCCAGACAGCACTGCCGGCACCGGGATTCGAACCCGGGTACCTCCCAGTCTCGACGTGACATGGTCAGCACGCTAACCACTGAGCCACGGGAGCTGGTGTCTGTTACGGTAGTCCTACTTCTGCTTCTACGCGTTCAAAATTCAAATTTCCATTATCCAATCTTAATGTAGATCTCTCGAGCGGATGGGTAGCGCCCCTGTAGCGGACTGTGCGGACGGGCTCCTCATGGGGATGGTCGATTATGACATGGTCATTATAATATCTAGCAGGTCGTGAACATAGGTGTGGGGTACGGGTAGGTGTGGGGATTAACCAGCTCAGCATTACTCCTCCTTATTTTGCAACGTCTGCAACCTGGGTCGTGGACTCTTAGACTTCCCGCTCTCGTCTGCTGCGCCTTTTGTCTTTCCGTCAAGCTTCCCAGCGCTGCATTTCGAAGCTAGCGGTGGTGCTACTCATAGGTTCTCTTATTGCTTCTTCAATTTCTGCAATGCTTCGTACTTCAGCTTGCCTTAGTTCTTTCTTGTACAAGCAGTGAATATCCTACTGGATGCTTCTTTTTAAGTTGATTAACACATATGGGGAGATATATTTATTAGAAGAATGAAAAAAAAAAAACTGGGAGGACGAAACACAGCATGTTATATTAGACAGCAAAAAAAGAAAATGCGTGTTCCTTACTACGAGTTCAAAGGAGAAGAAGTAGTAGAAAGACACAAGGACGGCAAACTGTAAAATACGAAGCGACGCCGTGCAAAACTATGCGATAATCTCATAACTTCGGTTTCTCGTTTCCTGTTGTTGTACTTTCCGTTACATTCCCCATTCAAATTAGGGAGAAGAAAGAAAAAAGGGTGTGAAAAAGGGGTAACTTCTATAGTTGCCACCTAGGTCAAAATAACATATCATATAGGGTGTAAAAAGGGGTAGGAGCTCATATCCTCCGAACGCCCAATTCCACCGACGTCCCAAATTAACCAATTTTCCCCGAAAAAATATTCGGAGGTTCTGGGCTTTCGGTTGATCTGGGCAGGCGGGTGACAGTGACCCATATCCCCCAAATGCTCTTTTCATCCAAGCGTCCAGAACTACCGAAAGCGGGATACTTAAAAGGGCACGCATTCCCCGTTTTTCAGGGAGAGGAGGAAGGGTGAGCGGTTCCCAAGTGTGCGGGAATCCAATGTACAGCTGGAAGCAGAGTTAACTGGAACGCCACTTCGACTGGCGGAGCTAAAGTCGGGAAGAGAGCAACCCTAGCGGCTCTTACGAGAAATAAGGGCAAATAGTGTTTCGACTGTCCCACTTGTGCTGCGGGGGTGTCCGCCTTGCCATGAGCTGTTGACTCGGCATTGCCCGCAGCTATGTTTTTTCATTGCGGTGTTTCTTTGTGTTTGCGGCGATTATGTGAAGGTGTATTCCGGCCGATATGCGATATGCCGGGATGCGATGCCTTTATCTCATTGATACACGCTCCTCATTCGGTGCTAGAAATGTTCTGTGGCGTGATGTATGCGGTCCGCTGACTTTTATGGCTTCTTTTGTTCCCGTGCTTAATAATTCTCCTTAGAGATGTAACAGATATGACTGATATAAAAATGAGAGCTGATGCACGAAATCTATATTAAAGAAGCCTGAGCTTGGGTGGGTAGGTGGTGGTGGTGACGAAAAACCGGCTTGGGTGGGTAGAAATGACACGACACTCGGTGTGTAAAATTAAGATCGCGTTCAAGAAGTGATCTGAACAGAGAGATATTTCGAAAATGAATTTTATTCGTATGCACGTTGCTGATGGGAGAAGCACTATCTTCGGAAGCTCAAGGAGGTCCGCGTCATGAGGCACGGAAAAGGAACATGGTGGGAATGGTATTGTAGCAGCCCCAGCGGTGCCAGCGTCATCTTCGATCAGCATCTCGCGCCCGCGTAGCCGCGGAAAATAAATCAGTTGGGCTCTCGCCGTCAAACCAGCCGGTTCTCTTTGTCTCTCCTTGAGTTCCAACAACTGGTGACCCGAACGTTCCGTGACCGAAGATTCTAGAACCTTGGCCCGTGCAACGCAATGCCTCTCGGGGACCCGCAAGCCAGCTCTGCTCCATCCCCGACGTCTTGACTGGCTGCCGTCGCGGAGAAGCTGCCCCCGTATTTCGACCGCAACCTAGCTGTACATTAAAAATTATCAGTTGGGCTCTCGCCGTCAAACCAGCCGGTTCTCTTTGTCTCTCCTTGAGTTCCAACAACTGGTGACCCGAACGTTCCGTGACCGAAGATTCTAGAACCTTGGCCCGTGCAACGCAATGCCTCTCGGGGACCCGCAAGCCAGCTCTGCTCCATCCCCGACGTCTTGACTGGCTGCCGTCGCGGAGAAGCTGCCCCCGTATTTCGACCGCAACCTAGCTGTACATTAAAAATTATCAGTTGGGCTCTCGCCGTCAAACCAGCCGGTTCTCTTTGTCTCTCCTTGAGTTCCAACAACTGGTGACCCGAACGTTCCGTGACCGAACATTCTAGAACCTTGGCCCGTGCAACGCAATGCCTCTCGGGGACCCGCAAGCCAGCTCTGCTCCATCCCCGACGTCTTGACTGGCTGCCGTCGCGGAGAAGCTGCCCCCGTATTTCGACCGCAACCTAGCTGTACATTAAAAATTATCAGTTGGGCTCTCGCCGTCAAACCAGCCGGTTCTCTTTGTCTCTCCTTGAGTTCCAACAACTGGTGACCCGAACGTTCCGTGACCGAACATTCTAGAACCTTGGCCCGTGCAACGCAATGCCTCTCGGGGACCCGCAAGCCAGCTCTGCTCCATCCCCGACGTCTTGACTGGCTGCCGTCGCGGAGAAGCTGCCCCCGTATTTCGACCGCAACCTAGCTGTACATTAAAAATTATCAGTTGGGCTCTCGCCGTCAAACCAGCCGGTTCTCTTTGTCTCTCCTTGAGTTCCAACAACTGGTGACCCGAACGTTCCGTGACCGAACATTCTAGAACCTTGGCCCGTGCAACGCAATGCCTCTCGGGGACCCGCAAGCCAGCTCTGCTCCTTCCCCGACGTCTTGACTGGCTGCCGTCGCGGAGAAGCTGCCCCCGTATTTCGACCGCAACCTAGCTGTACATTAAAAATTATCAGTTGGGCTCTCGCCGTCAAACCAGCCGGTTCTCTTTGTCTCTCCTTGAGTTCCAACAACTGGTGACCCGAACGTTCCGTGACCGAACATTCTAGAACCTTGGCCCGTGCAACGCAATGCCTCTCGAGACCCGCAAGCCAGCTCTGCTCCATCCCCGACGTCTTGACTGGCTGCCGTCGCGGAGAAGCTGCCCCCGTATTTCGACCGCAACCTAGCTGTACATTAAAAATTATCAGTTGGGCTCTCGCCGTCAAACCAGCCGGTTCTCTTTGTCTCTCCTTGAGTTCCAACAACTGGTGACCCGAACGTTCCGTGACCGAACATTCTAGAACCTTGGCCCATGCAACGCAATGCCTCTCGGGGACCCGCAAGCCAGCTCTGCTCCATCCCCGACGTCTTGACTGGCTGCCGTCGCGGAGAAGCTGCCCCCGTATTTCGACCGCAACCTAGCTGTACATTAAAAATTATCAGTTGGGCTCTCGCCGTCAAACCAGCCGGTTCTCTTTGTCTCTCCTTGAGTTCCAACAACTGGTGACCCGAACGTTCCGTGACCGAACATTCTAGAACCTTGGCCCGTGCAACGCAATGCCTCTCGGGGACCCGCAAGCCAGCTCTGCTCCATCCCCGACGTCTTGACTGGCTGCCGTCGCGGAGAAGCTGCCCCCGTATTTCGACCGCAACCTAGCTGTACATTAAAAATTATCAGTTGGGCTCTCGCCATCAAACCAGCCGGTTCTCTTTGTCTCTCCTTGAGTTCCAACAACTGGTGACCCGAACGTTCCGTGACCGAACATTCTAGAACCTTGGCCCGTGCAACGCAATGCCTCTCGGGGACCCGCAAGCCAGCTCTGCTCCATCCCCGACGTCTTGACTGGCTGCCGTCGCGGAGAAGCTGCCCCCGTATTTCGACCGCAACCTAGCTGTACATTAAAAATTATCAGTTGGGCTCTCGCCGTCAAACCAGCCGGTTCTCTTTGTCTCTCCTTGAGTTCCAACAACTGGTGACCCGAACGTTCCGTGACCGAACATTCTAGAACCTTGGCCCGTGCAACGCAATGCCTCTCGGGGACCCGCAAGCCAGCTCTGCTCCATCCCCGACGTCTTGACTGGCTGCCGTCGCGGAGAAGCTGCCCCCGTATTTCGACCGCAACCTAGCTGTACATTAAAAATTATCAGTTGGGCTCTCGCCATCAAACCAGCCGGTTCTCTTTGTCTCTCCTTGAGTTCCAACAACTGGTGACCCGAACGTTCCGTGACCGAACATTCTAGAACCTTGGCCCGTGCAACGCAATGCCTCTCGGGGACCCGCAAGCCAGCTCTGCTCCATCCCCGACGTCTTGACTGGCTGCCGTCGCGGAGAAGCTGCCCCCGTATTTCGACCGCAACCTAGCTGTACATTAAAAATTATCAGTTGGGCTCTCGCCGTCAAACCAGCCGGTTCTCTTTGTCTCTCCTTGAGTTCCAACAACTGGTGACCCGAACGTTCCGTGACCGAACATTCTAGAACCTTGGCCCGTGCAACGCAATGCCTCTCGGGGACCCGCAAGCCAGCTCTGCTCCATCCCCGACGTCTTGACTGGCTGCCGTCGCGGAGAAGCTGCCCCCGTATTTCGACCGCAACCTAGCTGTACATTAAAAATTATCAGTTGGGCTCTCGCCGTCAAACCAGCCGGTTCTCTTTGTCTCTCCTTGAGTTCCAACAACTGGTGACCCGAACGTTCCGTGACCGAACATTCTAGAACCTTGGCCCGTGCAACGCAATGCCTCTCGGGGACCCGCAAGCCAGCTCTGCTCCATCCCCGACGTCTTGACTGGCTGCCGTCGCGGAGAAGCTGCCCCCGTATTTCGACCGCAACCTAGCTGTACATTAAAAATTATCAGTTGGGCTCTCGCCGTCAAACCAGCCGGTTCTCTTTGTCTCTCCTTGAGTTCCAACAACTGGTGACCCGAACGTTCCGTGACCGAACATTCTAGAACCTTGGCCCGTGCAACGCAATGCCTCTCGGGGACCCGCAAGCCAGCTCTGCTCCATCCCCGACGTCTTGACTGGCTGCCGTCGCGGAGAAGCTGCCCCCGTATTTCGACCGCAACCTAGCTGTACATTAAAAATTATCAGTTGGGCTCTCGCCGTCAAACCAGCCGGTTCTCTTTGTCTCTCCTTGAGTTCCAACAACTGGTGACCCGAACGTTCCGTGACCGAACATTCTAGAACCTTGGCCCGTGCAACGCAATGCCTCTCGGGGACCCGCAAGCCAGCTCTGCTCCATCCCCGACGTCTTGACTGGCTGCCGTCGCGGAGAAGCTGCCCCCGTATTTCGACCGCAACCTAGCTGTACATTAAAAATTATCAGTTGGGCTCTCGCCGTCAAACCAGCCGGTTCTCTTTGTCTCTCCTTGAGTTCCAACAACTGGTGACCCGAACGTTCCGTGACCGAACATTCTAGAACCTTGGCCCGTGCAACGCAATGCCTCTCGGGGACCCGCAAGACAGCTCTGCTCCATCCCCGACGTCTTGACTGGCTGCCGTCGCGGAGAAGCTGCCCCGTATTTCGACCGCAACCTAGCTGTACATTAAAAATTATCAGTTGGGCTCTCGCCGTCAAACCAGCCGGTTCTCTTTGTCTCTCCTTGAGTTCCAACAACTGGTGACCCGAACGTTCCGTGACCGAACATTCTAGAACCTTGGCCCGTGCAACGCAATGCCTCTCGGGGACCCGCAAGACAGCTCTGCTCCATCCCCGACGTCTTGACTGGCTGCCGTCGCGGAGAAGCTGCCCCGTATTTCGACCGCAACCTAGCTGTACATTAAAAATTATCAGTTGGGCTCTCGCCGTCAAACCAGCCGGTTCTCTTTGTCTCTCCTTGAGTTCCAACAACTGGTGACCCGAACGTTCCGTGACCGAACATTCTAGAACCTTGGCCCGTGCAACGCAATGCCTCTCGGGGACCCGCAAGACAGCTCTGCTCCATCCCCGACGTCTTGACTGGCTGCCGTCGCGGAGAAGCTGCCCCGTATTTCGACCGCAACCTAGCTGTACATTAAAAATTATCAGTTGGGCTCTCGCCGTCAAACCAGCCGGTTCTCTTTGTCTCTCCTTGAGTTCCAACAACTGGTGACCCGAACGTTCCGTGACCGAACATTCTAGAACCTTGGCCCGTGCAACGCAATGCCTCTCGGGGACCCGCAAGACAGCTCTGCTCCATCCCCGACGTCTTGACTGGCTGCCGTCGCGGAGAAGCTGCCCCGTATTTCGACCGCAACCTAGCTGTACATTAAAAATTATCAGTTGGGCTCTCGCCGTCAAACCAGCCGGTTCTCTTTGTCTCTCCTTGAGTTCCAACAACTGGTGACCCGAACGTTCCGTGACCGAACATTCTAGAACCTTGGCCCGTGCAACGCAATGCCTCTCGGGGACCCGCAAGCATAGCTGGGCGGCCTCACTCATGAGGACCCTCATGAGGACGCCTCACCCTCACCTCATGACGATGAGGGGAGGGTGAGTGAGGCCAGACCACGCTGAAAGTTCCTCATGAGGACAGTCGTGAGACATTGTCCCTCATGAGGCCCACCGTGAGGGCCCTCATGAGGCCAGTCGTCGTGAGACCATCAATACGTGAGGGTGCAACGTATTCCCTGAGGAGTCTTACAGATGAGGCCGTGAGGCGTTTTGTGAGGAGCCTCACCGATGAGGCCGTGAGGCCCTTTGTGAGGAACCTCACGGTTGACGCCGTGAGGCCTTTCGTGAGGAACCTCACGGATGAGGCCGTGAGGCCTTTCGTGAGGAACCTCACGGATGAGGTCATGGGTCCATTCGTGAAGAGCCTGACGGATGAGGTCATGGGTCCATTCGTGAAGAGCCTGACGGGTGAAGGGGAAGCCACTGTATCCCTCGCTTTGGAGAAGGCGTGCGGCAGATGACATCACTCTGCGCGAAGGGCCAATGGAAATTCGAAGATCTTCGAGGATCGCCATGTTCCGTTCTTAGGTTTCATTCCTCCATATACAGGGTGGTCCACCAACCATGATAGAAATTCATAGTAAAAGACGTTGGACCTGGAGAAACATGCGGTCAAGGAATTTTTTTTCTGCCAATAACTTTTGGCACATATTGGTAGCATTTTTATTTCATTTTAAGTGACGGAAAGTTAATTTCTTGAATTCAACTCCGAAATTTTTGAAGGCAACCTGACGTTTTCTTTGCGGAAATGGGTTCCCCGTGGTCATTTTTCTCAGTATAGCACATAATCCCACTCGCAATGCAATGACAATTGCCGAAATAAATGCATCGAAAATTCGTGGAGATAAGCCCTTGGCTCCGCCTCTTTTTTGACGGCTCTAAGTTTGAGCGCAAAGCTGCGAAGAAAGGAGGTTACATTGACACGCCACACGAGGGGGAAAAGGTTACAAGCTTTACCCACGGAACAAACACCCCCGGTGAGTGCGGGAATCAGAGCTATCTTATCAAAAATGAGGTCACCCGACGTGTTGACGGGTAGGGAAGGAAATACATTTTTGGACCGTTTTGCACTCCGGTCTCAGTGAATGCAGTGAACAAGTAAACGGCAGCGATGGCAAGCATCGTGTACTCCAACCAAGAAAAAACAAGGATGATCATTGCTCTCGGGGCTGCAGGTATGGACTATGACAGAGCAGTCCTCAAATATAGTGAAATGCTTTCAGGAACTAGGGTGGTGAGCTCTTGTACCATAAGACGTGCATTTGTGAGACTGTCCACAACAGGAAGTTTCCATTCCGGTACCCAGAGCCGGTCACACCCAATCTCTGCCAGTGAGTCGACACGAAACAAACCAGCCCCTGGAAGAAGTAGGAGATGATCTCCACGTAAAGTCTGCGCACCCTGGCAAAGTGAGTACAGACATCAAAGTCAAGTGTGCTGAGGATACTACACAAGCACAAACTCCACACGTACCACGTGAGCCTTCATCAACATTTCCAGCCGGGCGACAACCAGAAACGGCTGGATTTCTGTAACTGGATCCGATGTCGGACCCAGGAAAGCAGAAACTTTGTGAACAGGGTCATTTTGGCTGATGAGGCCCACTTCTGCCATAGCGCTCAAGTGAATTGCCACAACGCGCATTATTGGAGCCAAACAAACCCACACTGGCTACGGGACTGCAAGCATCAGTACGAGTGGGGATTGAATGTATGGGCCGGGATTTATAACGGAGCCATCATTGGGCCAGTCTTTTTCACGGGACCCCTAAATGCCAACCGTTACTGTAGCGAAATTTTAGATGCCTTGTTCAGTTTTATTGATGACCTGCCTGTTTCTGAACAGACCCGCGCGTGGTTTTAGCACGATGGGGCTCCACCTCACAGCGCGCGGCGTGCGGTACAGCTGCTCCGTCACATGTTCCGGGAGAAGTGGGCTGGCCGATTTGGTCCAGTGTCATGGCTCGCCAGGTCTCCTGACTTAACGCCGATGGACTTTTACCTCTGGGGTCGCATCAAAGACGAAGTATACAAAAGCGAACCACGATCGCCGGCTGACCAGCAGGGGAAAATCACTGCTTTCTGCTCGTCGCTTTCCAGATCCGAAATAAAAAGGGCCGTGGAAGATACAATTCGGAGATCCCACCTGTGCATTGCAGCAGATGGCGAACGCTTCGAACGCTTTTACGCTTATGATAACCTAATTAAAGTACACAGGAAGTGTGTTGAATGTGAATAAATCCGTAGCATGTGGAAACAAACGAATTTAAGAAAGAAGAAAGCTGACAGGCGTTCGTGCATACAACTCTCTCTCTCACACACACATACACAGGTTCATGACAATAAGGTGGTGCAGAAAAACTGCGAGACCGCTATCAGCGGTCATAGTGAAAACTGCCGCGTACGCACCCAAAAGCAAACAAACACACTCAGCAAAACACGAATAAAGGAAAAAGAGCGCGACCCTGAAACTGACGTGGGCAAAGCTGACACCTGGCAGCGGAACTCTTCTGTGGGTTGGGTTTGTAACCCTTTCCCCCTCGTGTCACGTGTCAATGTAAGCTCCTTTCTTCGCAGCTTTGCGCTCAAACTTAGAGCCGTCAAAGAAGAGGCGGTGCCAAATGCTCTCATTTTCACGATTTTCGGCGAATTTATTTCGGCAATTGTCGTTGCATTACGAGTGCGGTTATGTGCTATACTGAGTAAAATGACGACGGGGAACCCATTTCTGCAAAGAATACGTTAGATTGCCATGGGAAATTTTGGAGTTCAATTACGAAAAATTAAGTTTCCGTCAATTGAAATGAAATAAAAATATTACAAATATGTGACAAAAGTTAATGGCAGAAAAAAATCCCTTGACCGCATGTCTTTCCGTGGCCTACGTTTTTTACTATGAATTTCTATCATGGTTGGTGGACCACCCTGTATGAAGGCTACAATGAAGAATCTCGCGGGTGGGGGCATGCGACTTTTTCATGAGGGACCTTACAGATAAGTCATGACTCTCTTAGGCGGTCACGTTATGTTGTTGCATAAGGTACAACCCCGAGAATAGGGAACACGATTTCGTTGACGTTAAGTCGTGTTTTGAGCGCCACACTACCTCTTGTGGGTTCGTTGTTCTGCCTGTTTACTGGAATAGCAGTGTCGTTTGGAGAGGCCCTGTACTGCGTTTTCGAAAGCGCGTACAGCTGCTTTCCCCCGCTAACTTCGAATGATTGCAACTGGACACACGCGTTCTGTGTCGTGCCAAAGGTGTCATGTGCGGTATTTTTGTATTTTCTTTTTAAACAAATGTTACCGCCGCTGGGAATTAACGAGGCTTTCTTTTTATTTTGACGTCTCTTGTTCTTAACAGCATAAAGCTCAATATAAAGCACCTTTACCGGGCTCCCCAAAGTCTGTGCGACGGCAATAATGAAGGAAGTACTAAGGAAGGAACTAACAAAGCAGAACAAACAAATAACAATCAAAATGATGAAAAACCCGAGACTGGGGAAGAGACGAAAAACTGACATTGAAATTGAGAGTTTGTGTGCGTCGTCTGTTTTTCGTCTTTTCCCCAGTCTCGGGTTTTTCATCATGGAGTTGTAAGAATTTTCAAAATCTTTCTTTGTCTCCTCAAAACGAAGCCAGGAAAACTGGAATCACCGTGACTGTAGCGCGCCTTTGAAATGTAAAAGAAGGAGAAGAAAAAACAACAACAAAAAGGCACGACCTGGTTGCAGGTGCGATTAAGTACCATCACTGTGCCCAAACACTTCAGCTGTGAGCGTATCCTCCGATTCTGGCAGCAGCGTCATACGGTTCTGAGAATCGAGTACAGGATCTCTTCAAGCACTATTCCCCACCACCACCCGATCATTTTCGTAACGGTACATCTGCACTGAAGTATTTCGGGCTCCACTTTACTGATGCCAAACACTAACGTTAAATCTCACTGTGACAGTAACAACTGTCAGCACATTTCTCCAAAGCACAGTACGAAACCCTGTAAACAGTTTAATGCCGCGCAGTATCATTAGCACCAACTACCGACACAGTAAATAAACGCCGACGTGACGATGCCGTGACGTGACGCTGTGACGTGACGACGCCGACGTGACATGTGAACATGACGGAAAGTTCTTTTGAGGCTCACGTGTCCCGTAGTGACTTGAAGACACATGAGGCCATGTGGGTCCTCATGAGGTGAAGGTACGTGAGGCCACGAGGGCCCTCATGAGGTGAGGGCACGTGAGGATGAGGACACGTGAGGCCATGTGGGTCCTCATTAGGCGAAAGTACGTGAGGCGCCGTGAGGACATGAGGGCCCTCATGAGGTGAGGACACGTGAGGTTGAGGACTCCTGAGGCCATGAGAGCCCTCATGAGGTGAAGATACGTGAGGCTACGAGGGTCGTGAATAGCCTCATGAGGTGAAGGCATGTGAGGATGAGGATGGTGAGGCCTTTCGGGATCCCGATGCCCTGAAGTGAGGTTCGTGAGGGAAAAATTTGAAATGGAATGTGAGGGTGAGGGCGACTGGGGTTAAGTTACTGGTGAGGAAAATTTGGTGAGGGTGAGTGAGGCTGATAAAGTCGGCGCTTCGTGAGGTGAGGATGAGTGAGGCCGCAGGAAAATGCCCACCTATGGCACGTGTACGATGTACAGCAGGATGTTTCCAGCAGCTACGTGGTGTTAAAGGGAAAATGAACGCTGGGAATGAAGTCAATAATAATGTACGCTGTTCGTTGGAATATTTAGTGTGCTGCTCCGGCGCACTGGGTTGCCAAAGTACAAATTTAATTATGCGAAACATCTGGCTGAACACAAAGACGAAGAAAATTAATTCTCACGGTGCATATATAGAATTGAATAGGGATTTATCGAGACGTTTGCCCTTCTAACTGAAAAGCGGTCAGTGGTTTGGCATATAGCCTTTCTTGTTGAGATGAGTGAACAGTAATAACTGGACATCGAAGGGGCAACTGTTTTATGACCCAGCACCTGAATACAGTCGTGGTCCGTTAATATGGACCCCGTTATAATTGACAACTCGAATTATGGACGAGTTTTATGACGACCGAAATTTTCAGTGCATTTTATTTATCTATTTATTTCTGTTTTTCTGGTGCTCACCAACGGCCAGAGGGCCACCCTAATGGTGCACCAAACAAACAGTCAATACAAAGAAATGAATTAAAACACCATAATTACATAAAATAAAACAAAAACATCAATACTGCGACAAAGGCAGAACTATATAGATGGCGAGGCAACAACTGCCCTAGCTTTAGACCCATGATGGCGGAGGCTTCGAAGTTGGCGTACGACGCCAAATAGGTCACCACTGAACAGATCAAAAATCCCGTAATGGGAGTTAAATACAGCCTGAAGCCTCAAGGAAGGCGATTTCTCGTAACTATTACTACATACATAAAATGTTCTGTGGGTTCTAGTGTTGCGATCTGGAACATAGAATTTGAGCCTTGATACGATCGCAGCTGAATCGATTTGGTTATGGAAGCATTTGTACAAAAACAGCAGGTCACGATAGGTTCTCCTTGTGGACAAAAGAGGAATTGAATAACGACCACAATTTTTTTTTCCACAGAGGCTTTCGGGCTTTTTTGCCATAGTTACCCCGCACCGTTTGGTGTAAATAAAATTGCATTATTTCATTCATTCAAAAATCAGGAAAACGATAGTTCGGAGTTCACAAAAATTTGCGTTGCACGCCTTCAAGTTTGTCCGAATTAGCCTTACGAGCTGAGTACCATGCAACAGTGTCTGGTTTGGTCTGGTTTACATGGAAACTCGCTTTTCGGACAATGAACGGTTCCAGCACGGTGGAAACCATATGTAGTCCACGTATTTTTGTCTCGTTATTATGTACGGTATCGATATGGCGGGCAAACGTCTCCTCACATTCTACACGAGAGCTGTTGAAAGTAGGACGTTTCGTCGTACAAAGAGAGCTATAGCATCGCCTTCACAGCTGTCCACAAGAACCATAAGAGCAAGATGGGTTATTTGTGGACACGAATGGCCTGGAAAATGCCATATGACGGCATGACTTTTCCGACATGACGTCCACGGGCGATTGACCCTCGTGCAAGGAGTTGTGCTTTTAGTAGTGCAGTCGCTGTCAACGGCTTGTGAGAACAGAGGCGGTGCAGTTGTCAAGGTAAGTTGTCAGGCTTCGGTGTCGACGACTTTAGCAACGCCATGTCAGCGGTCACATCTGCTATGGCTCAAGTGGGACTAGGAACGGCTCTTCAATTCTTTGAGGACAATGGTGTTGAGCTGCAGCCTCTACATGTTGCCGACATTTCGCTGAGCTTAAATCGATGTGCAATCGAGTATATCCGCAAGTAGGCACTAATTCTGGGTGTTTTTTCCAATAAAGCACTATTGTTTTTTTTATTTGCTTGGTATTCCATAATATGGACGATTCGCTTTATGGATGATTTTGGTGGGGACGAAAGTGTCCATATTAACGAGGCACAACTGTAGTTGCTCTTTCCTGAGACGTCTGCTTCCCTACGTAAACCACCCTACAATGAGCACACAACAAACAGCCATTGAAAAATCACCGATGAGAATGGCCTTTTCCAGAAAGCACCGCGTACATGGCATTCATTTCCCGGTATTTAAGCTCCACAGAGGACCCGCACACACACGTGCTAAGGCCTGTTGCGCTGGGCCAGGTGGCGCTACAAAGCTTGTGTGTCAGCGCCGACATTCTGAAAACACGCTCACAAAACAGTCATTAAGAAGTGGCCCAGTTGGTGTGCCGTTACCACGTGTCGTCTGTTCTACGGTTACGACGAAGTCGAAAGGATTGAGAAATTATTTCCCAGAAAGTTGCTGAAGCACGTGTACGATGTACAGCAGGATGTTTACAGCAGCTACGTGGTGTTAAAGGGAAAATGGACGCTGGGAATGAAGTGAATAATAATGTACCTGTTGCGAGGGTGTCGCGAATGACGCTGTTCGTTGGAATATTTAGTGTGCTGCTCCGGCGCACTGGGTTGCCAAAGTACAAATTTAATTGTGCGAAAAATCTGGCTTAACACAAAGACGGAGAAAATTAATTCTCACGGTGCATATATAGAATTGAATAGGCATTTATCGAGACGTTTGCCCTCCTAACTGAAATGCGGTCAGTGGTTTGGCATATAGCCTTTCTTGTTGAGATGAGTGAACAAATAACTGGACATCTAAGGGGCAACTGTTTTATGACCCAGCACCCGAATACAGTCGTGGTCCGTTAATATGGACCCCGTTATAATTGACAACTCCAATTATGGACGAGTTTTGGGACGACCAAAATTTTCAGTGCATTTTATTTATTTATTTATTTCTGTTTTTGTGGTGCTCACGAACGGCCAGAGGGCCTCCCTAATGGTGCACCATACAAACAGTCAATACAAAGAAATGAATTAAAACACCATAATTACATAGAATAAAACAAAAACATCAATACTGCGGCAAAGACAAAACTATATAGATGGCGAGGCAACAACTGGCCTAGCTCTGGACCCATCATTGCGGAGGCATCAAAGTTGGCGTATGACGCCAAATAGGTCACCACTGAACAGATCAAAAATCCCGTAATGGGAGTTATATACAGTCTGAAGCCTCAAAGAAGGCGATTTCTCGTAACTATCACCACATACATAAAATGTTCTGTGGGTTCTAGAGTTGCAATGTGGAACGTAGAATTGGAGCCGTGATACGATCGCAGCTGAATCGATTTCGTTATGGAAGCATTTGTACAAAGACAGCAGGTCACGATAGGTTCTCCTTGTGGACGAAAGAGGAATTGAATAACGACCACAAAATTTTTTCCACAAAGGCTTTCGGGCTTTTTTGCCAGTTACCCCGCACCGTTTGGTGTAAATAAAATTTCATTCATCCATCCATTCATTGAAAAATTAGGAAAACGGTAGTTCAGAGTTATCAAAAATGGGCTTTGCACGCTCTCAACTTTGTCCGAATTAGTCTTACAAGCTGAGTTCCATAGGGCTGTTCGGCTGGGCCAGAGTGCGCTCCTGATTACGGCATTCAGCGCCACTTGTGGCGATTGTGCTAAGTTTTCCAAAGTAGCGTGCTCTCTCATCACGCACATGGTATGCGCTGTGTCAGAATGGCCAAGGTGTGTTGCGCTTTTGAATAAGGCAAGACGGACCGAGGATTGTTCCCCCGTCAAGTCGGAAGAAGAGAAACCGTCACCAGCGGCGCGTTCTCGGCGCATGGCAGAATATTATCGGACAGGCTCGAAATACGAGTAAAATGTGCCTCCCAGGTGGCGTAGATCTACTAGCTCTGAGTGGAACCTGACTGAAGAATAAAGCCTGAATGCATACAGTTGGATATCTCTGGTTTCAAATGTTTCACTCAGGTTTACAAAGAGGATGTGAGAGCCGGTGGAGTAATGATTTATGAAATGAATGGAGCGAGCGCTACGAATGTTTGTCAGCAGCCAGAAGCCGGCTCTTTTTATGAGCGTTACATTCTTTCTTTTCCCTCTTTGATTACTTCAACTCAAGCTACCACTTGTAACATATCCTTGACTGTTTCGGAAGAGAGGGATATGGAAGTCAGATCAGAACAATCATCAGAACAGGGATTAAGATGCATTTGCGGCTGAGATTACTGACTTCGAGACACTTGACTGTGAATGAGAACTAACTTAATGAGAGACATGTCTCGACTACAACAGAACTTTCATAATACAAGCACCAATTGCAATGACACCCAGTGGATCGTGCGTACGTATGATGATTTTGGGATTCGCATGCACTCGCGACATCTCATACTTCTTCTATGCCCGGCATGCACTCGCTGTCTGGGAATTTGTTCCACCTATATCTGTAGAATATGTAACTAAGAATTAAAAAATAAATAAATGCATAGTCCACATTACTCATGATTTTCACATAGTACTACGCAACCCCAGACATAGGTCTACGTCTATGACAGAGTGACGTAGACGGAGGCGATCTAGTGGACGAAATTCATTATGAAAAATGCCTGAGCGTGGGGCACGAAGAAGATACAAAGGCCAAACAGCTCAAGTTTATAAGCTTGCAGAATCACACAGCTATAAGCTTGAGTTTGAATGTAAAAAGAAAAGAAAAACAGATATGATACAGGTACGCTCCGGTTTTCTTCGTGCGGTCGGTGCGGTTTATAACAGTAACGTGGTCCAGGCTTTTATTTTTCCCGTTCCTCGGGCTGTGCGTTCTCAGATATTGCACGGAAACAGGTGGGAGATCGTGCACAACGCATATAATCACTTTCTTCGCCTAACGAGTCTACTCTAAAACTTTTCCTCCCTGTACCACCAGGGGAGAAAGGCGGCGCTAGTGTCGCGCTGTAAAACTCCACGCGAACCTCCCTATGCAACAGAGTCTGGTTTGGTCTGGTTTACATGGAAACTCGCTTTTCGGACAATGAACGGTTCCAGCACGGTAGAAACCATATGTAGTCCACGTATTTTTGTCTCGTTATTATGTACGGTATCGATATGGAGGGCAAACGTCTCCTCACATTCTACTGGAGAGCTGTTGAAAGTAGGACGTTTCGTTGTACAAAGGAAGAGAGAGAGATAATGGGTTTAATGGCACAAAGGCAACGAAGGCCATAGAGCGCCAGAACTATGGTGAGCGTGTGGTGGTGTGAGATGATTATGGGAGAGATGATGTGAGAGATAGTGTGTGTGGTACTTAAAAGCTATCTACAGGTATGAGCGATGAGATAGACCAGGATAAGAGACAGAGGAGAATGACGACAACAAGTGACTATAGGGCTGTTGCGGTAATGTTTGAGGAGGGCGACTGGAGCGCCACTCTGACCCCTACCGTCGGAATGCTACGACACGCGGCGGCTCTCGCGCCGTATGCATAACTGATAGCAACGGGTAGGACGCGTCAAAGAGTGTGCCGTTCCTTTTTTATTTTTTCCGAAATCGAACTCTATTCGAATGGAATCGAACACTACTAAAAATCGCAAACTGCTGTTAGTGTCGTACGCATAGCAGCAAGAAGATGGCTACGGCAAAAACTTGCCCGCCCAAGAAAAGTCCCCGGAAAAGATGTCCCAGAAAGAAATGTCCCCGACTGTCAGCGCTATTCCGGCTGCCGGCGATATGCAGACTGCTGTATTATCTTTTGCACTCCAGAACTAGCTAATTCTTAAAATATGAAGGCCTGAAATAATTATTCCTGACTGCTGCCGCCGTTTACCCTTTTCAGTCATAGACTTACATTGCGGCTATGGAATATCCAGGTATAATTATTGCAGTAGACAAATATCGGTATCCGTTCTAATGAAATAGAACACAAAAACTTTGACCAGATATACTTTTCGTTTTCTTGTATTTGCTTTGCATTTTCCTGCTTTGTATATTAAAAGTCGACTGTGCAGCCGATGCTTCGGATAATTGTCGCTGTGTGACAGTAAGATCTCGAGTCTAGTGACGACGAAACAGACACACACAGACAGAGTTTGGAGACATATGTGTCTGTTTCCGGTCGTCCCTAGTCTCCGGGTCTTACTGTCATTAATTACACTCACCAGCTGACTTGTTTTTATCAATTCCTTCACTGGGTCGTCGTCACCAGAAACTCCATATATACATATACAAGGAAAAAATATAGCCGGAGCTCTTTCGAGCTCTTACAAACATATACATATACAATATATAGCCTCGTGTATACTTGCACAACCTTTGTTTCCATACGCATTAAGAAATAGTTAGACGTCACTTTGAACGAGGCGGACATATGATAGCTGATTCCAAATCTAAATAGTCGAGAAGTTCGCTCAGAGGTCCCAGGAAAGAGCAACTATTTGGGTATTGAACCACAAAACAGTTTGTGTTTCTTTTAGATATCCCGTTATTATTGTTCAACTATCTTCAATTGTAACGGCGAGCGTTTTGTTAAGTCCCCATTGAATTCGATGAGCACCCTGCGAATTAATCTTTGCCACGTTCTTGTTAAGCCTGATTTTTCTCAGAATGAAATTTATACTTTTACTGGTGCACCCCCAGTGCACCAGAGAAGTACATTAAACACCCTAACAAACAGCGTCATTCGCGACATACACGCGTTCTGCATATATACATCGTGCCGTGCATTGTACACATGTTTCAGCGACTTTTTTAGAAAGAATTTGTCGATCCTTTTGACTTGTTTTCTATCCGGAAAACAGATGATAAACGATCACGCCACACCAAGTTAGCCAGCGTAGACTGAGTGTCGTCTGCTTGGGAGCGGCCGTGTGTTGAAAAGGTCGCCGCTAGCGGCGCTGACACACAAGATTGCTGCGCCACCTCGCCCAGCGCAACAGGCCTATGGCACTTGAAAGCTATCTACAAGTGTGAGCGATGAGGTGATCCAGGATGGGATATTTACATGAGGAGTTCGGTGATATTCGATCAAAGCGGAGCAATGCTTAACATCTACATCTGACTAAGTAACCCACACATGGTCAAAAATTGGATGACATTATCAAACGGTACAAGAGAAGTGACACCCAGTAGAAGGGCTGGGAGCTATGCCATCGCGTTCACAGCTGTCCACAAGAACCATAAGAGCAAGATGGGCTATTTGTGGACACGAATGGCCTGGAAAATGCCATATGACGGCATGACTGTTCCGACATGACGTCCACGGGTGATTGACCCTCGTGCAAGGAGTTGTGCTTTTAGTAGTGCAGCCGCTTTCAGCGGCTTGTGAGAACAGAGGCGGTGCAGTTGTCAAGGTAAGTTGTCAGGCTCCGGTGTCGACGACTTTAGCAACGCCAAGTCAGCGGTCACATCTGCTATGGCTCAAGTGCGACTAGGAACGGCTCTTCAATTCTTTGAGGACAATGGTGTTGAGCTGCAGCCTCTACATGTTGCCGACATTTTGCTGAGCTTAAATCGATGTGCAACCAAGTATATCTGCAAGCAAGCACTAATTCTGGGTGTTTTTTCCAATAAAGCACTATTGTTTTTTTTATTTCCTCGGTATTCGATAATATGGACGATTCGCTTTATGATTTTGATGATTTTGATGGGGATGATGATTTTGGTGGGGACGAAAATGTCCATATTAACGAGGCACAACTGTAGTTGCTCATTCCTGACCGACTGCTGTCATTCCAATGCACGCAGAGTAATGATATTAATGGAGGTCAGCGCCCTCTCCCTTTTGCCGCCGAAACCAGTTTTGCCAGTCCCTGCGGAGAACTGGGAATACAAGGAGCGGCCGAGCCAGGAGCAATGTTTCCCCTAAGCCGTTCCGTCACTTCTTGCGGCGTACTGTATACATTCGATTTCCGTGGTAATTATGACTCTCTTGCTGTGAGTGCATTGTGTTCATACTTAATGCGTGTGAAGATGTGTGCGGACCGACTGCTGTCATTCCAATGCACGCGCGGTAACGATAGTAGTGGAATTCAGCGTTGTCTCCCTTTTGCCGCCGAAACCAGTTTTTTTAGTCCCTGCGGAGAACTGGGAATACAAGGAGCGGCCGAGCCAGGAGCAATGTTTCCCCTAAGCCGTTCCGTCACTTCTTGCGGCGTACTGTATACATTCGATTTCCGTGGTAATTATGACTCTCTTGCTGTGAGTGCATTGTGTTCATACTTAATGCGTGTGAAGATGTGTGCGGACCGACTGCTGTCATTCCAATGCACGCGCGGTAACGATAGTAGTGGAATTCAGCGTTGTCTCCCTTTTGCCGCCGAAACCAGTTTTTTTAGTCCCTGCGGAGAACTGGGAATACAAGGAGCGGCCGAGCCAGGAGCAATGTTTCCCCTAAGCCGTTCCGTCACTTCTTGCGGCGTACTGTATACATTCGATTTCCGTGGTAATTATGACTCTCTTGCTGTGAGTGCATTGTGTTCATACTTAATGCGTGTGAAGATGTGTGCGGACCGACTGCTGTCATTCCAATGCACGCGCGGTAACGATAGTAGTGGAATTCAGCGTTGTCTCCCTTTTGCCGCCGAAACCAGTTTTTTTAGTCCCTGCGGAGAACTGGGAATACAAGGAGCGGCCGAGCCAGGAGCAATGTTTCCCCTAAGCCGTTCCGTCACTTCTTGCGGCGTACTGTATACATTCGATTTCCGTGGTAATTATGACTCTCTTGCTGTGAGTGCATTGTGTTCATACTTAATGCGTGTGAAGATGTGTGCGGACCGACTGCTGTCATTCCAATGCACGCGCGGTAACGATAGTAGTGGAATTCAGCGTTGTCTCCCTTTTGCCGCCGAAACCAGTTTTTTTAGTCCCTGCGGAGAACTGGGAATACAAGGAGCGGCCGAGCCAGGAGCAATGTTTCCCCTAAGCCGTTCCGTCACTTCTTGCGGCGTACTGTATACATTCGGTTTCCGTAGTAATTATGACTCTCTTGCTGTGAGTGCATTGTGTTCATACTTAATGCGTGTGAAGATGTGTGCGGACCGACTGCTGTCATTCCAATGCACGCGCGGTAACGATAGTAGTGGAATTCAGCGTTGTCTCCCTTTTGCCGCCGAAACCAGTTTTTTTAGTCCCTGCGGAGAACTGGGAATACAAGGAGCGGCCGAGCCAGGAGCAATGTTTCCCCTAAGCCGTTCCGTCACTTCTTGCGGCGTACTGTATACATTCGGTTTCCGTAGTAATTATGACTCTCTTGCTGTGAATGCATTGTGTTCATACTTAATGCGTGTGAAGATGTGTGCGGACCGACTGCTGTCATTCCAATGCACGCGCGGTAACGATAGTAGTGGAATTCAGCGTTGTCTCCCTTTTGCCGCCGAAACCAGTTTTTTTAGTCCCTGCGGAGAACTGGGAATACAAGGAGCGGCCGAGCCAGGAGCAATGTTTCCCCTAAGCCGTTCCGTCACTTCTTGCGGCGTACTGTATACATTCGGTTTCCGTAGTAATTATGACTCTCTTGCTGTGAGTGCATTGTGTTCATACTTAATGCGTGTGAAGATGTGTGCGGACCGACTGCTGTCATTCCAATGCACGCGCGGTAACGATAGTAGTGAAGTCAGCGTTGTCTCCCTTTTGCCGCCGAAACCAGTTTTTTTAGTCCCTGCGGAGAACTGGGAATACAAGGAGCGGCCGAGCCAGGAGCAATGTTTCCCCTAAGCCGTTCCGTCACTTCTTGCGGCGTACTGTATACATTCGGTTTCCGTAGTAATTATGACTCTCTTGCTGTGAGTGCATTGTGTTCATACTTAATGCGTGTGAAGATGTGTGCGGACCGACTGCTGTCATTCCAATGCACGCGCGGTAACGATAGTAGTGGAATTCAGCGTTGTCTCCCTTTTGCCGCCGAAACCAGTTTTTTTAGTCCCTGCGGAGAACTGGGAATACAAGGAGCGGCCGAGCCAGGAGCAATGTTTCCCCTAAGCCGTTCCGTCACTTCTTGCGGCGTACTGTATACATTCGGTTTCCGTAGTAATTATGACTCTCTTGCTGTGAGTGCATTGTGTTCATACTTAATGCGTGTGAAGATGTGTGCGGACCGACTGCTGTCATTCCAATGCACGCGCGGTAACGATAGTAGTGGAATTCAGCGTTGTCTCCCTTTTGCCGCCGAAACCAGTTTTTTTAGTCCCTGCGGAGAACTGGGAATACAAGGAGCGGCCGAGCCAGGAGCAATGTTTCCCCTAAGCCGTTCCGTCACTTCTTGCGGCGTACTGTATACATTCGGTTTCCGTAGTAATTATGACTCTCTTGCTGTGAGTGCATTGTGTTCATACTTAATGCGTGTGAAGATGTGTGCGGACCGACTGCTGTCATTCCAATGCACGCGCGGTAACGATAGTAGTGGAATTCAGCGTTGTCTCCCTTTTGCCGCCGAAACCAGTTTTTTTAGTCCCTGCGGAGAACTGGGAATACAAGGAGCGGCCGAGCCAGGAGCAATGTTTCCCCTAAGCCGTTCCGTCACTTCTTGCGGCGTACTGTATACATTCGGTTTCCGTAGTAATTATGACTCTCTTGCTGTGAGTGCATTGTGTTCATACTTAATGCGTGTGAAGATGTGTGCGGACCGACTGCTGTCATTCCAATGCACGCGCGGTAACGATAGTAGTGGAATTCAGCGTTGTCTCCCTTTTGCCGCCGAAACCAGTTTTTTTAGTCCCTGCGGAGAACTGGGAATACAAGGAGCGGCCGAGCCAGGAGCAATGTTTCCCCTAAGCCGTTCCGTCACTTCTTGCGGCGTACTGTATACATTCGGTTTCCGTAGTAATTATGACTCTCTTGCTGTGAGTGCATTGTGTTCATACTTAATGCGTGTGAAGATGTGTGCGGACCGACTGCTGTCATTCCAATGCACGCGCGGTAACGATAGTAGTGGAATTCAGCGTTGTCTCCCTTTTGCCGCCGAAACCAGTTTTTTTAGTCCCTGCGGAGAACTGGGAATACAAGGAGCGGCCGAGCCAGGAGCAATGTTTCCCCTAAGCCGTTCCGTCACTTCTTGCGGCGTACTGTATACATTCGGTTTCCGTAGTAATTATGACTCTCTTGCTGTGAGTGCATTGTGTTCATACTTAATGCGTGTGAAGATGTGTGCGGACCGACTGCTGTCATTCCAATGCACGCGCGGTAACGATAGTAGTGGAATTCAGCGTTGTCTCCCTTTTGCCGCCGAAACCAGTTTTTTTAGTCCCTGCGGAGAACTGGGAATACAAGGAGCGGCCGAGCCAGGAGCAATGTTTCCCCTAAGCCGTTCCGTCACTTCTTGCGGCGTACTGTATACATTCGGTTTCCGTAGTAATTATGACTCTCTTGCTGTGAGTGCATTGTGTTCATACTTAATGCGTGTGAAGATGTGTGCGGACCGACTGCTGTCATTCCAATGCACGCGCGGTAACGATAGTAGTGGAATTCAGCGTTGTCTCCCTTTTGCCGCCGAAACCAGTTTTTTTAGTCCCTGCGGAGAACTGGGAATACAAGGAGCGGCCGAGCCAGGAGCAATGTTTCCCCTAAGCCGTTCCGTCACTTCTTGCGGCGTACTGTATACATTCGGTTTCCGTAGTAATTATGACTCTCTTGCTGTGAGTGCATTGTGTTCATACTTAATGCGTGTGAAGATGTGTGCGGACCGACTGCTGTCATTCCAATGCACGCGCGGTAACGATAGTAGTGGAATTCAGCGTTGTCTCCCTTTTGCCGCCGAAACCAGTTTTTTTAGTCCCTGCGGAGAACTGGGAATACAAGGAGCGGCCGAGCCAGGAGCAATGTTTCCCCTAAGCCGTTCCGTCACTTCTTGCGGCGTACTGTATACATTCGGTTTCCGTAGTAATTATGACTCTCTTGCTGTGAGTGCATTGTGTTCATACTTAATGCGTGTGAAGATGTGTGCGGACCGACTGCTGTCATTCCAATGCACGCGCGGTAACGATAGTAGTGGAATTCAGCGTTGTCTCCCTTTTGCCGCCGAAACCAGTTTTTTTAGTCCCTGCGGAGAACTGGGAATACAAGGAGCGGCCGAGCCAGGAGCAATGTTTCCCCTAAGCCGTTCCGTCACTTCTTGCGGCGTACTGTATACATTCGGTTTCCGTAGTAATTATGACTCTCTTGCTGTGAGTGCATTGTGTTCATACTTAATGCGTGTGAAGATGTGTGCGGACCGACTGCTGTCATTCCAATGCACGCGCGGTAACGATAGTAGTGGAATTCAGCGTTGTCTCCCTTTTGCCGCCGAAACCAGTTTTTTTAGTCCCTGCGGAGAACTGGGAATACAAGGAGCGGCCGAGCCAGGAGCAATGTTTCCCCTAAGCCGTTCCGTCACTTCTTGCGGCGTACTGTATACATTCGGTTTCCGTAGTAATTATGACTCTCTTGCTGTGAGTGCATTGTGTTCATACTTAATGCGTGTGAAGATGTGTGCGGACCGACTGCTGTCATTCCAATGCACGCGCGGTAACGATAGTAGTGGAATTCAGCGTTGTCTCCCTTTTGCCGCCGAAACCAGTTTTTTTAGTCCCTGCGGAGAACTGGGAATACAAGGAGCGGCCGAGCCAGGAGCAATGTTTCCCCTAAGCCGTTCCGTCACTTCTTGCGGCGTACTGTATACATTCGGTTTCCGTAGTAATTATGACTCTCTTGCTGTGAGTGCATTGTGTTCATACTTAATGCGTGTGAAGATGTGTGCGGACCGACTGCTGTCATTCCAATGCACGCGCGGTAACGATAGTAGTGCAATTCAGCGTTGCCTCCCTTTTGCCGCCGAAACCAGTTTTTTTAGTCCCTGCGGAGAACTGGGAATACAAGGAGCGGCCGAGCCAGGAGCAATGTTTCCCCTAAGCCGTTCCGTCACTTCTTGCGGCGTACTGTATACATTCGATTTCCGTAGTAATTATGACTCTCTTGCTGTGAGTGCATTGTGTTCATACTTAATGCGTGTGAAGATGTGTGCGGACCGACTGCTGTCATTCCAATGCACGCGCGGTAACGATAGTAGTGAAGGTCAGCGTTGTCGCCCTTTTGCCGCCGAAACCAGTTTTTTTAGTCCCTGCGGAGAACTGGGAATACAAGGAGCGGCCGAGCCAGGAGCAATGTTTCCCCTAAGCCGTTCCGTCACTTCTTGCGGCGTACTGTATACATTCGATTTCCGTGGTAATTATGACTCTCTTGCTGTGAGTGCATTGTGTTCATACTTAATGCGTGTGAAGATGTGTGCGGACCGACTGCTGTCATTCCAATGCACGCGCGGTAACGATAGTAGTGAAGGTCAGCGTTGTCTCCCTTTTGCCGCCGAAACCAGTTTTTTTAGTCCCTGCGGAGAACTGGGAATACAAGGAGCGGCCGAGCCAGGAGCAATGTTTCCCCTAAGCCGTTCCGTCACTTCTTGCGGCGTACTGTATACATTCGATTTCCGTAGTAATTATGACTCTCTTGCTGTGAGTGCATTGTGTTCATACTTAATGCGTGTGAAGATGTGTGCGGACCGACTGCTGTCATTCCAATGCACGCGCGGTAACGATAGTAGTGAAGGTCAGCGTTGTCTCCCTTTTGCCGCCGAAACCAGTTTTTTTAGTCCCTGCGGAGAACTGGGAATACAAGGAGCGGCCGAGCCAGGAGCAATGTTTCCCCTAAGCCGTTCCGTCACTTCTTGCGGCGTACTGTATACATTCGATTTCCGTGGTAATTATGACTCTCTTGCTGTGAGTGCATTGTGTTCATACTTAATGCGTGTGAAGATGTGTGCGGACCGACTGCTGTCATTCCAATGCACGCGCGGTAACGATAGTAGTGAAGGTCAGCGTTGTCTCCCTTTTGCCGCCGAAACCAGTTTTTTTAGTCCCTGCGGAGAACTGGGAATACAAGGAGCGGCCGAGCCAGGAGCAATGTTTCCCCTAAGCCGTTCCGTCACTTCTTGCGGCGTACTGTATACATTCGATTTCCGTGGTAATTATGACTCTCTTGCTGTGAGTGCATTGTGTTCATACTTAATGCGTGTGAAGATGTGTGCGGACCGACTGCTGTCATTCCAATGCACGCGCGGTAACGATAGTAGTGAAGGTCAGCGTTGTCTCCCTTTTGCCGCCGAAACCAGTTTTTTTAGTCCCTGCGGAGAACTGGGAATACAAGGAGCGGCCGAGCCAGGAGCAATGTTTCCCCTAAGCCGTTCCGTCACTTCTTGCGGCGTACTGTATACATTCGATTTCCGTGGTAATTATGACTCTCTCGCTGTGAGTGCATTGTGTTCATACTTAATGCGTGTGAAGATGTGTGCGGACCGACTGCTGTCATTCCAATGCACGCGCGGTAACGATAGTAGTGGAATTCAGCGTTGTCTCCCTTTTGCCGCCGAAACCAGTTTTTTTAGTCCCTGCGGAGAACTGGGAATACAAGGAGCGGCCGAGCCAGGAGCAATGTTTCCCCTAAGCCGTTCCGTCACTTCTTGCGGCGTACTGTATACATTCGGTTTCCGTAGTAATTATGACTCTCTTGCTGTGAGTGCATTGTGTTCATACTTAATGCGTGTGAAGATGTGTGCGGACCGACTGCTGTCATTCCAATGCACGCGCGGTAACGATAGTAGTGGAATTCAGCGTTGTCTCCCTTTTGCCGCCGAAACCAGTTTTTTTAGTCCCTGCGGAGAACTGGGAATACAAGGAGCGGCCGAGCCAGGAGCAATGTTTCCCCTAAGCCGTTCCGTCACTTCTTGCGGCGTACTGTATACATTCGGTTTCCGTAGTAATTATGACTCTCTTGCTGTGAGTGCATTGTGTTCATACTTAATGCGTGTGAAGATGTGTGCGGACCGACTGCTGTCATTCCAATGCACGCGCGGTAACGATAGTAGTGGAATTCAGCGTTGTCTCCCTTTTGCCGCCGAAACCAGTTTTTTTAGTCCCTGCGGAGAACTGGGAATACAAGGAGCGGCCGAGCCAGGAGCAATGTTTCCCCTAAGCCGTTCCGTCACTTCTTGCGGCGTACTGTATACATTCGGTTTCCGTAGTAATTATGACTCTCTTGCTGTGAGTGCATTGTGTTCATACTTAATGCGTGTGAAGATGTGTGCGGACCGACTGCTGTCATTCCAATGCACGCGCGGTAACGATAGTAGTGGAATTCAGCGTTGTGTCCCTTTTGCCGCCGAAACCAGTTTTTTTAGTCCCTGCGGAGAACTGGGAATACAAGGAGCGGCCGACCCAGGAGCAATGTTTCCCCTAAGCCGTTCCGTCACTTCTTGCGGCGTACTGTATACATTCGGTTTCCGTAGTAATTATGACTCTCTTGCTGTGAGTGCATTGTGTTCATACTTAATGCGTGTGAAGATGTGTGCGGACCGACTGCTGTCATTCCAATGCACGCGCGGTAACGATAGCAGTGCAATTCAGCGTTGCCTCCCTTTTGCCGCCGAAACCAGTTTTTTTAGTCCCTCCGGAGAACTGGGAATACAAGGAGCGGCCGAGCCAGGAGCAATGTTTCCCCTAAGCCGTTCCGTCACTTCTTGCGGCGTACTGTATACATTCGGTTTCCGTAGTAATTATGACTCTCTTGCTGTGAGTGCATTGTGTTCATACTTAATGCGTGTGAAGATGTGTGCGGACCGACTGCTGTCATTCCAATGCACGCGCGGTAACGATAGTAGTGCAATTCAGCGTTGCCTCCCTTTTGCCGCCGAAACCAGTTTTTTTAGTCCCTCCGGAGAACTGGGAATACAAGGAGCGGCCGAGCCAGGAGCAATGTTTCCCCTAAGCCGTTCCGTCACTTCTTGCGGCGTACTGTATACATTCGATTTGCGTAGTAATTATGACTGCGTCAAAGATCTTTTTGACGTCGCCATCGTTCAGTGAAATGAGGCGTGCCAACTCGTTCAGTGCGAGGGTGTTCCACTTAGTACAGATTCTGTGGCAACACTCGTGGCCCCTGATAACCTGAACAATCTGCTCGTCAACCTCGCCAGAGAAAGCGATCGTTCAAAGACGCACCACTTCCAGTGAAGTGTTCACTGTAAGAGCCTTCGCAAACTGTACCAGGGTCACTTCTATCAGGTCGTTCCAGGAGATATCGAGCTCAGGAAGCGTATGGTTTGACTCCAGAGCTTGTTCTAGATGCCTTGCACCTGCGTCTGTCAACCTGTTCCCTCGAAGTTGAGGCTTCTGGAGAGTAACGTTCACTTTTAGAGCCTGAGCAAACTGAACCACATCACTTTCCGCCACACCACAGTTCGAGCGTTCTTATTGTCCCGTTCGTCTTCAAGGCATCAGAAATGTGGGGCATACTACGAGCACTATCATTAGATTCATTTATTTTCAAATTCTCGATACAACTGTTCTCTCTGAGCGCAATCGCGATAATTTCCAATACATCGTCAGGCATGTGGTAGAGAAAGAGGTCCTTCAGGTATCTGTTGCATTTTACAATTTCCGCCAGATGCACAGCAGCAGCTTTCTTGAAGCTGTAATCACGAAACTTGCAGAGACGTCAAGTGGTCGCACTGCTGAAGTGCTTTCAAAAGGAGCTTCATCCCCTCTTTCCTGACGTCACAGATTTCAACTGCGGTGACCTCTTGAGTCCTTCCGAGAGCCGTGACGCGGACTCGATATCGAGCTTGAGGTAGCGTCCTTCAAAATGCTCTAGCATGGTGTCGGGTCTGATGCCCTCAAGAAACACGTTGTGATGTGCCCTTAGCTCTCAGGTGGCTGCTTTGACGCTTTTAATGTTAGAGCCGTGTGCAAGGGCAAGTTTAAGGGCCGTCGGGAAGTGGACAAATAGGCTTGTTTCGTACAGATCTATTCCTCGTATGCAGGGGTGTTGTTTCACGAACCAGCACATCAGGAACAGAGAGTCCAGCAACGCAACCTCAGAGAAGGTGCCATCATTTGACGGTATTCGAGAGACATTCAGCTCTCCTGGCTTGGCGGAATAAAAATGCTAAAAACACAAGGACGACGGACACACAGTTAGCGCACTAACAACCATTTATATTTTTCGACAACAACCGTTCCTTAGAAGAGCTCACAAATTCCCTTTCCTTCGTCGTCAACCCAATGGAAGCGCTGCTGACTCACTTGTCACCCCCATCCGCTATCAAAAAAGCTTCCCAGATTTCGCGTTCCCTGCTATCGGAGAACCTGGCCTTTATCTGCGTGTCACCCAACAAAGGCAGACAACCACAATCCCTCACATGTAAAAAAAGATTACCAGGACATGCAGATAGATTATACTTGTGCTCTCGAAACGGGTGGCTCGAAAAGTAGTCTCGTGCTTCTCCAGCGCTGTTAAATGCCATGTTGTTCTGTAAAGAGAAGTAGGTAGAGTTGGAGCGGGGGCAGACAACGACAGTTTGCAGTTTAGTTGTGTGAAAGTTGTCAGAGCCATGATGTTTGCGAAAGAGTTTTGCGAACGAGACACCTAGAGATTCAAAGAGCCCATTCTGTTTCTTCCCCCACACACGCGTCATGCATGTTCGTTGTGGCATTCGTCGCACTCGTGGTATTACTCGAAATCCAAGCTTTCAATCACATGCAGAAGTCCATCTCGCAACTGGCACAGCAGAGAACAACGTCACACGGTCACAGTTCAAACAACTGAACGGCAACAAGTTGGCAACAAAACGGCAAAAAAATTTCCTATGGTGAAAAATTCATAAAAGTGTTCTCACACAACGGCAAAAACTCTCTGAAGGTGAATACCCTTAATTTTCCGACGTGTAGATTTTTAAATATAATTTTTGACACGTTACGCGAGACACCCTGTATGTGGACCACGACCTACTAGATTATAGCGACCATGTCGAGGGCACCTGGTCCCAGCGCCGCATTTGGAAGCTAGCGGTGGTACTACTCATCGGTTCTCTTATTGCTTCCTCAATTTCTGCAATACTTCGTACTTCAGCTTGCCTTGGTATTTCTGTACAAGCGGTGGATATTCCACACAAGATATGTTTCATTCTAAGGTTGATTACCATCAGCATTCTACGCATTTTCATAGGAGCCGTTGCTATCGTCTGCTACGGTAGTCCTACTTCTGCTTCTACGCGTTCAAAATTCAAATTTCCATTATCCAATCGTAATGTAGATCTCCCGAGCGGATGAGTAGCGCCCCTGTAGCGGACTGTGCGGACGGGCTCCTCATTTGGATGGTCGATTATGACATGGTCATTATAATATCTAGCAGGTTGTGAACATAGGTGTGGGGTACGGGTAGGTGTGGGGATTAACCAGCTCAGCATTACTCCTCCTTATTTTGCAACGTCTGCAACCTGGGTCGTGGACTCTTGGACATCCCGCTCTCGTCTTCTGCGCCTTTTGTCTTTCCGTCAAGCTTCCGAGCGCTGCATTTGGAAGCTAGCGGTGGTGCTACTCATCGGTTCTCTTATTGCTTCCTCAATTTCTGCAATACTTCGTACTTCAGCTTGCCTTAGTTTTTTCTTGTACAAGCAGTGAATGTCCTACTGGATCCTTCTTTTTAAGTTGATTAACACATACGGGGAGATATATTTATTAGAAGAATGAAAAAAAAAACTGGGAGGACGAAACACAGCATGTTATATTAGACAGCAAAAAAAAGAAAATGCGTGCTCCTTACTACGAGTTCAAAGGAGAAGAAGTAGTAGAAAGACACAAGGACGGCAAACTGTAAAATACGAAGCGACGCCGTGCTAAACTATGCGATAACCTCATAACTTCGGTTTCTCGTTTCCTGTTGTTGTACTTTCCGTTACATTCCTCATTCAAATTAGGGAGAAGAAAGAAAAAAGGGTGTGGAAAAGGGGTAACTTCTATAGTTGCCACCTAGGTCAAAAGAACATATCATATAGGGTGTAAAAAGGGGTAGGAGCTCATATCCTCCGAACGCCCAATTCCACCGACGTCCCAAATTAACCAATTTTCCCCGAAAAAATATTTTGAGGTTCTGGGCTTTCGGTTGATCTGGGCAGGCGGGTGACAGTGACCCATATCCCCCAAATGCTCTTTTCATCCAAGCGTCCAGAACTACCGAAAGCGGGATACTTAAAAGGGCACGCATTCCCCGTTTTTCAGGGAGAGGAGGAAGGGTGGGCGGTTCCCAAGTGTGCGGGAATCCAATGTACAGCTGGAAGCAGAGTTAACTGGAACGCCACTTCGACTGGCGGAGCTAAAGTCGAGAAGAGAGCGACCCTAGCGGCTCTTACGAGAAATAAGGGCAAATAGTGTTTCGACTGTCCCACTTGTGCTGCGGGGGTGTCCGCCTTGCCATGAGCTGTTGACTCGGCATTGCCCGCGGCTATGTTTTTTCATTGCGGTGTTTCTTTGTGTTTGCGGCGATTATGTGAAGGTGTATTCCGGCCGATATGCGATATGCCGGGATGCGATGCCTTTATCTCATTGATACACGCTCCTCATTCGGTGCTCGAAATGTTCTGTGGCGTGATGTACGCGGTCCGCTGAATTTTATAGCTTCTTTTGTTGCCGTGCTTAATAATTCTCCTTAGAGATGTAACAGATATGACTGGCATAAAAATGAGAGCTGATGCACGAAATCTATATTAAAGAAGCCTGAGCTTGGGTGGGTAGGTGGTGGTGGTGGTGACGAAAAACCGGCTTGGGTGGGTAGAAATGACACGACACTCGGTGTGTAAAATTAAGATCGCGTTCAAGAAGCGATCTGAACAGAGAGATATTTCGAAAATGAATTTTATTCGTATGCACGTTGCTGATGGGAGAAGCACTAGCTTCGGAAGCTCAAGGAGGTCCGCGTCATGAGGCACGGAAAAAGAACATGGTGGAAATGGTATTGTAGCAGCCCCAGCGGTGCCAGCGTCATCTTCGATCAGCATCTCGCGCCCGCGTAGCCGCCGAAAATAAATCAGTTGGGCTCTCGCCGTCAAACCAGACGGTTCTCTTTGTCTCTCCTTGAGTTCCAACAACTGGTGACCCGAACGTTCCGTGACCGAACATTCTAGAACCTTGGCCCGTGCAACGCAATGCCTCTCGGGGACACGCAAGCCAGCTCTGCTCCATCCCCGACGTCTTGACTGGCTGCCGTCGCGGAGAAGCTGCCCCCGTATTTTGAACGCAACCTAGCTGTACATTAAAGGGACTCTGACCAGAAGTTCGACAAATATTTCGTTTGCATCTATTACGAAGGTATAATATGCCCCCAAGCCACACGCGAAATAGTTGCGAAAACCGGCTTCGTTTTCCCCCCTAAACTCGCGCAATCGGGGCCGAAATCTAGCCTCTTTGCAGTGGACATCCGCCAATTTCCGTGTGCGTGACGAAATCACGAGGGCCACGTTTCATTGGGTGCCCGAACCGGAAGTTCTGTTGTTAGTGAGTTTGTGAGAGCGCCGGCATCCGTCCGGAAAGCGATCTTCAATATGGACGTCGAAGGCACAAATGCGGAGACTTCGAGCCCGGAACTTCTTTCTGACCTTTCTGCGATCGAGAAGAAAATTCTGCGTGCTGAACAGCTTGGTAGGCTTTCGAAACGTCGCCGATGCCGCGAATGCGAGACGAAGTTAGAGCTCTACGAACATCAGTTACAGATGAAGCAAACAGCATGAGTCGCCTGTCTTCAGGTAAGCGATGAGCTTTTTAACGCACACTGTGATCGAACATGTAAACGTTCTCAGAAATTTCGTGTTCTGGTATCTATTGCGCACTTGCTGTTCATGGTGCCGGTGTGGCTGGTGTGTCATAATGCCGAAGGAGATCGAATGCTTGTGCTGCAAGGAGCTCGAAAACGCTGCCGAATGACTGCAGTATGAGTGCATTACAACCCACAAAGATTTCCAACTTCTATTCTTCAATGTGACTGTCCTGAAGGTCGTATATTGAACTCCGTGGGCAGCGCGAACCTATGAGCGACTATATTCACAAGTAAGTCACATGTGTCCTTGTCGAACGATGTTAAAATTTGGGCGCCCAAAACTGGTTTGGTCCTGCAATAAAGTCGTTAAAAACTCCAGTACAGGGCGCAGTACATAAAAAGGCTATACAGTACACGACTCTGAACTGGAGAAAACCAATATAGGCAATTTTGTAATTGTCAGTCCGCTGTGTCCTGAGTCACGTTTTTATGGATTGCCCTGTGCATAAGGTTTTAGCGTAGGTTTTTAGCGATATTGAGTGTTCTTGATTGTCGATTCAGTGAAAAGTAAAACAATTTTGGGTTCTAAAAGAACACATCATGTGTAGTAATGTACAAGGTGTGGGCAGGTAAACTGCAGTTACTCTCAGGTACATGTAGAAACGACATTGCACACACACTGTACTGTAACCGGTTACCTATTTGCCTAAACTATATTTTATGTACATCTGTGTAGACGATGCAGATACACTGCGTATCGCCAGTTTGCAAGCTGAGTATGGCACAAGCTTGGAAAAAACAAGATCATGGTCATCCCAGCCTGTGCAGTGAAGAGCGTCTGGCAAGCCTTTCCCACAGAAAATGCCACAGGCTTCAAGTACCCAAGATCCTAACTGGGGGTACCTCTTCGCACAGCTCGTCTATCACATTTAAAATAATTCAGTATCTGTATTTAGGATGATCTATAGCTCTCAGGATGATGCATGGTTCATGAGTTCAACATCTTGTGTTGAAACACAACACTAGTCCTTTTTAATGAGTCTTGCGGAACCATAGATGAGCACTCCTATCGTGACATTGTGTACCATTGCTACAGTGAACAATTTCTTGAGCAAGACTAATGAACGAACAAAAAATAGAGTCTTGTGCTTGTCTTCCAAATATGTATGTTCCTTGTAACTTCCGTATTTGTTAAGTGACCCATGTTGATGTCCCCCTCATGTAATGCCTGCAGTGGCCTTTGAGATATATTCATAAATAAATAAATATCAAAACCGGAAAAAGATGTAACACGTATCCTCTCTTTGTGTGAATGATACATAGACATTCTCAGAAGATTTGTACATAGTCACACTTTGCCTCATTTTGCATAAAGCCTAGTCCCACCTCTTACATCATCTCCACATATTCAATCTCCAAAGCAGTACAAGGCTAAAGTAATCAGCTACTACATAAAAAGAAGGAGGGGAGGAAAACAAATACTGGCACATCTAAAATTCGAAGAAACCCTGGTACTTTCACAGGGCTACTCACGGCTCAGTGCTGGATCAGATCCCGATGGAAAACAGCTTTTCTGAGCCTCAGTGATAGATTCCCTTGATTGCACTGACTGTGAGGCACATCTCATTGGCTTGGTGGCAAGTGGGCTTGCGTCTGATAGTAAGATTTGGAAGAAAGGGAGCAAGGAACATCTCTCTACGGTCTTAAGAAGGATATCAATGTTACCTGTCAAGGTACAGCATTTCATGTTGCTTTCAGTAAGTACAACACTACTCATAGCAGTTACCATTCGTGTTGGGAAAGCATGCTGAAGTTAGCTCAGGCAGTGCATCCAGAACTGTGAATCGGGTTCATAGAGAGCACCTGGTGAGAGGGACAGCAACAGTGTCCAGTAAAGACTCTCCAGGAATTTTGTGCAGGTTTGGGAGACACAGCTTTTAAGTCTTGATGGAAAGCAGGACTTCTGGTAGATGAATTCTTGTTATTTATAACCAGGTACCCATGTTCTAGTAATCTAGAAAAAGCCTTGGCTCTCTTGGAGGAAATTGCTAATGAATCTGAGTGTCTTTTGAGGAAACAGGTTGTAACTGCCTTTCTGTCCACCCTTCTTAGTTGCCCTAGTAAAAGCAAATATGTAATGCTGTACACCATATCTGATGCTAGCACACTAATTGCTTTGAGTGTTCTCAGGCTTCTGAAATGGAGCTACGTCTACATACGCTGTGCCATGTCGGCAAGAACATAAATCAGACTGCCTTTACTTTTTAAACTGGCCCTTCAGTGCTTCATGTGACTGCAAGAATGGCACCCCCAAAACAATAGGCAACAAGAATGATTTCTGCAATGTATTGAGCTTTGTAAAACAACAACTTTATTTGAAAATATATTCCAAAAGCCGGGTGAAAACCTCGTAATGTAGCGTACTTTACTGCAAACACCGCTCAACACAACGAATAAAAACAGAGCGTAAACGTTTTGTCGCCTATCCGGGTGGCATCATCAGTACAACAGAGGCCAAAGATGAGCACATCAGCCTATCTAAGAGGGAATCTTACACATCCGATAGGGGGCCACGGTATGTATTACAGGGTGAAGCATCACGCCTGATAAAGCAGGATTCTAAGAACTTTCTAGGGCACCATCGCTAGTCATGAGCAAAGGTTACTGCACCATCAAAATATATGTCCCTTAGGACAGCAGTGGTAGACTGATTCGGTCCTGTTTAGTTAAGCTAAGCATTAGTAGCCCTGGCAACTGGCTCTTGTAGTCTTGTCCCACGTCTTTTGTCTATCTCGCCAATGTAGGTTGCATCACATTCTATGCACACAACTTGATATGCACAGTCAAAATGCCTGATGGGCACAGTGCCCTCCCAATAGCGTATGAAATACGCTGAATGAAAGGAATGCGGACCACCAATTTGACTCCTTTGATGTTGTTTTTGATTGTTCTCTGTTGGAGGGATGATGCCACCTGGATAAGCAATGAAACGTTTACTCTCTTTATTCTTAATTGTTGTGTTAAGCCAGTGTTCTGAGTAAAGCATTTTACATTATGAACTTTGTTTGAATGATGATTAGTGGCGAGCTTCATACCTTGGGCCACTACTCTAACAATTGCTTGTGCTAGTGTGGCGAAATGGAATAACGAGCCTTGTAGAAAATTTACTTGGCAATATATTTATTTATCTCTCATAGGTTGAAGAACCCAGTGTGGTGTTACATAACGGAGTGGCACGTAATCATAGTAATCATACAACACCGATCACCAAAAGGCCTTGCTTTTGACTAGATTAAAATGTGAAGCGATTGTAATATAACAAATGCTGCATGGTGGCGATATGATAGGTTCTCCTCACGAGTTGTCGCCACAGTTACGGTTAGTTGAGAAACTGCATATCCAGGTAGCAGGATCAAATTTTAATTAGGCTACTTTGGCCAACACGCGAGCGTAGAGCACAGTGTCAAAAGCCCTTACAAAATAAAAAGAATACTACATCTACGTGGACCCAGAAATCAAGACAGTTTGAAATGCTGTGAACGAATTCCACTACGTTAGTTTTGCCTGAATACCCTTTTCTAAAGCCATGCTGGAATTTAAAAAAAGAAATTGACAGAGTCAACTTGGTTGACAACGTGGTAGTACATGATGTGCTCCATTAGTTTACAGGGAACCCTAAAAAGTGGAGCTGGTTAATAGATAGAAGGAGCATAGTTGTCACCTCTTCTGAAGACAGGAATAAGCTTGAGACCTATGTCCTCGACTCGCACACATACTAAGAACCTTTGACACAGATTAACGTATCTTCATTCCAGCTCTTTCACTTTCAGATGTTCATCTCTGTTGAGTGGTCTGTCATTCTTGTAATACAGATTGGAATTGAAATGCAGGTGCATAAGGGATGCTCTGAAAGAAAAGTGTTTGGTTTTAGTCCTCTTAATGTTTCTGAAAACGAAAACAAACTTCACGGTGACTATTCTTCTGAAATGAGCAATTCCAGGATGACAGCAAAAAAATATATCTTGCCATATCATTATATCCACCTGGCACTTCAATTGAATAATGGCAGTTGAAGATGACGATGATTCAATTTAATGACGCATAAGCAACTCGGGCTAGAGTGCGCCAAAACCATGGTAAAACTGTGACTTGTTAAATATCAGACGATTATACTAAAATAATATACTTTGTTGGTTGGTAAATTGAGATATAGACAAAAACATGATATGATAAAAATAAGCAATTGAAGAAAAGGCAATTGTTGGCTTTGTGTGACTGATGTCGAGTTTGCCACACTACGTGTTGAGTAATAATGTACACTGATACGCTGTAGCATATAAAGTACAATCATACACACGCTCAATATGTGGTGGATATGTGAAACCAATATACACATACTTACATTTCAAACTTTCTTGAAAAAGGCAGTCCAAGTCTGTCCAAGTCAGGATTTGCCAGACTCTATACAAAGCCAGTAAGCACAGTGTGGAATGACTGATTCATCTTTCGAAGGCAGAGGTGCAGCTACCACGACGCTTCGTCATCTCAATGCTTCGGAGCGGCATAGCCTAGTAAGAAGCCATCAGAAGGATCTCATAACGATAACTTGGTTGAAAAAGTGGAGGGTTCTGTGGGATACGTAAGAAAGCATACGCGTTACACAACAGCTACGAGAATGATCGACTGCACCTGCATGGTTTTCAGTACGTAGACTTGGAACTGAAAAATAAATGTGCTAACCTTGTTGATACTACTTTTCCGTCAGGACCACACGAGAGCACATTTGTTTTTTTTAGTTGAAGATATCATCAGGTCCCCATGCTCCTTTGAGATGCAGCAGACAGAAGTTCGCGGAGGCGAGTGACTGCCGTTGCGGTTCGTCGCTTCGCAGCAGATCAAGAACAGTACACCGCAACGATAGGTGAAACGTTCAGAATATGGCGACCAACTCCAATACCAACCCAATGACTCGAACAAAGAGGATGAACCGGGAGTCACACAAGTTCGCAGTTCGCAAGCTCGGCATACGGCATCCATTACAGCTGACCGGATACGGAAGCATATATCGAACGCCGTGTACAGATTGAAAAGAAAATCGTAGAAACTGTTGCAGGTGATAAATGCAGGATATACTTTTCTTTTTGAGGCTCTGTAACAAAAACATATTAACGTAGAAATGCCATTTCATGAAGGAAATTGACAGATATTGCGTGACCACGTGACGCGTTTGAGCCAATTGTGGGTGTTGCGAGTGGCCCCCGTGTTGACGTCATCTTGTTGGTGGGCCGGGGTGGATATTCTAGATAAACGTATGTTTTCTCGGTTTGACGCTAGGCGTGCTGCACTCGGATGAAGTCGAATGTTTAAAATTCGAGTTTAGAGAAACCGTGGGGTTTCAATGCGTGAATTTTCGCATGGAGAGTCCTTGTTGGGTGCTTTATCGACTACAAGTACGAAAGAGCTCCCACAGTTTCTGGTCAGAGTCCCTTTAAAAATTATCAGTTGGGCTCTCGCCGTCAAACCAGCCGGTTCTGTTTGTCTCTCCTTGAGTTCCAACAACTGGTGACTCGAACGTTCCGTGACCGAACATTCTAGAACCTTGGCCCGTGCAACGCAATGCCTCTTGGGGACCCACAAGCCAGCTCAGCTCCATCCCCGACGTCTTGACTGGCTGCCGTCGCGGAGAAGCTGCCCCCGTATTTCGACCGCAACCTAGCTGTACATTAAAAATTATCAGTTGGGCTCTCGCCGTCAAACCAGACGGTTCTCTTTGTCTCTTCTTGAGTTCCAACAGTATGTTTTGTATCTGGAAAATATAGAGGGACGGCGGAAAACACAGAAACCTCAAGCACCTAAATCTGAGGAGATTGACAGCTCAGACGATATGTTGGTTTCATGCGTTCATGCTGCTTGAAACCTTTTTTCTAGGGGTTGTTTCAGCCGGCTAATAGCGTATTTTCTGAACGTCTGAACTGTATTAACAAAAAGAATAAAGTAAAGTAAAGTAAAAGGAGGAGGTCCCTTTTGTAAGCTTTTTCGGCACTTGTGCCATGGGCGCTTTGTTACTATTCGCGTTCCACTATGATGACCTACACAGTGCCTGGGCCCCAATCACTCACATCGAAAATATCTCTCTGTTGGGTCCGGATCACTTCTTGAACGCGATCGACATCAATAATACATTTCCTTGTGAAACTTCACTTCTGAGTCAGTTGCAGGAAGTATATTCGATTCCCGCGCACCCAAGAACCGCTCACCCTTCCTCCTCTCCCTGACAAACGGGAAAAGCGTGTCCTTTCAGGTATCCCGCTTTCGGTGGTTCTGGGCGCTCGGATGAAAAGAGCATTTGGAGGATATGAGTCACTGCCACCCGAATGCCCAGATCAACCGAAAGCCCAGAACCTCCGAACATTTTTTCGGATGAAATGAGCTTTTGGTTGAATTGGTACGTCGGTGGAAATGGGCATTTGGAGGATATGGGGCCTAACCGTAAAAAGCGGTGGTAAACGAAATTATCACTTATCGAGATTGCTACAGAAAAGTGTACGCCCCCGTAGCTCACCGAATCAGAAGCGGGAAAACGTGCTATGCGTTGAAGTTCTGTTTTGAGAGCGAGGTAGGAGATAGAACTTTGCAACCTTTTAGGCACGACATATAGTGACAACTATATTAACCTCTAAAAGGTGTAACCGCTCCAACCATTTCTCTAAGAGTGTAGGGAGAAAAATTAACGGTCTCCCTTGTGGTGCAACGACGGATAACATATCAACTTGGAAGAAAATGCTGGGATAATTTTAATTTGGCAGTTTATGCTTTGTAGGTTTGGGTCAAATGTAGGAGCATAACTGCAATGAGTTATCATATAATGCTGAAGGAGAGGACAACGCCCTGTGGTGTTTGACTTAAGAATAACTATTTTGCTGACACAATGTGTTTTTGGTCCCCCTCCTTCCCTGAAATCAGCAACTTTCTCAAGGGAGTGCACCGCTCGAACGGTGTATCTCCCTGGGCGCAGACAAAAGCTCACCGGACAAACGCTTACGCCCGTAACATTAAGGGCGAACATAAGGTCACCGTTTTACTTGCTTCTTGTTTTCCAGCTGCCTTATTTATTGCGTTGGCCACTAATAAAAATATTTAAGACAGGTCAATCAAAGCCTCCTACATATTTGACACGTTGAGGAGTGGGTCAGTTCATGTAAAATATGCACGCCCTAGATTGATCATGGTGAAGTCATGAGAGACATGAGAGACTCTTTCGAGGCTGGCGAGGTGAATGCTCTCCTGACCTAATCTTTTTCAGCCTTCACGGGTGCATATTCTACATGAGCCGGCCCACACGCCAACGTGTGACGACGACGACGTTGATCTGTACAGACGTTCGCTCATTCTGCTCCTGCTGCTATACTAAGCCTAACTTCGCTTGCCTGGGGTTTGACTTCTCGTAGTCCACCCCAGGGTTCTTCACGATGTCCGCCGCACTGTCCTGCGCTAAGCTAAGCACCGTAAGGCCCCCAAAGGACCATGCTTTCAACTTCACCGTGCCCGACGAGGCTTCCGTAGATGGCGTCATGGATGCCGTCTGTGACCTGGTAGGTCACGACAATGTACACTCCATTCAACACCAGGGTGGTCTGTCTTTCCAAGTTCTTGCCAAAAATAGGCGAGCCCGTGATACTCTTCTCGAAGCCGCAAAGGTGGTGTATGAAGACAAGGAAGTCCCTCTTGACCCAGTTTCAAGCTCAAGGATCACGTATTTGACAGTCAAAAGGTTACCAGAATACGTGTCGGATGACGCACTTGTGCGGGCCCTTGCACCGTATGGAATAGTGAAGGATCTTTCGTTCCCGGTCTACAAACACCGCCCAACTATACGCAACGGAATCCGAGTAGTCAAGTTCGATATGAGGAAGCCGGTCCCAAACTTCCTTCTGGTTGGGTTGGACCGTGCTATGGTAGACTACAAAGGGTTAAAGAAAGTGTGCGGTAGGTGTGGCTCGGAAGGCCACTTCCGAGGCGACTGTAAGGTATCACGCTGTGAGAGATGCGGAGTCTTTGGTCATCCAACTGTGGGCTGCCGAGCCCCCTGTCTTCGATGTGGTCAGAGCCATGCCACAGTCGACTGCGTCCTGCGTCGGTCCTATTCCTCAGCAGCGAAAGGGGAACACTCAAGGCCCAAGACCCCGTCTCCCGATAATAGAGGTCGTGCCCGTGCTCTTGTGGACAGTGTTGCTGGCTTCCCAGTTTTGGAACCGGCAGTGCCTGATACCGGAGATCATGCCCACGATACTGCTGCTACAGCTACCCCTACTTTTGTGGATAGCGTTTCCGACTTCCCGGCTTTGGCATCGGCGGCTGGGGTGACGGACAATGCTGTTTCTCCTAAGTCGGTACCTGATTCTGTGGGCTTGGACACGTCATGCACTCACAAGCTGCCCGACATCACAGTGCCAGTAATTGCGGCTGGCGGTCTTCCCCAGCTCAGTGGCTCTGAAGCAGGCACGGAAGAAAACTGCAATCTGTTGGGCCCAGAGGCCTGGCCAGTGCTTGATGATGACGGGATGGATGATTCTTCAACGTCCCTCTTCTCCATCGCGAGTTCGGACGTCGATGAGAACTCCTCTGAGCCTCGAGCCGCAAAACATCAGCATTTGTCTTCGTCTGGGGACGCGGCTGCTGCTCCCATGCCGAAGCGTAAGAAGTGTGGTCGGACGAAGTCACGTACGGGCTCCCCGCCTAGCGTCCACATGCCGCCTGCGTCTGACGGCGAATCATGATGAGTGTATCCAGCTCTTTCATCCTCACTGTTATGGCTCTCCGCGTCATGTCCTTAAATGTCCAAGGGTTCCGGTCGCCCGCCAAACAGGTCTCCGTTATTCAGTTCGCTCGCAGCCTGAGCTGCGATCTACTTTTCTTGCAAGAAACGCACTTCACAAGGTATGCTGACGTCTTTGGCTTTACCGCGAGGTGCAACGTTCGCGCGTTTTTCAGCTTCGGGACTGTACATCGGAGTGGTGTGGGCGTTGTGGTTCTCAACCCGAGCCTAGAATCTCATTGCTTTGCGAGGCATGATGCGGAAGGTCGCGCCCTGCGCTTCGACTTCATTATCCAGGGGAAGAAGCTATCGTTCATCACCGTGTATGCTCCATCCCGCACAAGTGACACCAACACCTTCTTTTATCACCTCCGTACGAGTTTCATACCACCTAGTGGTGCCGTCCTGTGTGGTGACTTTAACTGTGTGGTGGATTCTGACTGTGACGTTCGTGGCCCCGGGCGCGGACGCCCAACTTGGAACGCGCGTGAGCTCCGTCGGTTGCTGCAAGAGCACCGTCTGCGCGACGCCTGGACGATGGTGCATGGGGATACATTCGTGGCAACGTGGTCACGTGCAGGCTCTGCGTCCCGTCTGGACCGTTTCTACATACCTGGGGACCTTCAGCCGTACGTTACTGGCTGCAGCGTAATCAGCACTGCCCAGCTCGGCGCTCATGTTAGTGATCATCATGCTGTGATCTTGATTCTAGATGTTTCACAGCTTCCCGGCAGCACTGGGCATGCAGTGCGTTGGCGTCTCGACTCTTCGCTTCTCCATGACGACTATGTTGTTTCGGAGATCAAGGGTAAAATCGCAGAGTACCTAGCAAGTCGGTCGCCAACTCCAACAGAGTGGGATGAGTTCAAAGTCTGGGTGCGCGACCTCTTTCAGACGTGGGGACGCCGGAAAGCGCGGGCGCGAACAGCCATGCTTGCGCGTTTAGCTGCCAAAATACGTATTGTGAGCAGAGGAGCGCCGTTTACACCCATGATGGAGGAGTATCTCGCGACGCTGCAGCACCGCTACCGTCTACTGCTTCAAGATTCTTCTGGACGGGCGCGACAAAATTACTTCAGGTCTCAGGCGCTTGCTGGCCCTGGCGTGGTCCGGTACCTGGATTCCGTGCGCCGCACCGAACAGCGTGAGCTTCCTCGTTTCCGAAGACCAGACGGCAGTGTGACTGAAGACCCTGGGGAGGTGCTCGCCGGCTTTGAAAACTTTTTTCGGAACTTGTACACTGACGAGTCTGTCAGCAGTTCGCGAAGCTCATTCTTCGAGGGCCTTCCGGTCCTTCCCCGGATCGACCACGACGCTTTAGAACATCCTCTGCGTTTGGAAGAGCTGGACATGGCGGTCCGATGTGCGGCAGTTGGCAAGAGTCCAGGACCTGATGGGCTTTCTTCCGAATTCTATGCTACGTTTTGGCCTTGCATTCGGGAGTTCCTCTTCGACGTTGTTCGAAGGGCTTTCGAAGGTGCCGACTTCCCGGAGTCGTTTGGTTATGGACATATAGTCTTGCTCCCGAAGACAAGCGGCGACCTTGGTAGTCCCGAACACTGGAGGCCAATAACGCTGCTGAACAGCGATTACAAGATAGTGACTTCCGTATTGACCAATAGAATCCAAAATGCTCTCCCGGCAGTAATCCACCATTCTCAGACTTGTTCAGTGCCAGGCCGCACGATGTACACCGCGCTGTCAGGGCTGAGAGACGCACTGAGCTACGCCACTCCACGTGTACCGGATGGTTGCTTACTTTCACTTGACCAGAAGAAAGCATTCGACCGTGTGGTGCATAGTTACATGTTCGCTGTCCTCAGAGAGTACGGGTTCCCTGGATGGCTCATCAGTGCCATCGCCAAGCTGTACCGCAATCATCGCAGCAGCCTGTACATGATGCAGCAGTTGTCTAGGGAGTTCCCAGTCTCCAGGGGCGTACGGCAGGGCTGCCCACTCTCTCCAGCTCTGTTCACCTTGGCAATTGATCCCCTGTTATGGAACATTGAGACCAACCCGTGCATTCGCGGTTTTCCGCTTCCCAGATCCGGGGAATGGAAGGTCAGTGCGTACGCTGATGACATCACGGTTCTTCTGCGGGATGCAAGCTCTGCGTCTGAGGTCCTTCGAGTCTACGAGTCCTATGCTGCACTTTCCGGTGGGATGCTCAACTTCGCCAAGACCAAGTTGATGCCACTCGGGAGCTTTTCTCCGTATTCATCACTGCCTTTCCAGTTCAGCGCGTCACTAAAAATACTGGGCATTGTGTTCGACTGCCGCGGCCCAAAGGTCGATAACTGGTTCAGGGCGCTGGAGGAGCTCCAGACGAAGTGTGATGCGACACAGGCATTTGACCTGTCGTACTGTGAACGATCGTTCCTCGCACGTACTGTCTTACCGGGACGCTTGTGGCATCTTAGTCACGTTTCTATTGCCCCACGTGCAGTCGTCGTTCGGGTGCACTCTTGCCTCTTGTCATTGTTCTGGAGAAAGCGGAGAGGCCCTGTCCTACGGACCATGCTGGCATTTACGAATTCTAAGGGCGGGATGAGCATTCCAGATATCGGGCTTATGAATCGGGGCATCGCTCTCAGCACCACGTTGCGAATTGTGCACGCTGAGGAAGACTCGCCGGCGAAAGTGCTGCTCACCTACTGGGTGGAACTCCTCGGGCCAAACCCTGTCAGTGGTTCACGGGCGGTAACACCATTGGGGTTTCACGCCGCGGTTCATACGTACTACCAACAGCTCTCGCCCCTTGTTCCTGATGGCAGCCTCGTTGCGGCTTCCCCCTCTTCGATGGCTGGTGCGCTGTTGCTGGACTCCGTGTCAGCGAGCGAGAGCCTTCGAGTGCGTGTTGAGCAGGCGTCAAACATAGCATGGACGGTGTTTACATGGCTCCCTGGATTTCTGCGGGACACCATGTGGTCTTTCGCGTGGGGCGTGCAACCCACACGGGACCGCCTGTACTCGTGGCACGTAACAGCGACAGATTTGTGCCCTTACTGCAGTGAACGTGAGACAAACATGCACGTGTTGTTTGCCTGCCGCATTGCTCGCGTCTTTTGGAACCTTGTCCGACGAAGCACGAACATAGTATGCCCAGTGCGCTTTAACCAACGTCACCCACACCGCCTTAGTGTACTTCTCACAGCTTGCGGCGCGGTTGTGCTTTGGGAGGCTCGTTGTAAGGCAGTCGCGCAACGTCGTCGAGATGTGCCCATTTTTTGCTTGGTGCGGAGAGCGCGCATACTGCTCACTACTGAGTTGCAGCGGGAACTGTTCGCTATTGGAGATGACAGGTTTCTTCGCCGATGGCGCTTCCATCCGTCGCTTTCAGCCCGAGGTGGCTGCGTTACGATCAAGGGCACGCCGCCGTGAACTATATCATATCATTTCATCGATCACCATGTTGTAAATAACCGTTGTACATAATCGTTGCGTCATCCTGCAGCCCCTGAACATGTGACCATACCTGTCTCATACCTGTCTCATTAAATTTTCCTATAACAATAGATAAAATACACTCCTTATATAACATTGTCAGTCTCGACGGGTGCGCCGCGTCGCCAAGTGAGAACTGGCCCCTAGTACGCTCAGGATCATTGTTATTGAGAATATGATATTGTCCTCTTTCCAGTAGAACTGTTCTTTTTCGAGATTTGCGCACGTCTTTCCGTGACAATCTGGATGCATACAATAGGAAGCCTACCAGAAGGCAGAAAATCATGACGCCGAACTATAAGAAGGCCGAAAAATCATAAGGCCGAAAGTCAAAAGGCCGAAAATCTCATGGCCGAAAATGAAAAGGCCAAAGAGATAGAAGACACTGAATGCGACTGTTCTTGTTATACGATTATAAAAAAGTTTCCTGGCTCTTGTATCAGAAATCGAATAATTGGAATGCGTAGCATTTGGTGCTCGGCTAGCTAGACTGACTAGAGAAAAAAAATCTACAACATGTGTATTACAAAAAGAAAGTGCCTCGTGGGTGAATACAAGTAAATGAGAACAATCGCTTGATCTGCAGAATAAGCTTAAACCCAGTAATGACCATTGTTAATTTACCCCTGCATAGGATCTCTATGACAAGATCTGTAGGATTTTTTTCTTTTTTGCTTCGCCTGCAACCTTCTGTACCGTTCTATTTCAAGAACTGTAGAATGCCCACGCTTGTCCCCTGACACAGGAGCACATATATAATTTCTTCCAGAATGGTCATCAGTTGTCCCAGGTCATTGGCTACTCACCCTACTTATCGAAAGCCCCAACAATTTGGTGCGGTTTTGAGCTGATGATAGGGAATTGGTTTTAGGAATGACCTAGGTTGAAGTTGTTGTTGAAAATGGGATGAGAATGGGAAATGTCATCGCATAGCTTGTAATTTTTCATTTTAACTTACTGACATTGTGTACAATAAATGCATACAATAACACAATGGCTACTTTTCCTTTTTGTTTTCCCGTTAGTGATCGAAAGCACGTTATTAACGCGAAGTTCGGTGAAATAATTTATTTGCTGTATTAATTCACAACCAGTTTATCCTACTTAATTTGTAGAGCTAATTTTTTATCGCCGTTGGAAGAACAGTTTTCGTATCTTGGGTTCCTTATTTTTCGGCCTTTCGATAATTCGGTTTTCTGACTTATCGGCCTTCTGATTGTTCGGTGTTTTGATTTTTCGGCCTTTTGATTTTAGGCCTTCTGATAATTCAGCCTTTTGAGTTTCGGCCTTATGACTGCCACCCTATACGATAACTCATAGAAAAAGACTCCACTGTTCTGTGAACCAATAAATGTATCGTTCGGCAAAATGGTTGATGGCCAGAGTGTTACGCAGTAAAGGTGGGTTTTCAGACTGCATGTGTTGTTATCGCTGCACGGCGTACAGTTGTGCAGGCGTACGGGATACGATGTAAATGCAGTCGTACAGAAAATCGAAAGAGAAATAAACGAACGCAATGTCTGCTGCTTAGTACAATTTATTGCCCTCAAAAGTTCCCGCCACCCATGAACATATTGGTAAAAGAGAATACCAGGGTCTTATATTTCATATACGTGCAATTGATCATTTCGTAGTTGAGGGATGCCAGTCAGCCATGTTGTTTACCCAATGGTATGGGTGCATTTCGAACAGCCGCTTGCCACTGTGCAACTCTTTCCAGGGCAGGTGCTACCCCCAATACAAAGGCATAACGAGAGATCGGCGCATTTCGAACACCCGCTTGCCAATGTGCAACTTTTGGTAGGGCAATCGGTAACACCCAGAAGACAAGCGCAGAGCTCAACGACAAGGTCACGACCTGCAAAGGTAAACGTCCTCACAATGATGGCTATACGGTAACATCGTTAATAATTGCAAAAGTCCTTACGTTCAAGCTCGTGTCCTTCAGGTGCAGCTTCACTGGCGACAAATCCACCTTAAAAAGAAAGGTAAATTTTGAAGATCTCGCACTCTCAAGTTCCCCCCAAACTTGGATCGCACCAGATGAGCTGCGTCACGCGCTTCCGACAGCTTGTTACGCGCCCTGAGCACCTGTTCACGTGACTACCTCATCTCTCTAAACGTGTTACCGAATGACGAGGAAAGCCTTCGTGTAGAAAACTTTCAGCTGTCTTAGGGCGAAGGACATGTTCAAGGAAAAGGAAAGGATAGGGGGTGTGTATACCGGCGTTTTTCAGTCACTTCGCCATAAGTTCCAACCGAGCTAAAGCTGAATTATCCTGGAGCGATCCGCTAGGGGTAAAAGACGGGGACAAAAACCGTAGTTCGGAACCCGCCAATGTTTCCAACACCGTGTGTTCTTTTCAGTGGTTTACACAGAATTCCAAGCGTGGAGGGGTGTTGCAAAAAAAGGGTGGAGTTGCGTCATTATCATAGTTACGTTATTATAACAGATCATCACTGACATGTATCTAACCCAGAAATCGTAAGGCCACACCCTGTAGAGGCTACACTTGGGGGGGGGGGTTAGTGGTGTGGGGGATTTGGATAAATTACTGGGTCTTGTACTATCCTAGGACATCTCTTCTGGCTATAGCAGAATAATTGTGGGTTGGAAGCTACCGCAGCTATCAAAATGGAGCTTTGGCTTGGTCAAACTTTCACAACATCCTATATTAGATCCCATATTAGTGTTACCAAAGAGGAGGATGAAGACAACAGCGAAACGTAGAGGCGTCATTGTGTCCACGAAGAGATCGTTGAAACTTTCCTGGAGAAAATGAATAAAAGAGCTTGTTTGTTTGAAGTCCTCAGAAATAGTTTTGGTAGAAACCTCACTTCATCCGATACAGCCATGTGTAGTTTGAAAGAATGTGAAAAACGATGAAAGAAATAATGAACTCGTATGTGTTTGTCCTAGACATGTGTTCCAGCCTGAGAACATCAATTGTCTCGTGTGAAAAATGAGTTGCGAGTTACGCATTTAAGGTTAGGCTTCTAAAACGTTGACGTTGACGCTGAAAATACGCTTTTCGGCTCTTGTGCTTTTCTGATGATAAATGGATGCTATTACAAGAGTCTTTTTTTTTTCAACGCCGTCGTTTTCCAGAGTCATCTTTGAGTCGAGATATTTTGATGGATGGGCAAACAGACGTCTTATCATATCACAAACGTAGTACAGTCAACCCTCGATTTATGAACACCCTCGGTTCCCCGAAAAATTGTTCATAAATTGAGGGATTCATAAATCGAAAATTCCGTTCAGTGAGTACTATCGAGCAAATGGAACAGTATTTCAGAGATGGCATTGTGTTTATAATGCAATATGTTGTTTAATTTTGCTTTGGACCATGCCTTCCGCTGTGTCAATCTTGGAAAGAGATGTCAGCACATTCGCACTCAAGTGGTCCCGGATTTCCTCTGGGATTTTTAACCTATGTTTATTAATCTCCGGGTGACAGCGGACACCTTATTCATCAATTGCGGCCAGGAACACTTCTGCAAAAACCGTTTGTTGTTCGGATTTCGAGGGGTTAAGAACTAGGGGTGCAATTCCTGGAAGACGTTTTGTCTGTTCAGGCGCCATTGATAAGGGCACGAATAATCCCTTCGAAGGTTTCTGTTGGCCTCGGAACGATCCGTTCATAAATTGAGGGCAAAAACGCTGGGAACTCCTAGTTGGTTCCAAGAAATTCCATTCATCATTCGAATATCGAGGTTCATAAAACGAGGGAAAAATGCATGTAAAAAGTTCCTCGTGGTAAAGGTTCCTCGTGCTAGTGTTCATAAAACGAGGGAATTCATAAATCGAAGGTTCATAAATCGAGGGTTGACTGTATATGGTTAGAACTGTGCCAAAGCAGCCGTGGTTATGAAGTGATTAGATGTACTCAGTTGCGTTACCCCACATAATAGTCAACGCAAAGCACTGCAAACGGACAACCATGCTAGTCCAGTACAGGAAATGATCAAGAGCGGTTATCTCTCAAAGTGCTTACCTGTATAGGTAGGATATTTCAGATGTGTGTAGACTATAGGAACTGCCTGGCTTTTATAGGACACTCCATACAGGCGTACGTGATTCTTTTGTCCTCCATAAATCTCTGGTTGTGAACCGTTTCAGTAAGCTTTTAATGAGATTTCTGAAAAGTCTTCGACGAGAATTGACTTTCCAGTGAGTACCTTCTACATGGCATTTCCTTTGTAGCCACGCGTTCACAACCACGTGTGCACGTGGAATATAAAAACTAAAACAAAATTCGACATCAACCGTAAACAAGATGACAAGGTTATGGCCATGAACGAGACAGGGATTCAGATTATACAGAGCGTGGTGTGCTGCATGGATTCGCAGAATATGCAATGAACACGTACACGGGGATGTATCTATTAGAAGAAAAAAAAAGGAAGGATGAAACACAGCCACGTGAACGCAGCATGTTACATTAGACAGAAAAAAAAAAGACGCGTGTTGCTTACTACGTATTCCAAGGAAAAGAAGAAGTAGAAAGAGACAAGGATGGCAAAGTGTAAAATACGAAGTGACGCCGTGCAAAATTATGCGATAACGCCATAACTGCGGTTTTTGTTTCCTGTTGTTGTACTTTCCGATGCATTCCCCATTCAAATTAGGGAGAAGAAAGAAAAAAAGGATGTGAAAAGAGGGTAACTTCTATAGCTGACAGTGAAGTCAACATGGCGTCTAATAAAGGGTGACGCCTAAACACGTCGAGACTGACCAGCGTTATGTTAGGGTAGCCTTTTACGTATTTGATGCGTTGCGGAGTGGGTCAGTCCATGTAGAATATGCACACCTCGGGATTGACCAAGCTCAGGTCAGGAGAGCCTGTTATGTATTTGTTATAGGAAAATTTAATGAGACAGGTATGAGACAGGTATGGTCACATGTTCAGGGGCTGCAGGATGACGCAACGATTATGTACAGCATGGGTACCGATGACGCAATGGTTATTTACAACATGGTGATCGATGAAATGATATAGTTCACGGCGGCGTGCCCTTGATCGTAACGCAGCCACCTCGGGCTGAAAGCGACGGATGGAAGCGCCATCGACGAAGAAACCTGTCATCTCCAATAGCGAACAGTTCCCGCTGCAACTCAGTAGTGAGCAGTATGCGCGCTCTCCGCACCAAGCAAAAAATGGGCACATCTCGACGACGTTGCGCGACTGCCTTACAACGAGCCTCCCAAAGCACAACCGCGCCGCAAGCTGTGAGAAGTACACTAAGGCGGTGTGGGTGACGTTGGTTAAAGCGCACTGGGCATACTATGTTCGTGCTTCGTCGGACAAGGTTCCAAAAGACGCGAGCAATGCGGCAGGCAAACAACACGTGCATGTTTGTCTCACGTTCACTGCAGTAAGGGCACAAATCTGTCGCTGTTACGTGCCACGAGTACAGGCGGTCCCGTGTGGGTTGCACGCCCCACGCGAAAGACCACATGGTGTCCCGCAGAAATCCAGGGAGCCATGTAAACACCGTCCATGCTATGTTTGACGCCTGCTCAACACGCACTCGAAGGCTCTCGCTCGCTGACACGGAGTCCAGCAACAGCGCACCAGCCATCGAAGAGGGGGAAGCCGCAACGAGGCTGCCATCAGGAACAAGGGGTGAGAGCTGTTGGTAGTACGTATGAACCGCGGCGTGAAACCCCAATGGTGCTACCGCCCGTGAACCACTGACAGGGTTTGGCCCGAGGAGTTCCACCCAGTAGGTGAGCAGCACTTTCGCCGGCGAGTCTTCCTCAGCGTGCACAATTCGCAACGTGGTGCTGAGAGCGATGCCCCGATTCATAAGCCCGATATCTGGAAGGCTCATCCCGCCCTTAGAATTCGTAAATGCCAGCATGGTCCGTAGGACAGGGCCTCTCCGCTTTCTCCAGAACAATGACAAGAGGCAAGAGTGCACCCGAACGACGACTGCACGTGGGGCAATAGAAACGTGACTAAGATGCCACAAGCGTCCCGGTAAGACAGTACGTGCGAGGAACGATCGTTCACAGTACGACAGGTCAAATGCCTGTGTCGCATCACACTTCGTCTGGAGCTCCTCCAGCGCCCTGAACCAGTTATCGACCTTTGGGCCGCGGCAGTCGAACACAATGCCCAGTATTTTTAGTGACGCGCTGAACTGGAAAGGCAGTGATGAATACGGAGAAAAGCTCCCGAGTGGCATCAACTTGGTCTTGGCGAAGTTGAGCATCCCACCGGAAAGTGCAGCATAGGACTCGTAGACTCGAAGGACCTCAGACGCAGAGCTTGCATCCCGCAGAAGAACCGTGATGTCATCAGCGTACGCACTGACCTTCCATTCCCCGGATCTGGGAAGCGGAAAACCGCGAATGCACGTGTTGGTCTCAATGTTCCATAACAGGGGATCAATTGCCAAGGTGAACAGAGCTGGAGAGAGTGGGCAGCCTTGCCGTACGCCCCTGGAGACTGGGAACTCCCTAGACAACTGCTGCATCATGTACAGGCTGCTGCGATGATTGCGGTACAGCTTGGCGATGGCACTGATGAGCCATCCAGGGAACCCGTACTCTCTGAGGACAGCGAACATGTAACTATGCACCACACGGTCGAATGCTTTCTTCTGGTCAAGTGAAAGTAAGCAACCATCCGGTACACGTGGAGTGGCGTAGCTCAGTGCATCTCTCAGCCCTGACAGCGCGGTGTACATCGTGCGGCCTGGCACTGAACAAGTCTGAGAATGGTGGATTACTGCCGGGAGAGCATTTTGGATTCTATTGGTCAATACGGAAGTCACTATCTTGTAATCGCTGTTCAGCAGCGTTATTGGCCTCCAGTGTTCAGGACTACCAAGGTCGCCGCTTGTCTTCGGGAGCAAGACTATATGTCCATAACCAAACGACTCCGGGAAGTCGGCACCTTCGAAAGCCCTTCGAACAACGTCGAAGAGGAACTCCCGAATGCAAGGCCAAAACGTAGCATAGAATTCGGAAGAAAGCCCATCAGGTCCTGGACTCTTGCCAACTGCCGCACATCGGACCGCCATGTCCAGCTCTTCCAAACTTAGAGGATGTTCTAAAGCGTCGTGGTCGATCCGGGGAAGGACCGGAAGGCCCTCGAAGAATGAGCTTCGCGAACTGCTGACAGACTCGTCAGTGTACAAGTTCCGAAAAAAGTTTTCAAAGCCGGCGAGCACCTCCCCGGGGTCTTCAGTCACACTGCCGTCTGGTCTTCGGAAACTAGGAAGCTCACGCTGTTCGGTGCGGCGCACGGAATCCAGGTACCGGACCACGCCAGGGCCAGCAAGCGCCTGAGACCTGAAGTAATTTTGTCGCGCCCGTACAGAAGAATCTTGAAGCAGTAGACGGTAGCGGTGCTGCAGCGTCGCGAGATACTCCTCCATCATGGGTGTCAACGGCGCTCCTCTGCTCACAATACGTATTTTGGCAGCTAAACGCGCAAGCAATGCTGTTCGCGCCCGCGCTTTCCGGCGTCCCCACGTCTGAAAGAGGTCGCGCACCCAGACTTTGAACACATCCCACTCTGCTGGAGTTGGCGACCGACTTGCTAGGTACTCTGCGATTTTACCCTTGATCTCCGAAACAACATAGTCGTCATGGAGAAGCGAAGAGTCGAGACGCCAACGCACTGCATGCCCAGTGCTGCCGGGAAGCTGTGACACATCTAGAATCAAGATCACAGCATGATGATCACTAACATGAGCGCCGAGCTGGGCAGTGCTGATTACGCTGCAGCCAGTAACGTACGGCTGAAGGTCCCCAGGTATGTAGAAACGGTCCAGACGGGACGCAGAGCCTGCACGTGACCACGTTGCCACGAATGTATCCCCATGCACCATCGTCCAGGCGTCGCGCAGACGGTGCTCTTGCAGCAACCGACGGAGCTCACGCGCGTTCCAAGTTGGGCGTCCGCGCCCGGGGCCACGAACGTCACAGTCAGAATCCACCACACAGTTAAAGCCACCACACAGGACGGCACCACTAGGTGGTATGAAACTCGTACGGAGGTGATAAAAGAAGGTGTTGGTGTCACTTGTGCGGGATGGAGCATACACGGTGATGAACGATAGCTTCTTCCCCTGGATAATGAAGTCGAAGCGCAGGGCGCGACCTTCCGCATCATGCCTCGCAAAGCAATGAGATTCTAGGCTCGGGTTGAGAACCACAACGCCCACACCACTCCGATGTACAGTCCCGAAGCTGAAAAACGCGCGAACGTTGCACCTCGCAGTAAAGCCAAAGACGTCAGCATACCTTGTGAAGTGCGTTTCTTGCAAGAAAAGTAGATCGCAGCTCAGGCTGCGAGCGAACTGAATAACGGAGACCTGTTTGGCGGGCGACCGGAGCCCTTGGACATTTAAGGACATGACGCGGAGAGCCATAACAGTGAGGATGAAAGAGCTGGATACACTCATCATGATTCGCCGTCAGACGCAGGCGGCATGTGGACGCTAGGCGGGGAGCCCGTACGTGACTTCGTCCGACCACACTTCTTACGCTTCGGCATGGGAGCAGCAGCCGCGTCCCCAGACGAAGACAAATGCTGATGTTTTGCGGCTCGAGGCTCAGAGGAGTTCTCATCGACGTCCGAACTCGCGATGGAGTAGAGGGACGTTGAAGAATCATCCATCCCGTCATCATCAAGCACTGGCCAGGCCTCTGGGCCCAACAGATTGCAGTTTTCTTCCGTGCCTGCTTCAGAGCCACTGAGCTGGGGAAGACCAACAGCCGCAATTACTGGCACTGTGATGTCGGGCAGCTTGTGAGTGCATGACGTGTCCAAGCCCACAGAATCAGGTACCGACTTAGGAGAAACAGCATTGTCCGTCACCCCAGCCGCCGATGCCAAAGCCGGGAAGTCGGAAACGCTATCCACAAAAGTAGGGGTAGCTGTAGCAGCAGTATCGTGGGCATGATCTCCGGTATCAGGCACTGCCGGTTCCAAAACTGGGAAGCCAGTAACACTGTCCACAAGTGCACGGGCACGACCTCTATTATCGGGAGACGGGGTCTTGGGCCTTGAGTGTTCCCCTTTCGCTGCTGAGGAATAGGACCGACGCAGAACGCAGTCGACTGTGGCATGGCTCTGACCACATCGAAGACAGGGGGCTCGGCAGCCCACAGTTGGATGACCAAAGACTCCGCATCTCTCACAGCGTGATACCTTACAGTCGCCTCGGAAGTGGCCTTCCGAGCCACACCTACCGCACACTTTCTTTAACCCTTTGTAGTCTACCATAGCACGGTCCAACCCAACCAGAAGGAAGTTTGGGACCGGCTTCCTCATATCGAACTTGACTACTCGGATTCCGTTGCGTATAGTTGGGCGGTCTTTGTAGACCGGGAACGAAAGATCCTTCACTATTCCATACGGTGCAAGGGCCCGCACAAGTGCGTCATCCGACACGTATTCTGGTAACCTTTTGACTGTCAAATACGTGATCCTTGAGCTTGAAACTGGGTCAAGAGAGACTTCCTTGTCTTCATACACCACCTTTGCGGCTTCGAGAAGAGTATCACGGGCTCGCCTATTTTTGGCAAGAACTTGGAAAGACAGACCACCCTGGTGTTGAATGGAGTGTACATTGTCGTGACCTACCAGGTCACAGACGGCATCCATGACGCCATCTACGGAAGCCTCGTCGGGCACGGTGAAGTTGAAAGCATGGTCCTTTGGGGGTCTTACGGTGCTTAGCGCGCAGGACAGTGCGGCGGACATCGTGAAGAACCCTGGGGTGGACTACGAGAAGTCAAACCCCAGGCAAGCGAAGTTAGGCTTAGTATAGCAGTAGGAGCAGAATGAGCGAACGTCTGTACAGATGGGGAATGTCTCAGTTTATGTAGAATATGCACACGTCGAGACTGACCAGCGTTATGTTAGGGGAGCCTTTGCGTTGCGGAGTGGGTCAGTTCATGTAGAATATGCACCCCTCGGGATCAGTCAGGTGAGGAGAGCCTGTCATGTATTTCACATGTTGGGAACTGTATCAGTTTATGTAGAATATGACACTGACCGACCGTTGCGGTGCGCCGCTTGCGACACCCTCTGCCGACGCCGTTTATAAACTGGCGTGCCGAGGGCCGAGGGGGCTGAGGGAGGGCTTCTTCGCACTTATATTTTCGTCTCATTGTAGCACTAGTGCGCAGTCGTACTTTATTTTGCCTGCTTGCAACGATCTTTAAAATTATTCGGACTAGGTTGTTCATGGGGTCAGTGCAAATAAAAATTGAATTTACTCACGTTGAACCCCACGGTTGCAAAATGCACACTGTTCGTAGTCGCTGTATCATGACAGCAGCAAAAACAAAATACTTTGACAATTTTTCGCAGAGCACAGACGTAACTCTGTGTAATAGCTCATTTGAATAAGTTTGTCATGCAAGTCTAAATGTGGCCAATATGTGACATGCTTTTAGACGTCTAACGGTAGACGTCCACTGCGAAACATCTCGGCCATGTCTTGAAGACCACCCCTTCTTAGCCGTCTAAATAATGTATAACGTTATGGACAGCTTCTAGACGTCTAAATTGATCAGTATCCCTAAAGTCTCAAGTTAGCCTATTTTTAGACGTATACTAGCGCACCATGTGTTACATAGGTTGTACATGGCATTCACGTCCCGGTATAAGCTCCAGAGAAGACCCCCAGCACGTGTTCATTGTAGCGACTGTGTAATCGCTGACGCAGGCTGCGAATGAGACAGTAGCTTTCACTTCCATAGAGGGTCAAGGTTGCGAGAGATTATATTTCCACAAACTGGTTGAATGCCGAAAGCGTCTCTCACGGGAGGTGCATTATTTCCTTTGCAACCACGCGTGCACAACGACGTGTGCACGTGGAATATAAAAACTAAAACAACATTCGACGTCGACGATGACAAGGTTATGGCCATGAACGAGACAGGGACCAGCTCCCGTGGCTGAGTGGTTAGCGTGCTGGCCATGTCACGTCGAGACTGGGAGGTACCCGGGTTCGAATCCCGGTGCCGGCTGTGCTGTCTGGGGTTTTTCCTGGGTTTTCCTCAGACGCTTTCAGACATATGTCGGCACAGTTCCCTTAGAAGTCGGCCCAGGACGCACATTCCCCCAGGGCGTCAGTCGTGACGTTGCCCGCATACGTGAGGCCGACAACGGCAAGCCCTATCGCTATCACCACCGCCACCACCAACGATCCAGGGATTCGGATTATACAGAGCGTGGAAACTGTTGTGATGCATGGATTTGAAGAATATGCAATTACCACGTGCGGGGAGATATATTTATCAGAACAAAGAAAAAAGGGAGGATGAAACACAGCATGTTACATTAGACAAAAAAAAAAAAAAGACGCGTGTTGCTTAGTACGTACTCCAAGGAAAAGAAGAAGTAGAAAGACAACAACAACATTATTTTTGGCTTTGGAGAGTGGGGAGGTTCATCGCCACAGGCTATACTCTACCCCATTGCTGGTGGGAATGTGGGGAATAAAATAACGAGCCCCTTCACAATAACGATCGAAGTCCGATGGTGTCCAGAAATGTCAGAAGAGCTTTGAGCGCAGAGCGTTGCTGGGCTGGATTAGGCCAGGGACCAAGCAATTTCGATAGGGAGAAGAGGCGAGAGTCCAGCTGACGAAGAGACTCGGAGAGTGTGGTTCGGGAAGGTTGGTGGTGGGAGCAATGAAGAAGAATGTGCTCCAGATCCTCAAGAACGCTTGAGACAAGTTGACTTTCACACCTGCTGTCACTGTGGTGTTCTTGAGGAAGTAGAAAGAGAAGAGGATGGCGAAGTGTAAAATACGAAGTGACGCCGTGCAAAACTATGCGATAACGCCATAACTGCGGTTTTTGTTTCCTGTTGTTGTACTTTCCGATGCATTCTCCATTCAAATCAGGGAGAAGAAAGAAAAAAGGCTGTTAAAAGGGGGTAACTTCTATAGTTTACATCGAGGTCAACATGGCGTCTAATAAAGGGTGTAAAAAGTGGTGTTACATGAAATCATTATTTATCCAAATTGCTACAGGAAAGCGTACGCCCCCGTGGCTGACCGAATCAGAAGCGGAAAACGTGCTATGCGTTGCAGTTCTGTTTTGAGAGTGAGGTAACTTTGCAACCTTTTAGGCACAAGATATAGTGACCACTATTACCTTCTAAAGGTGTAACCGCTCCACCCATTTTACTAAGAGCGTAGGGAGAAAAATTAACGGTCTCCCTTGTGGTGCAACAAGAGATAACATATCAACGTGGAAGATATTGCTGGAATAATTTTAAATTGGGAGTTTATGGTTTTCAGGTTCGGGTCAAACGTAGGAGCATAACTGCAATGAGTCATGTAATGCTAGAGGAGAGGACAACGCGCTGTGGTGTTTGACCTAACAACAACGATTTTGGCGACACAATGCGTTTTGGTCACACTCCTTCCATGAAAGCAGGCAACTTTCTCGAGGGACTGCACCGCTCGTACGGTGTATCTCCTTGGGCGCAGACAAAAGCTCGCCGCACAAACGCTTACGCTTGTAACTTTGAAGGCGAATATAAGGTCACCGTTTTACTTCCATCTTGTTTTCCAGCTGCTATATTTATTACATTGACCACTAATAAAATATTAAAGCAAGCCAATCAAAGCCTCTTACACATTTGACACGTTGGGGACAGGGTCAGTTCAAGTCGAATATGCACCCCTCGAGACTGACCAATGCTATGTCATGAGAGACGCGTTATTTACCCGTGTGGTAGTGGGTCAGTTCGTGTGGACTGTTTACCTGTGGAGACTGACCAAGATTATGTCAGGAGAGCCCTTTTTGTATTTCACACGCTGTGGAGTTGTCACGTCACGTAGGATATGCTCCCATTGAGACTGACCAAGTTTAGTTCAGTACACCCTTTTACGTATTTCACACTCTGGGCGTGCGTCTGTTCATGTAGAACATGCACCTGTCGAGACTAATCAAGGTTAGGTCAGGAGGGCCTTTTATGTAGTTCACACGTTGGGGATTGGGTCAGTTCATCTAGAACATGCACCCGCCTAGACTGACCAAGGTTAGGTCAGGAGGAGCGAGAGAGAGAGATTATGCGTTTAATGGCACAAAGGCAACGAAGACCATAGAGCGCCAAAACTATGGTGAGTGTGTGGCAGATGATTATGGGAGAGATGATGTCAGAGATAGTGTGTGTGGTGCTTCAAAGCTACTCAAAGTACTTAAAAGCTATCTACAAGTATGAGCGATGAGATGGTCCAGGATAAGAGAGACAGGAGGATGACGATAACAAGTGAGTATGGCAATTAAAAGCTATCTACAATGGTGAGCGATGAGGTATTCCAGGATGAGATATTTACATGAGGAGTTCGGTGATAGAGGATAAAAGCGGATCAACGCTGAACATCTACATCTGACAGAGTAGGAGGGCCAGTCCAGCCTTCACTCTCTAAAGCCGAAATAAAGTTGTTGTTCTACATCTGTCAAAGTAACCCACACATGGTCAAAAATTGGATGACATTATCAACCGGCACAAGATGTGTGTCACCCAGTAGGAGGGCTGGGTGGAGTCGGACATGGTATCTGTAGAATGTAGTGAAATACTGTTTGCGTTGGTGTTCGAAGTGAGGGCAGGATGCCAGTACGTGCAAGACAGTCAGGCTGTCAACGCAGTGCGCGCAAGCTGGCGGATCCTGACTTCTGAGTAGGTGGTTATGCATGGTTATGCCATGTGTGCCCAGTCCTCATTCTCGCGTAAAGAACTTCGGAGTATCTGTTGGTGTGTTACGTCCGATGCGGGGGGGGGGGGGGAACGTGTGACTGTGTGACGTGTAGCTTGTTATTTTCTTCCATGTCCCACTCGTGCTGCCAGTGTGTGTAGACGGCTCTCTTTAACACTGGCAGGATGTCTTGGTAGGGTAGTTCATTCCCAGGGAACCCAGCAGAGACAGACTGAAGAGCCTCGGGAACAAAGCTGCGTCGCAAGCGCCCGTACTCGCTTGACGAGGTTAGATCAGGAGGGCCTTTTGTGTATTTCACATGTTGGGGATTAGGTCAGTTCATGTAGAACATGCACCCGTCGAGAATAACCAAGGTTACGCCAGGAGGGCCTTTTAGGTGTTTCACACGTTGGGGATTCGGTCAGTGCACCCGTCGAGACTGACCAAGGTTAGATCAGGAGGGCCTTTTATGTATGTCACACGTTGGGGATTCGGTCAGTTCATGTAGAACATGCACCCGTCGAGACTGACAAAAGCTAGGTCAGCAGGACATTTTATGTATTTTACACGTTGGGGATTGGGTCAGTTGATGTAGAATATGCACACGTCGAGACTGACCAAGGTTAGGTCAGGATGGCCTTTTTTGTATTCCACACGTTGGGGATTGGGTCAGTTCATGTAGAATATCCACTCGTCGAGACTGACCAAGGTTAGGTCAGGAGGGCTTTTTATCTATTTCACACGTTGGGGATTCGGCCAGTTCATGTAGAATATGCACCCGTCGAGACTAACGAAGGTTAGGTCAGGAGGGCCTCTTATGTATTTCACACGTTGGGGATTGGGTCAGTTCATGTAGAATATGCACCCGTCGAGGCTTACCAAGGTTAGGTCAGGAGGGCCTTTTAGGTGTTTCACACGTTGGGGATTCGGTCAGTTCATGTAGAACATACCCCGTAGAGACTAACCAAGGTTAGGTCAGGAGGGCCTTTTATGTGTTTCACATGTTGGGGATTGGGTCAGTTGATGTAGAATATGCACCCGTCGAGACTGACCAAGGTTAGGTCAGGATGGCCTTTTATGTAGTTCACACGTTGGGGATTGGGTCAGTTCATGCACAATATGCACTCGTCGAGACTGACCAAGGTTAGGTCAGGAGGACCTTTTAGGTATTTCACACGTTGGGATTGGGTCAGTTGATGTAGAATATGCACCCGTCGAGACTGACCAAGGTTAGGTCAGGATGGCCTTTTATGTATTCCACACGTTGGGGATTGGGTCAGTTCATGTAGAATATCCACTCGTCGAGACTGACCAAGGTTAGGTCAGGAGGGCCTTTTAGGTATTTCACACGTTGGGGATTGGGTCAGTTCATGTAGAATATGCACTCGTCGAGAGTGACCAAGGTTAGGGCAGGAGGGCCTTTTAAGTATTTCACACGTTGGGGATTGGGTCAGTTCATGTACAATATGCACCCGTCAAGACTGATCAAGGTTAGGTCAGGAAAGCCTTTTAAGTATTTCACACGTTGGGGATTGGGTCAGTTCATGTACAATATGCACCCGTCAAGACTGATCAAGGTTTGGTCAGGAGGGCCTTTTATCTATTTCACACGTTGGGGATTCGGCCAGTTAATGTAGAATATGCACCCATCCAGACTGACCAAAGTTAGGTCAGGAGGGCCTCTTATGTATTTCACACGTTGGGGATTGGGTCAGTTCATGTAGAATATGCACCAGTCGAGACTGAACAAGGTTATGTATTTCACACGTTGGGGATTGGGTCAGTTCATGTAGAATATGCACCAGTCGAGACTGAACAAGGTTAGGTCAGGAGGGCTTTTTATGTATTTCACATGTTGGGGATTGGGTCAGTTCATGTAGAACATGCACCTGTGGAGACTTACCAAGGTTAGGTCAGGAGGGCCTCTTATGTATTTCACACGTTGGGGATTGGGTCAATTCATATAGAATATGCACCCGTCGAGACTGACCAAGGTTAGGTCAGGAAAGCCTTTTAAGTATTTCACACGTTGGGGATTGGGTCAGTTCATGTACAATATGCACCCGTCAAGACTGATCAAGGTTTGGTCAGGAGGGCCTTTTATCTATTTCACACGTTGGGGATTCGGCCAGTTCATGTAGAATATGCACCCATCCAGACTGACCAAAGTTAGGTCAGGAGGGCCTCTTATGTATTTCACTCGTTGGGGATTGGGTCAGTTCATGTAGAATATGCACCCGTCGAGACTGAACAAGGTTAGGTCAGGAGGGCTTTTTATGTATTTCACATGTTGGGGATTGGGTCAGTTCATGTAGAACATGCACCTGTGGAGACTACCAAGGTTAGGTCAGGAGGGCCTTATGTGTTTCGCACGTTGGGAATTGGGTCAGTTCATGCAGAACATGCACCTGTCGAGACTAACCAAATTTGGTGACGTGAAGGCACTCCTTACTTAATATTGTCAGTCTATACGGGTATATATTCCACATAAACTCAAAGACTCACCAACGTGTGAAATACATAACAGGTTCTCCTGGCCTGACCTAGGTCAGTCTCGAGGGGTGCATATTCTACATGAACCGGCCCACACCCACACTTGTGAAATAGATAAAAGGCACTCCTTACATAACATTGCCAGTCTCGACGGGTGCGCCGCGTCGCAGAGTGAGAACTGGCCCTTAGTACGCTCAGGCTCGTCGTTGTTCGGAAAATGATACTGTCGTCTTTCCAGTAGATTTATTCTTTTTCGAGATTCGCACACGCCTTTCCGTGACAATCTGGATGCATACGATAATTCCTAGAAAAAGGCTCCACTCTTCTGTGGACCGATAGACGTATCGTTAGGCAAAATGGTTGACGGCGAGAGTGTTACGCAGTAAAGTTGGGTTTTCAGACTGCATGTGTTGTTATTGGTGCATGGCGTGCAGTTGTGCAGGCGCACGGCATCCGATGTAAATGCAGAGAAATAAACGAGCGCAATGTCTGCTGTTTAGTAGAATTTATTGCCCTGAAAAGTTCCCGCCACCCATGATCATGTTGGGAGAAGAGAATACCAGGATGTCTTATTTCATATACGTGCAATTGATCATTTCGTAGTTAAGGATTGCCAGTCAGTCATGTTGATCCATCGATAATGGCGCATTTCTTACACGCGCTTCCCTGTGTGCAACGGTTGTTATGGCAATTAATACCCAGGACACAAATGCAGAACTCGAGGTCAACGTCACGACCTGCAAAGGAACACGTCCTCACAATGATGGCTATGCGGTAACATCGCTAATAATTCCAAAAGTCCTTACGGTCAAGCTTGTGTCCTTCAGGTGCATCGCCACGGGCGACAAATACACCATAAAAAGTCGTTTTTAATGAGATTTCTGAAAAATCACCGACGAGAATGGCTTTTTGCAGAAAGCACCGCGTACATGGCATTCTAATGAGATTTCTGAAAAATCACCGACGAGAATTGCATTTTCCAGAAAGCACCGCGTACATGGCATTGTAATGAGATTTCTGAAAAATCACCGACGAAAATGGCATTTTCCAGAATGCCCCGCGTACATGACATTCTAATGACATTTCTGAAAAATCGCAGACGAGAATTGCCTTTTCCAGAAAGCACCGCGTACATGGCATTCATTTCCCGGTATTTAAGCTCCAGGGAGGACCCGCACACACACGTGCTAAGGCCTGTTGCGCTGGGCCAGGTGGCGCTACAAAGCTTGTGTGTCAGCGCCGACATTCTAAAACCACGCTCACAAAACAGTCATTACGCAGTGGCCCAGTTGGTGCGCCGTTACCACGTGCCGTCTGTTCTACGGTTACGACGAAGTCGAAAGGATTGAGAAATTATTTCCCAGAAAGTTGCTGAAGCACGTGTACGATGTACAGCAGGATGTTTACAGCAGCTACGTGGTGTTATAGGGAAAATGAACGCTGGGAATGAAGTCAATAATAATGTACGCGGTTCGTTGGAATATTTAGCGTGCTGCTCCGGCGCACTGGGTTGCCAAGGTACAAATTTAATTATGCGAAAAATCTGGCTGAACACAAAGACGAAGAAAATTAATTCTCACGGTGCATATATAGAATTGAATAGGGATTTATCGAGACGTTTGCACTCCTATCTGAAAAGCGGTCAGTGGTTTGGCATATAGCCTTTCTTGTTGAGATGAGTGAACAGTAATAACTGGACATCGAAGGGGCAACTGTTTTATGACCCAGCACCCGAATACAGTCGTGGTCCGTTAATATGGACCCCGTTATAATTGACAACTCGAATTATGGACGAGTTTTATGACGACCGAAATTTTCAGTGCATTTTATTTATCTATTTATTTCTGTTTTTCTGGTGCTCACGAACGGCCAGAGGGCCTCCCTAATAGTGCACCAAACAAACAGTCAATACAAAGAAATGAATTAAAACACCATAATTACATAAAATAAAACAAAAACATCAATACTGCGACAAAGGCAGAACTACATAGATGGCGAGGCAACAACTGCCCTAGCTTTAGACCCATGATGACGGAGGCTTCGAAGTTGGCGTACGACGCCAAATAGGTCACCACTGAACAGATCAAAAACCCCGTAATGGGAGTTAAATACAGCCTGAAGCCTCAAGGAAGGCGATTTCTCGTAACTATTACTACATACATAAAATGTTCTGTGGGTTCTAGTGTTGCGATCTGGAACATAGAATTTGAGCCTTGATACGATCGCAGCTGAATCGATTTGGTTATGGAAGCATTTGTACAAAAACAGCAGGTCACGATAGGTTCTCCTTGTGGACAAAAGAGGAATTGAATAACGACCACAAATTTTTTTTTCCACAGAGGCTTTCGGGCTTTTTTGCCATAGTTACCCCGCACCGTTTGGTGTAAATAAAATTGCATTATTTCATTCATTCAAAAATCAGGAAAACGATAGTTCGGAGTTCTCAAAAATTTGCGTTGCACGCCTTCAAGTTTGTCCGAATTAGCCTTACGAGCTGAGTACCATGCAACAGAGTCTGGTTTGGTCTGGTTTACATGGAAACTGGCTTTTCGGAGAATGAACGGTTCCAGCACGGTGGAAACCATATGTAGTCCACGTATTTTTGTCTCGTTATTATGTACGGTATCGATATGGAGGGCAAACGTCTCCTCACATTCTACTGGAGAGCTGTTGAAAGTAGGACGTTTCGTTGTACAAAGGGGGCTATAGCATCGCCTTCACAGCTGTCCACAAAAACCATAAGAGCAAAATGGGTTATTTGTGGGCACGAATGGCCTGGAAAATGCCATATGACGGCACGACTCTTCCGACATGACGTCCACGGGAGATTGACCCTCGTGCAAGGAGTTGTGCTTTTAGTAGTGCAGTCGGTTTCAGCGGCTTGTGAGAACAGAGGCGGTGCAGTTGTCAAGGTAAGTTGTCAGGCTCTGGTGTCGACGACTTTAGCAACGCCAAGTCAGCGGCACATCTGCTATGGCTCGAGTGGGACTAGAAACGGCTCTTCAATTCTTTGGGGACAATGGTGTTGAGCTGCAGCCTCTACATGTTGCCGACATTTCGCTGAGCTTAAATCGATGTGCAATCGAGTATATCTGCAAGCAGGCACTAATTCTGGGTGTTTTTTCCAATAAAGCACTATTGTTTTTTTTATTTGCTCGGTATTCGATAATATGGACGATTCGCTTTATGGATGATTTTGGTGGGGACGAAAGTTTCCATATTAACGAGGCACAACTGTAGTTGCTCTTCCCTGAGACGTCTGCTTCCCCACGGAAACCACCCTACAATGAACACACAATAAACAGCCATTGAAAAATCACCGACGAGATTTGCATTTTCCAGAAAGCACCGCGTACATGGCATTCTAATGAGATTTCTGAAAAATCACCGACGAGAATTGCATTTTCCAGAAAGCACCGCGTACATGGCATTCTAATGAGATTTCTGAAAAATCACCGACGAGAATGGCATTTCCCAGAAAGCACCGCGTACGTGGCATTCTAATGAGATTTCTGAAAAATCACCGACGAGAATGGCATTTTCCAGAAAGCACCGCGTACATGGCATTCTAATGAGATTTCTGAAAAATCACCGACGAGAATGGCATTTTCCAGAAAGCACCGCGTACGTGGCATTCTAATGAGATTTCTGAAAAATCACCGACGAGAATGGCATTTTCCAGAAAGCACCGCGTACATGGCATTCTAATGAGATTTCTGAAAAATCACCGACGAGAATGGCATTTTCCAGAAAGCACCGCGTACATGGCATTCTAATGAGATTTCTGAAAAATCACCGACGAGAATGGCATTTTCCAGAAAGCACCGCGTACATGGCATTCTAATGAGATTTCTGAAAAATCACCGACGAGAATGGCATTTTCCAGAAAGCACCGCGTACATGGCATTCTAATGAGATTTCTGAAAAATCACCGACGAGAATGGCATTTTCCAGAAAGCACCGCGTACGTGGCATTCTAATGAGATTTCTGAAAAATCACGGACGAGAATGGCATTTTCCAGAAAGCACCGCGTACATGGCATTCTAATGAGATTTCTGAAAAATCACCGACGAGAATGGCATTTTCCAGAAAGCACCGCGTACATGGCATTCTAATGAGATTTCTGAAAAATCACCGACGAGAATGGCATTTTCCAGAAAGCACCGCGTACATGGCATTCTAATGAGATTTCTGAAAAATCACCGACGAGAATGGCATTTTCCAGAAAGCACCGCGTACATGGCATTCTAATGAGATTTCTGAAAAATCACGGACGAGAATGGCATTTTCCAGAAAGCACCGCTACATGGCATTCTAATGAGATTTCTGAAAAATCACCGACGAGAATGGCATTTTCCAGAAAGCACCGCGTACATGGCATTCTAATGAGATTTCTGAAAAATCACCGACGAGAATGGCATTTTCCAGAAAGCACCGCGTACATGGCATTCTAATGAGATTTCTGAAAAATCACCGACGAGAATGGCATTTTCCAGAAAGCACCGCGTACATGGCATTCTAATGAGATTTCTGAAAAATCACCGACGAGAATGGCATTTTCCAGAAAGCACCGCGTACATGGCATTCTAATGAGATTTCTGAAAAATCACCGACGAGAATGGCATTTTCCAGAAAGCACCGCGTACATGGCATTCTAATGAGATTTCTGAAAAATCACCGACGAGAATGGCATTTTCCAGAAAGCACCGCGTACATGGCATTCTAATGAGATTTCTGAAAAATCACGGACGAGAATGGCATTTTCCAGAAAGCACCGCTACATGGCATTCTAATGAGATTTCTGAAAAATCACCGACGAGAATGGCATTTTCCAGAAAGCACCGCGTACATGGCATTCTAATGAGATTTCTGAAAAATCACCGACGAGAATGGCATTTTCCAGAAAGCACCGCGTACATGGCATTCTAATGAGATTTCTGAAAAATCACCGACGAGAATGGCATTTTCCAGAAAGCACCGCGTACATGGCATTCTAATGAGATTTCTGAAAAATCACTGACGAGAATTGCATTTTCCAGAAAGCACCGCTACATGGCATTCTAATGAGATTTCTGAAAAATCACCGACGAGAATGGCATTTTCCAGAAAGCACCGCGTACATGGCATTCTAATGAGATTTCTGAAAAATCACCGACGAGAATGGCATTTTCCAGAAAGCACCGCGTACACTGCATTCATTTCCTGGTGTTTAAGCTCCAGAGAGGACCCGCACACACACGTACTAAGGCCTGTTGCGCTGGGCCAGGTGGTGCTACAAAGCTTGTGTGTCAGCGCCGACATTCTGAAAACACGCTCACAAAACAGTCATTAAGCAGCGGCCCAGTTGGTGTGCCGTTACCACGTGTCGTCTATTCTACCGTTACGACGCAGTCGAAAGGATTGAGAAATTATTTCCCAGAAAGTTTCTGAAGCACGTGTACGATGTACAGCAGGATGTTTACAGCAGCTACGTGGTGTTAAAGGGAAAATGAACGCTGGGAATGAAGTCAATAATAATGTACGCTGTTCGTTGGAATATTTAGTGTGCTGCTCCGGCGCACTGGGTTGCCAAAGTACAAATTTAATTATGCGAAAAATCTGGCTTAACACAAAGACGGAGAAAATTAATTCTCACGGTGCATATATAGAATTGAATAGGGATTTATCGAGACGTTTGCCCTCCTAACTGAAAAGCGGTCAGTGGTTTGGCATATAGCCTTTCTTGTTGAGATGAGTGAACAGTAATAACTGGACATCTAAGGGGCAACTGTTTTATGACCCAGCACCCGAATACAGTCGTGAGCCAGGGGAAGATTGCGTCAGGAGAGTCCTTTACGTATTTCACACACTGTGGAGTGGGTCAGTTCTTTAGAATATGAGAGCGCTTTGTGCATTCACACGCTGTGGAATGGGTCAGTTCCTGTACAATATGCACCCCCTAGATTGACCAATGTTAGGTCATGAGAGACTTGCGTTATTTACACGTGTAGTAGTGGGTCAGTTCGTATAGACTGTTCACCGGTGGAGACTGACCAAGATTACGTCAGGAGAGCGCTTTGTGCATTGAGACGCTGTGGAATGGGTCAGTTCACGTAGAATATGCACGCTCTAGACTGACCAATGTTAGGTCATGAGACGTGTGGTAGTGGGTCAGTTCGTGTAGACTTCACCCAGGGACACTGACCAAGATTACGTCAGGAGAGTCCTTTATGGATTTCACACGCTGTGGAGTGGTTCATTTCTTTAGATTTTGCAGCATCTTGACTGACCAATGTTGTAGTGGGCAGTTCATGTAGACTGTTCACCCGTGGAGACTGACCAAGATTACGTCAGGAGATCCCTTTGTGTATCCACACGCTGTGGAATGGGTCAGTTCACGTAGAATATGCACCCTCTAGACTGACCAATGTTAGGTCATGAGAGACTTGCGTTATTTACACGTGTGGTAGCAGGTCAGTTCGTGTAGACTGTTCACGCGTGGAGACTGACCAAGATTACGTCAGGAGAGCCCTTTGTGCATTCACACGCTGTGGAATGTGTCAGTTCACGTAGAATATGCACCCTCTAGACTGACCAATGTTAGGTCATGAGACGTGTGGTAGTGGATCAGTTCGTGTAGACTGTTTACCCGTGGAGACTGACCAATATTACGTCAGGAGAGCCCTTTGTGCATTCAGGCGCTGTGGAGTGGGTCAGTTCACGTAGAATGTCACCCTCTAGAGTCTAGACTGACCAATGTTAGGTCATGAGAGACTGCGTTATTTACACGTGGTGTAGTGGAGAGTCCTTTATGCATTTCACACGCTGTGGAGTGGGTCAGTTCTTTAGAATATGCAGCGTCTAGACTGACCAATGTTAGGTCAGGGAGACTTGCGTTATTTACACGTGTAGTGGATCAGTTCATTTAGACTGTTCACCCGTGGAGACTGACGAAGATTACGTCAGGAGAGTCCTTTATGTATTTCACACGTTGTGGAGTGGGTCAGTTCTTTAGAAGATGCACCCTCTAGACTGACCAATGTTAGGTGGCTGTTAGAGGCTTGAGGCTTGGTGTTGTTAGAGGCTTGCGTTATTTACACGTGTGGTAGTGGGTCAGTTCGTGTCGACTGTTCACCCGTGGAGACTGACCAAAATTAAGTCAGGAGAGCCCTTTTTTTGCATTCACATTCTGGGGGTGGCTCAGTTCATGTAGACCAGGCAGTAGTAGTAAAGTTGGGTTTTCAGACTGCATGTGTTGTTGTCGTTGCACGGCGTGCAGTTGTGCTGGCGCACGAGATGCAGTCGTACAGAAAATCCAAAGAGAAATTAACGAACGCAATGTCATGTAAACCGTTCCAGTAAGTTTTTAATGAGATTTCCGAAAAGTCTTCGACTAGAATTGACTTTCCAGTAAGTACCTTCCCAAGCAGCACAATGTACTGAAACCATGTCGAGTGCATTAGGGGTGGACGGGTAGGTGGAAAGCCTTGAGACTCGTAAAGCTAAAGAACATTGATAAGACACATACCGTCCACCCCTATTGCACTCGACTTTCAGTACATTGTGCTGCTTGGGTCGTACATGGCATTTCCTTTGCAAGCACGCGTTCACAACCACATGTGCACGTGGAATATAAAAACTAAAACAAAATTTGACATCAACCGTAAATAAGATAACAAGATTATGGGCATGAACGAGGCAGGGATTCAGATTATAGAGCGTGTAAACTGTTGCGTGGTGCATGGATTCGCAGAAAACGCAATTAACACATACAAGGGGATGCATTTATTAGAAGAAAAAAAAACACACAGAAAGGATGAAACACAGCATGAGACAAAAAAAAAAAAAAAGACGCATGTTGCTTACCACGTATTCCAAGGAGAAGAAGTAGAAAGAAACAAGGATGGGCAAAGTGTAAAATACAAAGCGACGCGGTGAAAAGCTATGCGATAACCTCATAACTGCGGCTTTTTGTTTCCTGTTTGTTACGCCCCGGTGGCTGACAGAATCAGAAGCGGGAAAATGTGCTATGCGTTGAAGTTCTGTTTTGAGAGTGAGGTAGCAGCTTCCAAAAGGTGTAACTGCTCCACCAATTTTTCTAAGAGTGTAGAGAGAAGAGAAAAATTAACGGTCTCCCTTGTGGTGCAACGAGAGATAACATATTAACGTGGAAGAAAATGCTGGGATAATTTTAAATTGGGAGTTTATGGTTTTTCACGTTCGGGTTAATGTAGCAGAAAAACTGCAGTGAGTTACCATGTAATGCTAGAGGAGAGGACAAGGCACTGTGGTGTTTGGCCTAAGAACAACTATTCTGGCGACACAATGCGTTGTGGTACCACTCCTTCCCTGATATCAGGCAACTTTGTGAAGGGACTGCACCGCTCGTACGGTGTGTCTCCCTGGGCGCCCACAAAAGCTCACCGGACAAACGCTTACGCTCGTAACTTTGAGGGCGAACATAAGGTAATCGTTTTACTTGCTTCTTGTTTTCCAGCTGCCTTATTCATTGCATTGCCCACTAATAAAAATATTTAGGACAGGTCAATCAAAGCCTCTTACATATTTGACACGTTGGGGAGTGTGTCAGTTCATCTACACTGTTCACTCGTGCAGACTGATCAATATTACGCCAGGAGAACATGTTATGTATTTCACAAGTTGGGGAGAGTGTTTCAGTTTACACAGAATATGCACCCGTCGAGATTGACCAAGCTGATGTTAGAGGAGCCTTTTACGTATTTGATGCGTTGCGGAGTGCGTCAGTTCAGGTAGAATATGTACCCCTCGAGATTGACCAAGGTCAGGTGAGGAGAGCCTGTTATATATTTCACATGTTGGGGAGTGTATCAGTTTATGGACAATATGCACCCGTTGAGACGGACCAAGGTTATGATAAGGGAGGCTTTTACGCATCTGATACGTGGCGGAGTGGGTCAATTCATGTAGAGTACGCACCCCTCGGCATTGACAACGGTCAGGTGAGAAGAGCCTGCTATGTATTTGATATGTTGGGGAGTGTATCAGTTTATGTAGAAGACGCACCCGTCGGGACTGACAAAAGGTTATGTTAGGGGAGCCTTTTAAGTATTTGATGCGTTGCGAAGTGGGTCAGTTCATGTAGAATATACACCCCTCGGGATTGACCAAGGTCTGGTCAGGAGAGCCTGCTATGTATTTCACATGTTGGGGAGTTGGCCATGAACGAGACAGGGATTCAGAGTAAACAGAGCGTGGAAACTGTTGTGTGGTGCAGAATATGCCATTAGCACATACGGGGGGTATATTGAGTGGAACAAAAAAAAAAAAAAAAGGAAGGATAAAACACAGCAAGTTATATTAGAGGAAAAAAAAAAGACGTGTGGTGCTTAGTACGTATTCCAAATAGTAGTAGAAAGAAACAATGATGGCAAAGTGTAAAATACGAAGTGACGCTGTGCAAAACTATGCGATAACTTCACAACTGCGGTTTCTTGTTTCCTGTTGTTGTACTTTCCGATGCATTCCCCATTCAAATTAGGAAGAAAAAGGAAAACGGGTGTGAAAAGGGGCTAAGTGCTGTAGTTGCCACTTAGGTTAACATAGCATCTGATAAAGGGTGTAAAAAGGTGGGAAAAGAAATATATGATTTATTCAGATTGCTACAGAAAGGCGTACGCCCCCGTGGCTCATCGAATGAGAAGCAAGAAAACGTCCTATGCGTTGAAGTTCTGTCTAGAGAGTGAGATAGCAGCTATAAAACTTTTGAGCCTCTTAGGCACAACATATAGTGACCACTATTACCTTCTAAAGGTGTAACTGCTCCACCCATTTTTTTAAGAGCGTAGGGAGAACAGTTAACGGTCTCCCTTGTGGTGCAACGAGAGATAACATATCAACGTGGAAGAAAATGCTGGGATAATTTTAAATTGGGAGTTCGGGTCAAATGTAGGAGCATAACTGCAATGAGTTATCATGTAATGCCAGAGGGGAGGACAACGCGCTGTGGTGTTTGGCCTAAGAACAACTATTTTGGCGACACAATGCGTTGTGGTTCCACTCCTTCCCTGATATCAGGCAACTTTCTCAAGGGAGTGCATCGCTCGTACTGTGTATCTCCCTGGGCGCAGACCGAAGCTCAGCCGACAAACACTTACGCACGTAACTTTGAAAGCGAACGTAAGGTCACCGTTTTACTTGCTTCTTGTTTTTCAGCTGCTTTATTTATTCCATTTGCCACTAATAAAAATATTTAAGACATGTCAATCAAAGCCTCTTTCTTACAAAGCCTGCTATGTATTTCACATGTTGGGGAGTGGGTCAGTTCATGTAGAATATGCACCCCTCGAGATTGACCAAGATTACGTCAGGAGAGCCTGTTATATATTTCATAAGTTGGGGAGAGTGTTTCAGTTTACACAGAATATGCACTCGTCGAGATTGACCACGGTCAGGTCAGGACAGCCCGCTATGTGTTTCACACGTACGGGAGTGTATCAGTTTATGTAGAATATGCACCCGTAGAGACTGACCAAGGTTACGTGAGGGGAGCCTTTTACGTATTTGATGCGTTGCGGAGTGGGTTAGTTCGTGTAGAATATGCACCCCTTGGGATTGACCAAGGTCAGGTCAGGACAGCCCGCTATGTATTTCACACGTAGGGGAGTGTATCAGTTTATGTAGAATATGCACCCGTAGAGACTGACCAAGGTTACGTGAGGGGAGCCTTTTACGTATTTGATGTGTTGCGGAGTGGGTTAGTTCATGTAGAATATGCACCCCTCGGGATTGACCAAGGTCAGGTCAGGACAGCCCACTACGTATTTCACACGTGGGGAGTGTATCAGTTTATGTAGAATATGCACCCGTACAGACTGACCAAGGTTACGTGAGGGGAGCCTTTTACGTATTTGATGCGTTGCGGAGTGGGTTAGTTCATGTAGATATATGCACCCCTCGGGATTGACCAAGGTTAGGTAAGAAGAGCCTGTTATTTATTTCACACGTTTGCGGTGTATCAGCTTATGTAGAATATGCACCCGTCGAGACTGCCCAAGTTTATGTTATGGGAGCCCTTTACGTATTTGATGCGTTGCGGAGTGGGTTAGTTCAAGTAGAATATGCACCCCTCGGGATTGACCAAGGTCAGGTCAGGACAGCCCACTACGTATTTCACACGTGGGAAGTGTATCAGTTTATGTACAATATGCACCCGTAGAGACTGACGACCAAGGTTATGTTAGGGGAGCCTTTTACGTATTTGATGCGTTGCGGAGTGGGTTAGTTCATTTAGAATATGCACCCCTCGGGATTGACCAAGGTCAGGTCAGGACAGCCAGCTATGTATTTCACACGTAGGGGAGTGCATCAGTTTGTGTAGAATATGCACTCTTCGAGACTGACCAAGGTCATGTTAGCGGAGCCTTTTACGTATTGGATGCGTTGCGGAGCGGGTCATTTCATGTAGAATATGCACCCCTGCAGGTTGACCAAGGTTAGGTCAGGAGAGCCTGTTATATATTTCACATGTTGGGGAGTGTATCAGTTTATGTAGAATATGCACCCCTGAAGGTTCACCAAGGTTAGGTCAGGAGAACTTATGTATTTTACACTTTGGGGAATGTTTCATTTTACGTAGAATATGCAAACGTCGAGATTGACCAAGGTTACGTTAGGTGAGCCTTTTACGTATTTGATGCGTTGCGGAGAGGGTCAGCTCATGTAGAATATGCACCCCTGAAGATTGACCAAGGTTAGGTCAGGGGAGCTTGTTGTGTATTTTAAATGTTGGGGAGTGTATCAGTTTATGAAAAAAAGAAATGAAATGATAATAGAAATGAAAAAATAGAATATGCACCCTCTAGACTGGCCAATGTTAGGTCATGAGACTGACAAAAATTACATCTGGATAGCCCTTTATGTATTTCAGACGGTGTTGAATGGGTCAGTTCACGTAGAATATGCCTAGACTAACCAATGTTAGGTCATGAGAGACTCTTACGTTATTTACACGTGGTGTAGTGGTGTAGAATCTGCACCCGCGGAGGCTGTCCAAGATTACGTCAGGAGTGCCACATGTGTATTTCAGACACTGTGGAGTGTGTCAGTTCACGAAGAATATGCACCCATCTAGACTGACCAATGTTAGGCCACGAGAGACTTGCATTATTTACACGTGTGTTAATGGGTCAATTCTTGTAAACTGTTCTCCCTTGGAGACTGACAAAGATTAGGTCAGGAGAGCCCAGGGGCGAATATGCGACATGAACTGACACGGTCCTCAACGAGTCAAATACCTAAAATACTACCCTAACATAACATTGGTCAGTCTCGACGGGTGCATATTCTACATAAACTGATACGCTCCCCAAAAATGTGAAATACATAGCATGCTATAATCACCTGACCTTGGTGAATCCCGAGGGGTGCGTATTTTACATGAACTGACCCACTCCGCAACGTATCAAATACGTAAAAGGCTCCCATAACATAAACTTGGTCAGTTTCGACGTGTGCATATTCTACATAAACTGAAACATTCCCCAACGTGTGAAATACATAACAGGTTCTCCTGAACTGACCTTGGTCAATCCCGAGGGGTGCATATTCTACATGAACTAACCCACTCCGCAAGGCATCAAATACGTAAAAGGCTCCCCTAACATAACCTTGGTCAGTCTCGGCGGGTGCATGTTCTACATGACCCGACCCACCCCTTGAGTGTGAAATATGTAAAAGGGTGTACTCTCCTAAACTTGGACAGTCTGAATGGGTGCATATCCTACGTGATACATAAAGGGCTGTCGTGATGTAATCTTGGTCGGTCTCCACGGGTGCAGATTCTACATAAACTGATCCACTACACCACGTGTAAATAACGTAAGTCAACCTGACCTGACCTTGGTGAATCCCGATCGGTACATATGCTGCATTAACTGACCCTCTCCCCAACGTGTCAAATACGTAAGAGGCTTTGATTGACCCGTCTTAAATATTTTATTAGTGGCCAATGTAAAAATAAAGTAGCTGGAAAACAAGAAGCAAGTAAAACAGTGACCTTATGTTCGCCTTCAAAGTTACGAGCGTAAGCGTTTGTCCGGTGAGCTGTTGTCGGGAGATGCACCGTACAAGCGGTGCAGTTCCTTGAGAAAGTTGCCTGATTTCATGGAAAGAATGGGACCGCAACGTTTTGTGTCGCCAAAATAGTTGTTGTTAGGCCAAACACCACAGCGCATTGTCCTCTCCTCTAGCATGAAAACGATAAACTCCCGAACCTGAAAACGATAAACTCCCAATTTAAAATTATTCCAGCATTTTCTTCCAAGTTGATATGTTATCTCTCATCGCACCAGAAGGAAAACCATTAATTTTTCTCCCTACAGTCTTAGATAAATGGGTGGAGCAGTTACACCTTTTAGAAGGTAATAGCTGTCACTACAGGTTTTGCCTAAAAGGTTGCAAAGTTCTAGCTGCTACATCACTCTCAAAACAGAACAGAACGCATAGCACGTTTTCCCGCTTCTGATTCGGTCAGCCACGGGGGCGTACGCCTTTCTGTACCAATTTGGATAAATGATGATTTCATTTACCACCACTTCCCTTTATTAGACGCATTGTTGACCACGGTGACAACTATAGAAGCTACCCCTTTTTCATACCATTTTTTTCTTTCTACCCCTAATTTGAATGGGGAATGCATCGGAAAGTACAACAACACTAAACGAGAAACTGCAGTTATGAGGTTATCGCATAGTTTTCCACAGTGTAGCTTCGTATTTTACACTTTGCCATCCTTGTTTCTTTCTACTTCTTCTTCTCCTTGGAATACGTAGTAAGCAACACGCGTCTTTTTTTTTTCTGTCTAATATAACATGCTGTGTTTCATCCTTCCTCTTTTTTTGTTCTAGTAAATATATCCCCCGTACGTGTTAATGGCATATTCTACGAATCCATGCACCACACAACAGTTTCCACGCTCTGTATAACCTGAATCCCTGTCTCGTTCATGGTCATAACCGTGTCACCTTTTACGGTTGACGTCGAATTTTGTTTTAGTTCTTATATTTCTTATATTTCGCGTGCACATGTGGTTATGAACGCGTGGTTGCAAAGGATATAACGCACCTCTCGTGAGAGACGCTTTCGGCCTCCAACTAGTTTGTGGAAATATAATCTCTCGCAACCTTGACCCTCTATGGAAGTGAAAGCTACTGTCTCACTCGCAGCCTGAGTCAGCGATTACACAGTCGCTACAATGAACACGTGCTGGGGATCTTCTCTGGAGCTTATACCGGGAAGTGAATGCCATGTACAATCCATGTAACACACGGTGCGCTAGTATACGTCTAAAAATAGGCTAACTTGAGACTTTAGGGATACCGATCAATTTAGACGTCTAGAAGCTGTCCATAACGTTATACATTATTTAGACGGCTAAGAAGGGGTGGTCTTCAAGACATGGCCGAGATGTTTCGCAGTGGACGTCTACCGTTAGACGTCTAAAAGCATGTCACATATTGGCCACATTTAGACTTGCATGACAAATCTGTGCTCTGCGAAAAATTGTCAAATTATTGTGTTTTTGCTGCTGTCATGATAGAGCGACTACAAACCGTGTGCATTTTGCAACCGTGAGGTTCAATGTGAGCAAATTCAATTTTTATTTGCACTCACCCCATGAACAACCTATCCGAATAATTATAAAGATCGTTACAAGCAGGCAAAAGAAAGTAAGATTGCGCACGAGTGCTACAATGAGACGAAAATATGAGTGTGAAGAAGCCCTCCCTCGGCCATTCTCGGCCCGCGGCGCGCCAGTTTGGAAACGGCGTCGGCAGAGGGTGTCGCAAGCGGCGCACCGCGACGGTCGGTCAGTGTCATATTCTACATAAACTGATACACTCCCCAACATGTGAAATACATAACAGGCTCTCCTGACCTGACTTTGGTCAATCCCGAGGGGTGCATATTCTACATGAACTGACCCACTCCGCAATTTATCAAATACGTAAAAGGCTCACCTAACATAACATTGGTCAGTCTCGACGGGTGCATATTCTACATAAACTGATACACTCCCCAACATGTGAAATACATAGCAGGCTCTCCTGACCTGACCTTGGTCAATCCCGAGGGGTGTATATCTTACATGAACTGACCCACTCCGCAACGTATCAAATACGGAAAAGGCTCCCCTAACATAACGCTGGTCAGTCTACACGTGTGCATATTCTACATAAACTGAAACATTCCCCAAGGTGTGAAATAAATAACAGGTTCTCCTGACCTGACCTTGGTTTATCCCGAGGGGTGCATATTCTAAATGAACTGACCCAATCCGCAACGTATCAAATACGGAAAAGGCTCCCCTAACATAACGCTGGTCAGTCTACACGTGTGCATATTCTACATAAACTGAAACATTCCCCAAAGTGTGAAATAAATAACAGGTTCTCCTGACCTGACCTTGGTCAATCCCGAGGGGTGCATATTCTACATGAACTGACCCACTCTGCAACGTATCAAATACGGAAAAGGCTCCCCTAACATAACGCTGGTCAGTCTACACGTGTGCTTATTCTACATAAACTGAAACATTCCCCAAAGTGTGAAATAAATAACAGGTTCTCCTGACCTGACCTTGGTCAATCCCGAGGGGTGCATATTCTACATGAACTGACCCACTCCGCAACGTATCAAATACGGAAAAGGCTCCCCTAACATAACGCTGGTCAGTCTACACGTGTGCATATTCTACATAAACTGAAACATTCCCCAAAGTGTGAAATAAATAACAGGTTCTCCTGACCTGACCTTGGTCAATCCCGAGGGGTGCATATTGTACATGAACTGACCCACTCCGCAACGTATCAAATACGGAAAAGGCTCCCCTAACATAACGCTGGTCAGTCTACACGTGTGCTTATTCTACATAAACTGAAACATTCCCCAAAGTGTGAAATAAATAACAGGTTCTCCTGACCTGACCTTGGTCAATCCCGAGGGGTGCATATTCTACATGAACTGACCCACTCTGCAACGTATCAAATACGGAAAAGGCTCCCCTAACATAACGCTGGTCAGTCTACACGTGTGCTTATTCTACATAAACTGAAACATTCCCCAAAGTGTGAAATAAATAACAGGTTCTCCTGACCTGACCTTGGTCAATCCCGAGGGGTGCATATTCTACATGAACTGACCCACTCCGCAACGTATCAAATACGGGAAAGGCTCCCCTAACATAACGCTGGTCAGTCTACACGTGTGCATATTCTACATAAACTGAAACATTCCCCAAAGTGTGAAATAAATAACAGGTTCTCCTGACCTGACCTTGGTCAATCCCGAGGGGTGCATATTCTACATGAACTGACCCACTCCGCAACGTATCAAATACGGAAAAGGCTCCCCTAACATAACGCTGGTCAGTCTACACGTGTGCTTATTCTACATAAACTGAAACATTCCCCAAAGTGTGAAATAAATAACAGGTTCTCCTGACCTGACCTTGGTCATTCCCGAGGGGTGCATATTCTACATGAACTGACCCACTCCGCAACGTATCAAATACGGAAAAGGCTCCCCTAACATAACGCTGGTCAGTCTACACGTGTGCATATTCTACATAAACTGAAACATTCCCCAAAGTGTGAAATAAATAACAGGTTCTCCTGACCTGACCTTGGTCAATCCCGAGGGGTGCATATTCTACATGAACTGACCCACTCCGCAACGTATCAAATACGGAAAAGGCTCCCCTAACATAACGCTGGTCAGTCTACACGTGTGCTTATTCTACATAAACTGAAACATTCCCCAAAGTGTGAAATAAATAACAGGTTCTCCTGACCTGACCTTGGTTTATCCCGAGGGGTGCATATTCTACATCAACTGATCCAATCCGCAACGAATCAAATACGTAAAAGGCTCCCATAACATAACGCTGGTCAGTCTCGACGGGTGCATATTCTACATAAACTGATACACTCCCCAACGTGTGAAATACACAGCAGGCTCTCCTGACCTGACCTTGGTCAAACCCGAGGGGTGCATATTCTGCATGAACTGACCCACTCCGCAACGCATCAAACACGTAAAAGGCTCCCCTAACATAACCTTGGTCAGTCTCGACGTGTGCATATTCCACATAAACTGAAACATTGCCCAAAGTGTAAAATACATAACAGGTTCTCCTGACCTAGCCTTGGTGAATCTCCAGGGGTGCATATCGTACATGAACTGACCCGCTCCGCAACGTATTGTCACGAAGCGAAAAACACAAGAGTGATAGCTCTCTGAACACAACTGAGTCCTAAGCATGAATGAATCCTCCAGCCTGGAGCGCACAAGCATTTAAGCGTCGCGCCGAAAAGTCTAGAAACAGCACGTGCGTTTGCCAGAGAGCAGGCGATGTGTCTGGAAGCTTCTTGCTTCTTCTTCAGCATGCGCCGGGATGAGATGTACCGTTTCGTGCTTGAGTTGAACGACGTGAACTATGTCAGTCCTCGGGGGTCTTCGAGAGGGAACGCTGCCCTCAGGTACCACTTCGTAATCCAGGTCTGCAATGCGTCAAGTACTCTGTAGGACCGAAGTACCGCTTCAGTAGCTTCTCGCTCAGGCCTCGTCGTCGAATCGGCGTCCAAACCCATACCATGTCGCCTAGACTGTGTCGTTGTGTTTTCGTTGTGTAACTTGTTGAAACTTGGAGGTGGTTGCCATGGAGGCAGCCTTTGGTTAAATTCCATGACCTTGTAATCGTATTCAGCAAAGTTGCATAGTTTAACTTCCTGAGAGATGCGCATACAAAAAGGAAGTGATTGTGACGGTTTATTCAAAAATAGCTGCTTGTATTGAGTGTCCTGCACACATTCGAGCGCTGGATGTTGGGGGTAACACCGAACCCTAAGTGCATATGTGGCGCTAAGAAAAAACCTCCGTCTTGCGAGTGACCAGTGGTTCGACTCGACATACAAACTCTCCACTGGCGATGTTCTGAATGCACCAAGGACTAAGCGTAGTCCCTGGTGATGTATTGGATCGAGTATCTTCAAAGCAGTTGGTCGAGCCGACCCATAAACAGCACATTCATAGTCCAATCTAGAAAGGACAGTGGAGATGTAGATGCGGTTCAGTACTTGGCGATCTGCTCCCCAGGACCGGTGTGAAAGTACCTTTAGAATGCTAAGGGATTTAATGCACTTATTCTTGAGTTGTTTCATGTGTGGCAGAAATGTCAGTTTTTTGTCAAAGATGAGCCCGAGAAATTTGTCCTCAGGCTGTACATTAATTGGGTGGCTGCGCAACTTCAAAGATGGCTCAGGGAAAACTCCCCGAAGCCTCGAAAAGTGGACACAGACAGTCTTTTCAGGAGAGAACTGGAAGCCATTTTCATTTGACCACTTCACTAACCTGTTGATTGCCAGCTGGAGCTGACGCTCGCATGCAGACACATTGGAAGAGCAATAGGAAATCTACACGTCATCAACGTACAACGAGTACTTAACTGAAGGAGGAATTACTTTTGCTATTGAGTTTATTTTCACGATAAAGAGCGTGACACTTAGAACTGACTCCTGTGGGACACCATTCTCCTGTACGAATGGTCGGGACAGTGCTGTTCCCACCTGGACTCTGAAGGTTCTCCCTTCGAGGAAGTTCGAAATACAGCGCAGCATGCGACCGCGAAGTCCCATTGCATACAAGTCTCGAACAATACCGTACCGCCAAGTGGTGTCATAGGCCTTGTGCAGGTAAAAAAATACACTGACACAATGCCTACTTCTTACAAAAGCCTCCCTAATTGTTGTTTCAAGGCGCAAAAGCTGGTCTGTTGTCGACCGTGGAACCCTAAAGCCACATTGGTATCGATCCAAGCAGTTATTTTCCTCTAAAAAATATATGAGGCGGTTGTTGACCATGCGTTCAAAAGCTTTTCTCAAACAACTTGTGAGCGCTATTTGCCTATAGCTAGATGGATATGATGAATCCTTTCCTGGCTTCAACAGCGGGATTATGGTCGCTACTTTCCAACCAGAAGGGAGTGATCCTTCTCGCCATACGGTGTTGAAGAAATCTAAAACACATTCTAACGAGGAATTGGATAGGTTTTATAGCATGGTGTATGTCACACGATCTGGACCTGGTGCAGTAACCTTTCTGCGTGATAGGGCCCTCAGCAGTTCTGTCATTGTAAATAAGGAGTTGTAAGTGTACGCATTGCCAGATCCAGGGGGGGGGGGGGTCTGCTTCTCTGACTGTTCCTTGATTTTAATGAAGTCAGCGCTATAATGTGAAGAGCTCGATATGCTCTGAAAGTGTTATCCAAGGGCGTCTGCCTGTTTTTGCACGTTTTGGCATACAACGCCATTTACTTGTAGTAGAGGACCAGAAAAACTAGCATAATCGCCCTTTACTTTTCGGAGCCTGTCCCAAAATTTTCTGCTGGCGGTAAGTACAGAGAGAAGACAGTAATTACCCGTTCGAGACATACTTGAGCGGCAACAGCCTCTAGGTTCGTTACCAGGGGTACGGCCCTTGCAGGTACAGACTGCGGGACAACGACAGCCACACCTCCCGATGCGCGCGCGCACCCTAAACGATCCTTTCTGAACACGGTGTATCTTTGAAAGGGGTTTATGCTTTGTGGGTGTAAATTTGTCCCCTGTAAGCAAAAACAAACCGCCCTATGTTCCTCTAAGAGGTCTTTTATGTCATCGACATTTGCAATAAGACCCCGACAGTTCCAATGGAGGATTGTTTGGCCCATAATGTACGAAAGAAAGAGAAAAAAGACTAAATCAAAGTACCTCGAATCAGGGGACTGTGCTTTCATTTCCTACTTTTTTGGCGCAGTTATTTTCTGTCGAGGGGTTTTCTTCCTAGCCTCTGCCAGTTCCTTGTCAGAGATGTCTGGGAGCGAACCACTCACAGACAAACCCTTGACAGTCTTTTTCTGTGATTGTGAGCTCGTGCTCACGAATGAGCGTTCCGAGCTCGAGTCATCGTCACAATCCATAGAGATTTTCTCTACGGAGGACGATGACAGTTGTGACACCACAGCTTCAGGTGGCGTCATGGATGTAGTTGGTAAGACAGTGGGTGTGATGTCAGTTTGCGTTTTGGTGGATTGTACCTGTGTTTGTGTTGCGCGTCTCATCATTCTTGGTTTCTCCTTAGCCTTGTCTGCATAACATTTGTTTCCAAACAAAAATGGTGATATCCTTTTTCTTGCCTCAATGTAACTTATATTAAATGCCACTTTAAGATGTAGAACCTTTTTTTCGGCTTTCCATTTTGGACAAGACCGAGAATAAGAGGGGTGGTTCTCAGAACAATTGACACAATGTTCGGCCCGATCACATTCTTTGGTTTCGTGTTCCTCCTGCCCACAACGTGCGCAACAGGGGCGGCCTGTACATGCACCTGCAGCGTGTCCAAAGCACTTAAAACAACGAAGAGGGTTGGGTATGTAAGGCCTAACGTCGGTTGTTAGGTACCCCACCTTAAGCTTCTCAGGTAGCACCGGTTTGTCAAACGTAAATATAACGTTCCTAGTGGTGATATACTCGTTGTTTCGTCTGATTTTTATCTTGTGGACATCTATAACTTGTTGGTCTTTCAAGTTCACCAGAATATCTTCAGCTGGCACATCGATCAGTTCAGATAGGGAAATGACGCCTCGGCATGTATTCAGGGTCTTATGTAGAGACGCGGAGATCTTGTGCCCCATCATCTCTGTCACGTTCAGAATAGTGTTGCTATCCCTTTCGGATACACATTTGAGCAGTAAGTCGCCAGACCTCATGCGTTTGATCTCAGTCACATTTTTTGAAAGTGATGCAACCGCTTTTTCGATGAGAAAGGGCGACATTTTACCTAAAGGAGTGGGCTCAGCACTAGTCAAGACAATGAACTTTGGTGTGTTGTTTGGCGTGTTCAATAGCACAGTTTGTAAGCCACCTGTGCGAGGGTGCTTACCGCCCCCGATCAAAGATTTAGAAGAAGATTTTTTTCCCATGCGGTATTTAGACCTGGACGATCCAAACTGTCTCCCACACTTCACGTCCATACATGTGGGAAGGTCCCGGAGTTACTGAAAACCCATCGGCCGGGGCTTGACCAAAACCCCAACCGCCTCCGTTCGTGGTTTCTCTCCCTTCACCTCTCATCCCCTCGGCACGGTAGGTAACACCTTGGGACTGGGGGCTGGTGTCCGTGGTGGCACCACTCACCAAACACCAGCCAAAGCCAGTGCCCCCTGCGGGGTCGATGGGCTTGTCTTTGAATACCTTCCAGGACATAAAAGAGTCCTCCCTGTTCTCGAACCAGGTCCGCGCCATCCCGTCAAGAAAGAAGTAGATGTTGACGAGCTGCTGGTCGTCGTTCTACCTGTTAAACCCAGCGATCCGCTCGAAATGGTCGAGCCAGTCGTCAACGTCGTCGTACAGTTCTCCGGCAAATGTCTTCGGCGATCGTGCAGGGGCGACAGGCGCGGTGACCGGCTGCGCCGTTTGGGTGGTGCTGTCCGCAGTCGTCATCTTGCGGGTTGGGGGTCCGAATGAGCCGAATTCCGCAGGTAGACCACGCTTTCTTCGACTCAGTCGTTGCTGTTCTTCCAGGCCGTTGAGCAGGGATTGCCTCGCACCCCCACCAGAAATGTCACGAAGCGAAATGGGCCGGCGAGTCGTCGAATAAACAGCAAACTGTTTATTAAACTACTAGGTAGCAAAAACACAAGAGTGATAGCTCTCTGAACACAACTGAGTCCAAAGCATGAATGAATGCTCCAGCCTGGAGCGCACAAGCATTTAAGTGTCGCGCCGAAAAGTCTAGAAACAGCAGAAGTCTAGAAACGTGCGTTTGCTAGAGAGCAGGCGATGTGTCTAGAACCTTCTTGCTTCTTCTTCAGCATGCGCCGGGATGAGATGTACCGTTTCGTGCCTGCCCTGGAAGTTTCGCGATGATGATTCATGGCATTGCCCCCTCCGTAGACGTGGCATCTTCTCGATGCCGTTTCTTCTCCTTTTTTCTTTTGTCATGTTGTCTCCTTCCTGCCAGTCGTGGTAATTATGACTCTCTTGCTGTGAGTGCATTGTGTTCATACTTAATGCGTGTGTCGATGTGTGCGGACCGACTGCTGTCATTCCAATGCACGCGCGGTAACGATAGTACTGGAGGTCAGCGTCCTCTCCCTTTTGCAGACGAAACCAGTTTTGCCAGCCCCTCCAGAGAATTGGGGATACAAGGAGCGGCCGAGCCAGGAGCAATGTTTCCCCTAAGCCGTTCCGTCACATCTTGCGGCGTACTGTATACATTCGATTTCCGTGGTAATTATGACTCTCTTGCTGTGAGTGCATTGTGTTCATACTTAATGCGTGTGTCGATGTGTGCGGACCGACTGCTGTCATTCCAATGCACGCGCGGTAACGATAGTACTGGAGGTCAGCGTCCTCTCCCTTTTGCAGCCGAAACCAGTTTTGCCAGCCCCTCCAGAGAATTGGGGATACACGGAGCGGCCGAGCCAGGAGCAATGTTTCCCCTAAGCCGTTCCGTCACATCTTGCGGCGTACTGTATACATTCGATTTCCGTGGTAATTATGACTCTCTTGCTGTGAGTGCATTGTGTTCATACTTAATGCGTGTGTCGATGTGCGCGGACCGACTGCTGTCATTCCAATGCACGCGCGGTAACGATAGTACTGGAGGTCAGCGTCCTCTCCCTTTTGCAGCCGAAACTAGTTTTGCCAGCCCCTCCAGAGAATTGGGGATACAAGGAGCGGCCGAGCCAGGAGCAATGTTTCCCCTAAGCCGTTCCGTCACATCTTGCGGCGTACTGTATACATTCGATTTCCGTGGTAATTATGACTCTCTTGCTGTGAGTGCATTGTGTTCATACTTAATGCGTGTGTCGATGTGCGCGGACCGACTGCTGTCATTCCAATGCACGCGCGGTAACGATAGTACTGGAGGTCAGCGTCCTCTCCCTTTGCTGCCGAAACCAGTTTTGCCAGCCCCTCCAGAGAATTGGGGATACAAGGAGCGGCCGAGCCAGGAGCAATGTTTCCCCTAAGCCGTTCCGTCACATCTTGCGGCGTACTGTATACATTCGATTTCCGTGGTAATTATGACTCTCTTGCTGTGAGTGCATTGTGTTCATACTTAATGCGTGTGTCGATGTGCGCGGACCGACTGCTGTCATTCCAATGCACGCGCGGTAACGATAGTACTGGAGGTCAGCGTCCTCTCCCTTTTGCAGCCGAAACCAGTTTTGCCAGCCCCTCCAGAGAATTGGGGATACAAGGAGCGGCCGAGCCAGGAGCAATGTTTCCCCTAAGCCGTTCCGTCACATCTTGCGGCGTACTGTATACATTCGATTTCCGTGGTAATTATGACTCTCTTGCTGTGAGTGCATTGTGTTCATACTTAATGCGTGTGTCGATGTGCGCGGACCGACTGCTGTCATTCCAATGCACGCGCGGTAACGATAGTACTGGAGGTCAGCGTCCTCTCCCTTTTGCAGCCGAAACCAGTTTTGCCAGCCCCTCCAGAGAATTGGGGATACAAGGAGCGGCCGAGCCAGGAGCAATGTTTCCCCTAAGCCGTTCCGTCACATCTTGCGGCGTACTGTATACATTCGATTTCCGTGGTAATTATGACTCTCTTGCTGTGAGTGCATTGTGTTCATACTTAATGCGTGTGTCGATGTGCGCGGACCGACTGCTGTCATTCCAATGCACGCGCGGTAACGATAGTACTGGAGGGCAGCGTCCTCTCCCTTTTGCAGCCGAAACCAGTTTTGCCAGCCCCTCCAGAGAATTGGGGATACAAGGAGCGGCCGAGCCAGGAGCAATGTTTCCCCTAAGCCGTTCCGTCACATCTTGCGGCGTACTGTATACATTCGATTTCCGTGGTAATTATGACTCTCTTGCTGTGAGTGCATTGTGTTCATACTTAATGCGTGTGTCGATGTGCGCGGACCGACTGCTGTCATTCCAATGCACGCGCGGTAACGATAGTACTGGAGGTCAGCGTCCTCTCCCTTTTGCAGCCGAAACCAGTTTTGCCAGCCCCTCCAGAGAATTGGGGATACAAGGAGCGGCCGAGCCAGGAGCAATGTTTCCCCTAAGCCGTTCCGTCACATCTTGCGGCGTACTGTATACATTCGATTTCCGTGGTAATTATGACTCTCTTGCTGTGAGTGCATTGTATTCATACTTAATGCGTGTGTCGATGTGTGCGGACTGACTGCTGTCATTCCAATGCACGCGCAGTAACAATAGTAGTGGAGGTCAGCGTCCTCTCCCTTTGCTGCCGAAACCAGTTTTGCCAGTCCCTCCGGAGAATTGGGGATACAAGGAGCGGCCGAGCCAGGAGCAATGCTTCTCTTATGCCGTTTCGTCACTTCTTGCGGCGTACTGTATACATTCGATTTCCGTGATAATTATGACTCTCTTGCTGTCAGTGCATTGTTTTCATACTTAATGCGTGTGACGATGTGTGCGGACTGACTGCTGTCATTCCAATGCACGCGCGGTAAAGATAGTTGTGGAGGTCAGCGTCCTCTCCCTTTGCCGCCGAAACCAGTTTTGCCAGTCCCTCCGGAGAATTGGGGAGCAACGAGCGGCCGAGCCAGGAGCAATGTTTTCCCTAAGCCGTTCGCGGTCACTTTTTGCGGCATACTGTGTCCATTCCATTTTTTGCCGGCAATTATGACTCCCTTGGTGTCAGTGCATTGTGTTCATACTTAATGCGCGTGTCGATGTGTGCGGACAGATTGGTATTATTCCAATGCACGCGGGCGCGAGAGCAGACAGGATGTGTAAACAATGGCCATGAATCAATTCTTAGGGTGTATCTTACTGGCCTGCTTACCTGTTTTTTTTTTTTGTTTTTTTTACAATGAAAGCAGGCGGCTCAAAAAGATTTGTGTGCTACTTTACGTATGGCGACGAGTGGATTGTGTTACGACCGATATCGCGAAAGAAAATTTCGTTTAATTGTCTTCTGGATGAACGCTTAGTGTGTGCTGTGAAGGGGCGCAATTTTCCGCGTAATGGAACTTGATACCGGCCTCACAACATACATTAACCTTGAACACACAGGTAGAAACACTTGTGATTGTTCCTTTTTTTGCCAGGAATTTTATGACAAGGGAGGGTGCACTGTTTAATTCGCAGATGTGGACTAATGCCCAGAGGAGTGTTCAAAAAGCGGATGACCTACTACGTGGGGTGTGCTGGCCCGATAAGTGTGTTGTGGTCATATTTTTGGCGGGCGTCGTTAGAGTTAGCAAGAGTACGCTGGCGAGTGACTTGAAATGTTATAGAGAAGAAATTTCCAGCATAATCGAATCGTAATTCCAAAGCACGAGTCTAACGAAGGTTCGCGGGCGCTAAGTAGGCAGGAGGTCTAAATTATGACGGTGGCTGCTTCGTGTCCATATTGATGGCGTGTGTCCTTGGGTGAATTATGGGTGAATGAGGCTTAGCCAGAGTACCAGGGCGCATGATTGGAGATGTTACAGAGAAGAAATTTCCAGCATAATCGAATGGAAGTCGGCATTCTGAATTCGCATTGAATTTTATCATTATAAGCGTACAAGTGATGGTCTCAGAAGGGGATAACCCCCTCTGACCCTCCCACCTCCACCACCGCCGCCACCAATTTGTGTGCGGGTATCACTCACAAATAATTGGTCCCGGGGGTAAGATGTGGAACCACATGCTGTAGCAACGCGTCTTACAAAGAATAGTTAGTAGCACAGAGAGAAACGGTATTCGTATACTGAACTCAACTGGAAGCCATTCATACACAACCCTATACCCTGCAATGACGGGCCTTCTTCCACCTCGAGAGATTTGCGTTTAGAGGCTCCTATCGTGCGCACCAAGATCATAATGATAAGTACTTTCAAGGTCATTATGCTGGTACCAATACGGTTGTGCAGCGATCGAAAAATACTATGATCATTGTTTATAGTGAAACGACTGTTCGGATTCACAGAACGGCGGCGCCTCTTCCCTTTTCTTTTTTTTTTTTCTTTATTCATTTGTGGTTCATAGGACATGTGTCTGTTCCTATAATATCTATATTATCTGCAATTGAGCTCACAGTAGTGATATGGAGGTGCTACTGAGTTCGAAGAAGCTGCGCGGTTCAAATATATTCATCAATGAGGATTTTTCCTCGGCGGTCCGATTAGAAAGATCACAGTTGCTTAGGTACACCAAGGAAAGCGGAGAGCCTTACCGAATGCGCTATAATAAGGTTTACATTCGTGATAAACAATTCATTTATGATACGCAGTTGAAAGGTGTTAAGCAGGTTTCACGTACACCTCGCTCTCAAAAGGAAAACTAGTTTCCACGTCTAACTTAACGCTTGTCTGTTTAACCGCTCGCAGTGTTGTTAACAAAAAGATAGAGATTGAAAGTGTCTTGTTTGAACATAATCCTGATGTGTTAGCGGTAACTGAAACCTGGTTTAATCCAGAAATTGAGAGTGCTGAGATTTTTCCTGGTGGCCACAGTGTAATCAGGAAGGAATAAAATATCTCGGGAGGTGTTGCGATACTAATAAATGAAGATTTCTAGTTCATTGTATTACCTCCTGCAGATTTCGACAAAGGCACAGAGAAAGGGACTGTGACGACAGGGGTTGCATATAGGCCCCCTGGTGCTGATGTAGCGGTAATGAAGGGATTGTCTGACTATATCAGCAAGTTTCTTGAAACAACGCAAAAGAGGATTATGTGCGGTGATTTGCTCCTGATGGTGTGGACACGAATAATATGACGTATTTTTCATGTCATGAATGTGATAGCGCTGATCGTCTTTGTGATATGATGTTTCAGTTCAACATAACTACGACAGTATATAAACCCTGTACCTGCAAACCAGGTACTGCGAAGGATTTCGCCGTTGGTTTGAAAAAGTCCACTGAGGCAGCGACTAAGGTCATTACAGTCCCAGCCACCTCCTCACTAGTTGACGCGGAGTATGAAAGGTTACGAGCAATTCGTCGCAGAGCTGAAAGGAAATTTCACCGATCTCATCGTCAGGATGACTACCGCGGAGCATGCCGCCTGCAGCGCGTAATTCGGCGTCATCTAAAAAATTATGTCGTAAACAATGTCGCTTTTTGTGCACCGTTCCCTGTCCTTTTACACCTACGACAGGCCTGTGGCAGATAATTAGGACCCTTGGATCAACCCACGTTACGCAATCACACATTTTCAGGGCTCTGGCTATTTACCGCAACACAGATGAGAGGTTAAAAAGCCATAAAAACCCTGCTGTTTGGTGGTACATCCTAAAAGTGATAAAACCCCGGTGCAGGGGACACAGAGAGACAAAACAGACGAAAAAGTGCTTCGTCTGTTTTGTCTCTCTGTGTCCCCTGCACCGGGGTTTCATCGCTTTTACAGATGAGGGGCCGACGTCAAGTGAATTCTGTAGACGTGTCACCAGACCATCCGCATCCTCAATGACGGGTGCGTATCAATGTATCCGTGGACGATGCCACGAGGAATACCGTGCTAACTGATAAAATGCTGTGTGCATCCCAGGACGCTGACTTTAGCCTGGCAGAACCTGACGCCACTTCAAAGTCAAGGCAAGGCAAATCATTGCCTGGTCCTGACAGCATTGTGGAAGCTGATCCGAAATGGAACAACAACAACTTTATTTCTTGCTTTAGAGAGTGGGGAGGTTCATCGCCACAGGCGATACTCTGCCCCATTGCAGGTGGGAATGTAGGGAATAAAATAACAAGCCCCTTCACAATAACAATCGAAGTCCGATGGTGCCCAGAAATGTCAGAAGAGCTTTGAGCGCAGAGCGTTGCTGGGCTGAATTAGGCCAGGGACCAAGCAATTTCGATAGGAAGAAGGGGCAAGAGTCCAGCTGACGAAGAGGCTCGGAGAGTGTGGTTCGGGAAGGTTGGTAGCGGGGGCAATGAAGAAGAATATGCTCCAGATCCTCAAGGAACACCACAGTGGCAACAGGTGGGAGAGTCAACTCCGAAATGGATAAGGTCAAAGCCAGGACCAAAAGCGTTCTAGAATCAATTTTAATGGCAAACAAATGTCACACGTCGAGGCCTTGAAATCGAACAACCAAAGTAAAAAAAACAAAAAAAAAAACAAAGAATGCACAGTCTACTTCGTCGTTTCTCACATCGTCCTTTTCCTCGTCTTCATACAGACCGTTTTCCACACACTCCCCCCAATGAGCTTAGCTCATTTCTAGTGGGTACAAAAGCTGCACCCGGTCGTCAAAGTTCGCTTCCGTCGGCCAACATGATCTGGCATGCTCGAATATTGCCATCTCGACCGCGATATGTGGTCTCAACAGTTCCCAACTTCCAGAAGAGCATGGGGCGTCGGATGTCGTGTACTCTTCTTTAATGGAATTACTCTGTTGCCCTGGAAATCGGTACGCTGCTCGTAGGTTTGAGGGGTATACATCTGTCCATCTTTTCCAAAAGTTGTCGGCAAATTGCTGGCGGTATTTCATTCTACGCCGGTACTCAGAGCCACTGTTTCCGAGGCCGAAGGCGTCAACGGTGATGAATGCGGAATACGGTTCAAACGCTTTCCAACGAGAAAATGCGCAGGTGTCAGCATTTGTCTTCTGCATCATCGGTATCTACATACGTGATGGGACCAGAGTTTATTACCGCCTCCGCTTCTGTCAAAAGTGTGATCAGCTCCTCTGCGGTAAGTGAGGAACGTCCGAGGATCTTGCGTAGAATTACTTTAAGGCTGCCAACCATTCTTTCCCATCAGCCACCCCACCACGCGGCACGTTCGACGATAAATTTCTAATGATTGCGGAGGGATGCTGTGTAGTCTTGAACTTGCCAATGAACCACGATTTGAAGCAGATCTTTAAGTTCTTTTGATGCTCGTTTGAAACTTGCAGCGTTAACTGAATAGATCACATCGGGAATCCCTCTTCGGGATATGAAACGGTGTAGCGCCACAGAAAGGATCCGGCAGATAGGTCGTGGACTAGTTCCAGGTGAATCGCTCTGGTGACTGCGCAGGTGAAGAGCGAAATGTACACCTTGACGTCAGCTATTCGTTCATTAGCGTAAAGCGGACCCGCAAAGTCCACGCCAGTGATGGTAAACGGGCTGGCTCTACATACGCGGTCTCGAGGAAGTGGAGCGACGGGAGCGGACATCGGTCTTAAACTCAGTCTGCGGCAACGTCCGCACTGATGAACAATTCTTTTGAGTAATGCCCGGGCCCGTAGCACCCAGTAATGCTCTCGTAGGTCGACCAGCATAGCATTCACGCCGCTATGCAGAAGACGCTGATGAATTCCAATTGCTAGTAACTCTACTATCCGGTGGTCATGCGGTAAGAGAATGGGATGTTTCTTGTCTTCGTCCAGATCAGCTTCCTGTAGACGACCTTGCAGGTGTAACAATGAGTCATCATCTAAGAAAGGATGCAGTTCAGTTGTCGTAGCCGAGATGAGCTCGGAATACTTTCTTTACGCTCGAACAGGGAGATCTCCTGACCAAACGCAGATTCCTGAGCCACTTTAAGCCAGTAAACTGCTTTGTGCAACTCCTCCGCAATGATCAGAGCTGCAGTCCTTTCGTTCTGTGCTCAGCAATTCCTTATGAAACGCATCACCCAAGTGGTGATCCTAGGAACTCTAGTGAGCTGGCTGAAACGGCCGAGATCCAAAATAGGGCACACGGTGCTGACAATGAGTATATTTGCCGAACAAAAACGCCTTTCCTCTAGAACAGCTTCATCCTCGGCGCTTCGTTGCAGATGCGACCAGAACTCCCTTGCTTGCGCAAGGCATACGGGCCCTTTCCACCATAAGGTGGATGACTGTAGCGCTTTCGTAGATATGCCATGCGTTAATAGATTTTCAGAACAGGAACCGCAGGATTTTCAGAACTGGGGCAGTGATTCCATGCGTGGCTGTTGCTACTGGTCTGAATTTCTTCAGTTTGCAACAAATCTCTTCAAGTCCTTACTCGGTCTTCTAGTCCAGGCCAGAACAATCGTCGAGTCAGACCACATGTGATACCGAAACTGGCCGACGACCAAGACCCTCTGTAGGTAACCTGGCATTCGAACTCCAATCACAGTTGCCAGGAGTTCCAGACGCGGCAGAGCTACCGTAATTTCACGCGTATAAGGCGCACCGCAGACAAGCCGCAGGACGCGTTTTTGGGAACATTTTTGAAAATTTTCTGGCAGATAAGCCGCGGGCAATACGAGACGACTGATTGGTGCGACACAGGAGACCATTGTGAAGGCCATAAACCCTGTAGTCCATACTCCGGGAGCGACATAGTCTACAACAAAGGAGGTCAGTTCTAGAGTTCTACCCACGAGTTCTACCAAGATCGGATTGTGCCCTTGTTGGGCGTTTTTCAAGGACTGATGGGTCAGTGGTCTTCCAGAAGACGCGAATCATGCACTGTCGACACTTTCGTTAAAGCTGCTTTGGGGAATGCACCAGGAGGTGGACCCGTCCCTGTTACACGCTGTTCGTGCATCGGCAGAGCAGTGCTGTTCCAGAGACACTGTCGGCTTTCGTTAAAACCGGCGTATTGGGAAAATACCAGAAAAAAAAGTCATCAGATAAGCCGCACCGGTGGATAAGCCGCAGAGCGTCCGTGAGAAGAAAAAATCGTGCATAAGCCGCGGCTAATACGCGTGAAATTACGAATTGCTTCAAAGGCGCAACTCGTGCCTTAGCACAAAGAAGTCTCGGTGATACATTGTCCTTGTTGTGATCGAAGCGTATATAGGCTGCACATCCATAAGCCCGCTTGCTTGCATCGCAAAATATATGGACTTGAAAATCAGGCGTCCCTGGCGAGCAGATGCAGCGTGGAACCTTCACCACCACTGTGTCTGGAATTTCCGCACACCAGCGCTCCCAGATGTCTCGAGCCCGTTGCGGTATTTCCCCATTCCAGTCGATCTCATCATTCAATAGATCTTGAAATAGTATTTTCGTTCTTATGGCGAATAGATTCAAGAAACCCAAAGGATCAAAAATCCTAGTTATCGCTTGCAACACTGTTCGTTTCGTTTGGCCGTTTCTGGCTATGAAACTTGTAATACCTTCTACGTCAACCGAGAACGAATCATCGTTGGTGTCACAAATAATCCCGAGAACCTTTACTTTGGAAACAGCAGAAGCACCAGGAGTGTCGACTCCATCATGTCTGAATCGTCCTTGCAGCTCCGAAGAGTTTGATGGCCATTTCCGTAGTTCCATCTTTACCTCATTGAGGATGTTTCTTGCTTCATAGTATAAACGATGAGCCTCGACCGTGGAATCCGCTCCAAAGACGAGATCGTCCACGTAAAAGGATTGGGCCATGATATCTGCGGTCTGCTGTAACGTTGCTGTTCGGACAAATGTTGAAGCAGAGTGGCCAAGAGGAGAAAAGCACTTGCGGTGGTCCCAAATGGCACTCGTTTCATACGCCACTCTAGAACTTTGCTCGTTGCACCAGGGTGACCCGGAAGCTCATAGAACCAGAGGAAACGAAGTGCGTGAAGATCGTGACGCGCGTCACGATCTTCTGGACTTACACCGATCTGCAAGTATGCTTGCTGTATATCTGTTGTCACTCCTATGACCTTCGTTCGGAAACGTATGAGGACATCCAACAGGTCAGGATGCAGTTTTGGACCCTTCTCCAAGTGATCGTTTAGAGACTTGCATCCACAAGCGTGAGATGAAGCATCGAAAACTATACGGAGTCTAGTTGTGATAGACTGCTCCTTGATCACTTCAGGGTGTGGCATGTAGTAGATGCGTTTAGATTTAACGACCGGATAACCAACGTCTACTTTGCGTGGCACCTCTTTGGGGTGTCCTTTGTGTAATAGCTACGAATGGCCTGGTCGTAGTCTTGAAGTAAGCCCTTGTTTCTAGACAGCCTGATGACCAGTTTCTTAAGTCTTGTCTCTGCTACGTCAAAGTTGGGTTCGAGAGGAGTTTCAAGAGTCTTCTAGGGAAGTCGCACATGATAACGTCCTCCGCTTAACGAGACTTATTCTGCGAAGGTTTTCTGGGCACCCTTATACTCTGGGGTTTGAACGTCGTCTGTAAGGCCAATGTTCTCCAACACCCAAAACCTCTTCCAGTCGTCGGTAATGAGACCCAGCTCTGGTTTCGCGCTGGCATGAAGCACACAGATCATCCCCTTGGTTTGTCGCGCCACGAGACCGCGTACAGTGCTAGGGCCCAAGAAAGTCCACCCGAGTTTAGAGTTCATTGCAACAAGGCTTTCATTCGTTCGCTATCTTTTGATTTCGCCTGTGAGAAATTGCCATATCTGGTCTCCTCCAATCACGACACTGATGCCCAGCACTTTCGGAACCCCTGGGAAAAGAACGGCATCTGCCGTATCCACGTCGTTATCCTCAAGGCGTGTAAGGTGTTCGTCACCTATAGGATTCTCGAGAATGTCCTTGCATATCACCGGAACCACTATTACGTCGATCGCAATGTCTTCCGCATAGTACTGACTGCGAAGCTTGACCTGCACAAGTCTGCGGCTCACTGGGCTGGAATATGTGCTGGCAAAAGTGTTAATGCTGACTTCAATCTCTCCTGTTGTCGGTAACTTGAGCTTCTTCGGGACGACCTCACGAATAAAGGTTCTTTGACTTCCGTTGTCAAGTAGTCCTCTAACGTACACACAATCGTCGTTGGACGACGCCCATGCTCGAAACGTTTGGAGGTATACAGCCCCTGAACGACAAGATTCGGTTGATGAAGAACAGACTGCGGTAGTACTCTCAGTGACTGTTTCTTGCATCTTGGAAGCCTTCCAGTTGGTGTCGCACATAGCTGTAACATGCCTTCCTTGAAATCGAGAACATCGCACTTCTTGTAGCATTCCTTAGATCTGTGTCCAGGAAAAGAACAACGGAAGCATCTTCTTGCAGACTTTAACTTGTCCTTCTTACGTTCTAGACTGATATCTGAGTCACAACGCCCGGTCTGGTGTCACGAGGATTCACAAAAGAAGTAGACGTTCTTGTCAAGAGAGGTTTGAAGGACGCTAGCCGAGGGAACTCTGCGACCACTTCCTGGAGTGTCTGGCGTGCGCCAACGACCATCGGTCTTGTCCGTAGTTCCACTTCTCTCTCGACTTTCAACTTCAACTTTCAAGAAACCGATTATGGTTTCGAGTTCTTCTCCTGGAGTCTCTTTCTTCTCGCCGCTAGCCGCGGAGGCTCTCTTACGATGATATTCTACGGCAATCTCCGACGGAAAGGATCTCAAGACAATGTCGTTGAGCATGGTGGCGTAAGAAGAAGTAGGAATGCCTAACGCCTTCAAGCCGCGGATGTTCGCTTGTAAATGATCATACAGTTACCTCATTGCTATTGTGTCACAGGCCGACGTCACGGCGGGAAGATGGCGCAGGCGAGAGAAATACTCCTTTTCAATCTTTTTTTTTTTGTCCCCGTAACGGTTCTTCAGTAAGTCCAAAGCATCTTCGTAACATGTTTCGGTGACCTGAAAGCCTGCGATGGCTGCGGCAGCCGATCCCGTAAGAAGAGACCGTAAGTAGTGAAATTTCTCTGCCGGCGTGAGAGACCGGTTGTCATGGATGGCATCACGAAATTGCTCCCAAAAGGACTGCCACGCGCACAAGTCCCCATCAAACCGTGACATCTCTAGCTTCGGAAGTCTTGCTCCACTTCGCCGATGCTCTCGTGACTTCCTGATTTTCGATATGAGTCGGCGGAGATGTACTCGATGGTGTGACTCCTTCAGTGTGCCGTTGTAGTCGAAATTTCAAAGCAGCTATTGCCTTCAGGGCTTCCTCGTCATACTCGATGCACGTGGTGAGCTCTCTCTCCAAGTCTCCAACGGGTAAGAGTGGCTCCAGCGTGCTGTTCACTTGCCTCAGTTCCGTGTTGTAGAGCGTTAAACGTTCGAGGCATTCGGTCACGTCCTGGACTACGCTACCTTCGACGTCAATCAAGGCCTTTGCTTCGTTAACGACGCGTGTGTTTCTGCCACGCAGAACAGTCCGCTTCGCCTTCAGACGTTCCATATCCACCGCAGCTTCGTTCCCGGTCATTCGTCTAGCTCCAACTGTAGAGGCTTTATCCCGGGTTTCGGCACGAGATGTGGAAGCTGATCCGAAATGGATAAGGTCAAAGCCAGGACCAAAAGAGTTCTCGAAACTCTATTTTAATGGCAAACAAATGTCACACGTCGAGCCCTTCGAGCCCTTGAAATCGAACAACCAAAGTAAAAAAACAAACAAACAAAGAATGCACAGTCTTCTTCTTCTTCTTCTTCGTCCCACGCAGAATGGCCATTAGACCCACAGTCTACTTCGTCTTTTGTCACATCGTTCTTTTCCTCGTCTTCACACAGACCGTTTTACACAAGCATCACCTATCAGCATATGTCCAATCTGTCCATCGTCACCGAGGAAGCCTTGTTGCGTATTATGAGTAACAGCTGTAATAACGATTCCGTGTGTGTCTTTGTCCATACGCGTTCTCAACCACGTCCAGTCCCAACCAACACGGTCTCCACATTCCCGCACTCCTACCACTATTCTGCATTACCAGGAAGCCCTTGGCAACAGACCCGTAGGTTTACCATAAATGCGCTAGCATGCGGGATACGCGACGCTTTCGATACATGACACAGCCTCACTTCCACACCTGTTTTCACTTGTGCACGAGGGCCAATGTCTATGCCGTGAGGTCCACTCGCTCCCACTAAAGGCCACAGAGTCTTCTGCACCTTCACGGCAGAGCCGTATATTAAAAGGGAGTCTGGACATTAATGGGTCATGCCTACACCTAAAGCTCTACCCACTTTTTCAGCTTTCCGAGTAATGAGGTCATGAAATATGGGGCGCTATCAATCAACCTATCCTTACTATTTGTCCCCGTGTCCAACATGGACAGCGCCAGTTTGGGTGGCAAGTGCATTGGATGGGATTGAAATCTCTCACAATCTGCAAAACTAGTAGATTTTTGGTGCAAATTTGATTAACACCACCTAGGGAGCGTAAGGCACGTCGGGAATTGTAGTCTGCTTCCGTCGCTGTACCGCTGCCGGCAGAACCACCTGCTGGGACACATTCTGTAGTCAGTATGATTTTTAAACAAATCTACATGAATAGTTGGAATATCAAGGCAAGAATATTCATATCCATGAAATCAGGCAATTAAATATAAGATTGTTGTCAGAGGCTGAGATAGACCACAAAGTGTTCGCGCTCGCGCAGTGTTCTGTTCGAAGCGAAGCTTGGCCGAAGCATGTGGCTGGCTTTCGCTAAGCTGTACTAAGTTTTGTCTTTAACTGAATAAAGGGGAAGTTATATTACTGGCGACGAGGGAAGTACGGACTCCACGGACACTACAAGACGAATCAGGCAAGGCTTCCTGAATTCGTAGCAGGCTCCAGTTGGAACTCGTGGCGTGAACGCCTAGAATTTCTCTTCGAGGCGAATAACGTGCAGGACGCGGCTAAGAAAAGGGCTCTGTTGTTCACGTTTTGCGGCGAACAGACCTACGACAAGGTGCGAGACTTGCTGCATCCGCTCACACCGGCGCAAGTTCCGTATGACGACATAATCGAACGTCTGAGCAGCCATTTTGAAACAGGTCCTTCTGAACTGCTAGGGCGCTGGCGTTTTCACAAAAGGGATCAACTTCCTCAAGAGACAATCTCTGAATATGTCGACGCTTTGAGAGCTCTAGCTAAAGACTGCAATTTCGGCAATGTTGCCGTTACATTATAGCTACCACTTGCCCCAACCACAGGATCGCCTGCCACGGCGCACGGTGATTCCCCAGTGACCCAAACTGCAACAATGACTTCAGCGATCGCTTCACCGTCACAAGCAAGGGTCTCAAATGCTCCCACGACCGCTGTTCCGGCTTCGACGAAAACAATTTGCCCTTGGAAGTGATGCTACCAGACAGATTCATCTGTGGTCTGAGGGACGTGCACCTGCAGCAGCGTCTACTCTCCGAAAGGAATATCACATTCCAAATGGCAGTTGACACCGCGAAAGCCACGGAATCCACGGTTTCACAACAGGCAAGCATGCGCAGCAGGGAAGAAAACAAAAGTACTTCAAACTTCAGCAACCAGAAGCCCAAAGAACAATAAGCTCCCTAAGCCGTCCAAAAAGTGCTACCGTTGTGACGGTGCGCACAACCAGAAAAGCTGCCCTCACCGAAATTCCACATCCCAGTTCTGCAAGAAACTGGGGCATATTGAAAAAGCATGCATGACGAAGAAAAAGCAGCAGGCTTCCGGCACGCGCTCATCTGGACGTCAACAACCGAAAAATCTAACTGCCGACGAAGCAGATTCGTGGAACAGCTTATTCACGGTCAACTCCATAAGCCAATCGACTGAGAGCTTAACCGTATGGGTTACGGTAAACGAACGCCCTTGCTGCTTCAAAGTCGATTCCGGTGCATCATTTTCAATAATGAGTGAGGACACCTACTGAAAGTAGCATTGTAATTGAGGACGTGAACCGGCACACCACTTCAAGTCCGGGGCAAAGCACGAGTCACCGTTCAGCTACACAGGAAGCAGGCTCAACTCGATTTGTACATCGTTGGGGGAACTGGAACAAGCCTACTAGGTCGAAACTGGTTCGAGCCACTTGGAATTTCACTGTCTGGCATTCACCGAGTCACAGAGTCACAGTGCAAACCACTATTCGACCAGTTCAGCACCCTTTTAATGGCAATATTTCAGGTCATGTAAGCGACCCTGTACACATCGAGCTGCAGCCACACGCAGTTACTAGGTTCTTGAAGTCCCGCACAGTGCCACCGGCATTGAGGACAGCAGTCGACAAAGAGTTAGACAAGTTAAAAGAGCAAGGCATTCTGAAACCCGTTTCTTCTTCGACATGGGCTACGCCGCTAGTCACAGTACGGAAGAAGAACGGCAGCTTACGTCTATGCGGAGACTACCGTAGCACGGTGAACCAAGCTGTAGCGAAGGCAGAGTATCCGCTTCCCACAGTAGATGATATGCTGGCTCTGGTTCAAGGAGGCAGGATCTTTTCCAATATCGACCTTCAGCAAGCGTATTAGCAGTTACGAGTGGACGACGCATCCTCCGAGCTACTCACGGTGAACACGCCACGTGGCCTATTTCGTGTCACACGGTTACCTTTTGGTGTATCTGTCTCGCCTCTGGTATTCCAGAAATACATGGACAGCCTTCTGGCAGGGTTAGGTGTCTGGGTGTACCTCGACGACATTCTCATTTCTGGCAGTACCCTCGACGAGAATAACAAGCGTCTGCGCTCTGTGCTTAAGCGCTTGACTGATGCAGGGCTCAAGGTTCGTCTGGATAAATGCCTTTTCGTCGTCCAAGGACTTGAGTACCTTGGGTATCATATCAGCGCAGCTGGCATCAGACCCACACAAGCCAAGGTCAAAGCTATCCTTCAGGCACCCAACCCAAGGAACAAGAAAGAGCTGCAGTCCTCCTTAGGACAGCTGAGCTTTTACAACTGTTTTCTAAAGGACCGAGCGTCGGTCGCAGAACCCTTGTATCGGTTGCTACACAAGGACACACCATGGTTTTGGGGATCCCAAGAACAAGACGCTATCGACAAGCTCAAGCAGTTGCTATCTGCAGCACCAGTATTGGCACATTTCGACGTTACCCGGCCGGTTTTGCTGGCATGTGACGGCTCACCATACGGCATAGGTGCAGTCCTCTCGCAAAGCACACAGAACGACTTGGAGGTTCCTGTGGCGTTTGCCTCACGGACACTCAGCAAAGCCGAGCAGAACTACGCGCAGCTAGACAAGGAAGGCTTAGCGGTGGTATTTGGTATGAAGCACTTTCATCACTTCGTGGCTGGTAGACATATAACCGTGGTCACAGATCACAAACCGCTACTTGGTATCTTCAGTCAAGAAAAACAGATACCAGCAGTACTATCGCCTCGGATGCTGCGCTGGTGTCTCTTGTTAAGCGCTTACGATTATACACTGGTATATCGTCCGGGTCATCGGCATCACAACGCAGACGCGTTGAGTCGCCTTCCGCTTCCAAGCACAGCTAATGAGGACACTTCTACTGGTGACATTTTGATGCTGGAATCAGTCGAGTGTGAACCACTCACACCAAGACACATTGCAAGTTTAACCAAACAAGACTCTATTTTGTCCAAGGTATTTCATGCTGTACAAACCGGTGACTTTTCCAGTTGGAGAGAACAAGCGTTCACACCGTATAGGAGACGTACCAGTGAGCTTTCCACGTGTAAAGGATGCGTGATTTGGGGCTCACGTGTAATTTTGCCCAAGAAAGCACAATCGCTAGCGTTAAGAATGCTCCACGCCAACCAACCGGGTATCGCAGCCATGAAAAGTACAGCAAGAAGCCATTTCTGGTGGCCCAAGCTGGATCATGACATTGAGATCACGGTGAAGAGCTGTCCGATGTGTCAGACTTGGGCTCGCGCTTCTTCGCCACTCGTGGACACAGAGTTGGAGCGTCCCCACACGCCATGGCACACGTTACACATGGATTTCGCAGGACCTATCGACGGTTGGTCGTACCTTATCGTCACAGACTCATTTTCCAAATGGCTCGAAGTCAAGCGCATGCGAAGCACGACGTCAGCACGCATAATAGAACAGTTACGCAACATTTTTGCGACGTTGGGCATCCCTAGGGTAATCGTCACAGACAATGCGCCCAATTTTGTTTCGGCGGCGATGGCGAATTTCTACACAAGGAATGGAATCAAGCAACGAACAAGCGCTCCGTTCCACCCATCCACGAACGGACAAGCAGAAAGGATAGTCGGAGAAACCAAACGTGCTCTCAGGAAGTTAACTGACGGCAGCATCGAGTGTCGATTAGCACGTTTCTTGTTCAAACAACACACCACAGTGTCTACAAGTACAGGGAAGACCCCGGCTGAGCTCCTCTTCGGGCGGCGCTTGACTACGCCCCTGGATTGGATGCACCCAGAAAATGACTCATCCAGTCAGGAGCTTCCCCAAGTTCTTCCACGGTCGCGCGACTTTGAACCTGACCGGTTAGTCTTCATTCGCAACTTCGCGGGAGAGCGGCCTTGGATAACGGCCGTTATAATGAAAAAGATAGGTCGTTGTTCATTTTCTGCGAAAACTGCAGACGACAGAGTTCACCGTCGGCACGTGGACCACATCAAGCCACGTTTGCTGCTGAAGAGCGACCATGTAGCGACGCGGGAAATAGCCAAAGCAAGCTTACTCAACTTTCCCCTCGATATGCAGCATACTCCGCAAATGACTCAGTCGCACGAGCACGGCCATTCAACTCATGAAGGTCAGTCAGCGGAGAGTAATGAAAGTCTCCGGCCCCAGAGTCAGACCCCAGGTGACTTGCTCCCGCAGCAGGAATGTTCAATGTTCAAGGAAGTATCACCAGCCTGCAGAACCAGCTGGCCTCTCTGACCAGGCAGAGAACAATAGCGATGAAGTGAACCAGCCGGCAAACCTTTCAACACAAGAGCAGACCGGAAACAACTCTACAGCACAAAGTGCTCGGAAGAGAGGACGTTTTGGCAGGGAAGTCAAGACGCCTAAGCGCTACAAAGACATTCACTTAAATTAGTTTTCCTTAAGGCATGGGTATTTCTTTACTTAGCCGGGGGGAGTGTCTGAGGCTGAGATAGACCGGACAAGGAGGACGACAACGAAGTGTTTGCGCTCGCGCAGTGTTCTGTTCGAAGCGAAGCTTGGCCGAAGCATGTGGCTGGCTTTCGCTATGCTGTACTAAGTTTTGTCTTTAACTGAATAAAGGGGAAGTTATATTAATTGTAGAGCACAGTGCCGTTTTTATTCTGATTTCCTTGTGATCGCCGTGTTCACAAGGCCTAACATTGGCGACAAAACGTATTATTTTCAGTTAGATATCGATGGATGAGCGTAAGTTGAAACTGATTTCCGAGAAATATATATGAGGATGAAGATTTGCAGCATAAAATCAGAGTAGTCTGTGAAAATTTTTTGTCACGAAATCCCCGCTTCACTGCGTTTGTTTTCGTCGAAATTTTGGGTGGCAGTAAGGTGTCATGGCGACCACCCTGGTAAGGAGCAAACTAACCAGAGGACCGACACTGTGACTGACAGGTCGAGCCTCTTTTTTGTGACTCCTGCCAATGGCCAGACTCCCTTTTAATATACGGTTCTGCTTCAGGGTGCACCGCGCAGCGGCGTCTTCTCAAACTAAAGCAGACGCCAATAACCTCAGGACAGTATTTCACATGCGTGGTCGGTGAGCGAAGCATGAGTTGTGCAGCATGCCGTTGTCCAAGACTTTTCGGCCCAGAGAACGCGCTCTGAATGTATAGCACCAATAAAATGTCAGCGTATTGTTTTGCCTAACGTTCAGGTGCTGAGACCAGAAGACGTCCGCCAACGCGACGACGTAGTCTCTCGACTCCTCCCTGCTTGTAAACAAATGGCGTCATAGTATTCGACAGCGCCACCAATTTGGTAGAGTTGAACTACACTCGAAGCTAGAGGCGAACAAGGTAGCGCCCGAAAGCAACGGTCTTGAGGGCATAATGATGATCCCTGAAAGGTACGCGACCTTCGGTCCTACTTTTCTTTCAGTGGGAGGCAGCGAACAGGTGCCCATTCGTGGAACCTTGCCCTATCCTTCAGATTTATTCCGGTTCCAGTCTGTCTACCAGCGTCATGAAGTTTCTCTGGGAGAGGTCTATTTATATAGGCTGTGAGCCGGCTAAGTGTGGGAACCACACATGTAACTGATAAGTCATCATTGAGAATTAACACTACAAATTGAGCTTCACGTACCACATGACACATGCAGGGCTAATCACTGCACTGAATGATATCACTTCTGACTAGAGGAGAATCGTCAAGCAATAGAGTAGTTGTAGTGTCCAGTCAGAATTCGGTGCAAAAAAAAAAGCTTATCTTATCACTCTTTATAGCAAATTCAGGTGGTCATTTCGTGGCAACTTTTTCTGCCGTCTCCCGAGCAGTCACATTCATTCAGTCAAACCACGACGATCTTGGTGATCTCGCATGTTGGCGTGGCGCTTTTGGAGCGCCCGGAATTCGCCAGCTAGCACTTTTTTCGCTCGGTCTCAATATGACCAGGCAGCGGATTGTCCAACAATATCCAGGGGCCATATTTCGAGCCGCTGTCGAGCGGCAGCGACGGTGTCGATAGAGGAGTATCGGTAGAAGACGATAGCGAGCACCGGGAACGACACCTGCCAATTTTGGCATTCCCATGTAGCTTTTAACGACAGTGCGCTTGGTTTGTTGACTGTCGTTAGAGGTTAAGACGTCTGGGAACGAGACGTCGCACTCTGAGCCAATAGTGTAGCAGGAGCAGAATCACGCGGAATGCCTTATTTTGGAAGCAGACGACGACGACGACGCGTTGACGATGGAGAAGTCTCGCGCTTCTCGCCCAACGCACGAATAATATGAAATTGTGTTGCTGTTCGTGATAGAGCACCGCAGTTTAGTCACGGACATTTTGCTGACGACCTACACGCAATTAGAATCAGTGGGCAGAATCAGTCGCGATATTAAATTCCCAGAGAAGGAGCTGTCAGGACAATTAACAAGTGGAGAAATGTAAGCTTCAGGCAGACCTTTGTGTATTGTTTGATATGTAGGATAGCGGAGAATTGTCTCTGTGGCAAAGTGGTTTCAATAAAAACATTTCACTGATACAAACCCGTTGTCGCCCGATTTAAACACCGACGCCAACCGTGATTGTGTTTAGCCACGCGAAGTAACTTGCAGCCGTCTTGACAGCTCTCGCTCCGCTTAACGACAGTATCATCCACCATATCGACAGGGTGGAGGCTGTCGTTCCCGTGAGCGACACCGTCGCTGACGGGTGACGCGTTTGGCGCGCAGGGAATACCAAATTCTCATCGCTAGCGTTACATTGCGTCACATACCACGTGCGCTCGCTCCCGAACGACACGTTCGCGCTACCGACATAGATCGGACGCGAACGTGTCGTTCGGGAGCGAGCGCACGTGGTATGTGACGCAACGCAACGCTAGCAATGAGAATTTGGTATTCCCTGCGCTCCAAACGCGTCGCCCGTAAGCGACGGTGTCGCTCACGGGAACGACAGCCACCACCCTATCGGTATGGTGGGTTATACTGTCGTTCAGCGGAGCGAGAGCTGTCAAGGTGGCTGCAAGTTTCTTCGCGTGACACTTATGGACACCGCCACAGCTTGCGCCGGTGTTTAGATCGGGCGACAACGTGTTTGGATCAAATGAAACGTCTTTATTGAAACTGCTTCACCGCGGAGGCAATTCCTCACTATCATACAGGGTGTTACCCTATAAAAGTATACCCGTGCCGCCATGCCGTACTCGCCAATTACTCAATGCAGGTGGCACATTGTGCGATCTTCATATAGAGCTCATAAGGACATTTAATCTTGGTAAATTTTGAAGTGATTGGGCGCCGCAGCACGAAGTTATAACTCAAAACGTGCAATTCCCGTAGGGAAAACAATCAAGATGGCGGCGTTGAGAAGAGCATTTGACATGCTGCTCCCCAGACGACGACGTGTTGCATATCCTGCCAGCCCGATGGAACTGTAGTTTTCATTTCGCTTTGGTGTAACTGTCGTATTTTGCTCAGAAGCAAGCAACATGAGCAACGAAAAATGCCGACGTACTCGGCAGACGACACCCAAAAGGGATGTCGTCTGCTTACTGAGCGGCGCCATCTTGGCTGTTTTCACTACGGGAATTGCTCGTTTTGAGTTATAACTTCGTGCTGCGGTACTCAATCACTTCAAAATTTACCAAGATTAAATGTCCTTATGAGCTCTATATGAAGATCGCACAATGTGCCACCTGCATTGAGTAATTGGCGAGTACGGCATGGCGGCACGGGTATACTTTTATAGGGTAACACCCTGTACATGTCAGAGCACAATACACAAAGGTCTGCCTAAAACTTACGTATCTCCACTTGGGAATTTAATATCGCGCCTAATTATGCCCACTGATTCCAATTGCGTGTAGGTCGTCAGCAAAATGTCCGTGAATAAATTGCTGTGCTCTATCGCGAACTGCAACACAATTTCATATTATTCGTGCGTTGAGCGAGAAGCGCGAGACTTCTTCTCCATCGTCAACGCGTCGTCGTCGTCGTCTGCTTCCAAAACAAGGGGAATCCCACGTGATTCTCCTCCTGCTACAGTATTGGCTGAGAGCGCGGCGTCTCGTTCCCAGACGTCTTAACCTCTAACGACAGTCAACAGACCAAGCGCACTGTGTACTAGAAGAGGGAGAGTGAGCCGACCGAAGCGTTCTCCTTGAAGCGCCGAGTGTGGAAAGCCTCAAGGGCGCTGCGAGCGAACTGGCTTGGGCCAGCCGCACGGTCGGGCGGTTGCACGCGTGTGAAACCCCGCGGATTTCGGTTTTTGTGCTGGGAGCCGCCGTGGGAAACACTCAATTCCATTCAATATTTATTTTGCCTTCGGTTTAGAGGGGAAGCAGAAAGCCTAGGAGGCTTGACGAAGGCTCCTCTCCCAATGTACATCGTGCAGAAGCACTACAAAATGACAAAGTAACAAATTGCAAAATAACAAAGTAACAAACTTAAATGCACACTGAGAATAAAGTGATAGTCCATATGTAGGATGAAGCTAGTGAGGTTCTTTTTGGTCATTAATGAAGGATTCGGTGTAATTCTAACATGTTGATTAGAGATTGAAGCGGACGTGTATTGTACTAATTGTTTGTCGTAGTTAGTTCTACATAAAGGTGTACACCACTGCTCACTACGAAATGAATAAGCAGACACTCGTTTATTGAAATTACACAAACTTGCGTTATTATTACGTAAAGAACCGCTGCCAGCAACCTCTCTCCAGGCTCTCTTTTGTACAGCTTGCATTTCATTTATATTTCCGGTAGTAGTTGTATCACAACTTGTTTGTTTTTCTGGTAAGATATAACGATATCTGCTTAATATTCCGTTTACACCAGCTAGTTTCTTTGTAGTGTATTTTACACTACAAATTATTTTACACATCTGCAACATGCTACCACTATACTGACACCACAAAGTAAGCGATGGGACTCAAAACGTTAATTTATATACATATTTACACACTTAGTTTACGTCAATAAATAATTACGATTTAATTAATTAATCAATTAACTAAATCAATCTAATTACATTATTTAATTTAATTGATTAGACTAATACAGTTAGAATAATTAATTCAATTATTTAGTTAATTAGTTTAATAGGTGAATTAATTTACTTGGTTAATAACGTTTAATTTTAATTTTATTTTTGCACACGGCACTCCGAGTGGTATTCTCACTTCATTGCCATTTATTAGGCGCACATAATCGCGGACAATGTAATGGTCCTCGAAGTGGAGCTCGCACACGGCGCTGTTCAAGCGGCTCATCATGGTGAAGGTTCCTTTCCCAGAGCTTCTTACGTTCTTCATCTTTAGGCGCGCTGAATAGCCAGACCTTCCTTTTGGGCGCTTACACTTGAGTAGAGTGACCTAGAATCACTCTAACCAGAGTATCCAGAGCGATAACCTGGAGCATGACAATAACGATTCGTGTCCCTCGGTATGATGAAAGCTATATGAAAACATCAGGCTACAGCAACTGCACAAACACGCATGTAAGCAACTTTCTTGGTATCAGCCACAACGAAAAACACTTGCTCCCTATGCGGAACGCTGGGCAACTCCCCAAGCCACATCTATCGCAGCGCCCCCACACGCTTTCCACACTACGCGCTTCACCGGAATGCATGGGGTGAGCCAGCGGGTCGGCTCACTCTCCCTCTTCTAGTACACTCTAGCACTGTCGTTAAAAGCGACATTGGAATACCAAAGCTGGCAAGTATCGCTCCCGGCGCTCGTTATCGCCTTCTACCGACACTCCTCTATCGACACCGTCGCTGGCGCTCGACAGCGGCTCGGAATAGGGCCCCAGTGTCGACACATCCGCACTGCGAAGGTCTCGAGGACCCGCATGTCGAAGTTTACGTAGATTAGGAGACAACGAAACCCGAAGGTGGGCGACTGCGGCGCCCCTAGCGTGAGCCAAGCGACTAAAACCGCTACATTCCCGGTACTGATCCTCGGGTGGCAACTGTCAGGTGACCTAGCGCGGGCAAGAACCTTGCAATTTCCGAGAGCTCGGTCGTTTTGCCACATTTTGACCAAGCGAATTCGCCATTAAAGGAGCACTAAAATGCAAAGAAAAGATCACTCCCAGTTACTTGTTATCATAACTCAAACCTTTGATTCCGATACGGAGCTACAATGGAAATTATACCGGACTCTTTCTTGCTTCGGCGCTAGGCAGTGAACGTCATTTCAGCTCGTGCATCGGTGCTCCCATGCTGCGCGTGCAGCACGTGCCACGCCATCAAGGTCTCTGTGAAAAACAGAGCTCTGTGTTTTTGCACGCCAGTGCGATGCGGCCTGGCGTCGCTGTCCAAAGGATGTGAAGATAAATGCTGCCAGTGGAACATTCACGAGAACTGTTGTGGGCTACAATTAAATCGGTATCCAAAAATGCAGTAGTGCGCATCATGCCGCGCATATACGGAACATTACGATCGGGCCCGTTCCAAATCTACACGGCCACGATAGCTATGCGTGTGCTTCTCCTGCTGTCTCATTGGATGCTGCCAATCTTCGCCTCCGGGGGATCCCATTCGTTGCCGCCAAAGTCTGCTCTGTTTTCATTGCGTTTTTCTTCTAACCGGTAGCGCTGTGTGAACTAATTTTGCTTGCATGAAGCTAAATGAAACACAGACTTTCATTTCAGTGGTCGTAATCCATTCCACTACAGCTGCTAGTGGCATTAAAAGTAGTTCTCAGGATTTTGGTCACAAGCTGTCACATCTTGCAGAATTGTTTATGTCTTTGGTTCGATTTATTTGTTCATTTTAGCGTTAGAGAAGACGTAGGACATAAAACAAGAGTAAGAAAATAAGAATTAATCACTTGGGGAATAAAATCAGAAACGCAAACAAGAGCGATTTGCTCACTGAAGTAGGCCCTGGTTGGCAGTTCAGTGCCTGTGAATGATGTTTTTCAGGTTTGTCTGTTTTCCAGGCAGTATTCTTTTTTTTTTTTTTTGCATTTCACAAGTGTCACCACTCAAACCAGCTGCAATTCAACTCTCTTTTTTCGCTCTGTTCATGGATGCGAGTTTCAAATCACAGAGAAATCGGATGCAGTGGGATACAGACTACATCTGTACAGCCATTCCTCTCCGTACATTACCATGTGCTTCTTTAAGTCTTTAGATTCAATACATGTGAAGGAACACAACTGACGCTTGGACGACCGCTTTCATGTGTACGTGCCCTCTGCACTTGGACGGCTTCTATTCCAAGAGTGTCATGACTACTTCTGAACCCACAGGTCCGCTTTGGCTGAATGGGCCAATTCTCTGTTCACAGCTTATTGTCTGGCTGGTGTGTCTTCATGCTCTCGCTAAACCCCGCAGTACAGAGGTTGCATTTGCATGGCATCACGTCCATGTAGGCCCACTTGTAACGCTGCAGGTTTGTGCACTGCCTGAAGTACGCAGAGCAGAGAATGCTCTTGTATGGCCTCTCACCTGTGCATGTGTCCACTTGTGATGCCCCAGGTCTGCGCTCTGGCTGAATTCTCCCAGACAGAGATCGCCTTTCTAGGGCTCCTTGTGTGTCCACTTCTGACACTGCAAGTTGTTGTTGCAGGTGAACGCGTCAGAAGCGACGTCACACGTTTATGGCTTCTCACCCATGTGTGTCCACATATGATTAGGCACACTCATGCTCTGGCTGAACTCTGACACACAGAGATGGTGTGTCGCCCATGTGTGTTTAATTGTGACACGACAGGCTTGTGCTCTCGTTGAACTCTGCAGGAGAGATCGCACTTGTAGGGCTTCTCGCTCATGCATGTCGGCTTCTAACACCGCAAGTTCCCGCTGTTGGCCCTGCAGGACAGCGGTCGCATATTTGTGGCTTTTCGCTCATGTGTGTCTACTTGTGATTGTGCAGACAAGTGCTCTAACTGAACACTGGAAGGCAGAGATCACACTTGTATGGCTTTTCACCCTTGGGTGCTCGGTTATGGCGCGACAGGCTTCTGCTCTGGTTGAACTCCGCAGGAGAGAGATTGCACTTGTATGGCTTCTCGCTTGCATGTTCACTTGTGATTCCTCAGCTTCGTGCTCTCACTGAACTCTGCACAGCAGAGATCGCACTTCTATGCCTTCTTGACCAGTGTGTTCGCATGTGACACGACAGGCTTCTGCTGTAGCTGAATTTTGCAGGACAGAGATCACACTTGTATGGCCTCTCACCCACGTGTGTTTGCATGAGATTTTGTAGTTCTGTGCTCTCGCTGAACTCTGTACCACAGAGACCACACTTGCATGGCTTCTCGCCCGTGTGTGTTTGCCTGTGACTCTGCAGGTTTAAGCTCTGGTTGAACTCTGCATGACAAAGATCGCACTTATAGGGCGTGTCACCCGTGTGTTTTCGCCTGTGATACGACAGCCTTGTGCTCTGGTTGTACTTTGCAGGACAGAGGTCGCACTTGTATGGCCTCTCGCCTTTGTGTGTTCGCTTGTGACGTTTCAGTTTTGTTTTCTCCCTGAACTCTGCATGGCAGAGACCACACTTGTACGGCTTCTCACCAGTGTGTGTTCGCATATGACGTGACAGGCTCGTTCTATAGCTGTACCCTGCAGGACAGAGACTACACTTGTATGGCTTTTCGCCTGTGTGGATTCGTCTGTGACACTGCAGGGTCGTGTTTTGCATGAACTCTGCAGGACAGAGATCGCACTTATAGGGTGTGTCACCCATGTGTTTTTGCTTGTGATATGACAGGCTTGTCCTGTTGCTGAACGCCGCAGGACAGGCATCACACTTGTATGGCCTTCCGTCCGTGTGTTTTCGGTTATGATGCTGCAGTGTCGTGCTGTCATAGAACTCTGCATGGCAGAGATCGCACTTGTATGGCTTCTCGCCTGTGTGCGTTCGCTTGTGACGCATCAGGCTTGTGCTCTGCATGTAGTCTGCAGGACAGAGGTCGCACTTGTATGGCCTCTCCTCCGTGTGTGTTTGCTTGTGATGCTGCAGCTTTCTGCTGTCACTGAACTCTGCACGGCAGAGATCGCACTTGTATGGCTTCTCACCTCTGTGTGTTCGCTTGTGATGCAACAGGCTTCTTCTCTGGCTGTAGTCTGCAGGACAGAGATCACACTTGTACGGCATCTCGCCCTTGTGTGTTAACTTGTGACTCCGCAGCTTTGTGTTCTCACTGAACTCTGCGTGGCATAGATTGCACTTGTATAGCTTCTCACCCATTTGTGTTCGATTATGATCCGACAGGCTCGTGCTCTGGCTGAACTCTGCAGGGCCAAGGTCGCCCTTGCATGCACCCGATGCGCATGCAAGTGCACGTGTCGTGCACTTGTGCAACCCTTCTCCCGTGTGACTTTTTGCATGCACTCGCAGAGTTGATGCGTCACAGAATGTCGCGGAATATGTGTTGCAGGTAAATGGCTTTGTTTTGTGAGCCTTGAGCTGATCTTCCAGGCGGTCAATGTCAATGCATGTAGCCAAACAAACAGTGCACTTGTACTACCTATTTTTCTCGTGGGCAAACGTCGTCGATTTGCCTGCCTCCAAAGCCTTGCTCTGATCTGAAAGTCGATCGCTGGTAGTCACCAGTGAACTGTTGTCGAATTGTGGTTCGTCTGTTGTTGCGTTGGTATTGAAGAGTGGATTTGAAGATGCACAACCTGAAGATGCTCGACCACAAGTCCCTCTGGGCAGTTTCTCAAGATGAAGCATCCTTGTGCTTTCAGTTGCTTCTGAAATTACAGAAATCGGATATTGAGAGTGCTGACAGCTTGGTAGTCGACTAGCGTAAGCACAATATTCGCTCACAAAATTAAGGCACTATTTTGCATGAAAAATGTGAGCCATACAGAGGCCACATTATTTATGAAAGATCGATGCATGATAGTCATGTGCTGTTTTGTTCCAATACATAAGCTACTATGGTATTTGATAACGCTGCAGTGGCTGCCTCAGCCTGGTCAGTTGTGCTGCTGGAGTGAAAATGCAGTACTAGCGAAAAACCAAAGTATCGAGATTTCATTGCCAGAACCACAAGTGAATCACTTTCTGTGGATTATGATATGTGCTGCAGGGATGGGCAGTATTTTAATACATTGTATTTAAGATACGTGTTTAAATACAGGCACGAAAAATGTATTTATATTTATATTTAAATATCAGTTTAGGCGTATTTATACTTAAAATACACTTAAATCCACACATCTCATCCTCCCATATTTGTGGGCTTCTCCACATCATTAGCCTCTCGTGATGAAGCGTATCTTGTTAGAGGCTGCAGGTCACTCATCCCCACGTGTTTGGGGATTTCCGTCCTTCTAGAAAACAGCACGATGCGAGAATGAGGCCATTGTCGCCCCCGTTGTTTCAGTCTTGGAAGCGAGGAGAGAAATGAGAACACCAATTTGGGAAAAATGTGATTCTGTACCCTCTTGTGATACTTGACAAAGCCTAGCGTCTAAAGGGAAATATATTGCACAATAGGAACAATCCGGGGTAGTTGGTATAGGTTTATGAATAGGTTCATGTCTGCTTCTACCCTGTCCTTGTCTTCTTGCTGCTATTCGTCATTCTACTCAGTCATTCATTGGGAACTCCGGGCAATGGCTCCAGCCCGCCAGACAATTTTTGACGGGAAGTTTTTCACTGTCATTGCCGAAGATGGAAAGTCGATGAACAAAAGTACAGGAGGCAAGCAAGCTGGTGTATATGATTGAACGGAAAGATTTCCTTGAGTCTGAGGAACAGCGTGTGGGTGGGGAGGGCGGGGAACACTAGACAGAACAGACAGGTGAGAAGAACCAACAACAACGGCTCAAAAGCACAGACAGAGATCGCACTTGTGTGGCCTTTCCCCCATGTGTGTACGCTTGTGAGCCCACAGCTTTCTGCTCTCTCCGAATTCTGCGGGACAAAGATCGCACTTATACGGCTTCTCTCCTGTGGCGCACCACGCTTTTGTTCTGGCTGAATTGCTTAGGACAGAGATCGCACTTGTGTGGCCTTTCCCCCATGTGTGTACGCTTGTGAACCCACAGCTTTCTGCTCTCTCCGAATTCTGCGGGACAAAGATCGCACTTATATGGCTTCTTGCCTGTGACGCACCAGGCTTGTGTTCTGGCTGAATTGCTTAGGACAGAGATCGCACTTGTGTGGCCTTTCCCCCATGTGTGTATGCTTGTGAACCCACAGCTTTCTGCTCTCTCCGAATTCTGCGGGACAAAGATCGCACTTATACGGCTTCTCTCCTGTGGCGCACCAGGCTTGTGTTCTGGCTGAATTGCTTAGGACAGAGATCGCACTTGTGTGGCCTTTCCCCCATGTGTGTACGCTTGTGAACCCACAGCTTTGTGCTCTCTCCAAATTCTGCGGGTAAAGATAGCACTTATACGCTGCGGGAGGCACTACAACAGAATGTGTTCAAATTTACTTTGAGTGTGTACATTTATTTAGTTTGGTCGTGACACAAAAGGGAATTCTCGGGATTTCGTACCAAGTTGGCATATGTAAGTGGTTGCAAACCATCTTTTTTTTATTTCTTTGCGTCAATTTCTTTGTTCACCTTACCGACTGACGAGACGTACGGCGTAAAACAATGGAAGCCTGAAGAGAAGCACAATGGTAGATAGCTAGGCTAGTTTGATGACTATCCCTGGTTGGCTAACGAAGTGCCAAAGGTGCATGGACAAGAGATGTAAGACAAGCACAAGCGCTTGTGTTTCCCTTTCCTCTCGTGTCCATGTTCCTTCCGCGCAGCAATAGTCAACGATAAAGAAGACACGCATTCATCACAAGAGGAAGAAAAAAGGGGGAAGGGAGCAATATAAGAGCATGTTGCTCATGGAAATGAACCGTTCTCGGCAGTTGACAGCCAGTGAGAGGACGTCTCTTTCATGTTTGTTTGTCTCCCCAGCACTGGGCTTCTTGACACTTCAATGCATCACCACCTAATCCAGCTCTCCAATCCATCTCTTTTTGAACTTCAGTTTGTTCATGCGTGTGAGTTTCGAAACATCCAACAGGAAAAAAAAGAAATAAAATGCGATACGGTTCAGACAGCTTCTGTACAGCCTTTTCTCCCTGCGCATTATCATGTGCTTCTTCACGAAGAACATATACGAGAACATGGCATCTGTACTTGCACGGTTTCAATTTCAAGTGTCTCGTGGCGACGTGTTCCTGCTCTGGCTGAACTAGCTCGTGCTCAGCCAGCAGCTATTTGGGTCTCCGGCTGGCGCCTGTTGGTTCCCCGTGACTGATCTCTGCATAACACAAGTTGCATTTGTAGGGCTTCACACCCATGTACGTCCACATGTAGCACTGCAGGTTTGGCACTACCTCAAGTTTGCAGAACAGGGAATGCTCCTGTATGGCTTCGAGTGTGTCTGTCTTGTGACTCTGTCTGCTCTGGCTGAACTCCGCAGGACAGACATTGGACTTTTATGGCTTCTCGCCCGTGTGTGCCCGCTTGTGCTGCTGTAGGTTCCTGCTCAGGCTGAGCTTAGCACGGCAGGCACTCGTATGGCTTATCGGCCATGTGTGTCCGATTGTGATCCAGTAGTCTATCGCTACGGCCGAACTCTGCAGAGCAGACATCGCACTTGTGTGGCTTCTCGCCCGTATGTGTTCGTTTGTGCTGTTGTAGGGTCACACTTTGGTCCATGTCTAGTTTAGCGGCGCCACTCGATTTCAAACTTCTAATCTACATACCTGGATAGAATTTTTCATGGTGCATCGTAATCCAAAATAATCAAGTGGCGGTCGGTTCCACGAATTCCTCCAGAGATCAGTTTCCCCGGGAAAGTTTCGGCAGCGGCGACCATGTCATCTCCATGCGCCCATTGTTTACGTATGTTAGCTTACGCACACCTCGCACTCTTCCCAGCATGCCTTTCGCCTGTTCGTTGCTAAGACGCACAGTAACTCCGCTATCGGACGACAGTCGGCCTCCTCCTCACGCAATTGCTCCGCGCGAAAATTTGCACCGTCTTCTGCCAGCACAGTCTCGAACAACTGCGGGGGGGGGGGGGGGCTACCGCCCCCCTGACCCCCTCCCGCGTGTAATATGTACTGACCTAACCTAACCTAACCTCACTACACTTCGTTTAGTGAGGAAAACCAAGCTCTATGGCTGATGCGTAGGAGTACCACAAATGATACCCGTCGAGATGTAGTGCTTTCATCGTGCATTCTTTGCAACGAGCGAGGGGGAACAGGCGAAATGCATGCTGGGAAGAGTGCAAGGTGTGCGTAAGCTGTCACACGTAAACAATGGGCGCATGGAGATGACATAGTCGCCGCTGCCGAAACTTTCCCGGGGAAACTGATCTCTGGAGGAATTCGTGGAACCGACCGCCGCTTGATTATTTTGGATTACGATGCACCATGCAAAACTCTATCCAGGTATGTAGATTAGAAGTTTGAAATCGAGTGGCGCCGCTAAACTAGACATGCACCCACACTTTTGCTGAACTCCCCCAGTCAGGCATCGCACTTGTATGGCTTCTCTCCCGTATGTGTCCGCTTGTGCTGCTGTAAGTGCCCTCCCTGACTGAACTTCGCAGGGCAAAGATTGCACTTGTATGGCTTTTCGCCCGTATGTGTCCGTTTGTGCTGCTGTAAGTTCCCTCCCTGACGGAACTCCGCAGGGCAAAGATTGCACTTGTATGGTTTCTCACCCGTGTGTGTCAGTTTGTGCCGTTGTAGGGTCCCACTTTTGCTAAACTTAGCAGGGCAGACATTGCACTTGTATGGCTTCTCGCCCGTGTGTGTCCGCTTGTGCTGCTGTAGGTGCCCACTATGACTGAACTCCGCAGGGCAAACATCGCACTTGTATGGTTTCTCGCCGGTGTGTGTCCTCTTGTGACGCTGGAGCTGCCCGTTCCTGGTGAACTTCGCCGGGCAGGCAGCACACTTGTATGGCTTCTCTCCCGTATGTGTCCGCTTGTGCTGCTGTAGGTCCCCGCTATGACTGAACTCAGCAGGGCAAACATCGCACTTGTATGGTTTCTCGCCGGTGTGTGTCCGCTTGTGACGCTGTAGTTCCCCGTTCCTGCTGAACTTCGCCGGGCAGGCATCGCACTTGTATGGCTTCTCTCCCGTATGTATCCGCTTGTGCTGCTGTAGGTGCCCGCTATGACTGAACTCCGCAGGGCAAACATCGCACTTGTATGGTTTCTTGCCGGTGTGTGTCCGCTTGTGACGCTGGAGCAGCCCGTTCTGAATGAACTTTGCCGAGCAGGCATCGCACTTGTATGGCTTCTCGCCGGTATGTATCCGCTTGTGCTGCTCTAGGTTCCCTCTCTCACTGAACTCCACCCCACAGACATCACACTTGAATGGTTTCTCGCCGGTGTGTGTCCGCTTGTGACGCTGGAGCTGCCCGTTCTGAACGAACTTTGCCGGGCAAGCATCGCACTTGTATGGCTTCTCGCCGGTATGTATCCGCTTGTGCTGCTGTAGGTTCCCTCTCTCACTGAACTCCGCCGGGCAGGCATCGCACTTGTATGGTTTCTCGCCGGTGTGTGTCCGCTTGTGACGCTGGAGCTGCCCGTTCTGAACGAACTTTGCCGGGCAAGCATCGCACTTGTATGGCTTCTCGCCGGTATGTATCCGCCAGTGCTGCCGTAGGTTCCCTCTCTCACTGAACTCCGCCGGGCAGGCATCGCACTTGTATGGTTTCTCGCCGGTGTGTGTCCGCTTGTGACGCTGGAGCAGAGCGTTCTGAATGAACTTCGCCGGGCAGGCATCGCACTTGTATGGCTTCTCGCCGGTATGTATCTGCTTGTGCTGCAGTAGGTTCCATTTCTCACTGAACTCCGCTTTGCAGGCATGACACTTGTATGGCTTCTTGCTCGTGTGTGTCCGCTTGTGATCCAGTAGGCTATCGCTACGACCGAACTCTGCAGAGCAGACATTGCACTTGTGTGGCTTCTCGCTCGTATGTGTCCGTTTGTGCTGTTGTAGGGTCGCACTTCTGCTGAACTTAGCAGGGCAAACATCGCACTTGTGTGGTTTCTCGCCGGTGTGTGTCCTCTTGTGACGCTGGAGGAGCCCGTTCTGACCGAACTCCGCAGGGCAAAGATTGCACTTGTATGGTTTCTCGCCCGTGTGTGTCACTTTGTGCTGTTGTAGGGTCCCACTCCTTCTGAACTTAGCAGGGCAGGCATCGCACTTGTATGGCTTCTCACCCGTGTGTGTCCGCTTGTGTTGCTGAAAGCTCCCTCTCTGACCGAACTCCGCAGGACAAACATTGCACTTGTATGTTTTCTCGTCCCTGTGTGTCCGCTTGCGACGCTGTAGGTGCCAGCTCTGACTGAACTCTGCTGGGCAGGCATCGCACTTGTGTAGTTTTTCGTGAGTGTGTGCTTGCTTGTGAAGCCGCCGGTGCGCAATCCGGCTGAACTTCGCAGGGCAGGTATGACTCTTGTGCAAATTCTCGTCCATATGTGTGCGCCTGTGACACCGCAGGCTCCTCCTCTGGTGGAACTGTGCAGAACAGGGGTCGGACTTGTATGACTTCTCATCAGTACGCTTCGACACGTGACTCGCGTCACTCCCAGACGGCAAGAATGCAGAGGAACAGATGTCGTACCTAAAGCCCTCCTCTCCCATCAGATCGTCCGATGGAGTAGCCGGACATATTTCAGACTCATTGTGACACTGTGCAAGCGTGAGGCCTTTCGACGTGTACGCAAGTGCATATGGCTTGCTCTGGTCTGGAGGTCGCTCCATGGGAATACCGTCCATAGTGACTAGTGAAGTGTTATCCAATTGCGGTTCAATGGTTATTGTGCTGATCTTGAACTGTGCCTTTGAACAAGTGCAACCCGAATGTTCTTGATCAGAAGTGCCTCTGGGCCGGTCCTTAACACCAGTGTTTTCTCTTGCTCCTGCAATTTCGGAAATTGGACATTAGGTAGGCATACCAGCACCGGCGCATCTCTGATTGATGATTTTAGAAAAACTTGATGGCGCCGCCTTTGGCCTCAGGCTGTTCGCTTTCAACTCAGCAAATAATCCCCCTTGTGCACTATTGAGGTCCTAGGTTTAAAGGGACGGTCTCGTACAGCCGGGGCGATTCTGAAACTTTGCCAAAACTATCTTCACGAGAACTGTACACATACAAATGTCAAAGTTTCATTCGGAAAGACCAAGTTGTTTTCGAGGAATTTGTCGAAACGTGCCGTAACAGCAGACAACGAAAGCTGTGCTTGTCTCATGCATACGTCACGTATGACGTCGGCCATGCGGGTACGTCGTCGTTGTCATGGCAATTGTAACTTGTAGACGCACCTTGGGTTGGGTCATCCCCTTTGCTCTCGAAATGAGGACACTCAGGCATATACGTCCGCGAGCGGAGAATGTAGTCCGAGCATTGACTGTGGGGTTTCCGATAATGTGGCGCATAATGAGATACGTGGAAGCTAGGTCACGTGTTTTCTTCCCGCGAGTATTTAATGCGGTTTTTAAATAAACACGCACTCCTTCTCCATGTACGTCGTCAGCGACAGTTCATTTCGAAGCATGATCAGTGTACAACGGGGAGTGTAATGGAAGCGCGCGTAATACATTTTTGGTCGGAGCTGTAATGCGACCGCGCGCGCCGATGGCCAGCGACTTCAGATTTGTGATTGTGGGTGTGGTTGTCGTGCGACTTTTGTCTTGTCTCTGAGGATTAACCTAGCTGTTCTAAAGCACCATGCTCGCCACTTCTTAGAATGTGCGTTTTTCACTTGAGAACTGAAAGAAAATGTACGAGAGTTGCCGCGGTGCCCAGTAACTTCTGAAAATCAACTGCTCACGCCGATGCACTAGCGCGCGCAAAAGCAGACGATTTCTGTATCCTATCACGAACTTACACGCAGGGCGACGTGGCCGCTCTTATTGTTGCCAACACTGATCGCGGCATGCTCTGCAATCTTTATCAATTTAATTCGGTTATTTAATAACTGTAGCGTGTTTTGTCGAGTAAATTAGCAGTATTCCATTTTCAACAAAGGGCAATCGAATGGTACATTTTATGAAAGGGGCAGGGGGTACGAGACCTTCGCTTTAAAGCGGCTGCCCCCTCCCCTCCCCCAGGTATTTCCTGTGAGCAAAGTGTCGGACTTTCAGGCAGAAGGCCCAGAGCTTTTGTTTCCTTCCTTTTTTGCTGTATGAGTATTTGTTAGTTATACTTCATTCGTTATATAGTTAGGATACGTTTATTTTCTTGAGCCACTGATGTGGGTACTCAGTGTTGTGTAATTTATTAGTAAAACTTCGTATTATTTTAATGCCTCTAAGCTGTGCATACATACTATGCTGGCGCACAAACGTGACCGGATAGTGCAGATGGTAGCACGGCTAATGCACACACATATGATAAGGTATTATTCAGCTCTTCGGAAAAGATTTAGTACATATTAATAAGGCCAGGTGCATTACACCATATATTTATTTATTTATTTATTTCAGAATACCTCCAAAGGTCCCTTGGGGACATTACATGGGGGAGTGGGTTACAATAATAAACAGCATCACGAGTATATGTACATCACATTTAGTATAGAAAAATAGTGAAAATACAACGCCGTGATAATGTGAGATAACGATATGACATACAACGAAGTTTATGCATGAAGAAACAACATCATAAGCTACAATGAAAATTGATCATGTGATATACGTTAATAGTATGTTAAGAGGTACTGTACGCAAGCAAAACACGTAGAAAGGTAACCGAATAATAACTATGAGAACAGAACAGAGATGGCATTACAAAATTCTTGAGTTTGTGTTATTGTAGCGATGCTGCTCGGAAGACATTCTAGGACGGTGCGACAAAAGAATTATTTTGAAAAAACATTAGAATGACATAAAAACAGACTTGTACACGTTACTAAAAAAAGTAATTGATTACCGTTACCGTCACCTTGTACGAAAAAGTAATTTTTTACCGTTACAAATTACTTGCCGGAAAAAGTAATGAAGTAACGCGTTACTTTGCCAATTACTTTCGATATCTGAAAAAAACGATATAAAAAAGATATAGAAAAAAATATATCCACAAAAAAAAAAGGAAACTGAGCAAAAACGAAGCGAAACGAAGCAAAAACGAAGTCAGCATTGAAGCAGAATTTATTTCATAAGAGGTCGAGAGTTCTGTGAAAAATGTGTCGAGAGGTTGAGAGTTCTGTGAAAAGAGTCCCAACTGGAACTCCCACAAATGACTCATCAGGTTCACGGTACAACCTACAGTCCAACTTACTGCATACAGGCCGGGTTACGGATAGATAGTACACATGAATTGGGAGATGACAGTGGACTCAAAAATACACTACACGTGCGGAACACTGTGGCAATTGACCTCGGGGTCCTCGGGTAAGTAATTGTTGCGGGAAAAGTCCTAGAGATAAGACAGCTGCCTTGCACCGAACTTGCAGAGGGCAGCTGGTTTTGTCTTCTCGCGGCGGTGAATCATCCCATATATGTGCGTGTGCGTCGTCCCGAACAATGTGGGTTCTTTAGTTTCCAAGTAATCGATTACTTGGTAATTGATTACTGAAAATTGTAATTGAATTACTCAAAAAATTACTGGGCCCCAAAAGTAATCCATTACTTTACAAATTACTCAGAGAAGTAATTGATTACTAGTAACGCAATTACCCGTTACGTACAAGTGTGCATAAAAAGCGGTCGACTTTATTTGGGTGATCAAGGTGGGGAAATATGGCAGTGGATCGGCGAATCGGACACTGTTGTGAGGGAATGTTATGCAAGAATTTATGAAAGGGAGATAGACGTGAGATAAGACGGCGCTGTTCTAAGGACGACAGGTTAAGTTCTCGTTTCAAACCAGTGACTGATGTATTAGGAGAAAAATCGTTACAGATGAATTGTGCTGCTCTGTTTTGAATGGATTCTATGTTACTTATTAAATACTTAAATAAACGTATTATATCGAACGCACTTTACGGTATAACAATGAAGAAAGCTTCACTGAATGGAACTTTCGATCAGATTGTCTCCGTTACTCGTTCTTTCCACGAACCACTAGGGACTGGAACCGGCTTCCTTTAGAAATCACTTCTGCTGAAACTGTACAATCATTCTTGTCTCGGTTTACTCATATGCTATGATACCTTGCACGTAATGCATTGTTTGCTCTGTTCTTCAGCTACATTGTTACCTATTGATTTTTGCTTTGCAGAGTTGGCACCCTATTACTGCGTAGCACAGCGTATGCATTTTCTCATTGTATTGTCTGTAGGGGTTGTTTGATTTGATCCATTGTCTTGGGGAGTTGTGGACTGTGCTACCTTGTATTTACACCACCTACTCCTGTTACAGCCCCACCTTGGGCTAACAGTATATATGTTTGAAATAAAATAAATAAATAAATATGCAATTATAAAATGGGGGTTGCAATCAATGAGTCTGAGTGCTAGTCAACTGCCACTGAAACTCACTAAAACGTCCATTTGGTCCTGTGCGTGTAGGACTTGCATCCTACTAAGAGCGCCATGTCTTCGACAATGAGGACTAGAATGCAAAACGCTGTAGAGCAGACTTGTACAAAATACTGCGCAAAAGTATTTAAAATAAGATACTAAATACTCTACAGAAAAAGTATTTAAAATAGAGTACAAAATACTCAAAGCTGAAAGTAATTTGAGTAGAGTACTAAATACTCTAAGAAGTATTTAAGATACTCTTTAAAATACTTTAGTATTAGCAGTAAGTGAAACGCGTATTCTGAACGTGGCCTTGCAAATTAAAGGAATAAACTTCATGAGCCATGCATATCTTTCATTTGCAACGTCTTGATGTCAAGTAATGTTTGGTGAACTTTGGTGAACCCAAGTAAACTTTGTTGATATATTCTGACCCAAAACTTCGTAATCCCTCCTGTATGTCGGTTCAAGTCTTTCACCATCTGGTACGTGTTTATTGCTTTGATGACCAAGGAAATAAATGCCGGGATTATCTTGTACCTAATCCCCTGGTGATTCACCTGGCAATATGAATAGGAACGGTTTTCTGACGAAGTTGGTTATTGACAAGCAAGGCCAGGCTTGGGACCAGCCTATTGTACAAGAGGATAAATGACAGATTCGCGAATTCCCGAAAAAAAGAAAAAGAAGAAAAAGCGGGTTAAATTCCAGTGAGCTGAAAATCTCGGCACGGCGGGCAGCGTGCTGGATATGGCTTGACGAGGAAGGAAATTATTTTGAGTACTGAGTAGCAAATACCGAAAAAAGTATTTTAAATACATTAAAAATACTTGTCGCAGAAAGTATTGAGTAGAGTACCAAAATACCGGAAAAAGTATTTAAAATACTGTATTTTCAGTACGTACTCAAGATACGTACAAGTCTGCTGTAGAGTTCTGTTTCGTATGGCGTTGGTCTTGCATCCCAAATGAAAGACCGATTACATGGTCACAGTGAAGTTATTCCATATGATCAAAGCTCGCTTGGTCGGTTCCTAGAAGGCTCTCATCCTTCTGTACTAACGACTGTATAATACGCTATAGTATGCGTACAGACGCGCGTTTCAAGTGCACACACTATTTCCGCTAGTAACACAAATAAATTTCGGTTATCCCACCCATTTTTACTGCGACAGCTTTAAAGCGGTTGATAGAGGTCATCCCACGCTACCCCAGGTAAACGTAAAATACTCTTCTTTGCACCAATGTGAACCTGCATTGAAAGTTTTACAGCGAAAAGAGTAATACAGAAGCTGAGAAAATGGGCACCGCAAAATACCGAAACTTAAGCGGCTCCGTCATCGCAGCGCACGCCGCTGTTACGAAGAATGGACGAAACTCTGAGCTCTCTGACGTCGGCGCTTTGCTCGGGAGTGCGCTCGAGGTCTTGTATCTCGGTAAGTACGACATGTAGGAGAAAAATTATTTTTTCTTCAGCATTCCGGCGTGCAGTACAACGCGTCCATGATGTAATGAACCGCAAAAGCTCCTCCCATATATAGCAAAAAGAAAAAGAGAGAGAAAGAAAGAAAAATGATGTCTGTTCTATCTATTCTAAAAGTGGCCGAATTATTTAGTGCGTAAAATATGCTGAAGTGAGAGGTGATGACATCTGTGTGATAACAGAGTGATGTTCTACATTATGGTACCTTGAAGCATTATGCTTTTATTTCACTTTACAGTTCATTTAACCATCATGTTGGTGACTTCCGTATCAAAACGGGATGTCACCTATGAAACCTGGGTCTTTGCCTTTCCAGCAATATGTCAGGGTGAGTCCGCCTGTCACATATTGCAGCCGAATATTAGGATACTCATGGGTACAACTTGGACTTTCCGGTACTAGTATTAAAAATAGTAATGTATTCTACGTTTGTAACACCCAAATTGTAATATACCTTTCCTATCGGTCCCGAAGTTCTTCTAGCTAGACCTGTCCTGTTTGAAAACTACCTGTCACAATCAATCTAATCAGGATAATAGCGGTGATTCGTCTTATCGTTAGTGTTCATTCCCCGCACGGCATTGTCTCCGTGATGAAAGGGAAAGCGGAGCCTTAATTTCTTGTCTCATCGTGTTGACTGAGATCGCTTCTTTGACTTTGTTCCTTTGTTCCATAGTGGCACTTTCAGGATTGGAAGGTATGAATAAAACCCGGCAATCTCCTGTGTAAAGGACACACAACTGAAACAGCTCTTTTTGAACCGACCTTCGGTGGTACTGCCACGTAGTATGCGCGTATCACAGGAAGTCGGGCACTATGGCTTTTCTGAATGTAACTCCATGATCCTTGAGTTCAGTAAACAAAAAATCCCACTATGGCAAGTTCCTACAAAATACAATAGATCACTCACTGGATACGACAAACGTGATACCCAAAACATTGTACTGAAGCGGGGATTTGAGTGTCTAAGGGAAACCTTTGCTAGCCACATTGAGTTGTACGCCGATGCGTCAGAGACAAATAGCAGTGTTTCATGTGCTATGGTTAAAGGAATAGTCACACGTTCACATCGGCTAAAGATGGCCATGCCTGTTTTTACAACTGAAGTGCATGCAACAATTTTAGCCCTCAGTTACATCTTACAAAATCACGTAAGGTCTTCAGTATTATACACAGATTCCCTCAGTTCTCTACAGGCTATTTATTAATTATTTATTTATTTATGCAGAAACCGTCAAGGCCCAGGGGGCAATTTTTTTGTAATATGTATTCCAATAAAAACCTGGTAGTTCATCGTGCAAGGAGCCTGGCAAGCAGTACCGCTATGAGGGCCTGTCAGTTATTCTCTGCTGTGTATCCAGCCACGTTGGGATACCTGGCAACGAGCGACCTGAGCATGCTGCTACGGCCGCGTTAACAAGTGGCGTAACCCCTTTCGAAATACGATATCAAGATCTCATACTACGTCTAAAAAGCTGCACGGATATTGACTGGCAGACACCTTGGGAGAGGCAAAGCAATAGTAAATTACATAGTATATCAATCCGTGCGTAGGCACCAGTTGACTAGATATGTCCAATCGAGTACACAAAGTGTTATCTTCCCGGCTCAGTTTGGGACACCCGTACTTAACACATGGGTGCCTTCTACGAGATGAAGACCCACCAGTATGCAAGCACTGTGGGGAACACTTTCAACCATACACATCCTCTTCACATGTCCAGGACACCCAGCACACCAACATGAACAATGCCAGCCTTGTCACAGAAAACCTTGGTCATGACCTTACCCGCAGACGGGGTGCTTCGGAACTTCTTGGGAGCTGGCGAGCCCGGATGCTTCCACTGTTTTGATGCGCGTTTAGACTCAGGAGTGAAATGGTGCACCCACGTTTCATTACACGTGATGATCCGATCAAGGAACGGCTGTCCTTCAGTGTCGGAACGGTTCCTTAGCTCTTAGGAGATTTCCAGTCTTCTCTGCCGGTCAAACATGGAGGGCTGCCTCGGGACCCACTGGACACTAACTTTCTGAAACTGGAGGTGTTCATGAATGATAGTGTTCAACGTTACTACAGAGAGGTCCACCTTTCGAGCCAGTTCGAGACACGTTATCCGTCAGTCCTTTAGGATCAGGCGTTCCACAATTTTGATGTTCTCAGGAACTCTGACACTGGGCTCTGAGCCGCCCTGGCCGGGATCGTCTTGCACTGATGTACGGTCGTCTTGGAACCGTTTGGACCACTCAAACGCTTTCCTTCGGCTAGGTGTATCGTGGCCATACTGAGCCTGAAGTCTTCTGTGAATTTCAGATGACTTTACGCCTTCATCCATGAGAAACTTCATGACAATTCGCTGTTCGATATGTGCGCTCACCTCGTTGCCGGCCATCTTGTCCAGCACGTGTCTTCTGTTTTGCACAAACTTTGGACCACCACGTGGTGAACGCAGAGGCCTGTCGAGTGTGAAAATGACGAAAAAGAAGTAGCGCGAACCATTGTACATTCAGAAGACAAAGTCCCGATTTGACTTGAACACCCCTCGTACTTGTTCAGGTGTCCAGGTTGTGGAACTCTTGTTATCAAAGGACTGATAACTGTCGCGAACGAAGGTGGCTGGCGTGAAACGTGCCGAAGTTCTAGGCAAGGGCATGCAGGGGGCGGGGCGAAAACGGTTAAAAACGAGGCTCATGACCTAGCTTGAGGAGAGGCTCCTTTTTCCCCGGAGCAGGCAGACGGCTGTTTGAGGAACCTGCTGGGAACTGTTGGTATTGCTTGTGTTTTTTCCTGCGTTCGCTAGTATGTAATAAATCGTTTCCTTTGTATTACGTGTTGTTCGTGTAGTACCTCCTTTCGCCGGTAAACGGACGGCGGGTCCTGGTTGTGGGTTTCGCCTGCCGAGAAGAGGCAGTAGGATTCCCACAAGGTAGAGGACAACGGAATCGACACTGGGATGGCCTCTTTGTGTATGTCGCCTCTGCACTTGTACGGTTTTTATCCAAAGTGTCTCGTGGCTGTGAAGATGGCTGAACCAGCTGCTCTCTGGACATGTGTTTGTACTGCGGCTGAGCTCTGCGCGAGAGGTAGTCCTTTATATGACTTCACACCCATGACCATCCGCTTTTAAACTTGCAGGTTTGTGCTCTGCCTCATGCATGCATAACGAAGAATGCTCCTGTCTGGCTTCTCGCTCCATGCCCTGGCCAAACTTTGCAGTACAGAGGCCGTGCTTTTATAGCTTCTCACCCGTGTATGTCCGCTTGTGATGCTGCAGGGACCTGCCCTTGCTGAACTCACCAGGGCACTTGTCAACTCTCCGCATTGCACTTGTATGGCTTCTCGCTCGTGTGCTTCCGCTTGTGTTCCCATAGATGCCCGTTCTGGCTGAACTCCGCAGGGCAGACATCGCACTTATGTGGCTTCTCGCCGGTGTGTGTCCTCTTATGACGCTGCAGGCCTGAGCTCTGAATGATCTCTGCAGGACAGACATTGCACTTGTATGGCTTCTCGCCCGTGTGTGTCCGCTTGTGATCCTGTAGGAACCTGAACTGGCTGAACTCTACAGGGCAGACATTGCACTTGTATGTATTCTCGCCCATATGCTCCCGGTTGTGATTCCATAGATGGCCGCTCTGGCTAAACGCTGCTGGGCCGACATCACACTTGTATGGCTTCTCGCCGGTGTGTGTTCTCTTATGACGCTGCAGGCCCGTGCACTGAATGAACTCTGCAGGACAGAGATCACATTTGTATGGCTTCTCGCCCGTGTGTTTCCGCTTCTGACACCGTAGATACCCGCTCTGGCTGAACTTCGCACAGCAGACATCACACTCGTATGGCTTCTCACCCGTGTGTGTACGCTTGTGATCCTGCAGGGACTTGCTCCGGCTAAATCCTGCAGGGCAGAGGTCACAATTGTATGGTTTATCACCAGTGTGTGTCCGCATGTGATCCTGTAGATACCCATTTCGGCTAAACTCCGCAGGGCAGACATCACACTTGTATGGCTTCTCGCCGGTGTGCATCCTCTTGTGACGCTGCAGGTCTATGTTCGTGTTGAACTCTTCAGTACAAAAACCACACTTGTGTGGCTTCTCGCCCGTGTGTGATCGCCTGTGAGCCCGCAGACGCCTGTTCTGACTGAACTTTGCCGGGCACATATCGCACCTGTACGCCTTCTCTCCCGTGTGTGTCTGCTTGTGATGCCGCAGGGACCTGCTCTGGATGAATTCTGCAGGACAGAGATCACACTTGTATGGCTTCTCGCCCATGTGTGTCCGCTTGTGAGCCCGTAGATACCCGCTGTGGCTGAACTTCGCAGGGCAGACATCGCATTTGTATGGCTTCTCTCCGGTGTGTGTCTGCATGTGATGCAGTATGGACCTGCTTTGGCTGAACTCTCTAGGGCAGACATCGCACTTGTATGGCTTCTCGCCCGTGTGTGTCCGCTGGTGACCCATTAGATTCCACTTCCTGGTAAACTCCGCAGCGCAGATATTGCACCTGTATGGCTTCTTGCCCACGTGCGTCTGGTTGTGCAACAGAAGGTGCTCAGGTAACTGGAGGTCAACCACGTCCATGGTGTCCAGTTTAGTGTTGTCGAATCGCGGTTCAACTGTCTTAAAACTTATGCTGATACTGAGCCGTGCATTTGAAAATGCCCAACTTGAAGATGCTTGCTCACAAGTTCCCCGAGACTGGTCTTTAATATGGAGCGTAGCAGTGCTTTTTCTTGCTACTGAAATTCCAGAAATTGGACAATAAGAGGCCATACCATCCCAGGCGAATCTCTGAAGCTACACCACACCACGTTCGCTGTGGACGCTGTTCGTGTTCATATAGAAAATGCAGCACGGAGACAGGTTTTTCGGACAGGAGACAGGACTAAAGGGGATTGAAACATACCAGGACATACGATCTTGCACAATCGTGTGTCCTTGTATGTTTTAGTCCACTTTAGTCCTGTCTCTGTGCTGCATTTTCGGAATGAACTATTACCGAATTCCCCGTTGTATCTCACTTGTCCGCATTTAACTCCGCAAATAGACCCCTTCGTGCACAATTGTGTTTGCAAGTTTAAAGCGCTCCTGCCCTTCGGTATTTGCTCAGAGGTAAAGTGTTAGACCTTGAAACAGAAGGCTCCGAGTTAAACTCGGGTTAATGATGGGTAATGATGTGATCAGTTGTGATGCTGATGCTGAATTATGGGTAAAGGTGTGATGAGCTGTGATCTTGATGTTGAATGATGGGTTATGATGTGGTGAGCTGTGATGTCGATGTTGAATGATGGGCTGATGATGTGATGGGCTGTGACGATGATGTCGAATGATGGGTTATGATGTGATGGGCTGTGATGGTGATGTGATGTTATGGGAAAGGCCGGGCATTTTGCGGGAAATGCTGACCTACGGCTAAGACGTAGTGTTGGACCTTCAGACAGAAGCCCCCTTCCCCCAGAGTTAACTTCGGGACAGAACAGCCTTTCGGGGATTTTTTTTTTTCTTTTCCTGCAGGGGTATTTTTAGTTTTATTTTGTTGTTACATATTTAAGCTGCTGCTTATTATTTTCTCGAGTCACTAGCACCAGTACTCAGTGTTGTGTAATTTTTGGTAAACCTGCGTATTGTTCGAACACCTGAAAGCTGTACAGGCGTGGCCACCCTTAAGGGGGGACATGGGGATCAACACATACTTTTTGTTTCTTAATAGATTATGATGAAAATTTGCACCATCGTTGATAATGCCCACAAAATGAATTTACCAGAAAAAATGTTAGGATATCTCTAAAACTCGTTTTTACAGATTTTTACAAATTACAAAATCTTTGCGTTTTGTGAAAGGCCTACAGACTTTGAAAAATTTGATAGAAGACAGCTTGAACATGGAACGTATTCCCAAATGTATGGTTGAGGTCGTGACATTCTTAGTTTTTTCAATTTCCACGATGACAATTTTTGGTTTTCATTTTTCTGCATGCGGTCGCAACTGACACATCTAGCATAGAAATGTATGACGACAGCATAAATTATAAATTGATTCACATGAAAAAATAAGACTGTCACGTCCTCTAGGAATGTTCCACCTCGGCGTTACTTGGGCAAACTTCCCTTGGAGAAAACCCTGGGAATGCGAATGGTCGAGATCCTCACGAATTAGCCTAAGTTTTGGCTCAGTGCCAGACACTGAAGTCAACGACCCTTGTACTCCCGCGGCGCACCACCGGCAAAAACCAACGATGACTCCAAATGAAGTTGGCCTGTGCGACCTGTGCTCGTGAATGGTACAACCCCTCCAGAAGGTTATGGGAAGAAGTACTGGACAGTGCTTCGACAATAACGTCAAAAGAAGTATTTCGTCGTGTTTCGCCGACATCACCGCCGCTAAACACGTCAACAAAGCGCTCGCTTTCGAATGCTGGCGCAGAAGCCTTTTTCTTCTTTCTGTGTCGACAGCTTCCGCTCGCGGCTTCCGAAATGCTGGACGGTGCCATACTTTCATTTCAAAACTCGTTTGTCCATCGTAAGAATCGTCCACGTTCGAAAACACAGCAAGAAGTAGGAACTAAAAGTTGCGATCACAATCCCCTCGTGAGAAAGAGCAGACGCTCCGGCGGCCAGAGGAGCCGGTTGCCCAGGGCAACCGAGTGGCGGCCAAGGTTAACGCGCGTACAAATCACGTGGCACGGATTTCCCGCTTCGGGGCCTTGGAACTTTCACTCTTCGTCAGAGCGCTTCTCACTGGAGAAGTTCGGATGCGCGGGAACTTTGAAGAGGACTGAAGTACTGTCGATTGGTGCAGGCGTCGCTCGGTGATGTCATTCCCGAGACACGGCTGTTTGAAAAACGACAATTTTTCGTAATTTTCGCGATATTGCCTGCTACCATGCCTAAGAAAAAACGAGTTTTGAGGCACTTTGAGGCGGATTTGAGCAAGAATACTTTGGGATCATATAGAAGACAGATGAAAGATGAAAGTCACTGAAAATGTTAGCCAGCTGCAGAACTCGAACCCACATCTTCAGGATTACCGAGTCAAACAGCTGGCTAACCGCTTCAGTGACTTTCATCTTTCATCGTTAATTTCTTAGGCAATTTGAGGCTTTGTATGTATTTGTCCCTTCTATGTTGTTCCAGCCTCAGAGCATCAGTTCTTTCATGTTCAAGAAGACAGACCTTTGTCACCAAAAATGTTACTTCGAGAAAATCCGTTTTTTTTTTTTTTTTGCCATTTTTCGCGCGTTGATCCCCGCGTACCCCTTTAACCGTAGCGCGGGAGCGCGTGGCCTGCTTCCATGCGACCGCCACCTTGTGTCGATGCTGGGGCGATGTGGGGTGGAGACTCTGGGGCCATGGTACACAAGCGCCCTTTCTCGAAGGGGACACGGATAAGAAAATCAGTATACGATCAAAAATATCGGTGTGTCTTTGGGGTATTTCCCTCCACGCAGACACATTACCATATCCTTCCTAAGCACCACGAAACAAAATAAAAATATGTGTGATAACACATACCATAGTGAACAGAACGCTCGGAGCAAACATGGGTGAGCCTACAGCGTTTTCGTATGCCTCAAACTTATTCCAGAATATTGTGCCCCTCAAGCTCGCCCTTCCGCAAACCGGGATTTAGATAAAGCGTGGCAGATAACGCACAGACGCGGTTAGTGTACCTGTTTTGCGAGAGCGTAAGCTGACACTACTTCCAAGTCTTGGAATATTATTTTTTTTCTGGATGTATGACGACACCAACCAGCTCGCTGATTATAAGTAGGGAGCGACTTTTTCGGATTAAATGCCTTTTTCAGATTCGGGGGGGGGGGGGGGGTAAAAATTGGGTGATGTTTTTAAATCTGTAATTCAAGGAGAAATCGGGTGACAATTGTACCTTCGGGTGTTATCGGGTGCTTTTGTTTCTCCTCCTGTCTATTAAGTCCTTTCCGAATTTCTCTTTTTTTATTTCTTGCGAGGTCGTGACCTTCCAGCGGTAATCCCCGAAGGCGTAGACAGTGTTGACACACATGGGTGTATTGCTGGTAACGTAACTGACCCATTCTTACGTGTATTACACGTGGCGACCTTTGTTTGTCTTCAGGGGAAACGTCACTTGAGGATTTTAGGATTTCATAGTGACTAGAATTCGGGGAGAAATCGGGTTTAACCGAATCGGTCTGTGGTCAGTTCTGAGGGGAATAACCGGGCAGAATCGGGTTTAATCCGAAAAAATCACGCCCTACTTATGAGCAGTTTAGCACCTACAGAGAAAAGAAACTGAAACTGACACCGTCATGAGGCCCACAGACATTTAGAAAAAATGTCATTTTTGAAAAGCACTAGTGATCACGCCGTAGCCGACCAAAACAGCATTGGAGCACACCTCTAGCACGGGCTAGTTGCAGCCTCCATAATGACAATAACGGGCGTTCCCCAAACGTACCTGAAGAGTCGGTGATTTAAACATGTATTCATTAACAAAGCTAATGCTACCTGACATGACAAACATCCCAACCACTTTCAATCTGGCGCTTGTATCACACACGCGCGCGCGCACATGACTCTGTCAAAGTGATTGCTCCATAGGCTCCATAGTCCATTCAAGTCCACATGGTTTGCTGTAGTCTGAAGGTCGTTCCGTGGGTCAACCGCCCATGGTGACTAGCACAATGTTGTCGAACCATCGCAATCCCATAAACTGAAACTTCCAGATAATTTGAACTGCTGCTCGGGTCGTAGCAACGCCATGTGTATATCAGTCGAGGGAACGCGCAATGTGTATACACATTTGCAACAGTTTAATCGAGCAAGATTGCTCATGTGTACCCCTATGCGAGGAAGAGCCGGCTGCGTGCTGCAGGCATATCAGGGACACACTTACTTATTAAACGTTAAGTTTACCTAAAATTTATCAGTTCGTGTCATATAAAAGCGATACTCCTGTAGGAGAAAATAGGATTGTAGTGCATCAAGGAATCACCCAGCGTCATTTCTTCATTCACAGACTTTCTTCTCTTTTCTCAGATGCCGTGACACGCATCCATTACCCAATACTGCAAGGAAATGCAGGGGCGAAACTTTCCGAGGCTCTCTGGCTGCATGTACATGTGCTTACAAGTCCCAAACGTCACTACACCAGCACGGGGCAGATGTTGCTTTTTCTGGGGGGAGGAGCCTGCTTAGCAATGCCATGCTTGAGTGGGTGGTGTCAGAAGGTCACGTGGAACGTAATGTCCTCCCATCAGGGTGAGAAACTCACCACTGAAAGACCAGTGCAAAGCCAGTGAAGTACATATACAGGGGGGAAAGTAGCCGAATCTCTTTGGCTGCACATAGAAAATGATTTACAAGCAGAGACTTGCACAGGCTGGACTCCGCAGGGCAGACATCCCACTTGAATGGCTTTTTCGCCCCTGTGTATGTCCGTTTGTGACCCCGTAGACGCCGCGCGGATGGATATTTTAACGCACTTGCGTGTTTCAGGATTTGTTAAACGTGAAATGGCTCACAACTTGGGTAATCTCTCAATCTGCCATCTCGCTATTGAAATAATCCGATTAAAAAGTTAACAAATTTTAGGTAATTAGGCTTCTTGAAGTCGCACATTTTCTTCGAGGGGTTGTCCATCTGGCTGTTGAACTCAACTGGAAGAACGACATCTACGGTGCTGTTGTAGGGTTGTAATAAAAAGTTTGTAGTGTAAAGGCTAAAAATAAACGTCCTCTATATTTTTGTTGTAGTTCCTGACGACCTCTGGTATCGAATTAGATGTAGTTCTGTATGGTGCCATTTTTTTTCCACTCAAGAGAAAAACGCATGTAGACTTTCAAAATGGAAAAGGAGGGTCACTTTTAATAAACGAGACAGTCACGGGGGGATAATTTTTTCCTTTACTTCCTAGATTACTTCAGCTGACAAATGAGCGGCGGCATGAGTGCGGTGACCTACTTTTTGCAACTGGCCTCTTAACAATTTTATTAGTGTGCTGCAGCATTAAGGAAGCAGGCCTTTTTTAGCCAGTGCATCCAACACATATGGCACTGAGAGGTTGATAGGCACATATCCAGAAACTGTAAGGGGGTGCTCTTTGGGGTATTCGGATATGTTGGCGATTTCTTGATTTTTTTTATACAACTTTCAATAGGCAGGTTAGGGAAGTCTTCACACGCTGCGCTCCCGTACTACAACTCACAGTTGAATTCCCTGAGGAGAACTCCTTAGAGTTTCTGGATACGGTCGCCGTCTGACATTTCGGAGTCGGCGGGGACCGCGCAAAAGTCCGAATAATTGAGCAGTCCGAGAAAACGAATTTCCCTTCAAAATAAACTTGACTAAGCACTAGTAAGCTGGGAAATATTTGTGGATGCCTTCCTGACGCGCTTCTTGCTCTGCCTGATAACACCAGCTTCCATACCCCGAAGCGATATTTCGTCACTGTACACTCACACAGGTACCGCCGTCATCAAGTCCACAAGTCGGCTTCACCTAATGCATGCGTGCTTTAGGTGAAGTTCGCTTTACAGCGCTGTCGCGCGACTCGCCGGCGGAGAGCTCGTGCTCGGTCTTTTTAATCAGGCCGGTGGCCGAAAACGAAGGCGCAAAAGCGTCACGACAAACCTCTTCTGCTCGGAGGAATGTGAAAATGAACCATTATTGCTTTTCTTTTTTTTTTCTCTCAATATTTTAGGTGGTTCAATTCTTCTGATGCGAATTTCGGATAATACCGATATTTTCTGTCACCCCCAAGAGAAAAATTGGCTGGTTGGGCAAACAGGGTTCAAAATATCGAGCGACTTATGTAATGACTTATCTCACCTCCTCGCATCAATCCTGCCTCGATTGATTGATTAATTGATTCACTGATTGATCGTTTCTGTCGCGCGTTCATGTAACCGTGCGCTGTTGACCGTATCGATCAAAATTTCACCAGCTGTGAGTCTGTAGGCAGTTTTTTCTACTTCTTGTGTTTTAACCTTCTGCCTGCGTCTTTTCCTGCAGTAGCATTATGAATCTGTGCCAAATCTCCCCAGTGAATTCACCCCTTCCCCTTGCTAGTTTTGTACAGACATTAAACGACATCGTTCACAAAAACATGTATCGTTTCACTTTTTGCTTCCTGCTTGCTGTTTGCCTCGTTCACAAAATAAGCATTCTTTCGCGTAGAATCGAACGGATGCCCACATTCGGGCATTTATTTTCGGGGCGAAATATAGCTGCCAAAAACAGTCAGATTTTCATTGAACACTATAAATGCCGACAAACACCCCCAAATATGCCTTAAAGTCACACACACACACACAAAAAAAAAGAAACAGCACAGAGATGGTACGTGATTAAACAAACGAAGTGCTGAAAAAAAGATAGTGCTTCACTTGTCTATTCGCATCCTGTCTCTGCACCGTTTCTTCTTTTTTTTTTTCTTTTTTGTGTGTGTGTCAGTATGTTCCAACTCCCCACACTGCTGCTTTGACTCAGCTCTAAAGTAAATGCCGAAAACCAAAAACCCTAACAATTTTGTAGTTAATTCCTTTGGTTCCATCTACTATTACTTGTATTATCACTTACAAATACCTTATACGTATGCAGATGGGTAGAAATCCAGCGAACCGATAGTGATGTAGGAAGGGAGTTGCCTCAGGACAGAAGCCGCCGATATTTCGAACAGAGGCTGTTCTTCTTCTGGGCACCGTCCTCATCATTCGCATGGTATTTAAAGGGTTAGGTGTGACGTGTTTAAAGGTTCATGCGAATGGTGGGTCAACAGCTCAGAGGGAAGAAAGGGTCCGTACGGGCTTCTGCGGCCGTGTGAACGTAGTTCTACTACGTTCACATAATCCCCTCCACACTCTAACAAAGCAGCCATTCACTCCGGCCGTAAAAGCCCGTACGGACCCTTTCTTCCCTCTGAGCTGTTGACCCACAATTCGCATGAACCTTTAAACACGTCACACCTAACCCTTTAATTACCATGCCAATGATCAGGACGGTGCCCAGAAGAAGAACAGTCTCTGTTATACGTATGCAGTTGTTCACGCGGTCAAAGTCTGCAAAAGCTGCAATAATACGAAATCGGATAAAGAATCTCCGCGTATATTTCGCCTACTTTCGCGCCATCTTTCACAGACGAAAGCACGTGCTGAAAAACTGATCCATAACAAACAGAAAACTGAAAAGCATTTCTGTTGTATCCCTCCTTTTGTCCATATGCTGCCACTCAATTAGTACTGACTAATGTTCCTGTCACACATTCAGTCTTCAATAATCATTGAAGCCAATGGTCACTGAAAATATGTGCAGGTGCAACCAACCGTATAAGCATCAACTGCTTAAATGGCATTGGAACCAATTTACCCTGACAGGTTACACACCTGGTGGCGCTACACACATGTCCAATTCAGAGCCATTTATAGGGAGAGTTTGGCCATTCTCTGATCTTTCGCCGCCTCGTGGGTGGAGCCTATTTTGACGTCAGAGTCATCGTTGCACCGCCCAAAAAGACTGAATCCAAGCAGAATCCGCTTATCAGCCATCTGATGCGCGCCATATTGATGCTGTCCGTCAGCTTTGTTGTCGCAATGAATGCAATGTACAGGAATAACCGGCTTATGACCCACAGCCGCCTCTGATAAGGGGGGTTTTGTTACCAAACTGAAAGAGTTCAAGGACGAAGGGCTTTCGAAGGACAATGTACGCACGTGTCTTCCCTCCTTGCATCGTAAACAACGATCAGCATCAATATGGCGTCGGCGACCGGCTGACAACGGGACAACAATAGAGCACGGCGAGGGAGGTGGCTTAGCCGTGACGTCGCATGACGCGTTTCAAGTTAGGCTCCTCCTAATGGCCAAACTCTCCCTATAAACGGCTCTGGTCCAATTTAGGGAGCCTCCATGTGCGTCCCCTTTTCAGGGAGGCGACAACTCCGTCGTCTGCTACGGGCGCCGGCATCTTGACTCCCACACCGCATTGGGCGTCAGCGGCGGGGTTGCGTTTTTCTCGATTTTTCGCGACAGGAAGGGTGTAAAAGCAGAATGAAGAATAATAGCGTAGCAAAACTGTCATATATGCTAGTAGAGCTGGTCATGGGTTGTAAAATATGTTGTTAATGCTTTGTAACGTTTGTCTAAACTCGTCACTGCACCTGCACACGCGGTCGCGTCTCGACCAGCGAATTACAATAGTAAATACGCGAATGTGTATAGACAACAGAAATATGTTAACTGCAAGCAGATTTTATTATAACATCTCATTCAAGTGCAACGCCAGCTGCCGTTGTACTTGAAGACGACGTTGTTTTACCGACATGCTCCTGTCGCAACTGCACCCTTAATCGCAGTTGTACAAATTTGCCCACGATTACATGACATAGTTCTTCTTTGTGTTGGTTACAAGTCGGAAGATTATTGTCGACGTTATTATGAATAAAAGACGAATGCCTCTTCACATTTGTACGAAGTAACGTGTAGTACATTTCTCACGCTGCCCGAAATATACGGAAGATCCATTGCACGTACGTGTTCACGAAGCTCAATGAGCTTGTTGTGGCTTTGCGGAGATTTAACGCAATTTAATTTACTTTAACGTAAATGACCGCTGAGCTACCAGAATACACGGTACACACTGCACGCTGCAAAGGTGCTTGCTTACCTCGCACACGCACTAGCTCCTTGTTGGTTCCCATTCTGCTCCCTTTACTTGCGCGAGCGAAACATCTTTCCGCTTTTTTAGATGCTGGGAAGCGATACAAACGCGCACCTTTCCGAGAGTGATTGGCACACTTGGGCACACAGCACCCTGGCATTTCGCTGCACGACGTATCATACGAGCAACGCGCTCTTCGTCCACCAACGAATGTATTTGCTCAATCAAGTAGGAACTACTCAAACAAGAGCGAACACTGGTTCGCGACCTAGCTCTTTAGGCGACAGATCAACGACCCCATGCCAACCATACGGAGATGAACTGAGCCCAAGCAGTGGTTCATAGAAATAGAGAAAAGAAAAAAGGAGCTCTTTCATGCGTAAATTCCGATGCAAAAGAACTGTGTCCCGAACGTGGTACACACAGAAAAAAATCTCTGGAACTCTGGTCTTACCCGAGAAAATGACTCATGGAACGACCGATTTCAGCAGTCATAGAGGAAGTTTTGACACGCTTGTTGCACGCTGGATTTAAAATTCCGGAGGGATGAGTTGCGACTGTTCCCAAAACGTACAATTACGCTAAGACACCGAAGGAATCCAATCACTTGTGTGTATATGTGCCGGATGGCCGCTCGAACGCGAAAAATGCACAGCCGGCAATGGGCAGCGCGTAGCAAGTTGGGAGTCAAAATGCGCGCTCCGCGGAAGGGCGAGGAGGAAAGGCGGCGTTGGCACGGTTAAAGGGTGTCTCCTCCCTGAAAAGCGCAAAAGCCGCAGCAACCCATGGAGGCTCCCTAGTCCAATTGGCTGGTTTCAATGGTCATTGAAGAGTGCCCGTGCATGAGTATAAATGCCCTTGAGCACTTTGTACTTACCTTCAGACGTTGAGTCACAGCTGTGTCCCATCTGGTCCTGCTCTGTCAAGACTGCAACATTGTAAGGCTCCGTCTTCACTTCCACGATTGGATGTTCGTTTGAAGATTCCTCTCGAGGTTCTTCTTTAATGTCACACATGCCAGCCGTTGCTCCTGAAGTAAAACGATAAAGAAGAGAAGTAAGCAACATTGCAAGGTTTCATGTCATGTGACAGCCTCCATATACCTTTCTGAACCTAGTCTATGCTCTATATAGTATTTTTAACCTATACCAGGGTATCTACCGCGTTGCAGTCTTCAAATTCCCTGACATGTCCAGGTTTTCGCTGACTTTTTCAAGCGAGCTCCCTGATCAAAACAAAAGACAGCTCAGTGCCTGCTGCTACGTGTAGGCACAAATCCCTCCAAAACACAGACCATTTATTGAGTATTAGTGAGGCTGCCCTACTTTACTTCCTCTGAGCTTGTCGTATGTATTAGCAAACTTTCACTCGCGGCAACGTTGCTACGGCGTGGCCGCTCAACCACCGATCGGCACTCGCTATTCGCTGCCAGCATCGTCATAACACTTGCCCTCAATTTTCCCTGACCTCAGCCGCTTTTTGGTAAATTCCCTGACAATCCCAGGACTTTTAGAGTATCATCAAACTTCTCCCGACAGCGTTGGCAAAGCGACATTATCACTGTATCTCTTATCTTTATCTCTGATTAAACTTAAAGGTCTCCACGTAAGCTCTGAGAGCTTTATCGGACTTTAATGAATATATGGGCCTGGATAGGACACTGAATCGACGATTTCAGAAATTGCATGGAATGCCCACCAGAGAGCGCCGTGTTGCGAAAGCCCCGCTGCACCTTGGGATTTAGTTTTCATGAGTCAGAGAGAACAAGAAGAGCGCAAACGGTTTCGGTTTTCTTTCTCCTTCACCTCCTGCAACTTCGAGCAACAGGCAGCGAGCACGAATGTAAAACATTTCCCACGATGCAATGCGCGATGCGCGTGACTTGGGCGACGGAGGGCCCCCGTGCGGAGCACAAGGGCAATATGTTAAATCGCCTATTGCGCCACAAAAGTCATATTGGTAAATACGGTGTAATTTTTTCCAAAGACAAAGATGCTCAACCAGCCAACTGCAGGTTTCTGTTTTTTCTTGACGAGAATGGTGCTGTTGCGATAACATTGTGACCGACTCGACCAGTCATTTCTTTTGTGGTGGCTCGGCGGTGCATGTATGCTAACAGAACCGTCGTCAATTCTTTCTTCAGTCGCATAAACGTGCCTAACGATGAGACTGCCCTTCTTCACATTGGTAGGGGAGAAAAGGTGCCTATAGGTCCCTAAAGGTCCCTATAGGTGCAACCTTCGTTTGCTGCATATGAGGCTATTTGTCTAAGACAGTCTTGATGTGTGTGCACCCTCAGCTGTTGCATAATGTAAAATGTTAATGTAATGTGAAATTTCCCTTTAATAAATGTATATCTCCCGCATAATGTAAAACCCCAAGACTAGGTCGCACAAAGGGGCAGACACACCATGACCCTTTGTCGTGACCCTTCGTGTTCCCTAGTCTCGAGGTTTTACATTATCGAGGTATTTAGTTTGAAAAGTGCGATAGGAGACTGCTTGAACTTGGAGTGTATTCACAAATATATGATTGAGGTTGTGACATTCTTAGTTTTTTTAATTTCCACGATGACAATTTTTGCTTTTCAATTATCTGCATGTGGTGGTTGCAACTGACACATCTCGCATAGAAACTTATGAAAACAGCATGAATTAAAAATAGAACGTTACGACCTCTAGGAATGCTCAGCGATTGTAAGGAAACAGGCCACATCAATATACATAGATGGAGTGGATTTGGAGACATCAGTATCATAAGTGGAGCAGGTAGAGCGAAAAGCTGTTTTTGAAAAAATGAAGTTTTGTGCAACTTTTACTGCAAAATTAGAAGACTCCAGCACTATAGCCTTTTGTGTTCTTTTGTGCAGAAGTTCTCTCGCCCCCCTGGCTCTTTGTCCGATGCACTCAGGCTTCTGCCTTCGACCAAAAGTCAGTCAAGGCAGTAGAACCTTGTCCAATGCTTTTGTTAGCTTGCTGATGCCAGCTGACGTTCACTTCATACACTCTGCTCCCTTCTTTGTGCTGTAGTAATCACTAATCTGTAACTGTGCCCCAGTACCTTGTGGCTTGTAGCTTGTATTCCTGGAACCAGGGAGACACCCCGTTTCGAACACTTTGGATGTAAAGTCTTCCTGAATACCGGGTTCAAAGTCGTGACCCTGCAAAGCAGATACTCATTGGGATTTGACTTGCCATCATGATTATCCACAGGTGTCGAATGATGTCAAATGAATCTCTCAACACCCACACTGTCGCAGCGCATGTCTCCATGTAAAGCGGTGGTAGAGAGGGTTGTAAGCTTTGCTCCCACCCGCGAATCACCTAGCGCTACCTGTCACCCGTTGAAGAAAAAGCCTGGGAATGCCCACGGTTGAGATCCTGACAAAGTAGCCTCACTTTAGGGTCAGTGGCAGCCACGGAAGTCAACGATGTGCTGCTGCAGCACACCTCCGGCAGCTGAAACAATGGCTCCAAATGAGCTTGGATGGGACGACATATGCTCGTGAATGGCACAGCCTCGAGAACATTACATGGAAAGAAATACTTGTTCGTGCTTCGTCGACAGCACCAAAAGAAGTACTTGTTCGTGTTTTGACGACATCGTCACCGCTAAACACATCAACAGAGCGCTCACTTTCGAATTCGGGCGCAGAAGCCTTTTTCTTCACTGTCCTCAGCTGCTTCAACTTTCAGCTACCGAAATGGTAGACGGTGCAATACAGCACCATTTCAGCCACAGCAAGGAACAGAAACAAAAAAGTTGCGATTACAATCCCCTTGTGAGAAAGAGCAGACGCTTCGGCATCCAGATCCGGTTGCCAAGGGCAACCGAAGAGCGGCCAATCTTGAAGGAGCATGGAAGTGACCCCCCGACATTTTTTTTTGTTTGTTTTACGCTGCGAAGTATTCTGCAACGGATAAAATGAGCTCCCGTGAAAGATCGATGAGCGCAGGTAACCTACAGGGCGTGCGCAAGGCTCTGTTCCGCACGCCTTTCAAAACCCTCTCCACACCCAAAGAGGGCATCGGCGAAGACGTCGTGACGCGTCACGGGCTCCAGCACGTGACCAGTGACGTCCAACGGCACAGCTCCAGCATGCATAAGCGGCGCGTGAATCGAGAAGAAAAACCAAAGAATAAAGACCCCGAGCAGTTTCTACGTCACGCGGGGCTCGTGTGTGTCATTCGCGACTGCTTTTTCCGGCTGTCTTTTGTATATTTTATTGCGCAGTGACAATACGCCGCAGAGCGAAAATATTTTGCATGGTGACTCCTTGTGGACGGCTTCACAGATGAAGCAGGGTTTCGAGTCATGTTAAATACCACTTCCATGCTCCTTTAACGCACGCAGAGATCACGTGGCACGATTTCTCGCTACGGGATTTTTCGCTTGAACTTTCCCTCTCTGTCAGAGTCCTTCTCGCTGGAGAAGCTCGGTTGTGTGGGAGCTTTGAAGAGGGCTAGAAGTACTGTCGATTGGCGTAAATTTGGCACCGCTCGGTGGTGTCATTGCTGAGTTATGGCTGTTCGAAAAAACGACGATTTTTTTTTCGTCATTTTTGCGATATTTCTTGCTACAACGCCTCAGACAAAACGAGTTTTGGGGCACTTTGGGGCAGGTCGAGGCGGATTTTAATGGAGCCTGTAGACAACTGTGTACTAGTTTCAGTTTCGGTCGGCGAACGTGTAGTGACGGATTCACAGGTGAGCGTAAGAACCTCCAAAGCTCAGTATGTCGCCTTGCAGCTGTTGCACCATTCATGTTCGTCGCTGTTACCGCAACGTATAAATTCATGCACGCAGCCAACACCACTGTGATAATAAGCTGATATGATACTCAAAAAAAGAGAGAGAGAGAGAAAAGTAGAGATAGGACAAATCGAGAATTTTCTGAATCCCAGGAAGCTTATGCAAATCCCCCCACGAACCTTATAAATCTTCAATCTTTCGAATCCCCTCTTCAAAAACAAAAAGACGTTGTTTTGAAGCATAATTTGGTATCTTTGTTTAATGAAAAACAAATTGAATAGTAGTTCAGTTTCAAGAGAAAGCATACCCTACACTTCAACAACAACAATAACTTTATTGTGAGATGATAAATGGGGAGTTTCATCGCCAGGGCGATACGCTATACCCTATTGCTGGTGGTGGGGAATGAAATAATGGGCCCCTTCACAATAAGGATCGAAGTCTTAAATGTGATTTGTTTAACATTAATAAGAGTCAAAATGCAGGCTGACTGGTGATACATGATGAAATATGACTGAACCCCGAGAGAAGGAAAACACAGACGAAACAGGCAAAAACCCAAACATAGTCCGTGTTTTCCTTGTCGTAGTCGACCTACATAAAACCTACATCTAAATTATTTCCATAAAACTAAGAAACTACCAAAAAGCAAGACTGTGTACTGCTGGAGTTTTACACTGTGGTTTTGGCATGCCCCCTGGGGCCTGCGCCAGCCACTCGGGCTATTGGCAAACGCAACAGCACTGCACTGGCACTCTTTCATGTGTACGTGGTCACTGTGCACTTGTATGGTCGCTGTCTGAAGTGTGTCCTGGCTACATGTTAAGCCACAGGTTCATGCTCTGGCTGGACTAGCGCTAGCAGCACGTTCGCTAACTTTGTGTGTTCCTGCTCTACATGAACTCTGCAGTACAGAGGTTGCATTTGTATGGCTTCACATCCATGTAGGTCTTCTTGCTACACTGCAGGTTCGTGCTGTGCCTCAGGTCTGCAGAACAGACAATGCTCTTTTATGGCTTCTCACCTCAGGGTTCCTGCTTGTGATATGCTGCAGGACAGAGACCGCACTTGTATCACACTGCAAGTTTGGGTTGTGGATGATCACTGCAGGACAGAGGCTGCAAGCTTATGGCTGTTCACCCGTGTGTGTCCGCTTGTGACGTGACAAGGTTCCGCGCTGTCTGAACACTGTAGGACAGAGATTGCACTTGTATGGCTTCTCGCCCGTGTGTGTCCGCATGTGCTGCTGTAGGTGCGAGCCCCTGCTGAATTCAGCAGGGCACATATCGCACTTGTATGGCTTCTCACCCGTGTGTCTTCGCTTGTGCTCCCATAACTGCCCTCTCTGACTGAACTTCGCAGGGCACACATTGCACTTGTATGGCTTCTCACCCGTGTGCGTCCGCTTGTGCTGCTGAAGGGTCCCGCTCTGGCTGAACTCTGCGTGGCAGACATCGCACTTGTATGGCTTCTCACCCGTGTGTGTGCGCATGTGCTGCTGTAGGTTCCCGCCTCTGCTGAACTCAGCATGGCAGACATTGCATTTGTATGGCTTCTCACCCGTGTGTGTCCGCCTGTGACGCCGTAGGTGCCCGCTCTGACTGAACTTCGCAGGGCACACATCGCACCTGTATGGCTTCTCACCCGTGTGTGTCCGCTTGTGACGCTGTAGGTGCCCACTCAGGCTGAACTCTGCATGGCAGACGTCACACTTGTATGGCTTCTCACCCGTGTGTGTCCGCTTGTGCTGCTGTAGTAGCCCATTTCGGCTAAACTCCGCAGGGCAGACATCGCACTTGTATGGCTTCTCGCCCGCGTGTGTCCGCTTGTGATGCCGTAGGTGCTTGCCCTGACTGGACTCCGCAGGGCAGACATCGCGCTTATATGGATTCTCGCCCGTGTGTGCCCGCTTGTGATGCCATAGGCGTTTGTTATGGCTGAACATCGCTGGGCAGACATTGCACCTGTACGGCTTCTCACCCGTGTGTTTCCGCTTGTGCTGCTGCAGGTGGGCATTCCGTCTGAACTCCGCATGGCAGACATCGCACTTGTAGGGTTTCTTGCATGAATCTGTGTGCTTGTGCTGCTGTAGGTTCCCGCCCAGGCTGATCTCTGCAGGGCAGACATCGCTCTTGTATGGCCTCTTATCAGTATGCTTCGCCAAGTGGTTCTCGTCACTTTCAGACCACGAGAACGCTGAGGGATAGATGTTGCACCCAGAACCCTTCTCTCCCATCTGAACATTCGTTGAAGTTGTAGTGGAACACTGTTCAGACTCATTGTGACAGTGTGCAAACATGTGACATTCGAGGCTGGCTTTCAACACGCATGCAAGTGCACATGGCTTGCTCTGGTCTCGATGTCGCTCAGTGGGTTGGTCATCCATAGTGACTAGTGGAGTGCTGTCGGGTTGCAGTTCAACTGTTGTTGTGCTGATCTGGAACTGTGCACTTGAAGAAGTGAAACCCGAATATTCTTGATCAGAGGTGCCTCTGGGCTGGTCCTCAATATGGAGCGTACCAGTGCTTTCTCTTGCGTCTGAAATTTCATAAATAGGACATTCTGAGGGCATACCAGTCGAGGCGCATCTCTGATTCCGGATTTTTGAAAAAAAAAAAAAAGATGGCACCACGTTCGCAATGCCTTGTCACACTGTTCGCGTTCCAACTCCACAAATAATCCCCATTGTGCACGATTGACGTCACAAGCTTCAGGCAGCTGGCACCACCCTCCAGTATTTACTGAGAGCTAAAGTGCAGGACTTTCACACGGAAGGCTCTTAGCTCGATTCGGGACAGTCACAGTCAGTTTTTTTTCTTTTCGTTTCCTGCATGAGTACTTTTGTTATTTCCTTGTTATGTAAATAGGCTATGCTTATTTTTTTCTTTTTTGTCGCCGACGTCTGCACTTGGTGTTGTGTAATTTGTGTAAATTTTCAGTAAATCTTCATATTGTTTGAATACCTTGGATACTTGAATACTCTCGGGGAAATTGCCAGTACATAAACAGATGCTGCCTCCTTCCGTCGTTTTTGGTGCCTGAATTCCCAGCCCTAGATATCACTCTCAATCAGAGAACAATCTGGTAACGTCAAGTTTGTAGAGTAGCAGTTGTTTCTAGTCGTACCGTTCCCGTCAACCTGAAGAATAACTCTGGGGGGAAAAATGGGGGGTCTTATTTCCGAATGTGATGCAGACTTGTACGTATTTAGAGTATTGTATTTAAAATACTGTATTTTAAATACAATATGCGGTATTTTGGTACTCTACTCAATACTTTTTGTTTTGTGTATTTGTTCTCTATTTAAAATACATTTTATGGTATTTTCTACTCAATACTCTAATTACATATTTTGGATCTCCCTGTCAACCTTTCTATGTCTCGTCTTTCCATTCTCTTGCTTGTTCAGTGGAAATTTCCTGAGTCCCTCGGACTTGACCCGGACATTGGCCCTTCTTGGAAGTCTCCATTTAGAGACCTTGCCCCGTGGGTACTAATCCTTGGCGAGGGAGGGTTCTATTATGTGTGCCCTGACGCGGTAACGCCGAATTCTGACCTCGCCGAGCAGGGATCTGCTAGAAGTTTGCTTTGTTCTGGGTCACACATACTTCGTGGAGTTATGTGGTATCTCTTTGTCACCTTTTTGGGACTTGTGTTTAAATGACTCCTATTCCTATCACACAGGGACGGCTTGCGTAATACGCCGGGTTTAGGTGATTCATGTCACATAGTGGCGACTTGCCCCATTGACCAGTGACTGGTGACTTTTTGCGTTCAAGGATAAATAGTATCTTAATTGTATTTCAAATACTTTTTGAAGTATTTCGTACTCTATCTTAATTACTTTAATCTTCATGTATTTATACTCTATCTTAATTACATTCTAACGTCAGTATTTATTATCTTATCTTAAGTACATTTTTGAGTATCTTGTACATGTCTGGATAACAGCCACCCTGGGGACCTCTGGGGAATGCTAAGTGAACAAAATCCTCGCCTTGAACTAACAGAATAATTTTGCTCGATTAATATTTCCTCATGGCCCCAAGGGTTGCCGTAATCACTAGAGACCGGATAGTCATGCAAATGCATATTCTTAGAGGTGAGTGCGGGTAAGCAAGTTTGGACCCGCACAGTATCCGCATGTGTGTGACCCGCACCCTCACCCGCAAGAATTTTATCTGGTCGACCCGCACACGCAGTGCTGTCTGTATACCCGGATACCCGCACTGGGGGAAGTGTTCCTCGTCCACCTCACCGCTGTTTCAATTTCAAAACAATGGAAATTCTAAGTGTTGGCTACTTGTCTCGGACAGCTTCAATCGTATGCCAATAAAACTGCAATTCAACAAAGAGCCTTAATAATAATTCAAAGAGCATTAATAATGGAACTCACCCACCAGCACTTGCCTGTTGCAGTCTGGCACATGGATTTATACGGCCAACGATATAGGGCACTGCTGAGTTCGTGTGTGACAGAGAGGGATCACTTAGTTGGCCATGGAGTGCGGGTAATGCGGGCATACGCGCATTGCCCGCGGTCGCATTGCTGGTACACCCGCATTTTACCCGCAGCGGTCGCGAATTCCTACCCGCAATTCGTGACGATATGCAGGTAACTGCGGGTACCCGCTGGTATACCCGCACCCGCGCTCAGCTCTACATATTCTTTCCTGAACATGGGTTACACCAGTGGTGACATGAAAGCACAGTTGAGCCTTGTCCCAAACGATTTGCGGTGTGTTTTAGGTGCATGTAAATGCACACGTCATACGTCGCAGCATATTTCCCTGCCCGTCACATATGACGTATCGATCTGAACCATATTTCGCATTGCAATCTGCCCATAGACACTCGGCATCGTGTCTTCTGTTTCCGATTCCTTCCCTGCGGGCGTCCACGCCACTCTGGTTGCGCCGAATGCAGCTTGTGTCCTCTCTGGCTGTAACAGAGAGTATGACGCGTTCCCTTCTAAAGGGCCTACCGTTCGTCTGCCACTTTTACGTTGTTTCCTTACGATGCCGACACCCAAGCCATCAATAAACCTGTACCCCAGAAACGTCATCATGACGTTGGTAGACAGACTGAAACCGAAAGAAATCGGAAGGGGAAGGCTAGGTTCCACGAATGAGCACTTGTTCGCTGCCTCCTATTGAAAGAAGAGTAGGACCGAACGTCGCGTCCCTTACAGGGACCATCGTAATCCCCTCAAGACCGTGGCTTTCGGGCGTGACCTTGTTCGCCCCTAGCCTCGAACGTAGTTCAATTCTACCAAATTGGTGGCGCTGTCGAACACTATGACGTCATGGGTTTACAAACAGGGAGAGGTCTATTGCATGCCTCCACAAGAGATGGACGACAGAGAATCCAGATTTGTGCACCGACGGAAGGACATTATTATGCAGGATTTGCGTGAAGAAGGTAAGAAAGAAGCACGCACGGAACATTCAACTATACACCGTTTTACAAATCGGCCGCTGTGGGTCGCCATGTTGTTCTTCCAAGGCGACGTTAACGACGTCTAGCGGCTCCTCCATACTGGGCTGTTAGAATCCCCGCTGGGCCTGTGTTTCTTCGTGTTCGCGCTTCATAGTTTCCTGATTTACGGACTCGTTCGTTTCTATTTACTGTTTTGTTATTGTTGTTAACTGTTGGTTGTTTAACATTTCCGCTGTTTGTTGTTCGACATTGTTGTTAATCGGCAATAAAAGCTGCTTTGGGCAACTTTTTATGACGGCATGGCTTCGACCTCGTCGGGATCGTTGGCTCCAAAGACGCCAGTTACGATTGCAGGTGAGACTTTGCTTCTGCTTATGCACGTCAAATATCCGGCAAAGATAGTACACATGCTGGCATCTGTCCCAAAATCGTGCGTCTCTATGTAACCTAACGTTGAGCTTTGAGAAGTTGGGATCAATCAACGTCAATGATCAGGCTGGTGATTGAATAAGATTCTTCTTTCCTGTGTGTGAAAATTTGGATTTTGCTGTCCTCTTAGTTTCCCGTATTGCCTTCGGTTTTTTTGTGTTCATCATGTAAGGATGAATGTCTGCTTAAGCTATTAGCGGCCCTTGCTAGCCAGTAGTGGGAATTACGAAAACTTCGTACAGTACATGGTAGTGGCTCGGGTGTGTTGTATGTTGTTACCGTCAATAAATTCTCCTATAACAACTTAGTACACCGGTCACGATGTGATTGCTCTTTGATGACACTTATTTTTATGTGTGATTTTAGATGGACAGCACTACGCACATCCCGACGATATCAAGGAATGGAGCGAGGACATGAAACTCTGGCCGAGCATCACGTCCGCAGATATCATTTGCTACCTCCTGCAGTCGAAAGCGTGTGATCTGCAAGAAGCCAAGGCGTACAAGAGCCTGGAATCTTATAACTACCTGCAGTGCGGCTGGGTAGACAAATTGATGGCACACAGAATCAACAATGATACCGTGTACGTGAAAGGCAAAGTGAGGCCGTCCCAGTCAGTCAGCAACAAACCGCACTGTTCCTGGGCCTGTGCAAAATACAGCGGCATGGTTGTGACTGCTGGGTGCACATGCATGGCTGGCCAAGCCAAGGTGTGCAGCCACGTCGGTGCAATTCTGTGGAAGGTTGACCTCGCTGTGTCGAAAGGCCTGACAGGTATTTCGTGTACAGACACCACCATGGAATGGAACCGAGGCACAAAGCGGAATGTCGAGCCAGCCGTATTACAAGACATTACATTCAGGCTACAAAAGCGGACGGTTGACAGTGATGTGCCAAAAGACAAACGTCAGAGAGCTGCAACCGACCCACCGATGGGAGAGAAGAAATTTTCAGAATTTGTCAGGACCTCACCGGTCTCATTTCTATTTAATACGAAAGGTAATTTGAGTAATATCAAACCTTGTTGCTTCGTACCGCATGTGGAGAATAGTGCTCTCTTAATTTGTTTATGTACCGTCCTTCCTTGTCCCTACCTTTGTGTTCCTTACGTTTCCTTTTACCGGCTTGTTTTCAACATTTTCCTTCTGTCGTAATCTACTGACACTGCTGCCTCTGGTTTTAAAACACTTTGACTAGCCCTGGCGACCTTGCTGTGATGAGGGTTTGAGGTGAAAAATTTGCTGTAACCAGTCTGTCACTTCATTATGTCTTGCAGTAGCATGCTGCAATGTCCTATTACTTTGCATTATATGTCGCTCCACTATTAATATGTTTTTTGTTTTGTTTGCTTGCTCTCAGGGACTCTGCTCTACCACACGCTCCATGCTCCACCCCAAACACCGGAACAAGTCATCCAGTCGCCAGCAGTTGAGCCGTGCCAGAATGAAACAGCTGGAAACCATGGAAACCATGACAGAGGAAGTGATCTGCCACACGATTGTGCACCATGCGACATGTTTTTCAACAATTTTGTTGTCCTCTCGTGTTCTGCTGCGGAGGCACTTGAAAGTCGTACACGAAGTCAAGACACTGAGCTTTGGTTTGAAGCACGCCGCCTGAGGATGACTGCCTCAAATATCAGAAAAGTGCCAAAGAAAGAATCCACTCCATTTGAGAAGGCAGCAAAAAGCATTGTGGCACCATCATTCTTTGGAAATGCTGCCACAAATCATGGCAAACGATGCGAAAGTGTTGCTCGTGACCACTTCGTTAGGAAGACAGGGCTTGCAGTAACCCGCTGTGGGATCTTTGTGAGCGAGGACTACCCTTGGCTAGCGGCATCGCCGGATGGTGTCATTGAGTCAGACAATGCAATTCTGGAGATAAAGTGCCCACATGTCGACAACTGCAGGATGCTGATTGAGAAAGGAAAGTACGACGTAAAACTGTCCAGTGCGAATGAGTATGTGCTTGTACAAAACGGTCCAAATGGGTACTATTCCCAGGTGCAGTTCCAGATGATGTGCTCCGGAAGGAGACAATGTTACTTTTATGTATGGACAGCCAGTAGCAGTGGGGAAGTGACGGATGTACTTGTCAAAGTGCCACTTGATGCCGCATTTTTATCTCGGACCGTTGTGCGCCTCAGAAAATTCTACTTCTGTGCATTGCTACCGATTATTGAACAAAAGCATCAAAATGGAGAATGGAATGTAAGCGCCATGTACAAGGCAATAACAAAACTCTAAGTGCTTTCGCTTCTTGCTAGACATGGTGTTGAGTATTGCTTTACCGACAATCTGAAACATTTAGTGCACACTAGTGTAGATTTTTATAAATTGTCTTTCATTTTCTGTGACCGAGTAAGGCTGACACAATTTTAAAGGATACTGCAACATCTTGCTTTTATTACATTATTCAGCATCAGTTTCACAGCCTCTAATTAGTGGAGGCTTTAGGTTGCACAAACCTGCACAAACAAAAACAATCTTGCTGATTAATTCCTTGGACTTGATTGGCAAGGGATGCTGCAGGATTCGGTATGTCTTGATCCGATTAATTGCCCGCTCAACGTGAATTCGCACAGACGCAATCCTCCTTGTTGCTGTGACTTCCTTCTCACTGAGCTGTGTTTTCCCTGAAGAGGTCGATTTCTATGAAACATGGTCTCACCAAATGAGAAAAGTCACTTACCTTTTGTGAAAGCAGGTACGTTCAGCTTCACACCTTCAACCTGCAAATGAAGGCTAAGAGAAAACCCTCTGTCTGCCATTACTTCATCGCCTCTGGAAAGCTTCTCCTCTATTCCAGAGTCCCTCATAATGAACTTGTCGGACGCCCTGCCACCATATGCTTGCGAGACAAACATTATGAACCCATTCGGGGCAATAGCAGTCAGAAACTTGATGGTGTTGTTTGCCTTGTATGCACTGTACGTTTGGGCTCGGGCCATCAGTTTCTTTGGTCGCTGCAGAGGAACTTCTGTGCAGTCTATGATACACGTTGTACTACTGTATCCATTCTCCTTGAAGCTTTGAGGCATGCTATTTTGTATGTAAGAAGCAGGCAGCCACATAACAATGTGCTCCATCACCTTGCACAGTTTGTTCACTGTACGAATGATTGTCATACTAACACAGGTCACAGACACCTTAAATATCCTAGAGAGGTGCCCAAGCAATAGTCCCAGCCGTAACCTCATCAAGGTTAGCAGTACCTGGTCCTCCAGGGTAAGCTGCCTCCCTTTCTTGTGGTCAACTACTGAAACAGCATGCACCAAGTTGATGAAAACCTCATGTGAGAGCCCAGTGTAGAACTGTATATCATCAGGTGTCATGTCATGGGCCATGGCATGCCTCTGGGGACTGTGGTGAAGTGCTGACTTGGCATATACATGATCACCAGATGAGCTGCCAAGGACTCCCTTTGGGAGAAAGAAATGTCCCAATAAGAAATGGAACAATTTGCCAAACAAAATTCATAAGTCCCTCTTTCTTGCAGAGAGTTTAACTGAAAATATTATTCGGCCGGTTCAGCCAAAAGTAATAGTTTTCGGTTCAGTTAGACTTCCTGGCTTCTTGGGACTATGCATGCAACAAATGATGTAAGATACGGTGTTACACATGGATGCTGCATGACGTCGCAAGCAAATTCCATTAAACCCATTCTACATACCTCTCTTCTGGTATCGGTACCTTCTAAACCTTCTGCCATGAGCTGTGTCGGTGTGTCCTGGTAGAATATGAGATTAGGCCATAAGAGTGTTATCGTGATGCAACAGCACTGATTAGTAACTTGGACCTCAGATATAATCAGTTTGATATGAAACATGTGCAGTTGTCACAGTATCTGTAGAAATATACCAACCTGAACAGTAGAAGCAGAGAAGGGAACGGTTTCATTAGCTGCCACGTGGCACGTTTGCTCAAAGGATGCTGGAGTCTTCACAGGAGACTAAGTGAAGAAACTTATGCGCATCAGTGACACGGTTCCGGTCGTCACTTTTTAGCATAAAGACCATTTTCAAGCATCTGCACTGAAGTGCTTTCCACTACCTATTCAAAACATCGTCCTGATGTATACCAGATACGATGCCAGACTTACTGTTTCAATGGGATCTGTATCCTCCAGTGCTTCAGATGCAGCCTCCTAATAATTACCAAAGATCATTATTCAGACTTCCAGTGTCACTACTGGGTGAGCTTAGAGAAGCTACTGGTTGCAACATTGTAACTGGTTGCAACATTGTTTTTACTCATTGTGATGGGTCACTGGAACCAACCTGTGTGTTGCAAGAATTTGTCGCTGCGGCTTCCTGGAAACCTTCCCGGTATTGTATTTGTAGTTCACTTAGTGAGGACACATCAGGTTGCGCACTTTCTTCTCTATGTGGGCACGGGAGCTAGATGGCAATTAAATACATTTTCTGTCAGAGGAAATCACAGGAATAGGAAGGCAATGATCACGTGTAATATCTAACCTCCATGTCGCAGCTGTCAATGCGGCCTTCAGGTTCGCACTGGACAACTTGAGGCAACGCTTCATCTGCTGTACCTCCGCTCCCGATTCCTTTCTTTTGCACCATTAGCGTTACTTTTTGCTGTAGTACGAATCATTAACATAAACTGCAACGGTCCGATCTATTCCAAAGGTCGAATAAACATACCTTCTTTTTTGGTGGTTCGTAGCTCACTCTGACAAGGCGCCGTCTTCCTACTAACACCTGAAAATGTCCACAAACGTGGAAACGCAGCATTACCGAGGGAACATCGAACACGCCGTTCACCAACCTTCCTCGCGTACCCCATGTGCAGCATGGGGACCGGATTCAACGGAGTACGCTTTCCGTCAACAAAGTGATTTGAGCACACGCGCGCCGAAGAAGACGATGGCTCGAAGTTCTTCCTGTTGATGGATACCAACCATTGCTGTCGAAGCTGCTCGTCAGCCGGGAAACGATGCAGCGCAAACATGCCGCAACCACAGCTATCCCGCCGGACATTATGCTCAGTGCAGACCTCTTGCGAAAGCAGTTTACGTTTTCGCTGGTTATTAGTGCACCCAAAAACGACACAATGGTGCCCAGACGATCCCTCGTGAGCGTATGACATGCCACGTCCTGACCACGTTGCTGTCACTTCACCGAAGCGTCGAAAAAATACTTAATTCTCACGCACGTAACCGAGAAAGGCTGGCAGGTGCCCTATCTACGCCCACATTTCACAGCCCGAGAGGAGGAAAGGAGCTCCGCAAGGAGCTGGTTCCAGGCTATTATCCCCTTCTCCCATTGACCCTAAAAAAATGGTGTATAGACGAGCAACAGTTAAGTTCCATCTTTTGATGTTTACAATGGCACGGGCTTTCACGCATTGGGGAGGATTACAAACGAGAATCCCTCGAGCAAACAAGCGTAAATGGGGCTCGCTTTGTGACACATGTACGCGCAAAGACGCTTATTAACGACGCAAAATCAAGGTCATTCCTTAGTATTTATTTACTTCGCAGAAATTCAACTGTCACGGCTGTTTATGTTCCCTGACTAGGTTTTTCTTTGTTTGTTTTTTTTTTGTTTTTTTTTTCTGTCTCTGTAGGTCAATGGGGTGTTGTTTCCAATGCAGCCCCCAATAGACGGATTATCTCCGATGAATAGAAGGATTAACCATTGTGTAGGGTACACCACTAGAGGGCACTACGAGCGACGCCTCACCACTAGGGGCCGCTGCTGTCGTATTCCGCGGATGACGTCATTGCTCCTTCCGGGAGCATGGTGAGAGATAGCGGGAGGCATTGGATGGCGATGGGAAATAGAGCGCCCCTTTGTGCAAGGCTGTGGTGGCGCTGCGGCCCCTTCACAGCCCCTACGTCCCCACGCCGTGAGCTCTCGCCTTGAGTTTGACAAACTTTGTGCTGACCTCTCTGAAGCCTTTGTAACGGTTAATATATTCCGTGGCACAAACTCGAAAACCCGACATTAAGAAAATGCATCGAGAAGTATACTCACAGAAAGATACCGGCAGAATCAACTGTCCGAAAGAATTACCTGCTTCTTTTGTACGAGAAAGCCGTGAACGAAACAAGGTATTCTGTTGGAAACGGCCCAATGTGGGCTGCTGCAGATGAGAAGACGGACGCTTGCGGTCGCTACGTAGCGCATCTTGTTGTTGCAAAACTTGATGATAATCAAAGGTCCAGAGGCCTTATCTGCTTGCGAGTTGAACATTCCAGAAAACAAACCACGTACCGTAGCCAGATTCGTAAACGACGCTCTCAAGCTACTCTGGCCAGGCGGGGGCGGAGAGAACTTTAGGATATTTTACACACATGTAGCTGAGTACACGATAAAGGCTGCTGACAACCCCAAAAGTTTTCTATCCAGCCTTCGTGCACGCAACGTGTTTGGAGCACGGCCTCAAGCGCGTGGCAGAGGAAGTCAGGGGGCCCTACCCACACGTCAACAAGATGGTGTCAGTCGTGAAGAAAATTTTTGTGAAGGCGACAAGTCGAAGAGAAACATACCGAGCAATGATGCCAGACGTTCCCCTGCCTCCTGAACCTGTTGTGTCACAAGATGGCGCACCTGGTTGGAGGCAGTCGATTTCTACGCAACTCACTTCGGCGACTTGAAGGAGGTGGTGAACACGTTCAGTTCCAAGGACAGCAGCGCCGTCAGAGAAGTGCGAGCGCTGTTTGAAAAGCCAGTGCTAGCTATGGAGGTACAGTTAGTGAACAACCCACTTGGTCTTCCTTTGCGCGAGCCATCCGGAAGCTTGAAACGGGAGGCCTTCTGCTCGTGGAATACTTGGATGTGGTGAAATGTGTACGCGAGGAGCTCGCAAAGGTTGCCATTCCAGTCGGTGCAAAGGTTATTAGAAAATTTGACGCAGTGTTACGAAAGAACCTTGGATGTGCAGTTCTCTAAGTAGTCGGCGTTCTGTTTGCTTCGGTCCCTAACGCCACCCTATCGTAGGTTGTGCCCACGCACACCTAGAGATGCAAAATTTCCGAAAATATTGAATCGTTCGAAAAAAAAAAACGTTTGTTTATTTTTTTTGGGGGGGGGGGTTCTCCAAAAATTAAAAAAATGGAAAGAAACTCAGTTACTGCTGAGTAGAAGCATTCCCAGCCAAGCCACAGCATACAATGAGCTAGAAACTTTAGTAGTGTTCACCCTCGAGGCATAAATGCAGAGCGGAGCGTCCTATGAGGCTCAGGCTGCTATGTACTCAGCGATAGGTAATTGGAACAACCCATCCACTCCGACCAGAACTCCGACATTGTGTGAACGTGATGGCGATCGCTTGGAACAGACAGATGGAGCTGTAAGTTGTTGGTGGTAGGCAGATTATAGGCACCTAAGGCAGTGTTGGCGGGTTGGAACGCATCGAAGGCACGACATTTTTAAAATTTGTCGCCTGGAAATTTTGGGCAATTTTCCGGAGGCGAGGAAAAAACACGAAAAGAACTTTTTTTTCCCCAAAATTTCAATTTCTTCTTCTTTTTTTTTTTTTTCGGGGCTTCGCATCTCTACGCACACCTACTTTCAGCCTTCAAGTATGCTCCACTCACAGTGCAGAGAAGTTATTTTTGAACTACATAGAAGAACATTTCACTAATAGGCGTCAGAACTTCACTCCAGACAATATTGAATGGTGTCTGCATGGTGGCAAACATTTTTTTCACCAGTTCCTGTCATTGTTCCTTGTATTATTTTTTCTGAATATGCCTCTTCATCATCTTTCACTGCAACCCCAACATATCCGGTTAAATAAAAAGTTTACATTTAGAAACCAAATCGTCTTTCTGGCAGTGTGCGAGATAGCTTCAGATACAGCTCGAGCTTTTACCGCATATATTGACACATTTTTACTGCATGTTTTGACCAGGTTTACTACACAGATGCGTGCATGTTTCATTACTTTTTAGCGCATATGACGGAACGAGGGCATTTTTTTTTCTTCCCATGTTATTACTAAGGTTAACGGGAGCTGTACTTCTAGTCGTTGCAGTCTCCGGTCAACCCTTACGGCACAAAAAAAAAAAAAAAAGTTCTCGAGACTGACGTCACAGCCTTTAATCTCTCATACCATACACAATTGTCTATTCGTGATTTCTCCTGAGATGTCGTTCACAAATTGTTACAAATTGTTACGCATTCCACAACAGATGCCCATAACACAAAAGGTTCATGAAGGGATTCATCTTACAAGTTGTGACGTCTTGTAGAAATATTTTTTTATTCTTTGGGTTGATTTATTCGCTTATGTCATCAGCTGAGCAGATGCACGGCGTAAAAGACGTATTCATCATAAATAGAGGAAAGGAATAAAGAAGGGAACACAAAGGCAAAAGGGAAACAATGCAATGCATGTTGTTAATGGAAGTAAACCTTGGTTAGCAGTTCAGAGCCACTGTATGGGTGTCCCTTCATTGTTTGTTTGTTTGCTTACGTTTCACATGTGTCACCACCCAACCCAACTCTTCTTACGCTCTGCCTATTCATCTGTGCGAGTTTCAAAAATGTCAAACACAAGTAAAATCCGGCGGAATACAGATCGCATCGGTACAGCGTTCCCCTACCTGTGCATCAGCATTTGCTTCTTCAGGTGTCTGCATCAAGGACATGCGACAGCCGAGGACTGGTGAACTTTCACGTGTACGCGGCCTCTATAAGGGTCGACTCATACGATGCAACTTTCTGCTGCAACTCGGTTCCCGCTACACTTGCGCGCAACCGAAGATGCACCAAATAGGTCCCTTTCATATGGCGAGCAACTCGGAATGCCATAGTTGTCTCCAAGCTCGACGGATGTCGCGAAAAAAACATCATTGTCAGGGTTTGAAGGTCATGGTTTGCAATTGACGGAGCAGCGAGCGAGTGCAGCACGCGGCCAAAGAGCGGACATTTCAAACGCAAGATAAGTTGTACTTTCAATTTATTTTCTTTGAGCAGTTGTTGCGTAAGGTAGGAGTCTAGAAGCAAGGGGGTTTACGGATACGATGGGGAGAACCGATCCGGAAAAATGCCAATCGGCAGACGCCATGGTAGCGTGTGATAGTTGTTCCAAATGGTGGAAGATTTAGGAAACACCTTTTGAGACTATCGAGGATGCACAGGGCGCTGCCTTTGAATGCAGACTCTGTACGCACACATACGTGAAGTAGAAGAAAGGCTGACACGCAGGCTTGCCGAATCGACGGCCACGTGGGAGGAAGCTGTAACGCGGTTGGAAACGAAACTCCAATCGGAAAGGGAAGCACGAGAAGCACTAGAGGCTAGGGTAAAAGAAGTTGAAAAAAGGTATAATGTAGAGCAGGAGTTAAAGGCCCTAAATGCGAAGTTTAGGGCACGGCCCTTCGATCGCTCTCTGCGCTTGGTACGGCCTGCCGAATGGCCACGCGCGCCGGCGATTCGAAAAGTTCGTATCCTCCCGCATTCTCTGTGAGGGCGCTGACCATCGGGGGTTGATCCTAGGGTTCTGGAAGCGAGGACATGGCCCTACCTGGCCCGAGGACAGACGCTCTTCGCGGTAAGTTTTGAAGTGTGGGAAAAGATAAGTATTGCATGCAGTTTTTCTGGGGTGCTTAGTGTTAGTGTGGAGGGTGGATAGGTAAATATAGCGTACGCGACAGGTGTACAGCGCGGAGCTCGGAGCTAAGTGGTTTGGTGCTGACGTGAAAAACCACGTGGGAGTTAGGCCAAGCGGTGCCGCGACAGAAGAAGGGGCAACAGGTGGACAAAGAGGATTTCAAGCAGGGTGTCGGAGCGAACCGAAAACCGGAACCGAAAACCGAAAAAAACCGCTATTTTGGTGCGAACCGGAGCGGAATCGAAACCGTATAAGTTTTTTTCACTCAGGAGGGAAACCGAAAAATATATTTAACGGTTTTCGGTCCAAGAAAAAACTTCGCCGGTTTGGACTAGACTACGCATAGGCGAATGAAACAGACGTCGTGTGCTTTGAAGTCATGTCATGGATACTAGGTTACGGTTACTGTGGAATGTATGTCGGTATACTATGACCCTTAGGCTCCCTTTGTAATGGTTTATCGTTCGCGCACGCACACAGACTTAGAGGTACATGTGACTCTAGCAATGTGCCGTAGTGCTCGTTTTAATTTGATCACCGCAAACTTTCCTCAACTAAACAGCGACCCAATGGGGCTGCATAACGGCTTGTTTATCGGTAATGTCGCGCAACGCGTCCCTTGTTTGAGAGCAGCTAAGTTGAATACATTTACGTATACGCGAGGGCAAGCCCGTGCGAAGTGGCAACTCTTTTGTGGACAGGACACGAAGAAAATAAAACGGAGCCGTCGAGCGTGTTTGTGAGTGAAGGTGTTCCTCGATTTGCGTCGTTCTCGTGCGGTGGTGCTTGCTGGCTAGACAGTAGCAACAGACATTCGGATGGGACGCGATTGCTCCAATCCAGCAAGAAAGTACTTTACGTATGACATGACGACAAACAAGTCCGTTTGCAGCATATGTGCTTCAAGAAAGGAGAAAGCCCATTTGAACAGACAGTAACTTTCAGGAACCAGGAGCTACCAATTTCACAGCTGTTTATTAATATTAAATACCATGTATGCGGAATAAACGGGTTTACATTTTGTAACATTGATTTTTTTTTTTTTGTGGGGATGAATATTCCTAGCAGAAGCGGAACCGGTTATAAACCGGTATGAACCGTTATTTTTTTGCTCCGGAGCAGAACCGGTACCGGATCGTTTATGATGTAAACGGAACGAAAAACGTTTCGGTTCGACACCCTGATTTCAAGGACATGGTGGAATGCGAGGGATGTAAGAGGTGGTGCTACCTATGTGAAACACCTTTTAATGAGCAATGAGCGGAAGGGAAGGCTTTTCTGTGCAACCTATGTGTACAGGTGGGCTTTTTGAAGGATACTCTCAAGGAGGACACGGAAAATGAAAGGCAAGGGAGAACGGAAGGAGAAGAACAGACGAGGGCCCAAACGGTGGCGTGTAGAGATGAATTTATGAGCATGATGGTTGAAGGGTTGACGAAAAGCGGAGAGGAGCTGGTGGTGATGGAGGCGAAATGGAAGGAAAGACTGGAAGCGGCAGTAGCGAGGACGGAAGTGGCCGAACAGAGGGTTAGGGACCTGGAGAAGGAGGTGCAAGAGCTGAAGGCTGAAAAGGAGGCGGTCGGTGGAGGCAGGAAACAACAGAATCCCTGTGAACTGACATGTAGCTGGGCGGACGCGGTCTCGGGAGCTCAGTCTGAAAAATACGATCTGGGGTTGGCACAATCACCTTTGAAGGCATCGAGTGCGAAAAGTGACGAGCAGCTGGAGCAGTTTGTTCCATTTGCCCCATTTTTGGAATAAGGAAAGGACCAGTCGAATGGGGACGACAGTAGCAGGGACAAGCAGCCGCGGGTGGTAGTAATCGGGGACACTAACGTAGGCAGGGTCCGACAGGTGGTGATAGGGAAAGTAAGAGCAGACCCACGAGTCGAGGTGGTGGCGCAGCCAGGACGAGGCATGAGAGATGCCGTGCAAGAGATGAAGGAAATATTGTGGGAAAACCGTGAAGGGGGGAGCCTCTACGTCATTCACTCTGGAGTAAATGACATATTTCAGGGAAGGCCTAAGGCAATAGAGCGTCATCTTGAACAGGGGCTACTGGAGGTCAGAGAGCTCAACAAGGACGCGCGAGTCGCTGTGTGCACTATCCCCGAAGTAAGGGGTCAAGCCTTAGAAGTGGAGCGAGAGGTGTTGATGTCAAACAGAGCAATAAAGGCGGTGGCTAGGAAATATGGAGCGGAACTGATAGAGGTCAACCAAGATGTGTACCAGGCGGGTCTTTCTCCCTTTACTAGAGATGGGATCCACTACAATGAGGATTTAGCCAGGCGCATAGGGGGAAGAATAGGACGCAGAGCAGTGGCTTTTTTTTGGGGGGGGGGGGTCCCAGGCAGCTGAAGGGACCAGCCTAACCACAACACATACCAGGAAGAGACGTAGAGCTAGAGGGAAATGTAGAAGACAGAAGCAGCGGTGCACAGTGGGGTTTTTAAATATACAAGGAGGGAGGAATTTGGGGAAATGGAACGAATTGGCACTTCAGCTGGCAAAGGAAGATATCTCACTTTTCGGCGCGGTGGAGACACATCTCAGGGAAGAGGAATGCCCGCCATATAACCCTGATTATGTATGGGAGGGGGGGATATGTTTAATGCAAAGTAAGAAAAAAGGGAAGGGAAAGGTTAGCCACGGTGTGGGCTTGCTATTCCCTAATGCTTTCAAGCAAACAAAAGAAAGGGGGTGCAATAGGAAAACAGGGGAAAGAAATGGTGGCAGGGTGGGTTTCATGATCAAACGGTCAATGGACTTGAGGCGAGTGAATACAGAGTGCCGAGAACATGTGTGGTTACAGGGAGCTTTGGGGAGGAGACCAGTGATCGTGTGTGTGGTATACTTATGGACGGGGAACGCCAGGGATCGGAATAGAGAGATTATGCAATGTTTGTCTAAAGACATTAGGCAGCTACGAAAAGGTCACGAGATTGTAATCATGGGGGATATGAATGCACATATACACGAGCTAGATGGGAAAACGGACCAAACGGGAAGGATGTTGTTGGAATTCTGCGACGAGCACGACCTCATTATGGCAAATACCAGCGATAAATGCTCAGCGGAGATTACATGGGAAGTAGGTTCCCACCACTCTTCCATAGATTATGTACTTATGTCAAGGGACATATACTGCTCGCTGCACGAGATGCAAATTGAGGAGGAGGGGGATAACAATTTGGGAAGTGATCATAAGCGTATTACAATGACATTTAATGATACGGACACTGCACAGGATCAGCAAAGGGAAAGAGGTAGGGGCTTCTTGACCAGGGCCAAGCTTGAGGAGATAGCGGCGAGGATGGAGGAGGTGGTAGAGGAAAGTGCAGAACGGGAGTGGACATATTCAGACTTCATGGGCTTTTTACGGACCGAGGGGAGGCAGGAAGAAACCCACCGAAGGAACACAAAGCGGAGACCCAAGGGCTGGGGGGATAGCGAGGTCAAATTATCGAGGCAAAAGCGCCAACAAGCGACCAGAGAGCATAGGCGGGCAAAGAGGGAGGGCGAGGATATAGAAATAGTGAGAACAAAATGGGTACACTATCAGCGGTGCAAAGCGGAAACGGCGCAGCTAATACAACGCAAAATTAGGGAGGCCGGTAACAGGTGGATGACCGAAATAAACCAAAAGGATAGAAAAGACGCGAAGAAATTCTCGAATTATATCAAGGGAAGGAAGACGGAAAAGCGACAGAGTTTTCTAATAACCGAGGGGGATACAAAGTTGGAGGGCAGCTCAGCCCTGCAGCATATCAGAAAGATGCAGATCTTGAAGGAAAGAATCCAAGCCTGAGTGGAGGGAAATGGGGTGCTCCGCGAATTGCAGAATGGGTTCAGAAAGGGACGAATGTTGGACGATAATCTGTTAGTGCTAACCCAGTGCATGCAAATAGCGCAGAACGAAGGGCGGCCATTATTTCTTAAGAGGACATACCACCCCCTGTTTTCTATGTGAACTTTGCATAGGTTTTGTGGCTGAACTACGAGACAGATCGTATTGCGGAAACCTTCATTGGAAAGGTGACGTCAAGATCTCTTAACTCTGGGAACTGAAATATCGCTCTAGCGTTGTAATTTTTTTTTACGGACCCCTGAAGGTGGGAACCCCTCTGTTTTCTATGTGAACTTTGCATAGGTTTTGTGGCTGAACTACGAGACAGATCGGAATGCGGAAACTTTCATCGGAAAGGTGACGTCAAGACATCTTAACTCTGGGAACTGAAATATCGCTCTAGCGTTGTAATTTTTTTTTTAAAAAGAAAAAGAAATGAATTTTGTCACTACAGCTTCAAAAAATCCAAATAAATAAATGAAAGCAAATAAAAACAATCCGCTTCTGAGGTTAACCGGGGACATGTTTCAGGATTCAAATGACGCGTTTTTTGTGTGTTTTTAACATTCTGTTTTTCCGAAAAAGAATTAAAAGTGAGTACAGGCATGCATCCAAGGCGTTTACCACTGATTCCGGAAGGTGGCGCCGTCCGCTCGCAGCGCCCGAACGTAGTCCGCTCGTAACCATCCGCGTATTGCGCAGCAGCTGATCGGCGTCCGTGGTTTCGGCGGTTCGTCCTGAAGTGACCAATTCGTGGCTAAGTTACGCGTTTTTTTCACTTTCTTGTCCTGTTCATTTGCTCTCTGTCCTTGTGTGTTTTCTGCGTGTTCATAGTATTTACCCATTATGGCTCGAAGTCACGTCTACGGACAACGGAAACGTAAGAAGAAGGACTTTGCGAATTTACGTGGTAGAGGCAGGCATGTGACGGAGCCTGCGGATTTGAGAGATTTTGGTAATGCAGGATGCTCCAGCCGTGCTGTTCCCAGTGATCGTTGCACTTCGACGACTCCACATCGCGCAGATACCCTTGTAGGCTCAACCTTTGGTGGTAGTGTTGTTCCTCAAACTGTAACTGATGCCGGTCGGAATGCTTGTTTCGCTTCGAGCACAAGCGAAATTCGTCCTTCAAATTCGTCATTTGCTGATTCAGCTGAGGTAGATAATGTAGTCCCCTGCAGTTCAGGTTGTGACGAGCTTGCCGGTTCCAGAGCAAGTCCCGTTCCAATCACTGCCGCTGTTACACCCAGTCGATCTTCATCTTTCGATACTGGCAATGTTCACCAGACACAGAGTCAGCGCACAAGCAGTGTGAATGGTCGGCGTATAGTGGAGATTGATCACTTCTTCTCGTCTTTGCAAAGTTTGTCGGTACATAGTCCGTTTGGTTGCGGCCTGGCTGACATGGAAATTGTATCAGAACATCGGCGAGGTCTGTGTAGCTCTTTCAGTTTGAAGTGCAGGATGTGTCTGAGGAAAGATGTAGTCACAACAGAGGCACCAGTTGATCAACTTGTTCAACAACGCATGGACGTCAATTCCTCAGCAGTGAACGGTATCGTGTCTATAGGTTCTGGTTTCTCAGGCCTTCGCGAGCTCCTAGGTGCTCTGGACATACCCGGCATGGCTGGTAGCACGTACAGTAAGTATCAGGATATTGTTGCTAAAGGAATCGACGAAACAGCTTGGGAAGAAATAAGAAAAGCAGGCATTGAGGAAGCTCGGTTAGCTAGGGAGGCTGGGGACGTCGATGCTGACGGTTTTCCTATAATTACGGTCGTTGCCGATGGTGCTTGGTGCAAACGTTCATACAAGAACAAGTACGACGCTCTTTCTGGCTTGGTAAGTAAAATTTTTTATCTACACTTAATAAAGGTGCCCGAAAAAGGAGGATTTATCTTGCACACCGCTTGGCAGACGGGATATACAGGAAGTCTGTGCCCACCATTTGTGGAAAGAACACTATGAGCATTTATTTGGAGGAAAAAGTTGACCCCTCTGGTGCTATTAGTGGCACTGCTGTCTTTTGGTAAACACACTTTCTAGAGTGGTATACATCCTGTGGCATTAATTCGTATGATACGCGTACAAATGCATAATTCCTCGAAACATTGTCATTGGGGGTAGAGTTTTGTGGAATACAATCCTGACATTTTTTCGTTTTTGCAGGCTGTAATTGTTGGGTACCGCACAAAGAAAGTACTGTTCCTAGGCGTCCGGAACAAATTTTGTACACTGTGCGCAAGTTCCAAGGCAGGGTCGAGCCCAAAAAAGCATCTGTGCTTCAAGAACTGGGACAGCAGCTCTACCAGTATGGAGAAGGATATCGTCGTTGAAGGCTTCAGGCGCAGCATTGAGTTGCACGGGGTAAAGTACTTGCAGTTGATCGCTGACGGTGATTCGAGCACATACAAGTCAATTCTTGAAGCTGCACCGTACCAGCATCAGGTAGTTCAGAAGGTAGAATGTCGCAACCACCTTCTTCGAAACTATGTAAGTCGTCTTCGAGATGTTGCTTTGGCAAAGAGAACAACCCCCATTCCCCCATCGTTGAAGAAGCTACTTCTGGATAATGCTGTTCGACTAAGAGTTGGAGTTGCTAGGGCTATTCACTATCGCAAAGAGCAGGCCGAGTTCAGCAAACAAGATCAGATTCGGAACCTGGTGGCTGATATCCGTAATGGGCCACTCCATGTGTTCGGCGACCACGCAAAATGTGCGGGTTACTTTTGCAGTGGTCCAAAAGAAGGGGAAGTCAATCACGTCCCAGAGCTCAGGAAATGCGGACTTTTCAATGAAATCCTTGTAGCGATGAGTCGTTTGGCAAACAATGGTAGCAGCTTGATCCTTGACGTTAACAATAATGCTGCAGAACATTTCAATTCTCTCGTTGCAAAGTTTTCTGGCGGTAAAAGAATAAACTTTTCCCAGAGGGGATCATTCGGAATGCGGGCTTCAGGAGCTGTCGTGTCTTTCAACTCTAAGCAGTACCATCGTGCTCTACATAAGGCAGTGTACAACACCAGCCCTGGGAAGTATGCAAAAATTATGCTGAAGCGTAAAGCAGCTGTTCGTGCTGCTTGCATAAGGCATCGGAGTTCTGGGGCTGCTCGCTGTAAGCGTTCACTTGAAGGTGCGCCTTGCAAGCGTGCTTCCAGCGACAACCACTATGGTTCCATAGTGGATGCTCCAGACATGAACCACGATGACTATGTTGAAGCTGCTGCGGCGTACAAGGATTCCCTTGTGCTCTCCCAACCAGATGCAGAGCAGCTCGAGGCTGATACTCGAGGTCAAGAAGGGAGAACTTTGTGGATGCAGGAGAGGCGAAAGCGACTCACCGCTTCTAATTTTGGCAAGGTATGCAAGATGCGAGATGCAACGAGCAGTGCAAGTACTGTTCGTTCCTTGCTCTATGGTCATTTTGACACTGAGGCTCTCCGATATGGTCGCGACACTGAGCCCATTGCAATTGCTAAGCTGCAGGATGAGTTAGGGGTGACTGTTTCACCATGCGGCCTTGTTGTTGATCAGGAGTTTGCATACCTTGCTGCAACACCTGATGGGCTTGTCGGTGATGACACTGTCGTGGAAGTGAAGTGCCCTTATTCGGCTCGGCCCCTTACCCCTGTGGAGGGAGTGCGGGCAAAAAAAATCACCTTTTGCACTATTGATAACTCTGGTAATATTTCGTTGAAGGAAAACCATGACTACCACTATCAGGTGCAGGGACAGCTCCACATCACTCGACGTCAGTTTTGTCTTTTTGTGGTATATTCTGGCGAGGAAATTTTTGTCCAGAAGATCGAGAGAAATGATGGCTTCTGGAGCAAAATGATTGGCCACCTTCAACTGTTCTACTCGCATAGCCTTCTACCGGAGTTGGTTGACCCTCGTCAGTCCCGTGGGCTGCAGCTCAGAGATAACAAGAAGAGTGACCATCAGGTTGCCTCGCTCTGTGATGCCGCCAAAACAACTTCCAATCAGGGCGATTCATCCAGAAAGAGACGGAAGACTGGTAAAGATAACTCACCTGCCGCTGTTCTGTAATTATGGCTAGACTGTGGATTTACGTGTCATTTAGTTTGTGCGGCTCCACCTTTGCCAAGTGTTTTAATGCATATTCATCCATTTTGCTTCATAATTTACTGAATGTTTTTCCATATACATGTCTTCGACTTTGGCTCAGGCTGCATATCTTCACGTTTGTGTTTCATATTTAAGTTACCTTTTTCCATTTTTACTGTGCATATCTGTGCATATTTTTCAATTTTCCTAAATATTTATATTAATATATTTCTATGTATAAATCCAGAGACTAGTCGTGCGATGCTTGTCATATTTTAAACATGGCGTAAGAGTGTGAAATCTGAATCCAGCCATCAGCACGTGAGGATCTAAGTATGAGAATGGTGCACAATCTCCCAACCGTAGAACCGTCTTCCCCGGCATTGTTGAAACACGTCCACACGTTGATGCTATATGTGTGAGGCCATCATGGTATTCTACCTTGGCTTGAGTGTATGAAGATATAGCAAAGCTGTCCCCAAACCGTCGTTCTTCCCAGGCATGGTTGAAACACGTCCACACGTTGATGCTACATGTGTGAGGCCATCATGGTATTCTGCCTTGGCTTGAGTTTATGAAGATATAGCAAAGCTGTCCCCAAACCGTCGTTCTTCCCAGGCATGGTTGAAACACGTCCACACGTTGATGCTATATGTGTGAGGCCATCACGGTATTCTACCTTTGCTTGAGTGTATGAAAATTGTGGAAAGAAACATGAATGGTATTCCTAGCACTTTTGAAGCTCCACCAGCCTGTTCAGATGTCGACATCCTGAGTATGAATCCATTTTGATATTTTGACAAGGTCGGTAAGTATCATTGTGCAGAGCTGTCTCCCAACTGTCGCCAGTTCCCCGCATTGTTGAGCACGAGCAACATCCCAACATGTCGCTCTGCGTTACGTCCTCTTGCCATCTTGCCTTTACTTGGGTGTCATTTCAACATATGAAAATTGTATTTTCAGATTCAGGTATCCAGTACTACTGCAAATATGATGGCCAGACGCCCAAAGGTCAAACTTCCTAAGTGTTACTGTCTTTACCTGTCATTTGAAAATTTCCTACTCTCTCCCTGATTATGAAGCACCTGCCCTTGCCAGTGTTGTACCTGGTTCAGCATTATGTGGCCAATGATGAATGGTGCCCTGTTGGACATTTTTTTTCCATAAACACACACTCTGAGGCTTTAGCTGCCAACTGACAAGCATGGCAAAAGCAACTATCAGTTGCTACTTCATTGCTCAAAAAGGAAACTCGTTGCTGAGTAACACGTTCCAAGTTTTTACTATTCCCATATTATGAACCTGGCTCTGTCCACCAGGATGCTATATGTTGATGCCGTATGTGCGAGACCTTCATGTCAAAGTGCGCCTACATGCAGCGGACTGTATGGTACTTCATTATGTGTGTATGCCACATCGCCAATGATGAAATGTGCTGTTGGATACTGTATCCACGAATGAACATTCTGAGGCTACAAGCATGAGCTGATACGCATAAGTAATGCAGAAAACGTGACGATGTATACATGCTGCGTTCTTCAATAAAATATCTCCAATCTACCAATAGTGAACACGTGCTACTGATTTCTTTTTAATCTTTCGGGTGCTGGCTGTCTAGGATTTTCTGCTTGCAGTAATCTGTGAACCAGTGGTTACTAACAATGGCTATTGGTCACCTTGACCAGATTTCATCTGAAGAAAAACTTGAGACCGGGGGAACACTGCAAACACATCTGTACGGACCACAATACGAATTTGAGGAGAAATACATTTTTTCTCTTGAAAAGCTTGCTATGAAGCATAATATATTTTATTAACCAAAATATATTGCACGAGTTGCACCCGTAGGAAAATACCCAGCCATCTCATTCAGGCTACAGTGGGCATCAGTGACTCGCACTCATAGTGGCAAGCAATGCAGTAGTCTTTCAATTTCAAATTTCACACGCATTATCATGCACCACCTCGCTGTGTTTAGAGTTTCTGCTCCAGGAAATATCACGGGGAGGGGGGCATATGTGCCCTGGACCAACTTCTAAGGAAACTACTGGTCTCAGGGTGCCTAGGGTAACGAGCAGACAGCCCAGCCGGAAGCTGGCAGACGGCATGAAGCCATTACAAAATTTCCATCGGAATGATGATAGTTGTTTACAAAATTTTATCGGGCAGGTCTTGTGTATGATGTGGGCCATTTGTACACTAATCATGGGACAAAGTATGCGATGGCAGGAGGAACAGGTTAGAAAAAGCTTTGACTACGTTGCTGCTGCTGACAGAAGTGAGCATAGGATTGGGGATCAGATGACGTGGTTGTTATAATACAGCAGGTAACAGTGGTAACATCGTTCTGTGTCGTCATGACATGGCGGCTAAAATGGTGAGCGTTCACCACGGTGAGCGCACAGGCCTGCATGCACTCGTGGGGTGTCCCTTAGCACGACACTCTTCACACGACTCCATTGGCTTGAGTACGATGCCACGACGCGGACCCGGTGCTTTCAGCCATGGTCCGTAGCGTTTCACGAGGGCTGTGCGGAGGATGCCTGCTAGGCACGATAACCCCCGTCCCGTCGAAATGTGATAGCCATCCCGTGAAAGCATCCCCTCTTTCACCTCCTTGTTCCTGGTAAAGACCTTGTGCTGGAAAAGATATCTAAACATATATACGGAATGTTTTTGCAAACAGCACTTCACAAAGACAGCAATACAAATAAACCGGAATTCCGGGTAGGCATGTGCCAGTACTTCGTACGCATTTTATTTTCGGAAAAATTGCGCGATAAAAAGCAACTGGAAACTAGCTTTGTGATACTTGAATTACAAACAGGTACCGCATCAAGACCATCAACTGTTTGTAATTCAAGCACCACAAAGGTAGCCCCAGTTACTTTTTGTCGCACTGTTTTTCCAAAATTAACGAGCATTATAAAATACCTGCCATGACCACCAGGAAGTTCCAGAGTTAGCGTTCGAGAAGCGACTACTCACGTCAATGCTCAACACCGTAGCGTCACCGGCACGGACAGCTGGAATCGTGCGCAGCATCGCGTTATATCCCTGAATTGTGCCAGAAAGTTCAGGCCGCCTTGTCTGTGGCATCAGCTTATACAGGAATATATGCTCCGCGTAGCCTTTCGCCACCTCAACGGTATCCTGTGAAAGAAGACCATTCATGGAAATGAATCTTCCCTGGCGTGTCAGAGGAAATGGGTTTTAGCAGCACAGAGATTGAAATCGTTGCAATCTGTACTTACTGAGACTTCCCGCAAAACAGCTGCGGCACTCTTCCCATCCTGGATATCGTTGCCACCGATATACATGACGATCCAGTCTACTGCTAGGTGCAGTCGATGGATTTTTTCTCTCAGACGGGCCGCTGTAGCTCCGGGATAGCTAAAAGTGACGATTTCCACGTCAGAGGCTACGAACAGCCTGTCGCGCGTCATAAACTTCAGCTGGCTACTGCCAACCAACGCGCCTTTCATCGTTTACGTTTCTCTGGGATCACAATGCGTTGTGCGGCGAACTGCAAAGTCAGTTGATCTCCGAAGAAGCTGCAAGGGAGAACCATGCGTGCGTCTGTGGCGTGCGCGAGACGCAGTTGGCGCCGTTGCGTAGTCCTCCTCTCCACAGCTGTCTGGTCGTCTGCTCGCTGAGGTCGACGCGACCACCAAGCCTTTGGCAGCCCGCTCGTGCAGACGCGGATGTTATGTGACGGGGCCCACACAACAAACCCATCGCATGCAAAAATATAAATAAAATCAAATGCGTTTGTGGTGTTTTGCACATTGGTTTAGGGCCTTATGGACCAGCAAAACCAAATATAGTGGGATGACCGTGAGGGTGGGGACGTTTGCCACAAGATTTCGCGGCACGCTACCCAAACCCGGATTTATTTGTCATGAGCATTCTGCATGTATTCCTAAGAATCCTTCGCTGTAGTGGGACGATCATATGTTTAAACACTAAAAACAACAAATTATTTATCGAGCGGTCAAAAGCTTCCTTTTATGAACTGTATATGCACCGCGGAAAGGATGGAAATTCGCCTGCGATCTCTGACGGTGAAAATGAAATCATAGTTCGATTGCCGCGGAAATAAACACTTTCTTTTATTTTTGAATCGGATAGTCCGCAATTGATGCAAACTACACTATGATAAACAGTCGCGTCCGAAATATCGAATATTCAGACAAACAATTCAACACGTCAGCCTGAACAGACTGGAAGACAGGTTGCTTTATCTTGGAATTATGAAATTTTTATCGTGGTTGAGGAAGGCCCGGCTAGCATTAAACCCCATAAAAAAGTAACAACAATACAGTGAAGGAAGTAACAAATCGATACCTGCCGTCTGCACGCACACTGTATCACGAAATTGGCCAAATCCGGCGGCCTTTTACTCAAAATCGCCGCCAAAATTTTGGCACGATTTTCGGGTATGTTATGGAGCTATCCTTCCCGAGAACACAGAAAGAAAATTGGAATGGACAAATGGGACTGGCCATCGGGCCCGCTGCGAGCCTGGGGAACACTTAGAGCAGAGGTGGGTTTGGATAGGGCCTCAGTATAGAAATATTGGTGTATGGGCAGGGCACGGGCCTAAAAATCCGGCCCATGCAGTGCTCTACCCCTTCTCAAGAGGCAACTACAGTGCCAAAATGCGCATGACCTGTGCATACGTGCACTGTTTGGTTTGTTTGATAGCTGAAGAAACTCGGGACGGGGGACAAGACAGCCGTTTCTATAGAAAAGCGCTATCACGCATTTTGTTTTCCCAAATGTTCGCGTAAGCCAGACGGACACTTGGTAGTTCGACGAAATGGGCACTTGGACCGTATGACGTGCAACCCATTATTTGAGGGTGAAATCCATACCCGACCCCTAAATCCTCTGACAAGACCCGCCACCCGCGCTCTACCAGAAAATGAAATCCACACCCAACCGGACCCGACCAGCAGGGGCTGCGGCGCCTTTGTTTACTTATTATTTGGTATGATCTTTTCTCTTCGTTGTTGTTGCTGTAGCCGTTGCTTGTTCGTGGCCGACCCGCCAGCAGTGCTTGTGCCAAAAACGCTGCCCGCAACAGTCTCGCTACCCGCGCGGGTGTCAATAATATCACCCGCAACCGACCCGCTACCCGCGGGAAACTCCAAACCGGGGTCCGCACCGCAGGATAGAGCGTGTCGTGCAGAACCCTGCCTGCACTACGCCTGAAAACTCCGCACTTCGGCTTTCCTCTTGATCAGCGTATCACTCTGCTTCACGGAGAGAGCGGTGTCGTGTGTACGCGGTTGCTCCTCTCTGGCTTTGTTGAAGGACGCTCCTTCTGCTGTTCAAACGCGCCCACCACGCCTGTGGGCCCCAACGTGTGTGAGTGCATGTGTGTGGAATTTTGAGTAGCAAGCCGTAGCCATCTGGCTGACATCTCCTAACCCCTATGTAGAAGAAGAACCGAGACCCGACACAAACATTCAGCTGTCGAGTCTCATGAAGTCTGTTGACGTACATGCCGCACCATGTGTTGTCGAATCCGAACCTGGCACGGGCACGTGCGAAAAACGTAAAGCCCGGCCCGACAAGGCCCGCGCAATGCTCTAAAGGGGAGTGCGAAACCCTATCGAAATTTGCTAGCAGTCCTGTGCGAGCGCACCGGCCTTGAGTTCTACTATGAAATAATGGGAGCGCTTTCACGACACCAATCGACAGCAACGAACGTCATGGTTCAACAGCGTAAGTGTCACTGGCAAGAAAAGCAGGGATGTTTTGCAACGGGATGTTGCAGTGTCATATGACCGTCGACAACCCCGCGTCCTTTCTGGATACTGCTGCCTCTGACAAAAATCGCTATTCAGCTCAACTGGAGTCCCCCGATACTCTCAGGGACACGTGATCCTGTGACACCACGAAAACTGAAAACTACGATTACTATATCACGAATAGACACCTCCACGGACAGTCTCTGCGTATCGGGTGAAAAGCTTTAGCCCGCTGCTACCGATCAGAGCAATCTTCATCCACGAGAAAGCGAGGTGGTAACGGCGGTACGCGACAGTCACACGGCATGTTCGAGAAATGCCAGTAAAACGTAAACAGCAAACGCGAGACAACGAAATCCACCGCGCAAAAGCAAATCGGGGAAAGGAGAAAATCTAAAAATAAAGGAAACACAACCCAGCTCATAGGTCTCCGCCTGTCACGTGGGCTTGTCGTGTCCTCCAATCAGAGACGCGATGGACTTCTTACAAAGTCGGAGGAGTGAGGGCCCTCCTCACTCCTCCGACTTGTGGCGCCATCTATCGCAGAAAAAAGTTCATTTTTGAGTTGAGACGTATGTGATATGTCCTCTTAAGGGGGCGTATGATTCTGTTGTTCTTTCGGTTTTATGGGAGAAACTACACGCATTGGGCATGAGTATTAGCATGATAAATCTGCTACGAAGGGTATATGAGGGCAGCTCGGTGGACATTACATGGGAAGGGAACAACGCTGGCAATGTGCAGGTAAAACAGGGGCTCAGGCAGGGATGCCCACTGTCACCGATATTGTATAGAGAAGGAGCTAGAGGAATGCGGCCTGGGCTTTGACATCAGCTACGGGGTGGGTCGACAACAAAAAGGGCAGAAGATTCCAACCTTGATATATGCGGACGATATTGTACTGATGGCGGACACAGCACAGGACTTGCAAGGGCTCGTGAACATATGCGGGAAAACCGGTCAGACTTTGGGACTCAGGTTCAGTGGCGACAAATCAGGAATCATGAGGTACAACGCGAGAGAAGAGACACCGCTCTTTGTGCAGGACACGGAGGTACAAACTGTTTCGAAATACAAAGACCTGGGGGTGTGGCTATCGGACGAAAAGAATTACCTAAAAGACCTCGAAGAAGAGCTAGACAAGAAAACAAAGAGGAACTCGTCGATCATGAAAAGCAAAGCCTTGTGGGTGCACAATAAATACGAAGTAATCAGAGGGGTGTGGAAGTCTGTAATGGTACCAGGTATCACGTTTGCAAACGCGGTACTGGGCATAAATGCCGGCATTATACAGGTTATGGAAACTAGGCAGCGAGGGGTGGGGAGATTGGCACTTGGGGCGCACCGGATGACACCAAATGACGGAGTGTTGGGAGACATGGGATGGGCGACTTTCGAGGGACGGGAAGCAAAAAGTAGACTTCGGTACGAGAACAGGGTCCGGAAACTGGGAGACAAAAGATGGGCAAGGAGGGTTTTGTCTTACATATAGTTAAAGAACGTGGACACGCGGTGGAGGAAGCGCACCAGGAAGCTCGCGTCTAAATACCTTACGAAATCCAGGGACGAAAAGAAAAGCATTAAAAACCAAGTTAAGGAATCTGAGACAGAAGTCTGGCGTTCACATATGGAGGGGAAGAAGGTGATGGGACTGTACAGAGAGAGAAAGAAAGACATCGCCAAGGAGAGCTATTTTTATAATTCCCAGGGGAGCGCGCTGCTGTTCGAGGCCAGAACCGGTATGATGAGGACTAAAACGCATTATGCAAAATTTCAACCCGGCATCAGCACGCGATGCGACTTGTGCCAAGGAGAAGAGACCACCGCGCACGTCATCGTAGAATGCAAGGGACTTCATCCGGGACCGAGTTAGGGCACAGAGATGTGGAGAGCACCGTGCTTTGGGAATGAGGAGGGTGAGGTGGATTCCGAGGCAGTTGGAATAATGAAGGCCAGGTTGAACTACTGGTGGAAGAGGAAGCTTATCAACGGTAGTCAGTACTAAAATTGGGGTCACAAACGATTAAGCTTAGTCTTTTTAGCACTTTAGTTTAACACTTATTTCTTCTTTCTCTGGCTAGGTGGCGCAACGTCACCGCCCGCTACAAAGGGAACAGCCACTATCCATCCATCCATCCATCCTGTCGGCGCTTGCTCGCCCGCGTGTTTACCTATGTGGTGTCCGGATACAGACGCACTTTCGCTTCATTTTCAGCGAAATTATCGTTCTGTATGTGCGGTGTGAATACAGCATATATAAATTCCTGGAGCTGATCAAACATTGACGGTAAAAGAGATAGGGCGCAGACTAACTGGTGCATGACGATGAAGGAACGAATAACCGAGAGACACGGGACTTGACTCCGGGAGTTGTTAGGTATTTAGGAGGCTCGGTGTTATTAAATCGTTACTGTGTCTGAGAACTCTTGTGCTTGTCTTCGTGTCCCGTGTCTCTCGGTTATTCGTTCCTTCATCATTGACGGTAATCTCTGTGCGCTACTACTTGTAAATGTCGCCGAAAGCTAGCGGCGTGCAAGCTGTTCTGCTAACGAATTCGTGTGCGTCAGGGCGGCTGGTTCCTCATGCAGTTTAACTGTGTATGCGTGCCAGCTATAACGCTGAATGAACGTCATCGAAGTAGCCTAAATTACGATCGAGGGGCATAGTACGCCAGCCGTTCTCCGCAGTGCATTTGAAGAAGGTGAAAAACTGAAATGCTTATGTTACAATGTAATATGAGAGACACACGCACGCTCGTGTAAGCATCAGAACACAATTATATTTTCTTTTTGAAAAAAAAAAAATTGTAGCGTTTTTAAAAATGGCTTAGAAAGCAGCATTGATGTGGTTTTTTTCAGTTGAGTTCCATGGCCAGGCGGCATTAGTGTAGTTACAGCGAAAGTATGTGTACATTCCCGTATCACGACATATCACGAAGCAAGTGCGACAGGGCTCGAATTAAATACAGACGCGATGTCCTGAACAAAAGAAAAAAAAGCAAACAGACGTTTTTTGTTTTGTTTCCGCGACGCAAACAAAAAAATCAGAATTTCTAATCCCAGCCTGTGCGTCCACTGTGCTGTCTTGGTGTTTTCTCTGCTTTCTCACTCATGTCGGCCCAGAACAAATGATACCCCCTTGCAACATGCCGCCACGACAACAGACAGATCGCTCGGAAATAACACGCCGCTACAACTACCGAAAATAGTAACAAACGTTCTGGCAAAATATAATGCATGAACAAGGCAAAAATATCAACAAAACAAACACCTGTTTGAGATAGACCAAATAAAAGCTATTCCGCATTTTATTTGATAGACGAAGATTCCTCATGAAAACCAGATAGCCGTTCTTTTTACAGTTGCTGTACAATTGGCGTTCGTTTATTTACGTATAATGCGGGCCAAACCAATTTCTCGAGCAGGAGAGGATGCATTAATGAGTCAGGACAGCACAAGCGAATACAACCGCAACCACATGATAAAATGGTAATTACGCGCAAGAAGGCAAGCAAGGTTATAAGCCGGAAACAATTAAAAATAAAAAACGTTGGAGCTATCGTTCAGGGCAAATTATTGTTATTATTTCGCTCTCTAATGTTCTCTGATGAATCTAAGCCGTACAAAAGTAAAAATTTCGGATATTTTACATCCCTGTGCGCAAGTCCTGTTTAACTGGGAACGTAACTTAAAGGCCGAAACCCCGTAGGAGCAACGTAGAAATCCTACGTGGAACCCCCGCGCCCCTCGCGTTCCCTCGTCCCGCTTTTTCTATTGTTCTCTCCCCACATCGGCAGGCCGTACCAGCGGAGCAGAGAGGAGCGATCTAGAGTCACTAATTAAGCTACGCTTCAGAGTACCGACACTGAGTTCCAAGAGCGAGCATGCGCCATCTTGTTTCCGGGGCGCTCTACCCACGCGCACGCGTACTGCGCACCTTAGCGCACTGTGCCATCTATCGTGCGCGGGTGAAATGTTCCTTTCGTTTACAAGCAGCAGTTGACGGCCTTGAGCTCACCTTGACATCCTCCGGACGCTCTAGTTGACAATAAATGGATTATCGCACAACAATCATACACGCTTCCCTATCCCACAGGGAGCATTATGTTAGCCGTCTTTGATCCTCAAATGGGGATGGTACCGGTGAGGTGCGGAAACAAGATGGCGCACCTGCTCTCCCTTGGACCTCAGTGTCGATACTCTGAAGCGGAGCTTATTTAGTGAGAGAACTGATGTTCTGAGGCTGGAACAACATAGAAGGGACAAATACATACAAATACATACAATCTTTCATCCTTATTTAGTGACTCTAGAGCGATCGAGGGGCCGTGTTTAGGGAAACGCAGGAGCATCAAGAGTCGGCGGATGGGGAGGTCCCCACCGCAAATGTCACGATCGGAAACCCAGGAAACGCGGAACGGGCGACAGCTGAATCTGACACGACAAGGGAAGGGACCCATGTAGAGCGAAAGGTTGTGATTGTAGGCGACTCCAACATAAACCGTTGTAAGGAGATGATCACGCAGAAAACGAGAGGTGATAACAGAGTGACGGTGGTAGCACCACCGGGAAAAACGCTCAAAGATGCGCTAAAAAAGGCGGCGGAGATGGTGTGGGGGAGACGCCAGATCTATGGTAGTTGTGCATGCGGGCCTGAACGGCGTTCTTAACGGAAAAGTACGCGGATTGAGAGGCGTCATATAGCATGGCATAGGAAAGATAAAGAACGTTTCGGAGAACGCTTACGTGGCAATGTGCACGATACCGGATGTCAGGAGACAACGGATAAGTACAGAATGGATGGTGCTCGAAGCAAACCAGATAATTAAAGAGCTAGGTGGCAAGCTGGGGTATGAGGTACTAGAGGTGAATCGTCAAGTATATAGCTCTGAACCATTGCACGGGACGGGATCCATTATGGCGACCTGGTGGGTGTAAAGGTAGGAAGTAGGCTGGGGCGCAGCTTTTCTGGGGGGTCCACGGGCTCTCCGAGCCACGGGATAGACCGGGAGGTAGGTAGCAGTAGATTTCCGGAGATATTCGTAACTTTCACGGCCGTCAGGCGGCGTTGCACATTTCCAATATGGCGGTCACAGCGGTGATGGGCGGCGTATGACGGTATGACAGACCGTGGTAGTATCGCGAAGGGACGTAACTTGCCCTTTGTTACCGACGAGCATGACTACTCTGTCTTCACTGCCGTTACCGACAATAATGTCGCATATCGGAGCAACAGCAGAAAGCACTCGTCGCTGCCTTGTGGAGGGTGAAGCGGTACTCAACGCGGGGCACATTCAATGTTGCGGTATAAAATCCACTACAGCAGCATCACTGACCGTCCAAGGATTGTGTGTGCAGACTTCACATGTGCAAAGCAAGCCGCACGAGATCTACTTCACGTTGACAAAGGAGCAGAGTCTAACCGTAAGTCATTAGGTTATGCTTCAGTTGAACAGCATGGTGAACCCGCTAAGCCCAAAGTTTCGGATCGTTCCCGCTTTCGTATGCAGAAGTTAAAGTTAGGTTATCTCTAAACTTATCTTGGCCCAGGCGCGTGGTTTATAGTATATATATATATAGCAAAATGGGCAAGGGGTCGGCGTTTCGTCAGGACAAAAAGGCAAACAACCCCGTGGCTGTTTGATTAACGTTTTTCTCAACCTATAATATTAATGTCCCTCACAATGCCCACAATTTGCAGGTTCTATAATCCGGACACTCCTGAAGCGCGGAAATTTGAAACATTATTTCCCTTTTCAATACGCCTTATTCATAAGTGCTGCCATCTGGTGGCGGCGGCGGTGCCATGTTTGAGTATTCGGGCGGTCGCGCTATGTGCGATTTCCTGTAACGGGACCAGCTGGAAAGTCGGGAAACTTGCGATTCAAGCTTTTTAGCATGGCAGGCGAGCAGGAAGAATACACAGCCGAGCTCACGAAGCTAACGTTATACGAACGTTTTTTTTCGGACACTTCGTTATTGTCTTCTACAACGAGCAAACAGCATCGGATAAGCACGCACGGCGTACTGCAACTTCGTGACTGAATCTCACGTCGAACTGCGGAATTTTGGGGACTCTGTCGCTTTTGAACATATGAATACTCAACTACTTGCCCGAACTTTACAGTGAGTGTTCTGATGCGGTGTGTTACGCAGTTACGTAGCGGGTCCCTATATGCGCTTTTGTGCAGCATGGAGTGGCGATGGATGATCTTCCTACAGGACTCTCTGCTTAGCTGCTGGTCATGTTCAGGAACGGAATAAAAAAGCATTTGAGCGCCTGTGAGCAGACACATTTTGTGTACCTTCAGTAAAATATCAGATGTACTTTCATACTCGCACATGTTGTTGTTTGGTACCAGTAACCCAACAAAAGGTGAACGGATACATACTTTTTTAGATGGAAGTCATGTGGAGCTGACTGTTCACACAAAGAAAGAGGAAGAGCCCCTTTCTTGGAGACAAAGAAAACCAGACTTTCTGTGATGATTTGACGATTTACTCGCATCATATGCCATTTTCTTTGTGATGCAAAGGCAACGGCACATCAGAAGGAGCACATTGCTTTTGCTCTGAAATCTGATGTGTCGTACTTGGTTATCTACTTGGTACATAGCTCCTTTTTAAAAGCAATTATAGCAACAATGTCCCAAACGGACATGCACCACTAAGAGAGACAGTGCACAAAGCTCATTTTCCCAATCATCTTCTAAATGCTGCTCTGGCAGCATGCTTCCACTGGAAATTCAACACTCCTGCACATAAATGAAGTCATCTGTAGCTCGCGTTTAGTATAGACCTACTTCTGAAAGAAGCTGCCGTCCCGTGACACGCCAAACAACCTCAATCTAAGCATGTTCTGACTGTGAACGTGTCACGTGCCTTTTTAATTATTTTAGATGCAATAATAGCGAACTGAGGAACTACCTTGTCGGTATTCGAGCCAATACTCCCTTTTGGGTGCACAGTGGCACGAGCAGTAATGGGGAGCTGCCGGTCAACCTCCCGGGATGCCGTGTTGCTGGCGATAGGCGATGTGGCGAAAACCGAAACCACCGGCAGCTATACTCAAACATGGCGCGTAAACGTAGTCTCCGTCTCCGCAAATAGATGGCACGCACTCATGCATAAGGCGTATTTCAGGGCCACTGCACGTGCAAGGCAGGAAATTCACAACGCTGCAAACATATGGTGGCTATGCTGCTATATGTGAACAGGTGAGGAGATTCATCCTGCAAGGATTTATACAGGGTGTTTGCTCTAACGTGTCCAGAAATTATATTTAAAGCGAGCGATAAAAGAGAAACGAGCGCTACTTTTCAGCTACTTGACTAAGAAACAGGTGTTACTAGTGAAGCAGTACTTGTTTCTTACTTACTTACTTACTGTGTTTGTTACTTATGTTAGAGCAAACAGCCTGTATGTTAACTGATGGCATTTCGTTGTGGGCACGAGCACTATGGCATCATTACAGCTGCTTTATCTTCATGCTTGAGACGTGCAGCCTAATGGTCTCACATTCTTTCCATTGCATGCCAAATGTGCACGAACATGTCAGAATCTACTTTTTTAACTTTCTTCGTTTAGGTTTGGGGTTTCCAACCTGGAGACTCTTACGGCAACAGACATCACGCACGCCTGGGGAAAACTCTCCACTCAGAAAATGTACGAGCCAAAAATGATCAAGGAGTTATGCCACGTTACATCTGTACCAAGAGTCGCTGTTGGTGAGACAACATTGTAGTTTTTTCTCAAGACACTCATTCAAACTGCACCAAATTCGGCACTTGCTCTGCACATCAGCGGACGACATTCTCCTTGTGATTTTGCATATGACGCGACAAACACTGACCCGGAGATGTTAGTACTGCTACTGATGGACCACATTACAGGCAGCGCAGCTGTGAAGACCTTTTCCGGGATGATGTTTCAGCAAGTGGTATTTTCAGATGTAGGCAGATTTGTAATCTCCAGGTTCTCCTTTGACCATCTTGAGAAGCGGGATTATGAATTCTATCAGAACTACGGAAGGTTTCCAAAGAAGCAGCACTGTCATATGTGTGGAAACACGGACCCAAGATAATCAGAAGTGGTACAAGGAAAGGAAGGTGCGCATTACTGGGTCGCGATGTCATACGTTTCTAGTTTTCCGACCAATAGAGGGGAAGTCATGGGCTGATAAGGTACGCTCTATGATGGGCACCGTTTTTTCTGGGAATGATGCCACTAGGTACGGAAAGAACAGTGTGAAAGAAGCTTTGGAGGTCTACAGTCAGCTGACAGGAAACACTGTCCAAAGTGCAGGGCTGGTCATAAATGCTCTGGTCCCTTGGCTTGGATTTAGCCCTGATGGTGTTGTTTTCAAAGGGTCGAAGCCTGAAATCGTCTTGGAAGTGAAGAGCCGGGCAGAGCAAAAGTGCAACCGAGCTGATTGAGAATAAATCAGTGAAGTATGTCAGGAAGGTATGGGAAAACTGTCAACTGACCGTTACAGGCGCATATTATACGCAACTGCAGCTAGGGTTTTTCCTGCTGGACTTGAAGGTAGCACATTTTATGATATATTCAAAGGTTGAATCAGTCATCATTCCAGTGAAACGATGTGAAAGTTTTATTTCTGAACTGATACCGAGGTTGCAATATATTTATTTTATGTACGTGCTACCTAAGCCTGACTTATGATCTAATAATAATAATAATAATAATAATAATAATAGTATCTAACTATGACCTATATGAATCTTCAACACTAGTTTGGTCTAGCTTTCACACATAGCTTCTAGTGAAATTCGGAGCTGCTCTGTACAGCTGACAGGAGACTTGCAGAGTAGAGAATTTATTTATATTTTCCAAAGAACATGTAAAAAACAATGTGCTGTACCAATTGTATTCAAAGAAATACAAATATACTTCGTTTTAGCTATGTGCATGTTACCAGATTACAGGTGACCGATGACACACAATCGGCGTCAAGGGTGAGAACACAAGAATAGTACCACTGCAGGCACTGTCCTGAAATTCTAAGTCACCATTTGTCAGAAAGCAATGACCACACACAGCCTAAGGATTATATTGAGCTCCTTCCATTATTCTTTTTATTGACAGCATGTTGGCTGCCATCCAGTTCATGAAAGTGACCTTTATCGTTGAAAGAACGGTTCAACAGTAAGCGAGCTGGTGATAGTGTCCATGATGGCGAGACCTGAAGAGGAGATACAAGAAGGGACATCCACACACTATGTTGAGACACTGTGTATGTCCCTTCCTATCCCTCGTCTCAGGGTTTTTCGCTATGAACCTTCATGATGGTTCCTTCCGGAAACTTCATATATTTTTAGGTAGAATTATGAAGGTACAGCCAGGCGCTGTTACCAAATCACACAGTACTTTTCTTGAAACAAGAATTCATAGAACGTACACAGTCATCTTCAGCATTGCACACACCTATGGGACATGTTAATCACTTTGGAATGTCCCAGACATGTCATGGAGGCCGGCACATGATTAGTGGTGTTGAACAGACAACTATTTGTCATATTTTAGGCACAAAAAGCAGTTCTGGCACCTGCATGTTGAGACAGATGTATCTCTACATACTTTGCCATGACACAAATATATGAAGCAACAAATGTACTCTCTACTTTTTTATGGTTATTAGTCAACACTGCCAAGAATGTGCGAACACAGTCTTGTACCAGCTACACTGTTCAAAATGACCTTCACACACGGCACATTGTAGGTCAACGAGACTCTAGAATGATGTCCTCCTCCCCATTGGCTGAAAAAGTTTTTCTACTACTTTGCATAAGGGGAAGAGTATTTGTATGGCTTCACATCCATGTAGGTCTTCTTGTTACACTGAAGGATTTGTGCCATGCCTCAGGCCTGCAGAACAGACAATTATCTTCAATGGCTTCTCACCTCAGGGTGTCTGCTTGTGATATTGTGCAGGACAGAGACTGCACATGTTCCACACCGCAAGTTCGCGTTGTGGATGAACACTGCAGGACAGAGGTTGCAATTTTATGGCTGCTCACCCGTGTGTGTTCGCTTGTGACATGAAAAGGTTCCGCTCTGTCTGAACACTGCAGGACAGAGACGGCACTTGTATGGCTTCTCGCCCGTGTGTATCCGTTTGTGCTGTTCTAGGATCCTGATCCGGCTGAACTCTGTATGGCAGACACCGCACTTGTATGGCTTCTCGCATGTGTGCATCCGCTTGTGCTGCTGTAGGTGCCAGTTGTGGCTGAACTCTGCAGGGCAGACATCGCTCTTCTATGGCTTCTCGCCCGTGTGTCTCCGCGTGTGCTGCTTTAGGTACCCGCAGCGGCTGAACTCTGCGTGGCAGACATCGCACTTGTATGGCTTCTCACCTGCGTGTGTCCGCTTGTGACGCTGTAGGTGCCCGTTGTGGCTGAACTCTGCAGGGCAGACATCGCACTTGTATGGCTTCTCGCCCGTGTGTCTCCGCTTGTGCTGCTGTAGGTTCCCACTCTGGCTGAACTCTGCATGGCAGACACCGCACTTATATGGCTTCTCGCCTGTGTGTATCCGCTTGTGCTGCTGTAGGTGCCCGTTGTGGCTGAACTCTGCAGGGCAGACATCACACTTGTATGGCCTCTCGCCAGTGTGTCTCCGCTTGTGCTGCTTTAGGTGCCCGCTGCGGCTGAACTCTGCGTGGCAGACATCGCACTTGTATGGCTTCTCACCTGCGTGTGTCCGCTTGTGACGCTGTAGGTGCCCGTTGTGGCTGAACTCTGCAGGGCAGACATCGCACTTGTATGGCTTCTCGCCCGTGTGTGTCCGCTTGTGCTGCTGTAGGTTCCCACTCTGGCTGAACTCTGCATGGCAGACACCGCACTTGTATGGCTTCTCGCCTGTGTGTATCCGCTTGTGCTGCTGTAGGTGCCCGTTGTGGCTGAACTCTGCAGGGCAGACATCACACTTGTATGGCCTCTCGCCAGTGTGTCTCCGCTTGTGCTGCTTTAGGTGCCCGCTGCGGCTGAACTCTGCGTGGCAGACATCGCACTTGTATGGCTTCTCACCTGCGTGTGTCCGCTTGTGACGCTGTAGGTGCCCGTTGTGGCTGAACTCTGCAGGGCAGACATCGCACTTGTATGGCTTCTCGCCCGTGTGTGTCCGCTTGTGCTGCTGTAGGTTCCCACTCTGGCTGAACTCTGCATGGCAGACACCGCACTTGTATGGCTTCTCGCCTGTGTGTATCCGCTTGTGACGCTGTAGGTGCCCGTTGTGGCTGAACTCTGCAGGGCAGACATCGCACTCGTATGGCTTCTCGCCCGTGTGTGTCCGCTTGTGCTGCTGTATGTTCCCGCTCATGTTGAACTCTGCAGGGCAGACATCGCTCTTGTATGACCTGTCGTCAGTACACTTCACCACGTGGTTCTCGTCACTTCCAGACCACGAGAATGCAGAGGGACAAATGTTGCACCCAGAACCCTCCTCTCCCATCTGAACATTCATTGAAGGAGTTGTGGGACACTTGTCAGACTCATTGTGACAGTGTGCAAACATGTGGCATTCGAGGCTGGCTTTCCACATGCATGCATTTGCACATGGCTTGCTCTGGTCTCTATGTTGCTCAGCGTGTCGATCATTCATAGTGACTAGTGTAGTGCTGTCGGGCTGCAGTTCAACTGTTGTTGTGCTGATCTTGAACTGTGCATTTGAAGAAGTGCAACCTGAGTATTCTTGTTCACAATTGCCTCTGGGCTTGTCCTGAATATGGAGCATATCAGCACTTTTTCTTGCGTCTGAAATTTCATACATAGGACATTCTGAGGGCATAGCAGTCCAGACGCACCTCTGATTCTCGATCTTTGAAAAACTAGATGGCGCCACATTCGCAAAGCCTTGTCACACTGTTTGCGTACCAACTCCACAAATAATCCCTATTGTGCACGACTGAGGGCACAAGCTCAAAGCAGCTCGCGAACGCTCCAGTATTTGCCGAGAGGTAAAGTGTAGGACTTTCAGATGGAACAACCTGAGCTACATTCAGGACAATCACAGCATTTTGTTTCGTTTCTTTTACTGTATAAGTATTTCTGTTAATTTTTGTTTCAGTGTCATATACTTAGGCCATGCTTATTTATGCACTGTTATATCTCCGCCATCATGTGACTGTGAACGTGCAGGAAGGCCTTCCGAGCAATTATGCTAATTTGACATGGCTGAGCCATTCCAGCCAAAACTAGCCAATGATGTACTAGCTCAGCCCTTTAGAGAAGAATTGAAAAAAAAAAAAAAACGATCATATTTCGTTACTGGCGTGCACGCGAAACATACGCTCTCTTTTTCGTCACACTCCCCGTAGCTTCGGCTCATTTGCATATCAAAATTCGAAGATGGATATTGTCACCCAGGATAATCCTCTCAACCTGCCCTGTCGCTTGTGTTCAAAATCCCGATTAAAAAGTTAATGCCTTGAACATTTTGAAAAATATCTAATTTTGTTCACTAAATTGATACATTTTTGTTGTTGACACAACATCACTGACGACTGCTTGCTAAACCATCCAAACTGTCATCGTCCTCTTTACCGGAAGAGCTCAAGACATTGCAAATCACCGCTTTCGTCTCTGCTTCCCGGATGCGTACATATCGTTGGTGTCACCGCCCGAGTCTTCACAAATCTCGTGGTAACTTCGTTTTAGTGACAAACGCGATGCGTGGGAGCTTTAAAAACTCTTTAAAAACCAGCGTTGTCAGCTCACGTTTTTTGCCTCACACGGCGACACGAAGTTCACTCCAAAATAGACCTGTGCGCCGATGCCACTTTGACCGGCGGCGGCGTAGAGCCGGTATTGCCACCGGTGGTGGCGGCGGCGTCAGCGGCGCGAGGGCATAAACGCGTAAGCCGTCCACAAGCGTACGCAAGCGCTGGTGGCCTGCGAGGTGTATACTGTTTACACAGGGTGTGACACAAAACCCGCCATTGTTGTAACTACCCTCAAGCGGGTGCTTTTGGTCTTGTCCTGGTCGCACGTCATAGAAAACGTCATTTTGAGGTCATGTGACTTTGTTTATGTCTCGTTTTGCCGCTTACCGACATATTTTCACCGTCAGAACACCAAGAGATGACCCTATTTTGCCAGCGTAAACTATGCGGTGCTTCTTCCGCAACATGGTAGCCCATTTCACCTCAGTTTACGTACATCGCATCGGCTCGGTAAGTCTTAACGCGCGGTCGTCATCACATCTTTGGAAGCTGTAAACAATACGAGGCTTTATATGTAAAACTGCGCGTTTTACTGCAGGATTATCGGATAAAAATAATTACCGTGATCGAAAAACATCCAAAACGTCGTCCAGAAACAACAACCGCATTGTTTACAAACGGTTTGGCCGCCGATCACGGGCGCCGCCATCTTTAAGGTCACGTGTGCCTTGACGTTTGCTGTGACGTGCGACCAGGACCTGTCCAGGATGCATTGTGTTCGCCCAGCACGCTTTCGTCTACGGAGCAATACATTGGATGTCACCCCTGTGACTGTTTAGACTACATTCGGAACCACTAAACCACTAACCTTTTTATTGGAAGAAAAAAAAGTCTTACCGTAACAAATTTATCATAAACAATAGATCTACCTCGATCACATTTTGACTAGAACAAGCCGTGAAAGCACGTTATCTGTGCACAGTAACATGGTTGCACACGCGCTGTACCCTCAGAGGGAATTTTTACAGAGGGCATAGTTGTCATGCACAAAAATCAACACGGTCAACGGGAGGAGGAGGGGCAACGGCCCCCATTGCACCCCTTCGCGGTGCCCATGGGATCAACCTAATACTATCACGAATGAATGAAAACATTAATAATAATAATGACAGTATAAGAGCCACAAAGCTCGAGCGTTCTCTACGCGTCTCCTTTTGCCAATGTTTTGCATTCGTTCAGCAGCGGTGAGAAGATTTCCATGTACCAGCATACTCACTTATCGAAGGGCTTATCTCCATCCTTCTCCTTTGCGTTTGTCAGGCACTCATCGCAGAAGAAATCAGAGCCAATCTTCCGCTTCCTGTCACCGTCTTGCGAAACAAGGTGCTAAAGTAACTCCTCACCGCGCTCGTTTTAAATGCACTTGAGTTGTTATCAACAGAGAACAACGACACACGCTTCAATAACGAAGATCCAGTCCCTGATGCCATGACAGTTCAATACTCGTGAGGCCAAGACCGGCAGAAGTGCGCGAAACCATTTTCAGCTTCCCGCCCAGCAGCGCAACCGATCAGAACACGGAACGCGTGAGGGATATCGGCGCGTGTCGCGCAGGGTTGCCAGATGGCACAAGCTGCGTGTAGCCAAATGTTTAGCTCAAGTAGCCAAAATATAGCAAACCAGGCATTTGTACATTGTTTTCCTTCACGTTCTATGTAGCCAAAATGTAGCCAACCAGGCATATGTACATGTTTTCCTTCACGTTCTATGTAGCCAAAATGTAGCCAACCAGGCATTTGTACATTGTTTTCCTTCACGTTCTATGTAGCCAAAATGTAGCCAACCAGGCATTTGTACATTGTTTTCCTTCACGTTCTATGTAGCCAAAAAGTAGCCAACCAGGCATTTGTACATTGTTTTCCTTCACGTTCTATGTAGCCAAAAAGTAGCCAACCAGGCATTTGTACATTGTTTTCCTTCACGTTCTATGTAGCCAAAATGTAGCCAACCAGGCATTTGTATATTGTTTTCCTTCACGTTCTATGTAGCCAAAAAGTAGCCAACGGTCCGCAGCGTTTTGGCGGTCATATTGGTCACATGACAACGGTTTTGAACAATGTGAAATAGGTATATATATACGGCAGTTATCGTCACTGTAATATACTTTCAACGGAGAGGAAATTAAAATGTCTTATTTAGCAATATTTATGGAAGGAGCAAAACGAACTATGCGTGAAAAGTTGCCTATTTACCCGTTGTTTTAGTGCAGAGTAACTGACAAATTCCACGTTGGCAATGACCACAGTCACGCTGAGAACATCAATCGAACTCGTTCAAAATGACGCGTTCCTACACTTTGGAAAGATAATTTTCCGTTTGCCCTTTCTCTTTTTCATTTTTCTTTTTGCATTCACTTTAGCGCTCCGAAGAATCAGTGAGATAGAGCTCGAGCAGACGAGAGAAACAGAGAGGAAAAAGAAATAGAGCGGAAGAAGAAACAGTGAGCCGTGCGCAAAGGAACCCCGACAAATCTTCGTTGCCCCAATGCAGTATAAAAAATAACAAAGACGGTTAAGAGCATCAACTGTTTACTACACACATGTTTACTATAACGGGTGGAGTTGTACGTTTCCTCCACGTACAACTCCGACCCGTCTCTAGGTCTCTCTGCCCTTGTCCAGCCACCTCCTATTGATTGCGGTTTGCTTCGGTTTATTTTTGTTTATAATTGTATTGCGTTTGTAGTTCTCTTCACCCTCACACTTTTCTCTTGTTCCATGTGACTTTTTTTATATATGCTTCACCACTTGTAACAGGTCCTCAAACCTGAAGTGCAGCCTACTGCACGAAAGTCTTGTTTTTAATGTGTATATAGTAAACAGTTGATGCTCTTAACCGTCTTTGTTATTTTTGATTCTGCATCGCCGGAAACTTCCACATTGTTTTTCTTCACGTTCAATGTTGCCCCAATGCCTAATGACATGACATCACGCCGTTTGACGACTCCTTTGCGGGCAACACCGTAAGCTTTTTTACACTTTTCTGGTGTAAATGGCTTGTCCCATGGCGCACACCTTTTTGGTGTTGCCTTTACACTCAAATGATGGGTGTTTTCTAATACACCCTTTACTTAAGTGTATTCCTAAAAAACACTGTTATAATGGGCGTTTAAAACTAAAAACACCCTTAAAAGGGGAGTATTCTATTGAAAACACCTTTTATGATGGAATTGTTTGCTGGCAAATATTCCCTAGCTAGTGTAATAGAAGCTTCTGCGGCAGCATGCCGAGACCAGTGGCCGAGACATACAGTTCGACGCTCTTGCTTCTATGGCAAGCACCACCCTGAACACGGCAGACTTCCAGCCGTGGTCCCATCGTAGAACCTATCCCGGAGCGCAATGCGTCGCAGGCACGCCTTGTTAGCTTGGTAACACTGTGGGGCCAACGTGAGTGCCGAGGCTTGAAGAGACCTCGGGCGCCCTCAGTAGCCTATATGGGCGTGTCGGATGGATCATATACTGAAATACAATTTGTTGGGGCACGTCCGTTACATGTGGTGGGGTGGGAAACGTTTGCAACGGCGACGGGAATGCGTTTTTGCAATTAACACCCACGCTTGCAACGACTCAAAGATATCAGCTAAATACCTAACATCCTTCCCTGTCAAATACTGTGTTTTTAACACAGGTTATCGTCTTTAATGTGATTACTTGCTGAGCGGAGCTGTGAAACCAGCATAATTTTTCGCTCACGAAATAAAACACCATTTTTAACACCATATTCCCAATTCAAATGGAGTGTAAAGAAGGTGTATTAGACGGTATGCACCTGTTTCAACACCACATTTTACACCCTTAATGATCGGCATTGGATAAAACGTGATGTATGTCGTATTACACCTTCAGTAATGCTCTTCTTGCACCCTTTGCGGAATAGAAAATGGTGGCATTCTGTTGGCAAAAGTGCTCCATGCGGTTGCCGCCATAGAGGGAAGCAATCTGAGCACTCTTCCAAATGCTTGGCAATTTCGGAGTTTGAAGCTTGATTTTTTACTTTTAATGAATGCTCTCTCAGACGATCATTTAAGCAACATTTTGTCTGGCCAATATAATAAAAACCACAAGCTAGGGGGATCTGATAAACAATGTTTGAAGAACAGGGGACGAATTTGTTTCGGTGATTCTTGCAGGTAACTTCAGGTTTCACGAAAGGCGTGAGGCGATCAAGACGGAAGTTCTCTTGAATGCAAGGTTGACTTGAAATTTCTTTGCAACGGCCAACCAGTTGTGAGACGCTTTATGGAAGTAAGGTAATACAACACGTTTGGAGACCGAGTGCTTAGTTTCATGCGAACGAGGAAGCACGGTGTTTAACAATACATTTAAAGCAATAAGTAGCATGTGTTGGGGGTAACCAGCATCCTTCAAACAGAGAAGCTGACTCTCAGCAGAGGGAAGAATGTGATGACAACAAGATTTTTTTTACTGCATTTGATAGGATACCTGTGATCAAACCAGGGTGTCGAACCGCAAAAAATACGGGTTCGGTTCGGGTTCGCGTTGTTTTGATTTCGTTCCGGTTCAGTTCCGGTTCGGCCAGGCCAGAAATCGAACCGGTTTGCAAACCAGTTCGCAGCCCCGAACCGGTTCACGAACCGGTTCAACGCTTCCGTTATATATGTTCCATAAAACTGCTTTTATCAGGAAATGCGTGGCTAATAGCTTACTGCTGTTGTCTGCATTGACGTCTCTAGCGGTGAGGTAGCCCTTTAGTGAGAGAAATGAGAAATGGATGAACACTTATTGCAACTAGAGTTCACGCTGTTGAAGCGGTGTAGTCCTGCTACTTTCTGTTCCCAAAATATCTTTTTTCACACGCACAGTGCCAGCAAGATACACTTAAAGGAAGCCTAATAAGATGGACAGCGTAACATAGACGACAGTACTTGCCGGCACACTGCCTTCGCAGCGTGAATCGATCTGAAACCGTACTAAAGCATGTCGAAAATATGCCTGCAAGCCTTACTCTGTCCGAGCTCACAGCAGTGTACTTGTTAATCCACAACACAACGGCAATGTGTCACGACGACACAACTGCGCTACCAATAAGCAGAACCACATTTACTTTTCAAAGCACGACCAATCAAACAGGCACCGTTCTGCGTATGCTCCTTCTCCACTTCTCATGTTTCTGACCTGTTTAATTTGTGCTGCTCACGTGTAAAGGGAAATCTTGGGCGCTTATTTGATCACATATTCGTCCTGTAGAGCTATATAAATGGCCTACTCCATTCGTGTTTCATTCGTCCGCGTGGCACCTGGTCTCTGAAGAGTAGACGCCGCACCGCGTGCGTGGGGCGCTAGCCGCGGCACTCACAAGGACAACTGCGCTTCAACATGTTAAAAAGACGCTGAAAGTATACTTACTATACGTCGTCGTCTGAGTGCTAGGTGAACATTTCTGAAATTTATGATATAGGCGCGTGATGATGACACCAACGTGTCTTCGTTCGGGGATAGAGAGGAACTCTTATACTGACTTCTTTTATGTCCGAACCGTTTTGTTGCGAACCGGTTACCGCTATTATTTTTTACGGTTCTGCTCCGGTTCGGGTTCAACAGTGTCATGAAAATTTCGTTTCGGGTTCGGGTTCGGTTCCGGCAAAAATAACGGTTCGGGTACGATTTTCGGTTCGGGTTCGTGTTCGGTTCGACACCCTGGATCAAACCCCGTTTTACAGTTTTAGAGTGACTTCTAATTGAGACTTCGCGTTGTGCCTGTCCTATATGTTCCCTAGTCTCGGGGCTTTACATTATGCATAATCTAATCAGTCTAATCTTATGACCCTGTCACACGGGCAGTCTCCACTGAAGACAACGACCATTGAAAATTCGCGTAGCGCCATGAAGCAGGCATCACGTCAACTTCTCAATGAGCATTGGATCCAATGTTTCCTGGTAGGCTGACACATCCTCCGATGCAGCGAAACAGGAACAAGGATGGACACAGAAGACACGGTACACTTTCAACCAAGTTTTACTACAATAAAGGTGCAAGATCTTCATAGGCTCAAACATATATCATCCAGTTATCCATCCATCATCCATCTTATTATTATCCAATATTATTATCCAATTCGGTTATTGTATACCCTGAGCACTACTGTAACTGTCATAGACAAACCTTGACTTGTCGGGTTAACGTGGAATCCCTCGCTCCGATTACGCGAAGGCTGCTCAATAGATGGCGCCGCAAGCGACCGAGTAATGTGACCTTTCTTCGACGAAAAATCTGAAGTGCCGTGTGCGCTACGTCGTTAGAACACGTCAAAGTTGTAAACAGAGATGGGAGCTTTTGTCCTGAGGTGTTGCTCTCTGATCGAATTTAGACTTCCGTGATCGAATATCGGCCTACAATCATCTGTCTGCTCTTCAACGATTCCGTGTGGGATTCTCCAGCCTAGGAGGGTCGCTTCGAAAAGCCACTCATTATTTTGAATGTTTCCGTGAATTGCGTAGTGCTATGTTTCTTTAAACAGCTTTCGAAGAGCAACATACAGAAAACATTATATATTAAGCAGGGACAAAATTAACTATGTGATGTATCACGAGAATGTCGTCGAAAACGAACCTAAAGAAGCTGGCTTCAAAACTGAGCCTGCAAAGGCTATACACTGGAATAAAATTGAATACTCACAAACGTACTTTGCTTGTACTATTGCTAAGGCACTAATAAATTTGTTCTCACAAAATAGTTGTTCAGCAAACACGAAATGTGGAGGTAAGATCATGACACAAAACAGAGCGAGAAAAGGAAATTGTGTATGACAGTTATTCGCTGTTGAATTTTAGGTTTACACACTGTCGTGCAAGCCACATGTTGCCAAACACGTCATCTTTACTTCAGTCAGGGGCGGATCCAGGATTTTTCTGAGACGGGCTCTACGCTTGGACAGCATGGTGGACATGAGATCTAGGTCAATTGAACACTATGTGAAGACAAAAATTGAGGAGGGGTTCGAGACATCCTGACCCCCTATAGATCCGCCCCTGACTTCACTTCATTACTTCAGTATTCGGAAATCGCCGTGCTTTCTCCCATGAGTTCTACGGACAAAACAAAATAGTATTAGATATTCCTTTCAATCCAATGCAAGGGTGAACGATTCACAGCTTTATACATCAGGGCACCGACAAGGACCGTATAGCTCTCCCCAAACATTAGATAAGATAAGGAAAACAAAATATGAAGACGTTAGTTCTGGCTCGAGTAGGAGCTACAGTTTCATTATACGAGTACTGAAACAACAGGTGCCGCTTGCATTACGTTTCATTCACTGTTATTATTCTTTGTCAGGTTACGATCGTAACCTTCATAAAAAGAATAGGGACTTTTAGGAAGACGTACAAGTTTCTCGATAACATATCCGAAAACATAAGCCAATCGCCTGATTCTTTTGAGGTGGCTGACATCACGTTGCTGATATCTGATTGACTGACAGCGATACGGAGTCGGAATTGCAGGGCGCTTAAGATTTGTATCGCAAAACTATTACGATAAAACACCTGCAGATGATACCCCCCTCCCAGGGATGGGCAGTATTTAAATACATTGTAGTTAAAATACTATTTAAAATATAAATACATGTATTGACATTTAAATACAGACTCGAAAAATGTATTTATAGTTATATTTAAATACAAACTTTCGAGTATTTATTCTTGTAAATACTCTATAAATACTACTAAATACAGAATATAATGACTCATGTTTTAAAGTTGCCCTGCATTTAAAGGAGTACAGAGGGACATCCAAAAAAATTTCAGGTTAAGACATCTGATGAAAGTGTGTGTGCCATTATACCGAGTAGCGCGAAAGGTTTTGATGTGTGCAATTTATTTCCCAGAAAAAAACTCACATAAACATAGCTCCGCGCATTCACCCTTAACTCGCCACTCCAGCTATAACGAGGATGAGGAGGTATGATGGCACGTCATCGATGACGGTATAAGGAGAACTCGTTCTGGTTCGCCGGTCAGTGGGGGTCAGCGCCTTGTCCCTTTGCCGCCGTAAACCTGTTTTGCCAGTTCTCCCGGAGAATTGGGGATAGAAGGAGCAGCCGAAGCATTACCGAGCAAGGAGATAGGCTTTATCAGAACCCCGAACAGCCGAGTAGCAGACGACAGCGGAGTAGCAGACAACATTTCTCTAGGCCAACAAGCGAGCGTTCTCCTTATAGCGTCAGTGTGAGGTTCCTGGCAGATCACAGGCTGGTACTGCTCTTCACCACCGTTGCGCACGGTCGATTTTTGTGGCGTATTTTAAATTCAATTTCTGCGATAATTATGACTCTGTGGTGTAAATTACTTCGCATGGTGCATCTTACTGGCCTACTTAGCAGTTTTATAGGAAGAAAACTGGGTGTTAAAAATGACCTCTGGGCTACTTTAACTTCTCGGGAAGAAGGGCGAGTATGGGGAGCAGTTATGCAGTGTTTGCGCTAGAATGCACATGCGACAATCCATTTTAGATGACAAGTTTTTCACTGTTGTTGCAGACAACGGTCGCGACTACCCGATTACCTTCTTGCACGAAGCATCTGCGTCAAATTTAATGCAAGACTTTGCTCATCGGCACCTGTGGAGATGCTGTTTCTGATTGGCCGAACAGAAGACGCCTACCTAGATGCAGTCTTCGATAAACTTAATAAATATTAGTATCGCTTATTGTTATTATATCTTAATATCGCCATGATAATCGAACAAATAAATGCTATTGTTCCTTGCTGATTTGTTGTTATGAACATCGTAATTTCTGCAATTCCAGATGACATCTTCCTCAGAGTATTTATGATAGTAGGTATTTAAATACTGTATTTATATTTTGTATTTAAATACACATATTGAAGAGTATGAAGAGTATTTTGTATTGATAGTTAAATACTCAAAAAATGTATTTATGCCCCCTCCACACTGACGTCTAGGTCTTCGAACAGTTCGAACACGCCTGGTTCGTCAAAACTATCCATAGCCTATGTGATGAAATACAGCATGGTCAAATTCAATGTACGCGGCATAGCATTCGGTTTCAACTTCAATGGAGAACGTTCTCTCCCCCATTACAAGTGCTCCTCTCCCGAAGTGGAAACTGGTAGCGGTGGCAGCACAGTGCAGTCCTCCGTAGCAGACGACAAAATGCATCTTTTGTCCAGGTTATCACAAAGATTTGGGTGCCCGACGTGAAAGACTTGCTTGATTTATGATCATTGAGAAGGAATGAATGACATGACACCATTCTCAAGCGGGTCCTTGCAATAAGAAAAAATTAATGAGCATTTTAGTGATCCTCCAATAGAGCTTCACGTATTGATATCCAAAGCAACAAAAATTGGTATAAATTCAACCAAGTGTCGCACACGAGTAAAAAAGGTGTCAGTCAATGCAGGATCGGCCATGGTATAATCTCTGACGTTTAACTCAATATGTGCTGCCCTCTCGGAGATGACCTGGACAGAACGAGCCCCATAGAGATTACATTGAGGTGATTCCACCTTAAATGCCTTCCTCAGATTCGAGGGGTAAAAATCGGGCGTATTTTTAAATCTCTAATTCGGGGAGAAGTCGGGCGATAATTGTGCCTCCGGGTTTTATCGGGTGTTTTTGTTTCTCCTCTTGTCTATTCAGTCCTTTCCTAATCTCTCTTTTTTGCCCTGTTGTTTTTTGCAGGATCGTGACCTTCCAGCGGTAGTCCCCGAAGGCATAGACAGTGTTGACACACGAGTGTATTGCTGGGAATGTTAGTGACCCATGCTTACATATGTTACATACAACGACCTTTGTTCATCTTCAGTGAAAACGTCTCCTGACAATTTCATAGTGACTGGAATTCAGGGAGAAATCGGAACTCTAATTGTTCGGAGGTCATTTCGGGGGGGGGGGGGGGGGGGCAATAATCGGGTTGGAATTGGGTGTAACCCAGAAGAGTCACTCTCTACATACAGGCAGTCTTCAATCAGCATTGTAGCCAATGGCCATTGGGAACATGCGCAGCGCCACAAACGCATGGACTTTTCAGAGAGCATTGCATCTGACTTACTCTCAATGTTTGACTGGTTACACTCAGGGTTCTCCCCACGGTGGGCGGCAGTGGTTTTGCCACCCACCAGTCCAGCATTCCGCCCACCACTCGTAACAACCCGCCCACCACCCATTTGCGCCGTGGATCACGTGCTGACCACACATGGCTGGCACTGACGCCCGGCATTAGGCGCAAGGATATGTGCTCTCCGTCCACGAAACGGTGGTTGAGAGGGGAATGAGAGGGAAACAGTGAAAGAATGCACAAATGCGTCATCACTCTTTCTATCGTGACCTCTACCGTGTTCATAGCCATTTCCCCCGCATCTCCTTCGCTGTCCCTCGACTTTCCTGTCGTTGTCCCCGTTCTCGTGTACGCTATGCAACTGCGCCTCTGCGCATGAGAAAAGGCAGAAAAAGGAGGAGGAGAGCGAGCGCGGAGTCAGTAACCGGGAGAGGAGAGCTGCGCAGGAGCTCGTTAGCTGTCCGTTTCGTCACAGCCATCACGTGCCGGCATCCCGCATGGTTGTTTTGTCGTCCATGTTATGGCCATGAAACGAAAAGCGTCACAGGTGTCCCTGCTTCCTTTCTTCACATCGAAGGCAACGGGGCATGCGTCTTGCAACACGGACCAACGTGACTCTGAGCGTGAGGCAAAGACAGCATCAGCGAATGCGAACGCTGTGGACAACGTCGAAGCTACGCCAACAGCGAAGCGTCCCACGCTTCCGTGCACGCCGGACAGTGCCAATTCGAACCCTCGAATGCCGAGCTGTGGTACACCCAAGACTGGCGTCGGGAACAAGCAGTCATCGTCCTTCAGCGGATCATGGCTTTGTCACTATCCCTGGCTTATCTACAACGAAGCAAGAGGGGGACATGTTCTGCAAACTGTGCATAAAGTACGACAAGCGGTCCTTCGACAGATCCGTGTGGAACGAGGAACCATGCAAACGGATTTGGTCAGAGAGCATCCGCAAACACGAAGCGTGCAATTCCCACCGGGACTCTGTCGCGCTTGAGGCGCATAGCAAGGTGGCTACATCACCGCTTGAAATTCTGCGGCCGCCTGCCTCCCGGATCGCAATGAAACAAGCGTTCGCTAGCCTGTACCATTTCTGCAAAGACAGGATAGCGCACATCATGAATTATGAGCCTCTTCTAGATTTGCTCGCCATGCTGGGACTGGATGTCAAGGCACAGATAACAGCTGGAAGGAACGCTACCTACTGCAGTCAGAGGTCGATCCAGGAGATGGTAGCTTGCCTTTCGGGTGTCATCGAGGATGACATTCTACACGAACTTCGACAAAGCGAGCATTACGCCCTAATGTTTGACGAGACTACAGACTGCACCACTGTAGAACAGCTGGAATTCCACTGCAGGTACATATTCAATGGTGCACTGAAAGTGGAGTTTCTCTGCATGATTGATGTGCTGGGAAGCCTCGATTCACAGTTGAGTGACGAACGAGTACAGTTAAACCTCGATGTAACGAAGTCTCCATGCAACGAATTTCTCCATGTAGCGAAGTTTCCTGAAGCCCGCGTTTAGCTTCCATACGGTGCAGTGTATTCGGGTGACCCGTATAACGAAGGTACTTGACCCGAGCTCTCCATGTTACGAAACATCCCGCGCGGAGAACAAAGAACAAGAGCGCGCCTTTGTACCGCGAATACGACGCCTCTTATCATCCAAGGCCAAAAGCAGAGGAGGAAAGGGCACTGCACTCTCTCCTGCTTCCCCGTCTCCGCTCTCCCATCTTCCCCACGTGCATTCTTTCTTCTGGTGTGACTTACTCCACGTCGTAAGATGGCTCCCGGAGACGCTAGCAACGTGCACAAGCGGAAGACGCTTTCAATGGACGCGAAGGTGGAAATCATCAACGCTGTGGCCAACGGTGAAAGGAAGAAGGATGTCGCTGCGAGGTATGGCATTCCAGCAAATTCGTTGTCTACGATTTTGAAATCCAAGGACAGCATCTTTGCGGCTGTTGCTTCGGGAACCAGCACTTCACGGAAGAGACTGAAGCTTGCAACGTATGAAGACGTAGACAAGGCAACCTTCACGTGGTTTATGGAGATGTTGGCGAAAGGGGTTCCGCTTACGGGAGCCATTGTGCAGCGTCAAGCTATAAATTTTGCGAACATGCTCGGCTCTGATAACTTTAAGGCTAGCAGCGGTTGGCTCGAAAAGTTCAAGAGGAGGCACGCGATAGTGTCAAGGGTTTTGTGTGGTGAGGCTGCGTCCGCTGACGCCTCGGGGGCCGCATCGTGGCTTGAAGAGCACCTGACTACTATCCTAGAAAAATACGCCCCGGAGCACGTCTACAACGCTGATGAAACAGCATTGTTTTATCAAATGCTTCCAAAGCGTACCCTCATGCTCAAGGGGGAGCGTTGCGAAGGCGGAAAACACAGCAAGCAACGCTTTTCTGTTTTGCTCTGTGTGAACATGGACGGAACAGACAAGCGTGCTCGTCTGGTTATAGGGAAAAGCAAAAACCCGCACTGCTTCAAAGGAAAAAGAATCCCGGTGAAGTATACTTCCAACACTAAAGCATGGATGTCTCGAGCGATCTTTCGGGAGTGGGTGACGGACTTCGACCGAGACATGGCTAAGAAAGGCAAGCATGTCTGTCTGTTGCTTGACAACTGCTCCGTGCATCACATTGAGGACGTGAGTCTCACGCACGTGGAAATCCGTTTCCTTCCCCCGAACTGCACTTCCCTTATCCAGCCCTTGGACCAAGGAATAATAAACAGTATGAAGTGTGGATACCGTGCGCGAGTCGTCGATAAACTCCTGTTGGACATTCGCCTTGAAAGGGAAACGAAAGTGAATGCGATCCAGGCCCTCGAGATGCTCGCAGTAGCGTGGCAGAGCGTGAAACGCGACGTAGTCGTCAATTCCTTCCGCAAGGCTGGATTCTACCACAGATTCAGTGAAGAAAATAGGGGCTCCGACGAGTTGGAAGAAAGCGAAGACACCGCGCCTGCCCTTGTGCACCAGTGGCAGGCACTGAGAGAAGGCGGCGGCGTACCCCTAGACATCGAGCTACATGACTTCCTGCCCGCAGATTCGTCCGCGGTGTGTACAGAGTTGCGGGATGAAGACATCGTCGCAGGCCTGCGGGGTACGGCAGATGACGGGAGCGACAACGGTGGCAGCGACACCGAGGAAGTGCTGTCCGTACCGACGGCACGCGAAGTGCTAGACGCTATAGATGTGCTACGTCGGTACGCGGGGTGCAAAGACAATCAAGAGGCAGCACTGGAGGCTCTGTCAACTTATGAAAGGAGCATTGTGCCGACGTTTTGCAGTGTCCAAAAAAAGCTCACAGACTTTTTCGCGAAAAAATAAAGTCATTTCCACAAGCGGTAAGCGACATTTCTTTGGCGATCTATATAACGAAGTTCTCCATGTAGCGAACTTTAACCATGGGTTTATCGACTTTGTTACATCGAGGTTTAACTGTAGTAGCTCTTAATGCCACCAACATTGCAACCACTGTTGAAAAGTTCATCATGGAAAAGGGTCTTGATTTCAACAGCCTTAGTGGCATTGGTACTGATGGTGCCCCTGTCATGACAGGAAAAAAGGGTGGATCAGTGAAACTGCTGACAGATATGCAAAGGACTGCAACATCTCTCCTGTGCTGTCAGGCTATTGGGATACACTGTGCAGCCCACAAGCTGAACCTGGCACCAAACCAGGCTGCTAAGGCAGTTGCTTATGTCGCCAAGTTCAAGGACCTCCTGCAGCAGCTGTACAACTTCTACGCTTCAAGTTCTGTGCGTACAGCTGGCCTCAGTGCAGTCCAGATAGTACTGGAAATGGAGCAACGGAAAGTTGAGGAGCCATCTGCTGCACGTTGGTTGAGTGTTGGAGGATCATGTGCAGCTGTGCGCAACAATTTTGCAGCAATCATAGCCAGCCTGTCACGAGAGGCAGAAGAAAGGAGCGACATCCAAGGCTGCAGGACTACTGAAGTTCATCTTGGAGGGGAAGTTTGTGGGCACACTGCTCATGGTGTGCGAGGTCCTGCCCTCTCTTGACAGGCTGTCACGAGCACTGCAGTCAAGGTCACTGCAGATGGATCTGCTTCAAGGAATGGTTAATTCAACAATCAGGACATTGGAGGCACAGAAAAATCACCAAACACTGGTCCAGGAATTTTGTGCTGCCCAGGATGTCCCAGTGAAAGTAACTCATGAGTCTGAAGCATGGCTACAGGCCACAAAAAGAGCATTTCTAGACAGGCTCATAGAAAATGTGAAGGACAGAGTTGAGGACCTTCCAACACTGGCTAGTTTTTCTCTCCTGCTAGCCAGAGCTGACTACCAACAAATGGTGTGTGGCAATGAGGTTGAAATTTGAGCTGCGCTTCAGACAGTGTGTTCCATGCTTGGAAAGTCTTATAGCAGCGACATGCTAGCAGAGTGGACAGGCTTTGCCAATTTTGTTCTGGAGTCTGAGAGGATGCAGAAGTTAGAGGCTGCAGAATTTCTGCTGTGTGTGGCAACAAACCTCAGGGAGCTGTATTCCTTAATGTCACATACAGCAGGTGCCTACCTAGTCCTGCCGCCGCACACAGCAGACTGTGAAAGGGACTTCTCTGCATTGAAGCTCATCAAAACACAGCTGCAAAATCGACTGAAGGAAGATTCCCTGGGCTGTCTGATACGAATTGCATGCGAGGGACCAGCAGTGAAAGACTTCCCGTATGACATAGTGGTGGAGAAATGGGCAAAGCTGAAAAACAGAAGGTTGAAAGTGTGATAGCTGAGTGCCAAAAGAGTGAATAAAGTTATCGTTGTACTTGCATGCAAACCACGCGTCCCATCTGTTTCTCTCTCCCCCTTCTCTTTCTCACCCGGTCGTCAAATGTCCACCACTCAGAATTTTCTGGGGAGAACCCTGGCTACACTGGATGGCACTACACACATGTTGAATAGCTGTTGGTTTCAATGGTTATTGAAGACTGCCCATGTGACAGCCTGGGTATACAGGGTGTCCCAGAAAACGTGTCATTGGATTATAATAAAAAAACTGCACCACCTAGAGCCATGTGGTCAATGGCATTTGTTCTTATTAGGTTTTTGCCGCCCCCTGACGTGAATGTCGTGTAATGTAAGCTTAATTATGTAAATTTTTTTGCTTAAGTCGGAAATTTGCCTAGTAAAGGTCACTTTTTTACCCCACCAATGTGAAGAGCGTGTCTAATTTACTCAAATTAATGATGACTGACGGGGACATTCAGGAGCTATCCCATCGGAAAAAATAGCCGAGTGTCGTGCTCTACAGAGGTCGCACAGAATAGCGCACGATGAATTTTTCAGCGCAATCTTTGTCAGTCCAGCGAAAGGAAGTTGGAAACCCAGCCCACCCCGGCATTGCAGAATGAGATAACACAGACATGGCTTATTGCGTCCGACTTTCACTGGGATAATGCTTTCCCTCTCCCAATTTTAGGAACTGTTACTTTTTCTACTATCACTCTGTGGGCTGACTTCGGAACCTCCTTTCTGAGAGCGATTGCGCTCAAAAAATCATCGCGCATAGTGGTCCGATGCTCCGAAAAACATGATATTCGGCTATTTTTTCCGATGGGATAGCTCGTGAATGTCACTGTGAATTATCATGAATTTTAGTGAATTCGGCACGTTCTTCATATTGGTGGGGTAAAAAAGTGATGTTTACTTGGCAAATTTCGGAGTTCAGTTCGCAAATATTTACATAATTCAACTTGGGGTACATGACATTCACATTAGGAGGCGGCAAACACCTAATAAAAACAAATGCCTTTGGCCGCATGATTCTAGGTGGCGCAGTTTTGTTATTATAATTCAACGACACGTTTCCTGGGACACCCTGAATAAATTCCCTCGACCATTTTGTACTTACCTTCTGCTGTTGAGTGACAGCTGTATCCCATCTGGTCCTGCTCTGTCAAGATTGCAGTATTGTAGGGCTCCGTCTTCACTTCTATGATTGGATCTTCATTCGAAGAGTCCTCTCGAGGTTCTTCTTTAACGCGACACGTCCCAGATGTCACTCCTGCAATAAAACAAAAAAAGGGAGAAGTAAGCCACGTGGCAAAGCTCATGCGACAGTTTACCTCCACACCTCTTTTTGAAGCTAGTCACGCTCTGCTGTCAAACTTATCTGCAAGACTTTATAACTTATAGCTAGGGAGTGACTTTTTCGGGTTAAACCCGATTCGACCCGATTCTTCCCTCCCAAATCGTCTTGCAACTAATTCGGGTCAAACCCGATTTCTCCCCGAATGCCATTCCGTAGCAATCGTCAACTGGCCATTCCAGCGAGAGGGTGAAAAGCAGCCCCATGTGTTATACCTATACATGTCAAGAATTGAGTCACTGAAGATCCAAACCAACTCGGTAACTTCCCGGAAAGACATTCAGGTCACTGTGTGTCCCATTCTACCACGGATTACCCCAAGTGGGCTGCTCACAGAATGCTAGAGTGACAAAGCAAGTGGTATCCTAGTTCTCCCCTATGACGTCAACAACCGTACACTGCGCTGGCAGTTGAGATTTGTCTTTGCTGGCATCTAGTCGGTTTCGTAACGGGACGAAAACGGAAGAGCCCAGAGGACTGGTGCAAGGATCATGAAGACTTGGAAGTCGTCGCTGGGCATGCCAACCACACAAGACAAAGGGGAACATTCGCTGACATTGCAAGTACTGCAACGTGGTATTACCACATGATCCTGCACGAAAGCCAGGACAGGACAGGACAGGACAAAGGAACATTTGGTGTCGAGCCGGCACAAGAGGTTGAAGGCCGGTGCACTGGAAGAAATGGCGAGGAATGCGAACCAGCCTGCCGTGTTTGACGTGATGTTCAGACAACGGGAGAAGGACCAGCTCGGGAAGAGCACGGTGCACGATTTTGTTCGCGCTCTTGCATACGCTGGGGTAAGCGCGGAGCAGGCCGACGACCCATTGGGAGATTTCGTGAAGAAGTACTGCCCCGCAACAAAGACAATGCCATTATCAAACCAACCACGACGCAAGCACCTTCAAGATGTGTTTGACAAGGATTTTGCGGCGTTACGTGAAGACGTAGGACAGTCGAAAGTAAGTGTGATCGTTGATAAGTCTCCTGACGCAACCGGCGTTCCAACTGTGAACACCTTGTTATGTTACTATAGCAAAGAGAAGGGGGGCAAGCGCATTGTGCTAATTGATGTTGAACGGGTAAACGCTTGCAATAGCTTTACCGTTGGCACTGTTGTTACAAAAGCTCTGAAGAGTGTGGGCAAATCATGGAAAGATGTGATTGCTTTGGCATCGGATTCAGCCGAGTACGTGAAAAAAATGGTAAAAGATATCTGCGCCGCAGAGGGTACGTGTGTTTTGCACGTTAAAGACATACCTCACCTCATTCATGTCAGTGTAGATCGTGCTGTGTCTGCAGACTGTGTAGCAGACGTTAATTCCATCGTAATTACGTTTGGCACGCTGTCCAAGCATGCGAATAAGCTCTTGCAGGAGTACTACGAGGTTTGCATCGCAAATGGTACCGAAAGAGGCGATATTCGCAAGCCGCCTGCTGTAGTTCCGAGCGGGTGGTCAAGCTTCTACAATTCACTAGAGTGTGTTGTTGAAATGTGGGGATCTTTAACTGACCTGGTGCAAAACAATACAAGCAACAGCAAAGCGGCAAAGATAAACACTATACTTAGAGCCTGAAGTTTTCGGGAAATATTTTTTCCTAAATTCGGGGGGTAAAAATCGGATAAATAAACATGTGCACTAAATTCATGCGAATTCGGGTGAAAAAAACTTCCAGTACACCAAGTTTGGGGAGAAATCGGGCTCTATTACAAACGAACTGTACTGGTTTGGTACAAACGGTGATGTAACTGCATTTGCTGCCAAACGAATAAGCTATTGCATTCCTACAGACATCCCAGTAAAGGCAATTTGCTGGGTAAAAATCGGGTTTCACCCTAAAGTGTCAACCTTTAATTCGGGGTGCAAATTCGGAGAAGAATCGGGGTAAAACCCTAAAACTTCAGGCTCTAACTATACTTACTGGGCAAAGCCAGAAAGTTTTTGCAAAGGCTGTACTTATGCGGGATGCGCTTCGACAGTTAATGCAGATTCAAATTGAGCTCAAGAGCGGCAAGATTTTAGTGCCCCTTTACGAGCATCTTGTTTGTGTCAAGTTGCCGCAAATAATTTCTGATCTAATAAATCGGAGGAGTCACACAGCAAGCACTGCCTCGGCAATGCTTCCAAGGGCAGACAGGGAAGATGCAACAGGGCTGTCATGAGGAGTTCTGTGGTACACTCTGCAAAAAGTGGTGTAGTACTGTTGCACGAAACATAACAGCAGGCTCCAGTTTTCGACCAGATGCATTTCCTACAACAGGGATCTGTCCTTGATCCGTTCGAGAAATCGCTGGCACCGCAGCAGGTAGATTATTATCGTGATCTGTTTGACCTCGTTGTGGATGACCATACTTCTGTCTACAGTGAACTGAAACAGTATCTCTTGGAGGATGCGCCTCAGAACCACGACCTGTTGCTCACTACCTTTTTGGGAAGATGCGAGACAACTGTTACCCGCACTTGTCAGAGGCTTCCCTTACCATTCTGTGCATACCAAATGGGAGCTGCAACACTGAAAGAGCGTTTTCAAAGATGCGATATGTGCAGCGTTCGGAACACTCTCAAATGTCATCCGAGCTAGTCAAGATGCAAATGATGTTATATGTGAACGAAAATGTTTTGTAGATACCACTCGTGAATGCTGCCACCATTGTTATTGCTGTAAATGTTGCTGTCAACTTTTGTAAATATTACTATTTTGTAATATTTTTTCTCTGTCTATAATATCTCCATTTGTGAATGATGGAAATATTCTTATGTGCGTGTATAATAAATAGTGCGAAGCACAGCTCACCCGTGATGTGTGTTGCTGTAGTAAAGGAATGAATGTGGAAGAGATAAACGAACGAATCACAAATACCCGATAACACCCAACCGTACCACCACAGTGGCAATACCACCCGATTTCACCCCGAATTACAAGTTAGAAAATAGCACCCGATTTCCCCCCCCCCCCCCCCCGAATCTGGGAAAGGCGTTAAACCCGAAAAAGTCACTCCCTACTTATAGCCAGATGCATGACATCTTCCTAAGGCCACACTCACATGTGCCAGCTCTCTGCTCTGACTCAAACCAACCTCTCATGAGCAACTTCGAGACTGTGCCATACCTGCGTTCACACGTTACAACTCGGTAGCTCTGCCCACAAGCAACCGTACAGCAAATCTAATCCAAATTCAATCCAATCCAATTGATGGTCCGTTTTCATCGACTGCATTTTGCAAACCTAAGTCAGTTTGTTTTGCCAAAAGATAATCACAATCTTCACAAAAAAAAAAAAAAATCCCCCACCAATATCTAGCATTGCCACAAGGCCGGTATTATAGAAGCACAGCTGGTTATTTACGCGCTATGCTAGTTGCCGGAAGGAAGGTGATACCTGCAGCCTTTTGCCGGTATTTGTGGCTCAAGATCTTCCATGGGTGCTTTTACGGGGTTCTCTCTTCAACATTCCACTACAGCTTGAATAAATCTGGGGCACAGACCCAACTCCACAGTCACCAGTCGTTTTCTTTGTTACTCATGATTATTGTCATTGCTATTCATTAAGTCTCGTGTTCGGGAGGACAAGAGCACTGGTTGCGTCGAGCCAGCTGAAGAACTTGGGCCATGTACAGTAGAACCTCGACAATAGGATCACGGATGATACATCCCAGCCGGAACGCTTATTCTTCCCAAGTATTAAGTTCTGATTATACGAACGCATTATCTTGCCTTTACGGATGATACGAACGAGCCGAGGATGCGACAGAGGTTGTTCCACGGTGACACTAGAGCGCGAGAGTCGTGCTACTCCTTCTTTCGAAAAGGGAGGGAGATCCTCACCAAGGTCGATTTAGCCAGGTAGCGAAGGCGGGAAAAAAAAAAAAAAATCTGACCCGGCAACACTGTCATCTCCATGACTCGAGCGATCCCTGGGTGTTGGTAGCACCGGTACGACCGTAAACAAAAAATATTTACGACATGCGCATGGGTCTCGCATATACTAATAGTTTATCCATAATTTAAGTATGGGAAACGCTATCTGTTGCCCCACTAGTACACATATACGAAATCATCTACCACCAGAGTATGTTTTCGTATCCTGCTCCACCGCGCACGTGTAGCAGTAGGGCTCCTTTGTCCGTGCATTCTTGTATCCGTGCCGTGTGCCGGTGTATTGTTGTTGGATGATGTGGAGTTTGTACACTCTTTGGATTAAACACGAAGCGACGTTCACATCTCATGCTGTGGGCTAAGACTAACACGTGTGAACAGATTAGCGGTATACATTCCATGTAGCTGGACCCGCGAAACAAAGGTTTCATCATGGCAAGACCGGCCATGATAGCATGAGTGTTAGCGAATCAGCTGTGCACCAACGATGCCATGTTGTTTGCAACGGACCCATGATGACCACTGAGAGAAAAAAAAGGAGAGATATATCGAGCATTGGAGCGTATTGGAGCGATGTATCCACACGTCCAGCCACTACACATGCAAGTCAGCGAATATAATATATGCAATATTTTGTTCTATCTGCCCAAATCTTCTATACATCGGAGTGTTGCCCATAAACAATCGTACGGAACATTAGCTTCCTACGCCTAACCATGATTTATTTTAACTGCGTTTATTCTGAGAGCATGTATTTTTAACGAAAAAAGGTACAGATACACGGACTTCACGTAACAAAACAACAATTTACTTCAACAGACGTCTCGTCCCCCACACAGGAGACATCATCAGTGCGAGCACGCATGAGAGAATGTGTGTGCTCGAATGTGTGTTCTCTTGTGCGTGCTCGCACTGATGATATCTCCTGCATAGGGGACGAAACGTCTGTTGAAGTAAATTGTTGCTTTGTTACGTGAAGCTGGTGTATCTGTACCTTTTTTCGTTATGTCTTGTCCCGGCTTGTGGAACATTTTCACATGTATTTTTAAGTGGTTTATTTAAAAAAATTCATTCTGAGAGGGTGAAATTTTAAGCATGGATTTTTTAATGTGCTTTTTTTTTTGGAAAGATTTACCTCTGTGTGCAGATATCTAACGGTGTGGCATATCTGATCACCATTTTCCCCCAGTATTTTCCGCATATGCCGGTTTCAACGAAAGGGCCAACAGCGTCTCTGGAACAGCACCGCCCTGCCAATGCACAAGTAATGCGTAACAGGGGTGCATCCAACTTCGAGTGTACAGACTTTCCCCCGAGGCCACTGACCCGTAGATCCATAAAAAGCCCTTGCCCTTGTTGCGTGTTTCTCATCGATTGATGGGCGTATGGGTGTCTGAGCAAATTGTACTCCTCCATCAAGTTTCTGGCGTCCTCACTCACACATGAACCCACAACCTTGAGGTCAGTAAGTAAACACTAGCTAGCAACTGAGCCATCGTGGCCACTGGTCTGAGTGGCATGTTCACAAGATGTTACTAGCTTGAGCGTATACTGTAGAAGTGTTTTTTTTTTTGTGCAGAATTATTTTTCGCGTTTTTCGTGCATTCCTCCGAAATTGTGAATTCAAGTTCCCGCGAATAACTCTGGCCATGTGAGGGCGCAAATCTTGCGGTGCTCGACGCTACACTGTGACTACCTCAACATTTTTTATTCCATACAGCGTAGGCAGTTTAAGCAAGCCGCAGAAGATTGCTTTCATCCCATCAGGCAAGATGTAAAGAAATGAAAACTGATCACGATTTTGTTACTCCTACAAACGCATTGCACCAAACATCTATACCAACATTACCATGCAGCCGTAACATGCTTTTCCCCGCCATCTCACAACCAGCTTGTATGATAGTACGACATCCCAACCGAAGTGTTTGGTGCCCTGAGTGATAATGAATGAGAACCGCTAAAATGAATTGGATGACCTGCGCATGGCCAGTACTCTGGCCTTCTGAATGGTCGCTAAAGGCCATTGTGCAGGGCTTTTTCTTCCATGTCTGTGAGGAGAAGAAAAGGATTGACCTAGAACGTCGCCATCCCTGATGTCTTAGTACGTGCCAAAATATGCTCGAGTAGTAACTGCGGCACGATTGTCAAGAGCAAAGCCCTCCCGGAAACCTGTGTCGCGAGTTTAAGTCCTCGCGAATTACTCCTGAAATCAGCCTTGTTTGAAAACGCGAAAATATTTTCCACAAGGAAAAAAACACAGTTACAGTAGATTATACGAGGATTTTACCATCAGCATCACCTCCTGGTGAAGGCTCGTTGCACTGCTGTTGCTGTGTCTGGCCCTCTTCTGGTTGACATGGAACATCAGGTGGTTCCAATTTCACTCTCACGAGCTGACCACTGAACTCTGGAGAGAGCTGCATCTCTTGGAGGTGAGAATCCGAGGGGTCGATATGTGACAACTCGAGGACGCGGCTATGTTCTAATTCTTCCTTCATGGGGAGTCTGCAGTCACTGTCCCCTGTAAATTATGAGAAAGAGAAAATTGGATCCGGAAGTGAACGGTTGCTGCAGGCTCAAACAGAGGCGTGCATCGATTAAAGCGCCAACTCACTGTTCGTCAGAGGGCCAGCCCTGTCTTCAAGACGGAAGACTTGACAGAGAGGGATACCCTGTAGAGATTGTTTCTTAAGAAAGAAGCGCAGCGCTTTTTAGAAGGTAACCCCAAGACAAAGCAGAGACAACCACAAATTCTTACAGGTTACTCCCAGCATCAGCGGATAAACATAAACTGCACAACCCTTTTCTATCCTCTTTTTACTCCCTACTGGCTGTAGAACTCGTTTGCAAAAATGACGTCTGTACTGATCTCGTAGTGTTGTTACGAAAATTCTGTAAAGGCTAAAAATAAACACCCCCTATGAGGAGGTATTAAGTTTTGTCACGCCTCGCAGCACAGTAAAAGAAAAGAAGGAAAAAAAACAAAAAAAAAAAACAAGGAGGCAGTTAGGCAGCGAAACGGAAATAAAAAGAACAGTGGTTGTGAACAGGAATCCAAGGAATCTTGAATCCTTTCTTTAAAAAGCTATAAAAAGCCACGGGGAAGAAGTACTTCAACTGAAGAATGTTTTCAAGCAGAATTTGATATTTTTGTTTAATTAAAAACTAAGTGAATAATAGTTTACTTTCAGGAAAAAAATATATATTCGTATACTCATTCTTAAGTGTAGTTTATGCAAAGTTGTACGTAACGCGTTACTGGTAACTGTGTTACTAGTAATCAATTACTTTTTTGAGTCATCCCGATCAAACCTTTAGTCTTCTTAAGGTACATTGACGACATTTTCATCGTATGGTCGGGTGATGAACCATCCTTAATTGCGTTTTTCGAGCACTTGAACTCCGTACATCAGGCCATCAAGTTCACTAGAAACTTTTCTCAAGCATCAGTGAATTTTCTAGACGTGATTGTCTCTATACAGTCTGGTAAGCTGGTAACGAGCCTGTACAAGAAACCCACTGGCAAACGCCAGTACCTTCATTTTGACAGCCACCATCCTAATACTCAGAAAAGAAACATCCCATTTGGTCAATTCACACGTCTAAAACGGATATGCTGTAACACAGAAGATGTTGAGGCATGCGCTGAAGAAATGTCTAACGATTTTAGAAAACGAAATTACCCTCCCAACCTTTTAAACAATTTGCTCTCTCCAAGTGCAAATCTCTAGATCGGGATAAATTATTTTCACATGGACCGCGCAGCAACAAAATCCCTTATCCATTGTTACCGCCTATAACGTAGCACTCAATGGCGGAGGGTACATCTTCACCCGCCATCTCAACATACTTCACAGCGACGAAAGACTTTAATAATCTTTCCTGCTCCCCCAATATCACATTCCGCCGATCACGTAACATCCGTAATTTACTAGCTTCATCCCGTCTATCCTGACCAAATCCTGGTTGTTCCCCTTGTGGTAACAAACGCTGCCAAACGTGTCATTTCATTAGTTCATGTACATTTATCTTGAGCACCTCAAATTCTTTTACTTTCGAAATCCGACAGGGGGTCGCACTGCAACTCTTTTAACATTTGTTACCTTATTATGCGCACTAAATGCTGCATTCAGTATATCGGAGAAACCTCGAACACAATGAGGGAAAGGTTTTACGGCCATAAGTCCAATATTGTTAATAACCATACTACACCCATCTCTACACATGTTAACTTCCCTGGACACGCTTTCGATACAGACATCAAAATCGTTATCCTTGAATCGGGTTATAACAGTGACATGAAGCACAAAAATCGCGAATCCTTTTTAATCGCAAAATTCCAGTCTCTGAAGCCGCACGGTTTGAACATCCACGCAGGCCAACTACAATTATTCAACCCGTAAATACAGTCGCCGACCGATTTTTCGGACATGCTCAATTATTCGGACTCGTTCGCGGAACGGCCGCGGGTCCCATAGAGTTGATGTATAAGAACGTCCAAAATTTCGGACGCCGTGCAGCCCAGTCGCTCGATATTTCGGACTCTGTTTGCCCGACCAGCGAATTTCTCTCTTGGGGTGACGGAAAATATTGGTATCGTCCGAAATTCGTATCAAAAGAAATCAACCAACTAAAATATTGAGGCAACAAAATATGCAGTGATGATCGTTCATTTTCCATTCCTCTGAGCAGAAGAGGTCTGTCCTAACGCTTTTGCGTCATCGTGCTGTCCGCCCGCAAGTCGCGCGACAGCGCTGTAAAGCGAGCTTCACCTAAAGAACGCGTGCGTTATGTGAAGCCAACTTGCAGATGTCGCTTCGGGAAATAGAAGCTGATGTTATCAGGCAGAGCTGGAAGCGCGTTAGGAAAACATCGACACAGTTTTCCAGCCTACAAGGGCTTAGTAAAGGTTATTTTGAAGTGAAATTCGTTTTTTCGGACTGCTTGCTTATTCGGACTTTTGCGCGATCCCCGCCGAGTCCGAAAACTCGGACGGCGACTGTATTATTTCTCGCATAAAATAAAATAAAATAATGAAAAAGCACACACACTGTAAAACAACTCAACATTTTTCTTTCCATATTCTCTTCGTTTGACTCTCTCCTGAGACCACCTCTGTCTTCACGTTCTCACTGTCCACTTGTCACCCTTGTACTCCGCACCTGGGTCCTCATTCCGTCGCCATAACCCCCCTTTTTATCCTTAATTCCTGGAACGTCACCTACATGCGTTCTCGTTTCATGTGTAAAAGCCTTTGGACTCACGTTATGTTGCGCTTCTGATACCCCTTCGTTTGTATTAATGTTCTTTTCATTTTTACCTGTATTTACCAGTGATGGCCACTAACTACTTCTACAGTAGTTTAACTATAACTGCTAACTACTTTGTGATTGAGTAGTTTAACTAGTAGTTCAACTACTTTTCGGGGAAGTAGTTAAAACTACTTTTTAACTACTGCAATGTAGTTTAACTACATCTATAACTACTTAACGCTGTCTACCAAAACCAATCCCTTGTACTGTTCTCGGACACCTAAACATGAATCACAAGCAATAATAAACTTTGGCTGAAGCCATTGCTACGATCGTGAAATACAAAGCTTGCGGTGGGATTCTTTCTGTACCTACGCGATAAACTAAGTTGCAAAATTCTTTCACAACAAATGAGGCTTCATTAGACAAGCATTAACAGTGAAGATTTAGTACACATGCACGACACAATTGCTCTGCAGGTCTGTTTTCTCATCAAACAAGCAGCTCAAGGTAAAAGTCGGAAGCACAATCGTGCCGTAAAGCTTGCGGCAAAATCGGAAGTAGTTGGCGCCTTCAGCAACCTAACTACTGTAGTTAGCTACTTAAAATAGTAGATTAACTAGTAGTTGCCACTAGATTTCTGCAAGTAGTTGATAACTACTTTTTAACTACAATCAGGTAGCTTAACTACATGTAGGTAACCACTGGCCATCACTGGTATTTACATCCTTTCCATCACCTTGTTACCCTCTCATACGAAAAACTCCTTCGTCAACTGCATATATGTTCCTGTACCATGTTCATATTTTTGTAACCCGAAGAAGTGCAGTCTCTTGCACGAAAGTCTCGTTACCATGTGTAAATAAATAAGTTGCTCCTACCGTCTAATATCACTCTTTGATCTACTCATCACCGGCAACTTGACATCGCCTATTTTTCTGTCGTCGTATCTTCTAATTTTTTTAATGTAATCAATTGATTTTGTGAGCAAGTAATTTTCCAAGTAATCTGATTACAATTCTCGGTAATCGATTACTGAGTAATCGATAACTTTTTTAACCTTCTGTCAGTAATGGCATTCCTTGTCAGCAAGCCGATCTGTTCTTCTACCACGAGTTCGACGGAAGCAATGACGCAGAGGTCACTGTCGTTTCTAGTCCACACATGTTTCATGCACACCACAGTGCTATGGTAATCCCTTACCTAGTGGAGCAACAGTAAAATAGGTGACTGTATTGATAAATTGTGCGGGCTGAACATAACGATAGTAACAAAACGAAGTGGATATTTCGACGCGAATGTTTCGATGTTGTTTTAAACGTGTGTATAAATCTGTAATTAACGCGTGTATGTATTTTGTATGTTGCTTTCAAATGTATTTGTAATTCCACTTATCGTGTACGTTGGTGTCTCATATTAGAATTTGCAACAAGAGCTTCATGGTTGCATTCACTGCAGGCTTGCTGGCTTTGCTATGGCACACAATTTAAAAGTAACTGGAATAGTGGCGTTTTAAATTTTTAATTGGCAACATATTACATTTTTGATGAAGTAATTTGTAATGGTAAAGAATTACTTTTCGCACAGTAGTAGCAGTAATTGTAATCAATTACTTTTCTCGAGTTACATGTACAACTCTGAATTTATGTCACAACATGTTCATCTGCTGCAGGAAATAACCACATAAACTTTCGGATTTCCACAAATCTGGGAAACAATAAAAAAAGTAAAACCGCATAAGTTTTCAACTTGTAACATAAGAGTTCTTGCCTATACTGTTTCAGTGTGAAGCAATATAAACAGACAAAGAAGGAAGCATCCACTGGCCAATCAGGATTTCTGCGCGCTCCTCATGTGCAAATAAAAAAAAAAAGAAAGACAAATAGCAAATGCGGTTGGCGGATTCAAAAGAATCGCTCTGCCGTTTTTTTGTGATAGGGATTCGGATTCCCGAATGGCTGCCTAGGATTCGAGGATTCCGTTGGCCCGTCCCTAGTCATAATGGAAACTGAAACAGAGGCAGTAACGGAAACTAAATTCCCCCGGATGCTACCCACCTCATCCTCTGGTTCCATGATCATGTCATGTCTGTTGTCTAGTGTTTAGCTCATAATGCTTTTTTTTTTTCGTGAGCTTGCAACCGTGTGTGCTTGGAGAGGTACCGTGAATTGCGTAGTACTCATTAAGAATACAAGAATAGTGCGACTGATAGCTATTGGGGAAGACAGCTTGGCAAACACACACACGAGAGTCGTTAAAGGTCAGCTATGCCGATATCCCAAATAGTCGAAACGGTTGTGATATTCTGAAAGCCCACATCCAGCTCTCCCTAAAATACACCTTCATTCTCTCAGTTCGGTACAGTACCATGTCAAAAAAATAGGTAATTCATTCCGAAACACACATGGGCGCAGCCATTTTTATGACGTAAATGCGCCCGAACGGGCATTGTGACGTGTACGCGCCTTCGTACTTGTCAGTGGATTTCAGCTACGGCTTCTCGCGGCTTCACGTCATGCTTCACGTATCTGTGCTTGAAGATGGCGGACAGCCGGGTTCCACCGTTCCGCGATAAGTAAACAGTGCAGCAGCTGCGAACTCATTCGCGAACCAACCTCTGTGCGATGTTGTGACTGGAATTCGTCGTTTGTGTTTTGTGAGCACGTACAATTTGTATCAAGTCGCGTCTGCGTTAGCCCCTTTACAGCACTTGCCCATTGTAGAGGCTGACGTTTCGACAGCCGTGTCAGCAAGAAAGTGCCGACAGCGTTTTATTACTGCAGGAAAATTGTGCTATGTATTTGAGAAACCGCATACTGCTATGGGACAAGTTTTACGTACGATTTATCAATGTGCAACAGCGTCCACGATGGTATGTAACGACGAAAGACGTAAAACGAAATACAAATCACATTTTAAACTTTTTGTGGGATTCTGTGCATTTTCCAGAAGCTTTCTTTGAATCACGCACTCCCATGTCACGCTGCGTTGTGTGGTACGCTACAAACTACTGTATTTTATGTCTAACATCTGGATATTGTTTGTAATGAACACCGTCGCACAAAAACATGCACACGAAAGCTCCAGTAGCCATGTGGTTGCACACTATGCAGACGCAAAAGAAGTACCAGAGCACATATTGCCACTTAGAAATGTGGTGTCTGAAGAGTTAGGGCATAGCATAGATCCTAGAAGTCAGGTGCACCTTATCCTTCTGTAGAGTGCTCTTTCAATTCACAACTCAGCCCATGGGGTGTAAAAGTATTAAAGGCAGTTATGTGACTTGTCGTCGTGGGTGACATCACTGGCCAGCCTCGGGATTAATTCCGTGCTCAGGAATTATTGTACAAAGCACTTTGTATGTAGGACGTGATAAGCAATATGTAAGTTGCAACCTTGTCTGCAGCATTCTCGATTGCCTCTTACCTTTACAGTTCGAGACACGTTATCAAACCATTTGCAAAGGGCACTCTTACAGGGGCCGTGTAACTTGAGTTTTTAGTATAAAATTTATAAAAATATAAGTATACAATATGTAATATGAAATTTATATAAAATCAAAAATAACATTTATAGAAAGAATTTATAAAAAATAAATAAAAAGGCTTCATGGAAGCAATCCGTTAGCATACCCATTGCACATGAAGCACAATTATATATTCTTGGGCATCATCTAATTAATCTTCTCAACCATATGTGTGGCTGCATACGAAATTTTTTATGCGCATCCTCTACCTTCCTATTCCTACATGTGCACACGAATAACAGTGCATATATGTGAAGTGGCAAAAAGCAACGCTAGACTCTACCATCATTGTGCTCCTTTAACTTTTCCACATTTATGTCTGGTGAACAGGGAATATCTCACTAGAAAAGAAGACATTTGTGCATTGTTTGGGAAGCAAATAAATATATTTATTTACATTTTCCATAAATCAACAAAGTTGTGACCTGGTGCAAATATTAATGTCAACAAGTAAAGTACTTACAAATTATTCCTATGTGCTCAAATGCAGATATGACAATTCTGTTTTTGTACCTCAGCACAGTACAGTTTCAAAATTAACAAACTGCACAGCATCAGCAATCTTAAAGTATCTGAAGAGGGTAATCACATAAAGCTCCAATAATAGACTGTGCAAACAAAGCTAAAAAAAACAAAGTACTTAAGAAAAATCTGATTAATCGGTTGCCGTTGTGATATGTACTACTATGCACAATTCATGAATGGAACATGTTACCTCATTGCATTGCCTCCATGTGAGCATTAGAACAGGCAGCTTTTTAGGTCGCTCTTTCCGTGTTTTTCTATTGTCTTTTTTTGTTTTCTGTTTTTGCATTAGCAAGCATGGCCATAGTGAATCACAAGCAACCAAGGACAGGATGAGACATCTACAATGCGACTGCTAGCTCTAAACTGATATATTTATTAGCAGACTCTGGAATATACACACATATGCTGCTAAGAAAATGACAATTTAACCAATAGAATAACAGACAAGAAAAAGGTTATATATCTTCCCCTCTCCTCATTCTATTTCACAGGCAGCCCTAGTATCATTCTGAGTGTGTCCGTGCGTTCCCTTTGAAATAATGTATCTCTGACAGAAGCAAATCCAACAGCGGACTGCTTACGGATGCAACTATCTTTGATTTCTCTAACCACTTGTTATTTAACCGCTGTCTTGAGCTGTGTGTTCTGGAAATTTAGGCAGCATCCAGAGTCCCTGCAATGTGTTGCCATGTTTCTCGAGGGCCTGTGTTTCACTATGGCTCTCAGATACAAACTACAGCATTTCAACACAGTAGAAAACACAGATTTGTAAATAGCATCTGTTGATTGCACTGTACATACCCCCCACATAAAGGATCATAGTGGATACTACATCTTGTGCGATAATGTCAGGAGCACAAAAAATATAGATTTTAAACCACTCTTACGTCGTAGTAGTAGTATTTGTGCGAAGCTGCGCAATTCCTGTCCTGCAAATAATTTAAACCATATGTTTCATCTGCCAGCGTGATGATCCCCTGAAAAGCAATTCACACTTGGCGGGAACTACCGGTTCTGAAACCTATCCCTGACATGTGTAGCCATCAGGGAGGAAACCCAAGGGCTGCGGTGGAAAAGACAAACACACACGGGCTATGTTCTCTCTGTGTATCAGCTGCTCTGGCTAGGTTTCTACTCACGCTTAATGGCCTGTATCAGTAATGCATGAAGACCACTGCTAAGTTGTGTTGAGAAACACCATTTATGTTTGCCATGTCTAAATGAAACGTACCTGACCTGATCCAAATTAACCGTTCTGAGTCTGGAACACAAAAAAAAAAAAACGCAACACACGCCACAACATTAACAGATAGCAAATGAGCTGTAGCGAGCTCCACCTTGGGACAAAGTCAACAAGTAATTCACCAAAAGTCAATGAGCGCCTGAAATGTAACATCTCCAGTGGCGTAGCCCGACCTCAAAGGTAGGGGGGGCTCGATACGAAACCCCCCCCCCCCGCTGATCCTGTGTCGACAACACACACATACTTGTGCACACTTCAAACTGAGGATTAAAAAAGGGAACGAAAATAGTTGATTTAGACGTTCACAGTACGATTACATGTATAGGCTGTCATGACCAATGAAGTGGTGTCACAAGATTGGAAGTATTTTGAAAAGCTCATACTTTGAAAACCATTCAAGAATGCTTCTTAGATAGACGCCATGAACTGCAAGAACTTTTGCGATAGTCACACTGGTCCCCCCCCCCCCCCCCCCCTATATTATGTTCTCGGATTTGCACGATTTGTGTGGGTCGGTCCGTGGCAGGTAGGGGGGGCTCGAGACCCCCTAGCCCCCTCGTGGCTACACCACTGAACATCTCTGACTGGTAGCAGGATGGCCCACGTTCAATTCCTGGTGCTAGCACTGACTGGCTTTTTCATGAATTATTTGTTGGAAGTTTCGATGTGCTTGAGAACCATTCGTCAACCATTGTATCCTCATGAGGTGATGAGGGTTTGTCATCCCAAAGAGACTCCCTTTCTGGCATGTGTCCTTATGGATGCTCATCACTGCAGAAAAAAAGAAAGAAAGAAAGGAAAAGCATTTAATGACAAGAAATGGATAGTCGCATTTACTGCATAATGATTGTGCACAACAGAAAGAATACTTTTGCACAGAAAGCTGTACTTCTTGATGTCTAACATAAAGTGACAAAATTCCAGAATATATGACATGTTGTAAGGTAGAGAATAAGTAGAGTTATTGAGTTGTCGAGTTGAGTTGAGGGGGCAGTTGTACCCCCTTTTTATTTTATTATATATGATTATATAATTATCTTTATGTCTCTCTCTCTACATTACATGTCTCTACATGTCTGCCTCACTCTCTACATTACAACATGTTTTATATATTCTGGGATTTTGTAACTTCATGTCAGACATTGACAAGAGCAGCCTTGTGCACGAAAGTCTCGTCTCATTAAAATTTAGATGCTCTCAACAGTCTTCTTTCTGTTGTGAATCTCTATCGCAGCATACCTGCACATTGCTGTTCTACGTACTGTGACTTTGCAGTAAGAGTATGGACTTTGGGTAAAAAGACTACACAGCACTGCTCAGGTATTTTTGCCTATCGAACAGTATGTATGTATGCAGTATGCACACAGTATTTGTGCACCGGACCCACTAAAAATGTAGTGAATGTGGCATTGCCCACGGTAATGCACCAAGTTGAACACAATTATTGTAGAATCCAGGTATTTTAGCTTACATGTCAAGCCAGTACCACACCAGTATCCAGTGTGAAGTTGTGACAAATAAATAGTTTCCATTTTTCTTAGCTCTCAGAAAACAGACAGTGAATTAATAAGAGTAGACAATGTTAACATGAATTCTGGGCTATTCTTCAGTTGAAGATTCACAGATAGTAAAGGCACCTTCCTCAATGGACGTTGATGACACTGAAAATTCTAAAATGTTATCAGAGGCGACATCAGCTTTGGTGTGTCAAAGGATTGTATGTCCAACAGTAATCCAGCTAACAGTAACAAAAATGTGCAAAAGACAAATTAACTGAACTAATGTAACATACCTTCTATATCAGACACTAAAGCTTGTAACACCCCATCCACAGGAACCAGTGTCCAGACAGCAAAAGTGCTTGAACTGGGAGATAGCAGCTAATCGGAATGGCGATCTTTGTTTTCCACCCTGGAACCACAGGTTGTAACTTTGAGGGCAGATTTAAAAGTGGTGTCAAAATGTCTGCATGCGAGTGCACATGAAAAGTTGAACATAGATGAATACTCAAATTATAACATCACATTGTCATACCTGTTGGTGGAGGTGGACTGCAACTAACGTGTCAGCAATTTCTTCATGACCAGATGCAAGCCAGATCATGCTTCATTTCCGCCTTCAGCGTGCGCCTGTGATAATTCAGAAGTTAGATTGTCAATAGTACTATTGTGTTGTTAATCGTGGTTATATCAGAGTAAGCGCAGTAGGACAGCTGCGCAATCGATTCATTAAGCTTGCTATTTTTTATATCTGAACCTCGACTTACCATTTTTTGCTCTCGTTTTTTGCCTTGATCCTCCGTGGTACGTTCAAAATGTTATGCGTCGGGCACCTCAGATTTTCATCAGACGATTTCGTGCCGAGATTCCAAATTGCCTCTGGAGTCGCGCGTAACCTATGATAACATTCGTGGACGAAATCCTTGCAGTGGAAATTAGCAGGCACCACTGTCAGCCAAGAGCTTCGCACTGCTTGGTCTTTTGGCAGCTTATAATAGGTAACACTTGAATGCACCGATGAATTGTTCTAACAGCGTAGCACTCTCGCATCTTCGACAACTTCGCCGTGGCATATTTACGATTCATATCGCTCCAGCCCATAAAAGGCAAGGTCAGAACAAGGAAGTGCACTTTCCCAACGACGCTGTGCCAAAAAAAAAACATTCACATGCTTTGTTTCCGGCTTAGCAACAACATAACAGCTGTTCGCTTATGTACGATGCACAGAGCACAGAGGAGGAAACGAAAGAAGCCAAGCAGCCAAGCCAAGAGTCCATGCCAAGCCAAAGACAGATAAACCGAGAGCAGTGACGTCGGTGCGCCCGTGCGCAGGGTTTGCCGACGGTCTGACGGCCGGGCGTGGGAACTAAAAAAACTGTTTTCTAAAAAACTACGAACAGTTGGAGCAAGATATTTCGCACACATATTCAGTGTTCGGTAATGAACACACAGCGCGAGTATCGCTCAGTTCTGCGGCACTTCAAAATCGGCATATCTGACCTTTAAAAGTCTTCCATGAAGGTGATGTTGCCGAGATACCAATACTACCTTCCTTACCCTATATGGACAGCCCTTCAAATTCTTTTCCGAAAATTCAGGTTATTTTCTGTCGGTTATTCGGATGTTTCTACGCAGAGTTATCAGAACTACAGCACCAGAGAACGCGTTAGCATGCACGCCTTAATGTTGATGGAGTCCTTTTTGCTTATATTCACGCAAAGGAAACCAGTCCTGATAGCGTTCCTTTCAAGGGCACATGTATTGAGGCTTCATTGTAGTTTCGAAAACTCACAAATAAGTTAGAACACCTGTTGCAACATTTATATATATACATGTATATTTAATTATATCCGCATGCCGATGTCACACGGCTTGATAGGAAACTCACTGCTTTCTAAAGATGAATCCTCGTTTTTCCCACTTGCTTGTGCACGGTGTCTGTGTCCTGTTCCTTGAGGTTGTTCGGTTTCGGGTGCTTATCCCCAATTGTTGTTCGTCCCAGACGACCCTGGAGAAGTATGTTAGCACTGAGCAAAAGATCTCATCAATAATAATAACAAAGAGTATGTAGATTTACGCTTTAAAACGATTAAAAAGAAAACGTGCCGGGAAGCAAAGGACGACGCAGCACAGCACACACGTTGATTTACGCGCGCCATGTCAGTCAGTCAACAGTGAAGATCCCCATGCTATCTCCATTGACAGAGCCCCACGTTGCTTTTGCCTCCAAGTGAACAGTAAAGGCTCCTTCTAAGTGACACTCGAAGCTACTTTGCCATTACTACAAGCGTACTAGAAGCTCGAAAGTTTTTGCCGTGCATGTTTACGTGCTTACTTACTTACCGCCATTGAAGAAAAGAGGGAGGAGTGGTGTCGATATCGTTGCATGAGTAAAAAAATGAATGAAATATAATGATACGCCTGAGAACAATAAAATTACTGTTTCTGTAACGTATCTTGAAGAATTTAATTTCCAATGTCATTGAACTCGTGTTAATTTTCATGTACGCAACAAAACAAAAACTTGGTGATCACTTGTTGATCTTTCATTGTTGATCACGGCCATGATCACGGCGGTAAACGTCGTCTGCTGCGGCGATGTACTGGATGAAATAGGTACAGCCTGGTAATTTAGGTGTTCCCTCCTGCATTTCACCTTCGCCGACCGTGTAAAAATGTGAACATCTTTGCATTGGTGTAGTCGTGTGCTCCGTTACGCATTCTGTTCCTGAACCCGTGCACGAGCTCTGTTACGACAAAGGGTAAGCGGCCTGTGTAGTACGGTTAATCCTAAAGTCCTAAATCTGAACCAAGAGGTACAGTAGTGACCCGATACTTATCTTGCATGGGACAGACTTACTTTGTCGGCAGGTATCCTTGAGTTCGATGAATTCATGTTACAAACAGGCCACCTGGCTCTACGTCAACTCGGAGAAAGACGGCGCCTCTTAGAAGGTCCGTAGTGTCATCGGCATCACGGCATGTCCGCGCCGAACACAGAAATGTGGGAGTAGCACAATCACAATTGTTCTTTAGATGTCGTTGCTCCACTATGTCATGTTGCCCAATAGTGTTGAAGTATAACTACATAGAGAGCCGTGGCATCACCTACCGTAGGATCATCGATTTGGCATCGGAAACCATAGTCGGAAACCACCATTCACAGTAGGAAGAAGGGCGCTTTGTCTTTGAAGGCTACTTCTTAGGTTATAGATACGGCGGTGACCCTCTACTGAGGTGAGAGCGCTTCATGGCATGCTGGCTTACAGTTCTTGTATCTGGTCTTGCGGGTTGATTTGTACGGTACTGTTGATTTCCCAACCTGACCGGGAAAGGCCGGGTCAAGCTAACACAGCCGTACTAGATTACCACTAAACACATAAAGTATCACTAAACTAGCTAAGCTACCTAAAGAACTATGCCAGGTACAGACCAATACTCACATTATTGTAATGGCTGCAGGGTGTCCACAAATCTGACACATTATAAGCATCTGCCAAAGTTTATTGGCATTCGGGACTTCTCAAGGCAGTCTGCAGGGATCGTAATGAAGCTGAAGTGGGAAAAAAATAACGTATTCGCACTACATTTTATGCTGGAGGAATTTCACGTCATTCACATACAGTTTGTATCAGATTTGCCGTTGGGTCCTGTTCTTTGCTTGCGTATCGAGAACAACAATGTGAAATGAATGAATGTGAAACAAAAGTCTGCATTTTATTGCGTCGTATGCTAATTAAAGTGCTTTTTAAGGCAACGTCACTGGGAACAATGCTTCATTGCGAGGGACTATCTAATTTATTGCGCGTATACAATGTGTTTGAAGAGAAACCGGCACCACTCTCAGTGCGTGGCGAGAGGGATAAAAAGTCTTGTCCAGGGAACATTCTTGCTCCTTTGCTTGCTCATGCTCAACTCACTCACCACCTTGAGCATGAATGAGCGTCTCATGAGAGAGTTTTTCCAAAGTTGGGGATGCCTTTGCAGCAGAATTCTAGGTAACCTGTTACTCTAACTAGGTTTGGCAACTTGCAACTTAACTCTGTACTTTTGTGCCATGGTAACCTCCAGAGGAACTAGCCCCCCTTTTTTTTTTCTTTCTTTTTGTAACCTTTTTTTAGCTCATTCCTTTTTCAGGTAACTATGCCAAAGCAACTTAAGCTAAGTTCCAAGTTACTTTTAATTCCCTTTTCACTAACGTACACTTATTTTCTTGCTTTCTCTTTCTCTGTGTTCTTTGACTGCATTTTTATGCCATAAAACGTGATACTGTATAAGTAGTAATTTTCGCGATGACCTATTTTTCGCGAAATTCGCGAACGCGCTTTTTTCGCGAATTTAAAGTCCCGCGAAATATTCGAACCAATGACAGAAAAATACGTGAAAGAAATATGTAAGAAATTTGACCCAGGACGCTGAGGCAACTTATGTATACGGAGTTTCTTACGCTGTTACACTGCATTGCCTCGCAAAGTGTTCAGTTCGCCGCTGCAACTGGAGACTGTAGTCCCGCCTTGACGTACGAATCCCGCGCGGATGTAAGCCTCCAGTGATTCCGGTTCCTTGTAAGCCTGGCTCATCCAGCAAGCGCGTATGCACTCTGCCACGCGTATAGACCTTTGCAAAAGTTGTCGCATCACTACCAAGTGCCAATCGCACCTGCTCGGTGCGATGACAGGAATGACGGGAGACAGGGCAATTGGGCAATGGCACAGATACGAGCCGAGTAGGACCCCGTAATCGCATCCCTTGCAGTCAAAAGTGCTCAGAAGGAAGACAAATTGAACGAGTTACCCAGTTGTGATACCTTTTATTAGCTTCTTCCAGGAAGTCCAAGGTGGATGGCCCCTAAGATGCAAGGTGGACGCAGCGCGGTACCGCGAATTTAAGGTTCCGCGAATGATCGCGCTTGATCCTGGCTTCTCACAAATTCGCGAATTATTGAGCCCGCGAATTTAAGCACTTATACAGTATTCAATCAATTAATATATTGTATTCAGGAAGTAAGAACCGTTGTGATTGAAATGAAGCTGAACCATTGTGCACCCACAGGGACTAAGATGCAACGCGTTTGAATTGTTGGACATAAGTGAAAACGATCTAAGCCTGTTGCACTCCTCCGCAGGCAACTCAAGGTCTAAATCAACTGCTCATGAGTGCAGCACCTGTGTGGTGCTATTTTATGTACAAAGTAACTTGGAAGTGACTCGTTCCTGCCTTAAGTAACTCTGTAACTTATTTAAATTTTTCACACGCTAACTTAGCCAGTAACGAGTTATTTTTTACGGGTAACTTCTCGATCTATGCCTTGCAGTGGTCTTGCTTATTGATTTATTCTTTATTATATGTACATCAAGGTGGGCAATTGCATGACTCAGGGGCTAAATCGTTTGGTCATCGTAACTGAAACACAGTTTTTGAATCACACTGAGAATCTTAAGGCAGATAAACTGGTAGTAACGAAAAAAAAAAAAAACACCAACAAGATCCCGATAACAGGAGCGAAGTGCTGGTTCCGAAATAAGCTATGTCTCGGTTACACACAACGTTGGAGGGAAGCGGCAATCATACCTGGACAGAGAGGGAGGTACAAGGGGGCGTTGAAACTTGAAACGACGGTCTAGCCGGGCTGAGGTGCGAGATGGAGGGAAGATCGAACGGGTGATAAGTAGGGCCTGACCTCTTAGGGTTATACCCGATGATGCCCGATATTCACCTCCCGATTCTAATCAGGAAAAACAGCGTTTAACCCAGTATTTCCCCGAAAACTGCTGGGCCAGGGGAATCCGAAGTCATCACGACTAACACACAACTTTGGAAACTGGTGTCGTAACTGCGTAAGTATGCTAATACAAACTGTCGAGACACAGACCGTGCTGCCTGTTAGATGCACAGACTAAATATTGATACTCTGTGTCTACTGGAGTGTCGTGTGTATTATGCAGAGTAAACCACAAAGACTTGTACCTGGTCCAACGCGATTCAACCGGAGTTACGTTCAGTCGGGTTAGTTTCAGCCCTATCGTACCCGAATGGTTGAAGCAAAATATAACTCCATATTTATATATCTTCATTATCACTTTAACCTCTATCACTACGTCAGAAACGGAGGCGCCTCACTCTTTTTCACGCCATTTATTTTCACAATCCAATACTAAAAGAACATTTGCTGACCGCACACTGGTTTATCTCATTGTGTATTGATCATCAACATAACGTGGGAATACCATTCTGCAAGACCGATTTATTATCTAACTCTTTTGTACCGCGAACAAGTTTCGACTGGAACCACCTTCCATCTTCAGCAATAATCCAATTAGTTAATTAATCCAATGAATCCAATCAATTTTCAACTGTGTATTGCTAATTTCATATAACCACTGCCCTCTGTAGTGCTTGGTAGTGAGGGTAGTATAAATAAATAAATAAAGGAAGCAGGGTCGATAGCCACAGTTGCTTCGTGGCGCTAACACAAATTTAAAAAAAAAAAGATGCAAGGTCGAGGTCTTATCAGCAAAGCATGTGCATATATGTCTCCGAGAATGTAACAAGGTCTGTCGTGGCCCAGTTGCAAGGGAAGAGTAAAGGTTCTAGCTATAGTTGAACAGCAGGATGTGGAAAGGGGGAGTCTGAGTCTGTCCCACGAATCAATTTTTGGTCGGCATTCACTGTGTGTGCTCTCTCTCGTGCTGGCCTTTGTTGTCTCCCCCCTCACAGCAGGGTCTAAACGATCTGTGTGAATCATGTACGATCTGTACTCACAAAAGAAATGTTCTTTTGAATACAACCACTCCCCTGGCGGAGCTTAAGGTGACACCACTGGAACAACGTCGTTATTGATTTCATAACGAACCCTGAGACTGGGGGAGAACACAGAAAAACAGGAGTCTCAAACACAGCTGAAAGTTTGTTTTATCCCACACAGATACATACTTACATCAAGGGGGAAAAGGGGAGGGTAGGAAACAGAAGGACTGCCAATGACATTTCCTGACCGTACATGTCTCTAAGGTTTCCCGTAGAATTCTTTTTCATTGTGTAGAGATTAGGGATGTGCCAACTGAATACACGAATCCTAGGCAGGGATTTGAGCTTCGGGAATCCGAATCCCAGTGCCCAAAACGGCGAATCGAATCTTTCGAGTCCACCGACCATGTTTGTTCGTTTATTTTTCAAATTGGCAGTCCTTCTGTTTCCTACGCGGAGCAGTTGAAAATGTTTCCCCCTTTTCTCCTTCCCTTTCCCCCCTTGATGTATATATATCTGTGTGGTATCGAATAAACTTTCAGCTGTGTTTGAGACTCCTGTTTAGTGCGTTTTTTTCCCCGTAGCCTCAGGGTTCGTTATAAAGACCAATTATCACCAGCTCGCAGCTCTTATCGTCGTTATATTCGAGACATGACCTTCTCGTCCTAATGTGGTGCACAGCACAATAGACGCTTCTCCGTTGTTGGTCGGGGTCAATTCTCGTGCGCCATATCCAGACCCTGTAGAGTCCATCGTACTTTTTAATCCACGTTCTTGCCACCCGTCTTCCCCCTTGGGGCGCGCGCGCAGTGTTGCTTTAACAACATTGGAAATACTAGCGTGGACATTTTTGCCGATATTTTGTCATTCTTATCTTCTTTGTACCATTTTTATCTTCTTGTAAGTTAAACACCTTTTTCGTGCACCTCTATGTAGGCTCATGCTGTCGGCGGGCTTCTAACACCAATACATAAATAAATCTTAGGACGGTGACGATGGAAACGAAAACGTGAACTAGTAACGCAGGAGTAACAGAGAGTCGTAACCGAGTGTAGAGGGAGTAATGGAGGTAAAATGGAGGAGTACCAGAAACAAATGGGTTTTTAGACCCTTCCGGATTATGCGTTCGATTTCTAGCCAATCAAATGGCTTCATAATTTTCATTGCAGAGACATCTTGGCGCACGTGCCATGTCACTGTATGGCGTGGGCATCACCAGAGTGTCCAACTTGGTCCAGGCATCGGCACGGACGTGCTCCAGGGCCACACAGACACCAAGCTATCGCTGTACGTACGCCCCCATGCCAGGCATTTATTTATCTTTGCGTTTTTTTTTTGTTCTTCGATAGAGGGTCAATTAACATGAGTGGTCTATACAGGGTGTTCTATGAGAGGATGTCACTAAATCCCTAAAACACGTCTCTTACTCGAGAAAATTATTAAACCACTTGGAAGACGCTTGCACACAATATTGCCACAGTTTGAGGTTTTGTCTCCGTTGCATGTTAATGTTACTCCGTGGGACTCCGCAAAAAAATGATCTACAAAGATGGTGACACAGGTAACCCCTTGGGGTATCAGGCACATACATACGTAGTATCGCGTTCCCAAAGTGCGCAGAGTTTATTTTTCGAACGAGTTATCACTGCCTGTACGTACGAGTAAATAAATGCATCCCTCGCACGCATAGAAATCGTAAGAAGAGGCTAGAAGAAAAGCTGGGAGAGAGAGTGATGGGAGAGAGCAAAGGAGTTGTACGAGGGCAACGCCTTTTCCCAATGTCCAAGTCAGGGAGGCGCCATGATCGATATTTTGGATTTGGCTGGATTCACCACTGCCTTTCGCACAACCTACTACTATACTAGAGACCTGGCCATCCGCAAAGCTCCCAGCACCGGGGTAGTAGTTCTGACAATCGCCGCTTGGCTATGGGATTTGGCGCTAGCTCGCACTATTCATTACCACGTGACTTGCCGAAACCGCGGCAATACATGCTAGGCTGTGTTGACGACGACGAAGCAATAAGCGTAGCGCGTGCTTAGCAACAGCCTGTGTAGCACGAAAGACGGTGGCAAGAGTGACAGTGTCATTCCCTCTCCCCAATAATGCTATGTGGCGCTTGCAGTGGCCACTACCGTAACTGTCCCATGACCCGGCTCTCCCATAGGCGATCGCCAGTTGTCCAGGTCTCTAGTATAGAGTACGTCGTGGTGAAGACCAGGTGCGTTCACCGCAATGGTATCCAATCCACTGCAAGTCGCCTCCGCTGGGCTCCGTGTGCCATGCCGTGTGCGAAGTGTGTTTCTTTTTGTCTGCCATCACCCGTGCACTTTGATCCCGTAGGGACTGAGCATTGTACGGCTTAAACCTTGTGCTGCGACACAAAAGAACGGCGCACGGAACTCGTAGGAGACACCGTTCGTGAGACGCTAGGCCTACCGTATCAATCATGGTGGCTCCCATGTTGAGATGCCCCCCTCCGTTGGCTTGGTTTTTAGTTATTATGAGAGCTCTATGCTCGCAGGTAACAAGGGCAGCAACACTCGCATGAGCAAGCGCAGCAGGACTCGCGCAGTGCGTCACAGGCTGCGCGACGCCTGCACCAACACCATCTTCTCCATGGCCAAGTGGAACGGGAACCAGAAACCCTTTGTCTGCCAACTGTGCCTCAGGTCGTTCTCAACCAGGTCCCTACTGACCAGCCACTTGGAGTGCGTGCACGACGGAGAGGGAAAGTACGTCTGTGCCGTGTGCGAGAAGGAGTTTGTCTACAAGGACAGCCTGGAGCGCCACGAGCAGTTGCATTCCAACGACAGCCGATATACGTGCCAACGGTGCGGCCGGACCTTCAGGGACCACACTAACCTGTGTGCGCACGTTCTGGTCGACGGCGGGGACAGGCCGTACGCGTGTACCCGCTGCGGAAGCACCTTCTCGGCGCTCACCTCTCTGAAGCAGCACACGGTGTCCGTCCACACCAAGGACTTTGAGTTCCCGTGTCACCTGTGCGGAGAGGGCTTTTCGTTTCCGCGCGCGCTTAAGAGGCATCTGCAGAGAAAGCATGCGGGTGCCGTGTGCAAGGAGTGATCCCATGGGTGCCTTCGTGCAGAGCCAAACTACAATGTGTCTGTGCTGGTCATGCAGCGTCGGCAGTTTCGTAAAGCAGGCTTCACCTCAAGCAGAAGCTTCGGGTGAAGCCCACCCTTGGGAGATGTCATTCGCTATTCGCCGAATAGTCGGAAATCCGAATGTTGGGCATTCGATTCGCGAACGAAATACTTCGAGTGATTGACAGTTGATTCGAATGCGAGAACTCGAATATCCACGCGCCGTGAAATTCCGTGCCAAACGAAGGATTCCGCGTTATTTCGCGGAAAACCTGGGGCTTTAGCTATCCCCCTACGTCCATTTCTGCTATCCCTTCAATCAGGGATATCGCTACACCATCACCCCCAGGGGGGTGTACACTCTCCCTGCATTTTTGCACCCCCCCCCCCCCCCCCCCCCCCCCCCGAAATTTCTCAGGTGATCCCACCCATCCGTTCTGGTAGTGAGTCCGGTGCAGTGAATTGCATCCAGTACTGTCAAACTTGGGCTGTAGGACCACAGTCATGCAGGTGATTGTACCATGCATTTGTCCAAAATCATTTGAAAGTGACTGTTCAAAGCATATATTGCGGGCATATACGAGCAAAAATGCGTGCGGGCATGCAAACTCAATGTGGATCATCAAGAACCATTTGCAGCCAACTCAATCAAGCGAGGTATTCTGCTTTTTTTGTCTAAGGTTTTCACCGTTGGTTGCAAGTATTCATTGAGCTTTGTGAGACAAGGTGCTAGTCTTTTTTTCTTTGTCGGTCGTGCAATTCTGCATCTTAATTTTGAAATGCCGTTCATAATGAATCTGTATTCTAATGTAATAACATGTACAAATAAAACGGGAAAGCTGCGCAGATATGTCAACATTGTGCCACGATTCTTTCTGTGTCTAAAAAAAAATTTACAAGTAAAGAGAAAACGGTTGAGAGCATTAAACAGTTTAAATGCATTAAGTTTGCCGCGTGACTAGGGTATTAGAAAGTAAAGCGCCATCCACCCTCGTGCTGGTCAGAATGAAAAGAACATGCCAAGCTGGGTTTCTTTGTGGATTTGAAATCAAAGAAGCAAGAACAACCATATTGACATCGTATTTAAAAATCTGCAATGGGTCGAAAATTAGTCGAACCCTCTGTTTGTACTTGCTTTGTCTTTGTTCCACAGACACTTCACTCTAACGGCGACGTGGTAGCACGGCGGCGGTCAGTGCTGACACAATAACGCGCCTTTTACATAAAGGCGCCGAGCTCAGGATCGCACCGTTGCAATCCAACAACCATGAAGCGTCGTTTGCTGATTAACGTGCATTCGCGACTCCGACTGGTGATGAATTATTTCTATCACTTAAATGACTTAGGCCAAGGTAGCAGGCTTGGTTGACTGGCGAGATGTTCCTGGCGAGATTCTGCGAAAAACCCGGTGGGTGAGTTAACCCCCGTGACATGAGCTACGTGCAGGGACAGTCAACGCAAGGCGGTAATTCATGGCTATGCTCCTGTTGGAACCACTACTAATCTTATCTTTGATATCGCACAAGTCTTTCAAAATCCTGAACGACCATTGACGGGCTGAACCACACCAGCTCCGGTGGCGCAGCGGTAACGCGTGCGCTTGGAGACTGGGAGGTTCGTGGTTCGAATCCGCGGGCCGGCTGTGCCGTCTGGGGTTTTTCCTGGGTTTCCCTCAGATGTGTAATAGGCGTATGCCGGCACAGTTCCCCTGAAGTCGGCCCATGGACGCAGCTATCTTCCCCCCACTTCCACTTCACGCTTTCCTCTCCTCCTCTCCACCACCTTTCCCTTCCCGAGAAACATGCCGCCTAATCAGGCAGGCAGACCTCTCGGTTCCTCCCAACGACACTCCTCCTCCTCCTCCCCGGCTGAACCACAAGTTCAACATAAGAAAAGCAACTGGGAACGAGATTACAGGAAGTGACATCATGCCTCAACGTGAAGCGAGGCGGGTCGTTTTTTGAATAGATGCCGTAAGTTTTCTACCTTCATTTGAAATAATTTAGCGTTTTTATTGAAAATAACTGCTTAATATCGATAAATTAGTCGTTCCTCTACCTGCTGCAACTGTTTTTCTTCCTTTATACACGATTAAACAATAGTTAACACGATTTTGCTTCATGTCGTCCCCAGCGATGGATTATGCTTTTATCATTTTTCCTAATCAATCTTCATATCAATGAACACACCGAGGCCAAATTTCAATTGATCAGTGCATTCCTCGTCTAAATACATCTACTTCTCGTGATATATCCGCTGTTTTATTACAGTATTCCCCCTTACTTCACGTTTTCTGAAGGAGCACAGAATCCACGGCTACATTCACAGAGTAAGTAATGCTATGTTGTCCCTAAATACGTTCCCAAGACCACTTCAGAAATTGAACTCATTTAATTTGACTAATGAACTACCTCGCGCGACACACCTCCTGGCCGAAGCATTTCTTCGCATTTCGATGTAGAGCTCAGAAGAATGTTTTTTAATCCAGCCTTAGTGTAACTCTGCTAAAGAAGTAGGCATTATGGTATATTCCAGAAATCAGTTTCACCTCCTTTCCCCAACTTTTTTCATCACTCAACTCTCACACTTAACGGCACGACGCATCTCCTATCCACTTACCGATGATTCTTGCCAATCTTAGAAATTTTACTCCCCCACCCAGACTAAATATATTTGTATTGTCTGTAAATAGAAATCATGCCCTGCTCTAGAAATGAATTTCATGTCATTTGTTCAATTCTTTATTTCCAGAAATTGCATGGTTTGTCCTACATTCCATCCCAGCCGTCAGCAGAAATTATTGCCTCTTTTAAAAATATTTCTTCCCCACTCAGGCTGAGTGTATATAGACAAGGTTTTGGAGTTGTCACTGCAGATTTGGAATCATTCCGGAATCATTCCAGATTTATCAGAGTCCCAAACAAAATTGCAATGGAATGGCCGAGGCTCTCCTAGGAATGGTATGGGAATGAAATTAGTCATTTCTCTGCAGGAATTGTGGTAGTTTCGCTTTTAACCCAACCTTCCCTATGGGTCCTCCATCTTGTATAGTTTTGTGTTATGTATTCTTTTAATTTACCATAAGAAATTTAATGAAATTATAACAACCCCACTGGTTCCTGCCTTTGCAAGCACGCACTGCACCTGCACACCGTCAAGATCAAATGGTCTTTGTATCTTGTTTTGTTTCTTTTTTGTGCTGGGTGATGTAAATCTCATCTGGCACTTTTGGGCTAGCTGACTACGTAAACTCACTTCATTTACGCACCTCAGAGCTGACTACGGTTACCCGTCCCTTCCAGGAGTTGACACTGTAACTGAACCGTAACCGAAAACCGCAAAAAAAATTTTTTTTTAAACCAGTACCGAACTGTAAACTTGTTTTCTCTCCCCTTGAACGAACTGGAACTGAACCGAAAAAATATGATGCAGTAACCGGTTCGCCATACGGTAAAAAAAGCACGGAGAAAGGGAAAACAGGAGCAGCACCCTCTTTTTAACGGCGTGCAACGTGTCTGCCTGCGCATGGGGCTGTGGGATACGCCTATGTACCACGTGGCCACTTTCTTCTCGCTTCTTTTTTTTTTCCTTTATGAATTGGCGATAGCTTTTTGCAATGGAGTTCAATGGTATGCTAGCTGTACATATGCCATTTCCCAGCACGTTTTGGTGCAGTAAAAGATTATCTGCTGTTAACTGCATCGTTCTTTGTACATGAAGCGTAGAGGCGAGGGAGTAAGACAAAGAAAGAAGGAGCAAGCCATCGCCAGAACCTGATATTAATTCTCACATGTGGTACACTGATTAGCACAGCACACATAAACCGGTTCGAACTGATTGATATTGGTTTAAAAGCGTTATTTTGGTTGCACTGAACTGGAACCAAACCGATAACCTTGAACTCGAGGTGAACCCAAAAAATAACGGTTTCGAGCCCTGGTGCCTTTTTTTTTTCTTTGATATAATTAAAGGAATGGAATGGGGTTGTCAAGCCATTACAGGAGTGGGAATTCACAACACCTTTCCATTCCATTATTTATTAATTAACGGAATGGAATTTGGAATTAAACGGAATGGAATTATCACAGATGTCCATTCTTCGGATTAGAATGGAATGGGGATCCCATTCCACAACCTTGATATAGACGCTGCACTGCTCATTTCCGAACCACTTGCCAATCTTTCTTTCCAATGTTCAAAATGCTTTTACCCATCTCACAGTGAAGATAAGTTTGTGCATCCTAAATACACATTCTGAAGCATTCCAGAAACAAATTTCATGTCATATACTACTCACTGCTGTACCACTCAACTTCCACATTCCAGGGCACGACCTTCGAAGCACCTGCTGACGTTTCTTTCCAAACTGAAAAATATTTCTACCTCACACTCATACAAGGTAACTTCATATTTTCTGACTCATTCCAGAGATCAATTTCACCTTATGTCCCAATCCTTTCATCACCTGCCCCACAAATTTGGCTGCACGGCTCATTTTCGGAGCACTGGCTCATCTTTTAATTGTTAAAAATATTTCTACCTCACTCAGGCTCAAGATAAATCCAGGTTTTATCAGTAGAAACCCTGAAGCAATCCAGAAATCAATTTCATTTCATTAACTGCACTTTTTATTCACACAGTGACCACATTTTGGAAATACTGCTCCTGTCTTAAGCAGTGTGCGAATTTATCTCCGATGTTAAAAATACTTCTACCCCACTCAGGCCAAGGTACGTGCATATCCTTCAAGTAGATATTCTACAGCACTCGACAGCACGTCTCATGTCATTCACTCAATTATTTCACCACTCAACTTGCACGATGAAAGATGGATATCACAGAAAAGGTTAGCCACCTGTGGTACTCACATCTTCTGGATTTCCGGCCCAGGGCTCTACAAATTCCTGGACCGGAAATCCACAATATCTGTCTTCACGTCCTACAGCTGGCTAACCTTTTCAATGACTTCTATATTTCATTGTTAATTTCTTAGGCAATTTGAGGCTTGTATGTCTTTGTCCTTTCTATGTTGTTCCAGCCTCAGAACATCAGTTCTCTCATGTTCAACTTGCATGTTCCAGGGCATGTCAAATCTCCCAACCACCTGCCGATCTTTCTTTCCAATTTTAAAAATATTTCTACCTCACACACATTTAAGGTAAGTTCATATTCTATAGATAGACACTCTAAACCCTTCCAGAAATCAATTTCATATCACTTCTGCAATAATTTCATCAAACACCTCATGCATTTCGCTGAATGGCCCATTTCTCAAGCACTTACCCGTGTTTCTTTCCAATGTTAAAAACGGGATCCAGTTTACGTTCATATCCTATAAGCAGACACTCTGCAGTTTTCCAGAAACCAATTTCACCTCATTTGCTCAATGCTGTCCCCACCCACCTCTTACATTACGCTGTAGTACCAATCTCCGAGGCACTTGCCGATATTTCTTTCTAATGTTAAGAATATATCCACCCCAACTGGATGCAATTTAGGTCTATATCTTATAAGTAGACACTCTGAAGTTTTCCAAAAACCAATTTCACCTCATTTGCTCGATGCTTTCCCCACCCACCTCTTACATTTCGCTGCAGTACGCATCTCCGAGGCACTTGCCCACATTTTTTTCCAATGTTAAAAATATTTCCACCCCAATGGGGTGCAGTTTAGGTCTATATCTTATAAGTAGACACTCTGATGTTTTCCAAAAACCAATTTCACCTCATTTGCTCGATGCTTTCCCCACCCACCTCTTACATTTCGCTGCAGTACGCATCTCCGAGGCACTTGCCCACATTTTTTTCCAATGTTAAAAATATTTCCACCCCAATGGGGTGCAGTTTAGGTCCATAGCCTATAAATAGACACTCTGAAGTTTTCCAGAAACCAATTTCACCTCATTTGCTCAATGCTTTCCCCACCCACCTCTTACATTTCGCTGCAGTACCCATCTCCGAGGCGTTTGCCGATACTGAACGGCCCATCTCTGAGACACTTTCCGATATTTCTTTCCAATGTTAAAAATATCTATACCCCTGTATATTCAATACAAGCCCATATTCTATAAATAGACACTCTTAAGCAATCCAGAAATCAATTTCACCTCATTTACTTAATGCTTTATTTACCTTGCTTAATGCTTTACCTTGTCCATATTCTGTAAATAGAGCTCTGGTACACTTCAGAAATCATTTTCATCTCATTCACTCCATCTTTTATTCACATAGGACAAATTTCAAGATATCGCTTGTGTCTTCAGCAGTTTGAGAAACTTCTTTCCCGTGTCAAAAAGATTTCTACCCTACAGAGATTCAATTTAAGTCCATATTCTGCATGTAGATGCTCTGATGTGCTCCAGAAATCTGTTTCATCTCATTCAGTTCACTTTTTATTCACATAATGGCCACATTTTGAATATACAGCTCCTGTCTGGAGCAGTTCGCAAAATTTCGTTCCATTGTTAAATATTTTTGTCCACTGATTTCACTTGAAGTCCATATCCTATAAGTTGACATTCGGAATCTATACACAAAATTGAACACCCTGTAACGCGGCATTATGAAGCATACCAGTAAATTATTTTATTTTCAATGCCATACTTGTTTTCTTTCCTTTTTTGATACCTTGCAGCTTTCCCCCTATACTATAATGCCGAATCCTTCTAAGAAATCCCTGCAAATGTAAGAAATGCTGGTGCCACACTACTGCAATGCTTAATCCGTGACTTTTATGACTACAAGTTCTATGCTGTTGTGCAGGTTACTATAACTTTTTTTTGCCTTCTTCCTTTTTATGACAATTGCATGTCATGAAATATATGCTGTCCAACATCTACTTCTGATATTGCTGTGCTTTCATCTTGGTATCCTGGTTTTCTTTTTTCTTTTTTTTTCAGAGCTCCGATCTCCTCCTCTGAACTTCACATAGGTGGAGAAAGAGCACTTTCGTGTGCCTTCTTCCTAGCTGCATCCTAACCGGCTAGCCAAGGAGCTAGGACAACAGAACCATGTAACCAAGAAATTCCTGCGTCTCTTGTGTATTCATATGGCAATTTTATTTCTAATTCTAACCAAGATAAACAGATGTTTTCACATTGTATATAATTTATTTTGAACTATACATAATGTGTTGTTACATTTCACAATCTTAAACAGTTTCTCTGCACATTGAATCTGGTACAGTGCTGGACAAAAGTTTACGGAACGCGCGAGCGGCGTATTTTCTCTTGAAAGAGACACCCTAGCGGCGAGCGGAAGCGGGCGAGTCCACTCGTTCAGAGGGATGGAACAGTGCGCTTGTGGCGACCCACCGTGGTAGTAGTGGTAACTTTGCTTCTGAGTGTAACGAACGCCAAAATGGTTTCGTTTTCGGTCTACTGCACCGAGCGCGAGTGGCTATCGCGGGAAGGAAGTCTCTCCGGTATCGGAGAGACAACAGGGCGATAAGATGAATTTGAGGTGACAACGGACTGCAGTGTCTAGCTTTTTTTCTTAGACAAAAACAGAAAAAATGAACGTATACACTTGAACACACACACACACAAAAGAAGAGGTGGGGGAGACGGTACTGTCTCAATACATTGTCACCCCCCTTTGGCAGCAATAACTGAGGCCATGCGCAAAGGAAGGGAAGCGTATAGCCGACGGACAAGGTCCATGTCTTCACGTAGGACCACTCTGCTTCTATAAATTCCCAGAGTGCGTCCTTGCTCCTTGTAGGCGTCCGTCTCTTGCTCATCCTATTCTTCAGGGTGCCCCAGACGTTTTCGATGATGTTTAAGTCCGGGCTCTGCGCAGGCCATGTCACCTGCATTACGCTGAGGTCGTCGTGCTGGAAATGGTAGCACCCATCCGGGAACGGTCTGTCCAGAGCATAGGCGAGCAGCGTCCGCTCGATGACCTCTGCGTACGCCATGGAATTGAAACGCCCTTCCAGTCGTACCAAAGGCCCGAGTCCATCGTACGACCTTTAGTAGATACCTGCCCCAGTATGTCCACAGTGTGTGGTCCAGTGGTCGGCACACGGTAAGCGTCTGGGGCACCCTGTCGTACGACAGACTCGGGCCTTTGGTACGACTGGAAGGGTGCTTCAATTCCATGGCCTACGCAGAGGTCATCGAGAGGATGCTGCTCCCCTATGCTCTGGACAGGCCGTTCCCGGATGGGTGCTACCATTTCCAGCACGATGGCAGCTCCGTCCACCCTAGCAAAACTGTCCAACGCTTTCTCGACAACCTCAGCGTAATGCAGCTGACATGGCCTGTGCAGAGCTCTGACTTAAACATAATCGAAAACGTCTGGGGCATCCTCAAGAATATGATGGGAAGAGACGGACGCCTACAAGGAGCAAGGATGCACTCTGGGAATTTATAGAAGCAGAGTGGTCCTTGCTACGTGAAGACGTGAACCTTGTCCGTCGGCTACACTCTTCCCTTCCTGTGCGCATGGCCTCAGTTATTGCTGTGAAAGGGGGGCTGACAAAGTATTGAGACAGTATCGTCTCCCCCGCCTCTTTTTTTTTATGTGTGTGTTCAAGGGTACACGCTCTTTTCTTCTGTTTTTGTCTGAAAAAAAAAAAAGAAAAAAGCTAGGCACTGCAGCTCATTGTCACCTCAATTCATCTTAGCGCCCTGTTATCTCTCCGCTAGCGGAGAGACTTCCTTCCCGCGATAACCAATCGTGCTCAGTGCAGTAGACCGAAAACGAAACCATTTTGGCGTTCGTTACACTCAAAAGCAAAGTTACCACCACTACCACAGTGGGTCGCCACAAGCGCACTGTTCCATCCCTGTGAACGAGTGGACTCGCCTGCTTCCGTTCGCCGCTAGGGTGCCTCTGCCCAGAGAAAATACGCCGCTCGCACGTTCCGTAAACTTTTGTTCAGCACTGTACACTAAAACTGACAATGTCCAATTATGATTCCTTAACTCATACCAATCAACAATGTAACGGTGTGGGGCTAAAGTTGTCTTGTAGATAAACGCATTAGTCAGTGGAGTCGAGGATTTATTGCACAGTAGCTGAAGTTACATTGTAGTACAGTTTTATGCCAGTTAAGGAACTTTCTTCACCCTTGCTAATGTTACTGCTGGCAAAGGAAATGTGTCAAGGAATGGGGGATGTGGCTGTGTGGGGCTTAGATGGGTGCTACAAAGACTCTGTGCCCCTATAGTGCTTCCCACGACAGATAAGGTGATGCTCGCACAGGACGGAAAGTTCATGGAAAGAATGCTGGAGAGGTGGAATGTTCTCGATGGCATCACCTGGTGTGTTCTCAGTCCTCTAGTAGAGGAGTCTTCCTCACCATCAGGAGGGATGGCCTTCCTCAACATGAGCTCTGACTGGCAGTGGTGGAATGTACAAGAGAGCGCACATTTCTGGCCCCACGAGTGGCCACTGCCGTTACAACTGACTAACTGGCACGCCTTTGCAGCTGCCAAAGGTCTTTTTTTTTTCTTGCACGTTGCCTCGTGAAACACTTGGGCCTTTGTGGTGGGTGACAGGAACATATGAAGTCCTATAATTTGCGGTGTTCACTCTAGAGGTGTCACCCGATGAAGTGTGCCGCTTTCACTATTACGAATAATCTTGACGGATTCGTTGTCCTCAAAGTTAATAGTTTTACACTGTTGGCGTCCATGTGGGGCGAACAGGCACCTCGGGCATCATTGCTGTTGTTTGCCGTCTCTCTTTTATAGACTTAAGCTGCACAGATGGAATCCTGTAGATCAAACAGATGGAATGTTCAGAATCTGGCTGTCCACTGTTGAGATAAACCTAGTCACTTCTGAAAGGAAGAAGGCCACAAAACGAGATGATTTGTTCTTTCAACACAGTGCATGATTATCATTATATATGTTCAGACTGACAACCACAATGGAATATTTACTAGCTTTTTTAAAATTATTTTCGTACATATATATATATATATATAAAGCTTTTAAGTCCCAAACGTCGCCTCACCAGCAGAATTTGGTCCTTTGGGGGGAGGGGGGGGTATATTTACATGCTTGTCACTCGATATGTGCAATCGCACCAGATTTTAGGGGGGTCCCTTCCAGATATTTCTTTCTGGGGGGGGTCTGGATAAATCACTGATGTAAGATCGTTTGGGAAGTCGTTAATGTATAGTTATGTTTCGCTTATCCGGATTTCACATATCTGGAAAACTTGCATTACCGAGAACAAGCCTGCTACCATAGGACTTGGTCCCGGTTATCCTGGAAGAAGACCAACTTTCTGAGACATTAGCAGGTTGACTCAGTGCATGCTGCGGGTGTGACAAGAATTCTGTCACACGTTGCTATTAATTGCAATCAGCTCACTTTGCATGATTTTTTGAAGTAACAATCTTTTTTTTTCCCTTTTCTGGAGCTATCAAGGAGAGTTTCAAATTTGTCGGGTTCTCCCGGAAAGGACTAAAGATGGGACTGTTCGGTGGTTCATACTATCAAATTGGTAAAAATTCATGTGCCAGGGAACAAACAAAAAAGGCCCAGGGAGTTCTCAGGCAGGGGTATCAACTTTAAGGTTTTCCTGGAAGCTTGCTTGGTTCAGTTATGCGGTATCCAGATAAAAAGGGACGACTACTGAGGTGTCTGGATAATGAGACATGACTGTATATGAGAAAGAGAAGTGGTCCAAGGACAGAATCTTGGCGAACTCCAGAGAGGACAGGCGTTAGACTGGATTCATTATCGTTCATAGAGACAAACTGAGCGATTAGTCAAGGAATGTATCCAAGATAGAATTTTATCATCAATGCCAAGATTGTGCAGTTTATGAAAAAAGAAAAAAAAGAGAGAGTGTGATATGTTATTGGATGCTTTCGAGAAGTCAAGAAATCTGCAGTCCGTGCAGAACGTGTGATCCAGTGTAACACGAAAGTCGTGAGCAAAGGAACTAGCCGCGTTTCACAACGATTTTTTTTCTAATACCGCATTGATATGGAGAGGAGGAGGAACAGAATTTTAGGTGTTAGATAATGTGCGCTAGTATTGTACACGAAATTATGGGTCAATAATTGCTGCTTCTCTTGCACAATGCTTGTCTCCTGTTTTATGGAGTGGGACCACCTTTCCAGTCATGTGGAAGAATGATATCTTCAACCAACATCAGCAATCTGATGCACCAGTATGCCTTCTGTTGAACTCCCCCTTCCAATTTTACACTTTCTTTATCTATGAATTCTATGTCCATTAAAAGTATCTGATGGTTTGAGCCCAGTGTGTGGGGTTAACTTTCTTTTCTTAGCCAAATTCAAGTGCATCTTTCTACATTCACTGGTGTGGCTCATATTATTTTCTTCATGAACTTACCTTGAATCTGTGTGAGGTAGAAATATTTTTAGCATTGGAAAGAAACATTGGCAAGTGGTCCAAAGATTTGTCACTAGAATGTGCAAGTTTAGTGATAAAAGAATTGAGTAAATGAGATGACATTTGTTTCTGGAATGCATCAGGATATCAGATTTGCAAATTGCTCCACACCGGAGCCGTATTTTCAAAATGCGGCCACTGAATAATATAAAATAATGTGTAAAGTATAATATAAAATAATGTTTTTCGTAATCTGTGAATAAAATAATGAAGTGAATGAGGTGAAATTGATTTCTGGAATGCTTCAGAATAGCTACATATAGTATATTGACTTAAATTTCATCTCGGTGGAGGAGAAATATTTGTACCTAACATCGGAAAGGGATATGGGCAAATGCTTCAGAAATGGGCAGTGAGGAGAAGTGTGTGAGGAAAGTGATGAAAGGATTGAGAAAATTAAGTGAAACTTATTTTTGGAATGTAACGTAGAATATGTTTAACATTGAGAACAAACATTGGCAGGTGGTTTGGAGATGTGCCCTGGAATGTGCAAGTTGAGTAATGAAAGAATTCAGTAAATGACATAAAATGTGTTTCTGGAATGCTTCACAATGTCTACTTATAGGATACTCAATTAAATTCAATCCCAGTGGGGAGAAAATATTTTTAATATCAAAGAAATTTAGCAAATTCTTCCAGACACGAGCAGTCTTTTAAAAATTTTGCAAATATGTTGACAAAAAATTGAATGAAATGAAATTAATTTTTGGAGCCCTTCAGACTATCTACTTATAGTATGTGGAGTTATCCACAACCTCAGTAGTACTTAACATTGGCAAACAACACTGGTAAGTGCTTCAGAAGTAAGCCATGCATGCAAAATGTGTGAGGCTAGTAATGAAAGAATTGAATACATGATGTGAAATCTGTGTTTGGATTCCTTCGAGATGTCTACAGGTTTTCCCGGTATTTTAATCCAAGTGCCAGCTAGATTAATCCCAGTGCCAAACAAATTAATCCAGGTGCCATTTAAATTAATCTAAGTGCCATACAAAATAATCCCGGTGCCACTCAAATTAATCCTATATAAATGCTTGGGATAGTAGACACTTCGCGACATAGGTGGTGCGGTCTACTACGTGGAACCCAACTTTTTGTGAGTCACGTATGTCAGAGTTGCATGACATGACATATACTCACTGTTGTGTGTTATGGCAAGTGTTTGTGACAGTTTTCGTCATAGCGTGACCTTCTAGGGCCTCACCGTATCGCAGCTGTATGGAACAGTGATTTACGACCATTATCGACTACAAAACCTTTTTGCCACAATTTTGGCGAAACCGCTTATGGGGTGACTTTTTGGGACTTCTTCATGTCAGAGCTGTATGATATGGTTGTTTAGGACCATTATTGACTACCACTACACCGTTTTGGGAGGACTTTGGTGATGCCGAGTGCGACTGCGGCGTGCCCTTTTGCCCCTACCTCGTGTCGGAGCCATATGGTGTGGTGCCATACAATCATTATTCACAACTACACCTTTTTGGGACAATGTTCTGGAGCAGGCTATGGCGTGACTTTTTGGGACTTACTCATGTTAGAGCTGTATGGTATGCTGGTCTACGACTATTATTGACTACTCTACCTTTTTGGGATAATTTTCATGATGCCATTTCCAGCGTGATAGTACGGTGGTTTACAAGCATAACTGATAATTGCGCCATTTTCGAACGACTTTTGTGATACGGGGTGTGGCGTGACTGTTTGTGATTTCGTCATGTCACATCTGTGTGGCGCGGTTATTTACCACCATCATTGACTACTACACCTTTTTGGGATAATTTTTGTAAAGCTGGCTACGGCGTGACTTTTTGGGACTTCATCATGTCGGACCTGTATAATATCGTGGTTTATGACCATTATTGACTGCTACACCTTTTTGGGACGATTTTCGCAATGCTGGTTAAGGAGTGACTTTTTGTGGCTTCCTCATGTCGGAGCTGTGTGCTTTATGACCATCATTGACTGCTACACCTTTGTGGGACAATTTTCATAATGCTGGTTACAGCGTGATTTTTTGGGACTTCCTTATGTCGAAGCTTTATGGTATGGTGGTTTATGACCATTATTGACTTTTAGACCTTTTTGGGACAATTTTCATAAAGCTGGTTACGGCGTGACTTCTTGGGGCTTCCTCATGCCGGAGCTGTATGGTTTTGTGGTTTATGACCATTACTGACTGCTACACCTTTTTGGGACAATTTTCGTAATGCTGGCTACGGCGTGACTTTTTGGGGCTTCCTCATGTCGGGGCTGTATGGTATTGTGGTTTATGAACATCACTGACTGCTGAACCTTTTTGGGACAATTTTCGCAATGCTGGTTACGGCGTGAGTTTTTGGGACTTCCTCATGTCGGAGCTGTATGGTATTGTGGTTTACGACCATTATTGACTACTACACTCTTTTGGGACAATTTTCGTATTGCTGGTTACGGTGTGACGCCTTGGGACTTCCTCATGCCGGAGCTGTATGATATGGTGAGTTACGACCATTAATGACTGCTACACCTTTTTGGGACAATTTTCGTAATGCTTGTTATGTCACAATTTTTCGTGATTTCCTCATGTCGGCGCTGCATGGTACTGTGGTTTACGGCGATTATTGACTACTACCATTTAAGGGACAATTTTTGTAAAGCTGGCTATGGCGTGACTTTTTGGGACTTGCTCATGACGGAGCTGAATGGTATGGTGGTTTACGACCACTATTGGCTACTCAGACTTGTACACGTTACTAAAAAAAAGTAATTGATTACCGTTGCCGTTGCCTTGTACGAAAAAGTAATTTTTTACCGTTACAAATTACTTGCCAGAAAAAGTAATGAAGTACCGTCTTGAAAAGTAACGCGTTACTTTGCCAATTACTTTCGATATCTGAGAAAACGATATTAAAAAATAGAAAAAAAGACATATATAAAAGAAAGAAAACTGAGCAAAAACAAAGCGAAACGAAGCAAAAACGAAGTCAGCATTGAAGCAGTATTTATTTCATAAGACAAGTCACGGCGACAAGTCATTGCAGATCGTCGACATCGTTGTGATATCGACAGTATTCCACACAAGACTGACAGGGGCTCATGGTCACAAGAGTGGCATTTGGTTATCGGAGTCGAGAGTTCTGTGAAAAATGTGTCGAGAGGTTGAGAGTTTTGAGAGTTCTGTGAAAAGAGTCCCAACTGGAACTCCCATAAATGACTCATCAGGTTTACGGTACAACCTACAGTCCAACTTACAGGCCCGCTTACGGATAGATAGTACACATGAATAAGGAGAGGACAGTGGACTCAAAAATACACTACACGTGCGGAACACTGTGGCAATTGACCTCGGGGTCCTTGGGTAAGTAATTGTTGCGGGAAAAGTCCTAGAGATAAGACAGCTGCCTTGCACCAAACTTGCTGAGGGCAGTTGGTTTTGTCTTCTCGCGTCGGTGAATCATCCCATATATGTGTGTGTGCGTCGTCCCGATCAATGTGGATTCTTTAGTTTCCAAGTAATTGATTACTTGGTAATTGATTACTGAAAATTGTAATTGAATTACTCAGAAAATTACTGGGCCCCAAAAGTAATCGATTACATTACAAATTACTCAAAAAAGTAATTGATTACTAGTAACGCAATTACCCGTTACGTACAAGTCTGTGGCTACTACACCTTTTTGGGCCAATTTTCGTATTGCTGGTTACGGCGTGGCTCTTTGTGACTTCCTCGTGTCGGAGCTGCATGATATTGTGGTTTACGACCATTATTGACTAATGCACTTTTTGGGACAATTTCGTAAAGCTGATTGCAGTGTGACTTTTTGGGGCTTCCTTATGTTAGAGCTCTATGTTATGGTGATTTACGACCATGTAAGCCATACTTTTGCCTTTGCTTCATCACAACTTTCCCACCTGAAATATTATATTTTTTTACAAATTACAGAAGGTTGTACAGCCTATGCTGTTGGCACACACACACAGTTTCCTGGCTGATCTCATTTACAGGCAGCACTATGAAGGGTGTACCTAAAGGGATAACAATCGCGAAGACAAAAGGTGACAACGAAATTCAACCTTTCAGTGAAATGAGAGTTTGGTAGGGAAAGCATTGAGCAAATGAGGTGAAATTGGTTTCTGGAAAACTAGAGTGTCTATTTATAGACTATGAACGAAAACTGCATCCCATTGGGGTGGAAATATTTTTAACATTGGAAAGAAATGTCGGCAAATTCCCTCGGAGATCGGCCTTTCAGCGAAATGTAAGAGTTTGGTAGGGAAAGCATTTAGCAAATGAGGTGAAATTGGTTTCTGGAAAACTAGAGAGTGTCTATTTATAGGCTATGAACGAAAACTGCAACCCATTGGGGTGGAAATATTTTTTACACTGGAAAGAAATGTCGGCAAATTCCCTCGGAGATCGGCCTTTCAGCGAAATGTAAGAGTTTGGTAGGGAAAGCATTGAGCAAATGAGATGAAATTGGTTTCTGGAAAACGACAGAGTGTCTATTTATAGGCTATGTACCTAAACTGCATCCAATTGGGGTGGAAATATTTTTAACACTGGAAAGAAATGTCAGCAAATTCCCTCGGAGATCGGCCCTTCAGCAAAATGTAAGAGGTGTGTGGGGAAAGCATTGAGCAAATGATGTGAAATTGGTTTCTGGAAAACTACAGAGTGTCTATCTATAGGCTATGAACCTAAACTGCATCTCATGGGGGCGGAAATATTTTTAACACTGGAAAGAAATGTCAGCAAATTCGCTCGGAGATCGGCCTTTCAGCGAAATGTAAGAGTTTGGTAGGGAAAGCATTGAGCAAATGAGGTGAAATTGGTTTCTGGAAAACTACAGAGTGTCTATTTATAGGCTATGGACCTAAACTGCATCCAGTTGGGGTGGAAATATTTTTAACATTGGAAAGAAATATCGGCAAGTGCCTCGGAGATGGGTACTGCAGTGAAATGTAAGAGGTGTGTGGGGAAAGCATTGAGCAAATGAGGTGAAATTGGTTTTTGGAAATCTACAGAGTGTCTATTTATAGGCTATGGACCTAAACTGCATCCAGTTGGGGTGGAAATATTTTTAACATTGGGAAGAAATATCAGCAAGTGCCTCGGAGATGGGTTTTTCATAGAAATGTAAGAGGTGGGTGGGGAAAGCATTGAGCAAATGAGGTGAAATTTGTTTCTGGAAAACTACAGAGTTTGTTTATAGGCTTTGGACCTAAACTGCATCCCATTGGCGTGGAAATATTTTTAACATTAGAAAGAAATATCGGCAAGTGCCTCGGAGATGGGCCTTTCAGCGAAATGTAGGAGGTGTGTGGGGAAAGCATTGAGCAAATGAGGTGAAATTGGTTTCTGGAAAGCTACAGTGTGTCCATTTATAGGCTATGGACCTAAACTGCATCCATTGGGGTGGAAATATCTTTAACATTGGAAAGAAATATCGGCAAGTGCCTCGGAGATGGGTACTGCAGCGAAATGCAAGAGGTGTGTGGGGAAAGCATTGAGCAAATGTGGTGGGTGAAATTGGTTTCTGGAAAACTGCAGAGTGTCTACTTAGAGGACATGGAGCTAAACTGGATCCCATTGGGTTGGATATATTTTTAACATTGGAAGGAAACACAGGTAAGTGCTTGAGAAATGGTTCATTCAGCGAAATGCATGGACAGCATGGTGGGTCACGAAATGATTGAAGTGATATGAAACTGATTTCTAGAAGGGTTTAGAAGGTCTATTTATAGAATATGAACTTACCTTAGATGTGTGTGAGGTAGAAATATTTGTAAAATTGGAAAGGTGGTGAGGAGCTGATGGTTCGGAGGTGTGATGCACCCTGGAAAGTGCAAGCTGAGAGGTGAAATGAATGAGTAAATGACATGAAATTTGCTTCTGGAATACAGGATAATGTCTAGTTATAGGATATGCACTTAGCTTGAGCCCGGGTGGAGTAGAAATATTTTTAACATTGGGAAGAAACATCGACATGTGCATAAAAAATGGGCCATTCAGTGAAATGCACGAGACGCGGCATGAAAGGACAGAGCAAATGAGGTGAAATCGATTTCTGGATTGTCTCAGGGCTTTTTTTAGAGTATATGGATTTAAATTGAATCTCAGTGAGGTAGAAATATTTTTCACATCGGAAAGAAATTTCGCAAAGTGCTCCGGAAACGACGAGCATTTTCAAAACGTGGCCATTTAGTGAATAAAAAATGTAATGAATGAGGTAAAATCGGTTTCTAGATTGCTTCAGGTTGTCTATTTATAGGATATTGACTTAAATTAAATCTCGGTGAGGTAGAAATATTTTCAACACTGGAAAGAAACATCGGCAAGTGCTGTGTAATGGGCATCGCAGCAAAATGTGCGAGTTGAGTGATGAAAGCATTGAGGAAATGAGGTGAAAGTGATTTCTGAAAGGCCTCAGAATGTCTATTTATAGAATAGTGACCGAAACTCAATCTAAGCGGGGTAGAAATATTTTAACATTGGAAAGAAACATAGGCAAAGACTTTAGAAATGGGTGCTGCAGAAAAATGCATGACGGGGATGACGAAAGCATTGCACAAATGAGGTGAAATTGGTTTCTGGGGACATCAGAGTGCGTATTTGAAGGATAGAGACTTGAGTTGAATCTCAGTGGGGTAGAGAAATTTTTAAGATTGGAAAGAAACATCGGCAAGCGCTTGAAGAATGGTACGTGCAGTGAAATGCATGAGGTCAGGGAATAAACCATTGAGGAAATGAGGTGAAATTGATTTCTGGAAAACTACACAGTGTCTATTTATAGGCTATGGACCTAAACTGCATCCTATTGGGGTGGAAATATTTTTAGTAAAAATTTCGCACTTAAGACTGCTTAAGACAGGAGCAGTATTTCCAAAGTGTGGCCATTATGTGAATAAAAAATTGAGTGAATGAGATTTGATTGTGAATTGATTTCTGGACTGCTTCAGGGTTTCCACTTATCAAACCTGAACTTATCTTGAGCCTGAGTGAGGTAGAGATATTTTAACATGTCAAAGAAACGGGCAAGTGCTCAGAAAATGAGCCGTGCAGAGAAATTTGTGAGGTGAGTGATGAAAGGATTCGGGAAATTAGGTGAAATTGATCTCTGGAATGCGTCAGAATGTCTATTTATAGAATATGACTTACCTTGAATGTGTGTGAAGTAGAAATATTTTTAACTTCGGAAAGAAACATCAGCAGGTGGTTCTGAGGTCGTGCCCTGGAATGTGCAAGTTGAGTGGTAAAGCAATGAATATATGACATGAAAATTGCTTCTGGAATGCTTCAGAATGTCTATTTAGAGCATATGAATTTATCTTGACCGTGAGATAGGTAGAAACATTTTGAACACTGGAAAGAAAGATTGGCAAGTTCTTCTGAAATGATCTGTGCAGCTAAATGTGTGAGTGATGAAAGAATTGTGGAAATAAAGGGAAACTGATATCTGGAATGCTTCAGAATGTCTGCTTACAGGATATGGAATTCGATTAAATTGACTATAGAATATCAGACTTATCAGTGGTGAGAAATGGAAAGAAACTTCACAAACTTCTGCAGACACGAGCCGTATTTTCAAAATGTAGTCATTATGTGAATAAAAAATGAAGTAAATGAAATGAAATTCATTTCTAGGGGAAGGCACGATGTGTAGTTGTGAGCTATATAAATACGGTTAGTCTGAGTGCGGGAGAAATATTTTTAACATACTCAAAACATTTCGATGACATCTTGGGAGGTGGAGTGCAGGATGAAACGTGTCATTTCCGCAAAATTTACCAAATGGCATTAAATGCATTTCTAGAGCACAGCTTGATTTCTAGTTGTAGGCCCTATATATGTTTAGTCTGAGTAGTGAAGAAATGTTTTTAAAACATGCAATAATTTCTGCTGACGGCTTGGATGGAATGTAGGACGAAACATGTAATTTCTGGAAATAAAGAATTGAACAAATGACATGAAATTCATTTCTAGAGCAGGGCATGATTTCTATTTACAGAAAATACAAATATATTTAGTCTGAGTGGGGGAGTAAAATCTCTAAGGTTGGCAAGAATCATCGGCAAGTGGTTAGGAGATGCGTCGTGCCGTTAAGTGTGAGAATTGAGTAATGAAAAAAATTGAAGAAAGGAGGTGAAACTGATTTCTGGAATATACCGCAATGTCTACTTCTTTAGCAGAGTTATACTATGGCTGGATTAAAAAACATTCTTCTGAGCTCTACATTGAAATGCGAAGAAATGCTTCCGCCAAGAGGTGTGTCGCGTGAAGTAGTTCATTAGTCAAATTAAATGAGTTCAATTTCTGAAGTGGTCTTGGTAATGCACTTAGGGATAGCTATACTTACTCTGCAAATGTAGCCGTGGATTCTGTGCTCCTTCAGAAACGTGAAGTAAGGGGAATCCTGCAATAAAACAGTGGATATACGAAGAGAAGTAGATGTATTCAGACGAGGAATGCACTGATCAGTTGAAATTTGGCGTCGGTGTGTTCCATGATAGGAGGACTAGGAAAAATGATGAAAGCATATAATAATCCGTCGCTGCGGACGACGTGCAGCAGTATTGTTTAAACTATTGTTTAATCGTGTATAGAGAAAGAAAAACAGTTGCAGCAGGTAGAGGAACGACTGATCTATTGACATTAAGCATTTATTTTCAATAAAAACGCTAAATAATTTCATATGAAGCAAGAGAACTTATGGAATCAATTAAAACAAAACGACCCGCCTTTCCTCACGTTGAGGTATGACGTCACCTCCTGTAATCTCGTTCCCAGTTGCTCTTCTTATGTTGAACTTGTGGTTCAGCCCGCCCACACTTCACATGTAAACAAAGCTGGCTACCCGGCGGCTATCACGCAAGGTACTTTCTCCGGAGGCCCCATCGGGGCGCCACCAGTTTGTCGCACACTCCCTATACCGCCTGCAGACCGCCATTTTTTCCTTTGTCTATTTCATGTTCATATCACCGTGCCGTGTACGCCAAAGGGAGTCTGGCCATTAGGAGAAGCCCAAAAAAGAGGCTCGACCTGTCAATTAGACGCATTTCACTGGTTACCGTTTTCCATGAGAGCTGCCATGACACCAAATTTTCTCCAAGATGGAGGATGGTGCTTAGAACAACGAAGCGATGATTTTGTGATGAAAAATTTTCACAGACTGCTTTAATCTCGTCCTGTGAGTATCCTCATGTACACATCTGCAAAATCAGCCTCAACTTTCGCTCTGCCATCACTATGTACACGAAAATGAGATGTTTTGTCTCTAACGTTAGGCTTAGTTAAGACCATGATATACCAAGAAAATAGAAAGAAGGACCACCCTTATACGTAGGATTTGGCATTATATAATTGCATTTTATTTATACATACATCTTTGCTCATGTTTGATTCCATCTACTTACATTACGTGATTTAAAACCTCACACCCGCAGTCGCCTGCTACGAAGAAGCGGTTGTGCCGCTCTCCTGGCCAATCACTTCTGCCAGCAACCATTTCTGCAATTCTGAGTCTTCCCAACATGCCTCTCTCCGTGCAGATGGCGTTGATAAAAGTGGACGCAAAATCCGTCGTTTTTATCTGTCACCAGGGATATCCCTTTCAATCAAAACCCATCAAGTTTCTCCAGAATGGTGGCACCCAGTAAATAAGGGTGAAGCGTATGTACAGGATGGATGTAATAACAGGGAATTGCATTTCGACCTGTGACTGGCTAGATACCTCAAAAAGTGGGTGGAGCCTCAGGTATAGGCAGGTCCCATTAGTGGCCAGACTCTCTTTGGCATACATGGCACTGATCACCACCTATCGGTTGTGCTCCCAGGAAATGAAGCAAAACCAGAACCTGTGGAACAACCAACAACCAGATGGACCAGATGCAACGTCTACATGGTGATGTGAATGAGAAGCAGACAGAAGGAAAAAAAAAGGGGGTTTGCAGGCAGTATAGTCCACTGGAAATGCGTGGAGTTAGAATTTGCTTTGTTTCTAACGTCTTTTCCACAAAGCGAGAGCATTTGAAAAAAATACAGTCAAAACTTGGTGCGAATGACTATCCGTCAGCAACGTTTGGAGCGCTAGGAACGTCATTTTCTATTTTTACGACGGGATCAAAATGTGTAACCTTCGGTAACTTCCGACCGCAGGTGCTCTCTCTTCACGGATCTTACGCACCTGCTCGGAACTCGCCACATCCAAACAACTGCCCCACCCTGCGGCGAATGGGCTAGTCGAACGACTACACCGTCAGCTGGAGGTGGCACTCACTGCCCGTGCTGACCCTGCACACTGGATCCAACACCTTCCCTTCGCACTGCTGGGCATCAGAGCCGCCATCAAGAAAGACGTTAGCTGCAGTTCCGCTGAGTTCGTGTATGGCTCTCCACTCCGACTCCTCCCAGGTGATTTTCTCACACCCAGCCCTGCCGAACCCTATCAATCCCACAGCACATACATTGACAAGCCCCATGACTTGTTCCGGTCCATCACCCCAGTTCTGTAACGCATACCGACACGGCGCACCGTTTTCGTCAGCCAGGACTTCAATAACGCTTCGCAGTTGTCACCTGGCAACTGCACAGTATGGATCTATGTTCGTTGTTCATTGCTAGGTACCCGCAAAACAATTGAAGAAGATAAGCATAATGGTAGAGAGTTGGGCTACTTGGTGACTATCCCTGGTTGACTAATGAAGCACCAAAGGAGCATGGACAAGATATGCAAGATGGCACAAGTGCTTGCGTTTCCCTTTCCTCTCTTGTCCATGTTCCCCTGGCCCGTCATTAGTCACCCATAAAGAAGATAAGCGTTCGTGACAAGAGGAATAAAAAAGGAGGGAAGAATATCAGAGCATGTTGCTCATGGAAATGAACCTTAGTCGGCAGTTCAGAGCCTGTGTGAGGAGGTCTTTAACATGTTTGTTTCTCTCCCCAGTAATGGGTTTCCTAACATTTCACACGCATCACCAACCAATCCAGTTCCAATCCACCACTTTTTGAACCTCAGGCTGCCCATGCATGCAAGTTCCAAACCATCCAACAGAAATAAAACGTGATGGGACACAGACAGAATCTGTACACTCTTTGTTCTCTGTGCTTTACCATCAGGTCTCCGGGTTGATGACATGTGACATAACAGATTTGACACTTGGACAGACTTTTTCATGTGTAGAAGTATGTGGTCTCTGTACTTGCACAGTCTTAATACCAAGTGTCTCGTGGCTACGTGTGAAGCCACAGGTTCCTGCTCTGGCTGAACTAGCTCGTGCTCAGCCAGCAGCTATCTTGTTCTCCAGCTGGAGTTTGCTCATCCTGTGGCTGAACTGTGGAGGACAGAGTTTGCATTTGTAATGCTTCACGCCTATGTACGACCACTTGTAACATTGCAGGTTTGCGCTCTGCCTCAAGTTTACAGAGCAGAGAACGCTTCTGTATGGCTGCGCACCTGTCTGCACCTATACTTGTGATGCCCCAGGCCCGCGCTAAGGCTGAATTCTACAGGACACATATCACATTTGTCGGGGTCCTCAGCTGTATGTGTCTGCTTGTGACACTGCAATTCATGCTGCGAGTGAACCCTGCAGGAGAGAAGTCACACATGTACTGCTTCTCGCCCATGTGTGTCCACTTATGATTGTGCAGATTCGTATTCTGGATGAACTCTGCACGGTAGACAAAGCACTAGTGTATGGCTTTTTGACCGCATATGCGTTTGTAGGTTCCTGCTCTTGCTCAGCTCCGCAGTTCAGGCATCGCACTTAAATGGCTTCTTGCCCGTGTGTGTCCGCTTATGGTTTTGTAGGGTTCCGCTTTGACTGAACTCGGCAGGGCAGACATCGCACTTGTATGGCTTCTCACCCGTATGTGTTCTGTTGACTTGTGCTGCTCTAGCTGACCACTCCGGCTGAACTCCGCAGGGCAGACGTTGCACTTGCATAGCTTTTAACCAGTGTGCTTGCATTTGTGATCCTGTAGAGTCCCACTCTGGCTGAACTCCGCAGAGCCAACATCGTACTTGTATGGCCTCTCACTCGTGTGTGTACGCTTGTGCCTTTGTAGATGCCCTTTATGACTGAACTTCGCAGGGCAGGCATCGCACTTGTATGGCTTCTCACCCGTGTGTATCCTCTTGTGCTGCAGTAGATGCCCTCTATGACTGAACTTCGCAGGGCAGACATCACACTTGTATGGCTTCTCGCCCGTGTGTATCCTCTTGTGCTGCAGTAGGTTCCCTCTGTGACTGAACTCTGCAGGGCAGACATCGCACTTGCATGGCTTTTCGCCAGTGTGTGTGCGTTTGTGATCCTGTAGACTCCCACTCCGGATGAACTCCGCAGAGCAGACATCACATTTGTATGGCTTCTCGCCCGTGTGTGTTCGCGTGTGACACTGTAGGTGACCATTCTGACTGAACTCCGCAGGGCAGACATTGCACTTGTATGGCTTCTCGCCCGTGTGTGTCCGCTTGTGCTTTTGTAGGTGCCCTCTATGACCGAACTTTGCAGGGCAGACATCGCACTTGTATGGCTTCTCGCCCGTGTGTATCCTCTTGTGTTGCAGTAGGTTCCCTCTCTGACTGAACTCCGCAGGGCAGACATCGCACTTGTATGGCTTTTCGCCAGTGTGCGTGCGTTTGTGATCCTGTAGAGTCCCACTCTGGCTGAACTCCGCTGAGCAGACATCGCACTTGTATGGCTTCTCGCCCGTGTGTATCCTCTTGTGTTGCAGTAGGTTCCCTCTCTGACTGAACTCCGCAGAGCAGACATCGCACTTGTATGGCTTCTCGCCCGTGTGTGTTCGCTTGTGCTGCTGTAGGTGATCTCGCCGGCTGAACGCTACGAGGCAGGCATCACACTTGTATGGCTTTTCGCCAGTGTGCATGCGTTTGTGATCCTGTAGAGTCCCACTCTGGCTGAACTCCGCGGAGCAGACATTGCACTTGTATGGCTTCTCGCCCGTGTGTGTTCGCTTGTGCTGCTGTAGGTGATCTCGCCGGCTGAACTCTACGAGGCAGGCATCACACTTGTATGGCTTCTTGCCCATGTGTGCTCGCTTGTGAAGCTGCAGGTGTGCAATCTGGCTGATCTTCACAGCGCAGAGGCCCCCCTTGTGCAGCTTCTCGCCCACATGTGTTCGCGTGTGAGCAGACATGCGTGACTTCTCATCAGTACGCTTTGACGTGTGGCTCTCGTCACTCCCAGACTGTGAGAATCCAGGGGGACAGATGTTGTACGTAAGACCCTCCTCTCCCATTTGATCATCCGGTGGAGAAGTAATGGGACACATTTCTGACTCACTGTGACACTGTGCAAACATGTGCTGTTTCAGGCTGTCTTTCAATGCGTATGGAGGTGCACATGGCTTGCTCTTTTCTGAAAGTCGCTCTGAGGGCCGACCCTTCGTAGTGTCTAGAAGAGCGTTGTCGAGCTGTGGCTCAACGGTCATTGTGTTGATTTTCAACTGTGCCTTTGAAGAAGTGCATCCTGAGGAGCGTTGATCACAGATGCTTGTGTGCTGGTCTTTTACGTGGAGCAAACCAGTGCTTTCTCTTGCTTCTGAAATTTTGGAAATCGGAAATTAAGGGGCATAGCAGTACAGGCGCATCTCTCATTGACGATTTTTGGAAAAACTTGATGGTGCCGCGTTTGCAGTCAGGCTGTTCACGTCTGACTCAACGAATAATCCTCGTTGTGCACTATTGAGGCCGTAAGATCAAAGCGGCTCCTCCCCTGCCCTTCCAGTATTTGCTGTGAGGTAAAGCATCATACTTTCAGGCGGAAAGCACAAAGCTCGATTCCAGACAGTCGCATCATTGTCCTTCATTCCATTTAGCTGAAATTTTTCGTAATTCTTTGTATTGTTTCGATACCTAAAGGCTGTACTCTCTGTCGGTAATGTAATGCAACGCAATCCGCCTGTCGTAGCAAATATCTTTGCATCGCACTTTTCACCTGTGTTTGATGACTCGGCCAGCACGAATTCTGCCTTTTCTTTTACGCAAATGCACGGTGCTCATCTGTCCTTGTTTGTTGTTACTGAGAATGATGTCCACAATTCAATTCGTAAACTAAGGCCCACAACGACACCGGGACCAGACGGTATCCCCGCTATTTTCCTTAAAGTATATCGTGACATCGTTTCGCCTGTGCTCGTATCCATATTTAATCTTTCTCTTAAACGAAATACTTTTCCACAACCGTTGAAGTCTTCCCGGGTCATTCCTGTCCATAAATCGGGCAGCCATAACATTGTTACTAATTATAGACCTATAAGCATTTTATGCGCCCGCTCCAAAGTCTTTGAACACATTATTTATATTAATCTGTCCTCGTTCTTTAAGCGCAAAATTGCAGACAGTCAGCATGGCTTTATGCCTGGGAGATCAACAGTCACAAATCTTGTATCATTCATGTCAGTCTGTTCCCCAGCGGTTCTTTCTCGTGGTCAAATGGGTGTAATCTATTTTGACGTCTCGAAAGCATTTGATTTAATGAATCATGATCTGCTCCTTCGTAAGCTTGGTTTATATGGTGTTTCTGACTCTCTTGTATGTTTCTTTGCCTCGTACTTACGGCATCGCTTATACTCTGTGTGTGTGTGTCCGGATCCCACTCTGATACCTATGTGTCGACATCTGGTGTACCCCAAGGGTCAAACCTCGGACCTCTACTGTTTAATATTTTAATTAATGATCTTGTATCTTGTGCTAAACATTCCACCATGCTACACCAATAAAACATTATTATTATTATAGTATAGGGGATTATTTTTGCTACAATCAATTCACCCTACACCACGTGGAACTGAACTGTGCTGAACCGGTTTCAAGCAGTTATTTGTTTTTACTCGGGAGAACAACAGGAACCGAACTATTTTCTTTGAACCAAAACACCTTTTGCTTAGACACTCTGGCCAGGAGTGACTTGTGGGCTTGTAAGCAGATTTTGAATAACAAGGATTATCTTTTTTTCAGTTGGTTTTGCGCTCCCAAAAGTGTACAACCTTTTCCAATGTGGAAGAGATCCTTCATTCTGAGATGCTTGCAACACTCATCCTCAGTAAATTCGAGAGACAGTGCATTTCACACAAACGCAAAGAAACCACAGCGTGTGCTTTTTGACAAGCCTCATTCATGCAAGGTCCTGAGAGTGGACTGTGTTCGAATGATGTAATAAAACAAGCAAAATGTTAAACTTTAAAGGAGGTATTACAGTCAGAGAACTAGGCGATTGATGGCAAGGGGAACTATAATCAGTGTACAAATAAAGCACTACCTACAACTGTTTCTTTGACTTTCATAATGACACGAAGTCTGTGCCAATCCTGCAAATCTGTATATGACCAATGCTTACGCCAGCTGACATTCTTTCATTCAGCATGCACAAATGCAGCCTAATTTACAGAATGCTACGTAACGCTTTCCCCTGCAATTCCCTCCTCACTCCCGAATGCCCACTTCAGGTACACGAGATCCACAGACAAAAGCTGCGCAAATGATACGTAAATGTACATTCGTGGCAGTCAGAACGCCACAATGCTCGTTTTATAGCGGATGATCTACGGGTGTGACCGCTGTTGGGAACAGCACCACATATGCCAAAGGAAGTCTGGCCATTAGGAGGAGCCTGAAAGAGAGGCTCGACCTGTCGATCACACTGAGCGTTATTCATTGGCTCCTCTTTCCTATGCGGGCCACCACGACACCAAAAATTTTCCCGAAAATGGCGGTGTGGCTTGGAACAGTGAAGCGAGGATTTCGTGACAATTTTTTTTCACAAATTACTTCAATTTCATTCTGTAATTGTACACTCTTTTTGCAATTATCGTGCAAATCAACTTTAAACTGCGCTCCAGTGTCGGTGTCTACCTGAAAATAATACGTTCCGTCATCCTTGTTATGCCTAGTAACGACAGCGATCGCAAGCATATAGCAAGAAAAACGCGGCGGATGACAAAAAAATTTGCATTTTATGACATACTTTTACTCATTCACGCACCTTTCTCCATTCTTGATTCAACCTTGCTATGTTTTGTTATTAAAATACACGTAACACCGGCAGTCCGTTCAAGCAGTCTGTTCTGCCAGCCAATCACTTCTGCTGTCCTGCGTCTTCGTGACATGCCCCTCTCCATCCAGACAACGGCGTTAAAGGTGGACGCAAAATTCATTACATTAGTAGGGTCGTCAGGGTATGTCCTATCCAATTCTAACCCAATCCAGTTTCACGAAAATGTCGGCATCGAGCGAATACAGGTAAAATATATAGCTTGGATAGCCCAGGATTAATAGCGAGCTGTACAGTAATCCCCGGTTCTAACGAAGTCGTCGGGACCGGAAAAAAATTCGTTATAAGCAGTACTTCGATAAATGTGGGAACGGCTAAAAATGCTGCCCGAACAGCGCGCAAACAACTGTACCCCAAAAGACACATACAATAATCCCTCATTACAGCTAAGTCGCTTTATTCGAATTATCGCTTTATTGGAAGTTCCCCTATGTCCCGTATAGAACGCATGCAGTTTTAACCAGATTATTCGAAGCATACTTCCGTCCGACTCCACAGGTTACGAAGCGCAAGCTGGCCCGTATGCCCGCACGAACTTAGTCGCGGGCTCGCGGAGCAGTTGAGACGCTGGGCTGGGCAGCATTCTCTGCAAGCGTTCTTTCCCTCGTAGAAAAGAGGCGAAAGTTTCACACAGTCTCCTCTATTCTGCACGGAAAGGGTAGCACGCGCGTTCCACTTTGCTCGATCGACGTCTTGCTCTCTGCGCGGTTCCCCCATTTTCCAATGACTCCACCGAAGAGTATTATGCTCAAGCAAAAAGACGCGCTAATTAGAGAAGTTGAAAAAGCTACTATGCCTTTCGTGGTAGAAGCTAGCGGCAGCTAAGATCGCAAATTGCGTCGCGCACGTCGGATTTTCCAGGGGTCGTGTGCACGATGAACAAGAGCACGTCCCAGACAGAGGACTGCGACGAAGTCTACAGGCGAGTGCATGAGCTCGTCAGACAGGAGACGAACGACAACTTCTCTGCACTTGAAGATGCGGATGTCCCCGTCGTCTGTACTACCACGGACGAGGACATTGTGGACACTGTGATAGGACGCCGACGCGAGAGTGACGATAGGCCTCTTTCCGTTTACAAACAAAAGACGCCATTGTTGTGTGGGCAACCACACGAACGCGAACTCCCGATTGCCGTATGTAATTGCAGATTGATTCAAGTGTTGTCGAATTGTAATTTCTGGCAAACTGTGTCAAATTAATCTCATTGCCCCGGACTCTCTATTAATTTGTTTTGCTGACACCGGCCATGCGACGTCACGCGCGGAAACTGGTCTATAGTTCGGATGATGAGGCCCGGGAAGTTCCAACGATGGCTGAGACACGGGATATAAAAGTATCAAAGGATATGAAATAAAAATGCTACCATGCTGATAACTTCCCGAGGTGTGTGTCTTTTGGGATACCGTTGTTTGCGCACAGTTCGGGCACCACTGGCAGCATTTTTAGCCGTTCCCGCATTTATCGAAATACCGCTTAAAACGATTTTTTTTTCGGTACCGACGACTTCGTTATAACGAGGGATTACTGTACCTTGGGAAGTTATCAGCATGGTAGCACTTTTATATCATTACAAAAAAAAAAAAAAAGAGGCGAGCTGCGTCTGACGCACGGCCTTGTTGAGCACAGGTGACGACGGCATGAGGCCGTCGTCACCACCGCCGCACCCAATTTTATTGCGGATCAAACGGAGCATGTCCCGCGTTGGGCAACTTCCCGGGGCTCATCATCCAAACTATCGTCACTTTCGCATCGGCGTCCTATCACAGTGTCCACAATATCCTCGTCCCTGGTGGGGCAGACGACGGGTACGTCTGCATCTTCAGGTGCAAGCGAAGAGAAGTCGTAGTCCGCCTGATGTCCGACGAGCTCATGCACTCACCTGTAGAGATCGTCGCACTCCTCAATGTCTGGGACGTGCTCTTGTTCATGGTGCACACGACCCCTAGAAAATCCGGCGTGTGCGAAGCAATTTGCGATCTTCGCTGCCGCCAGCTCCTTCCACGAAAGGCATAGTAGCCTTTTCAACTTCTTAGCGCGACTTACACTTCCATAGGATCTTCGGCGGAGCCACTGGCAAACGCGGGAACTGCGCGGAGACCAAGACGCCGATCGAGTGAAGTGGAAACAGTGGAGGAACGCGCGTGCTACCCTTTCCGTGCAAAAAAGAAGAGAGGGTGTGAAACTTTCGCCTCTTCTCTACGAGGGAAAGAACGGTCGCGGAGAAAGCTGCCCAGCGTCTCCACTCCTCCGCGAGTCCTGCGGGAGCTGGGGGCATACGGGCCGGCTCGCGCTTCGTAAAATGGGGAGTCCGGCTACAGTATCCTTCGAATAATCCGGTTAAAACTGCACGCGCTTTATACGGGACACAGGGGAACTTTGAATAAAGCGATTAATTGGAATAAAGCGACTTCGTTGTAACGAGGGATTACTGTATTTTGGTTTGCGATTGGCCAAGGAACTCTAACAGTGGGTGGAGCCTCAGGTATAGGCAGGTCCCATTAATGCCCAGAGTCCCTCTAGCATACACGGCACCGGCTGGGAATCACGTCTAGACTGGGAGGTATCCATATAAACCGGACTATAGGTCGAGATATTTCTAAAAAAAAAAAAAAAAACAGGTCACGAAAATCTGACCCCGTCTTATATACCGGTCGGTAGGCGAAAACAAGGCTCCGTCTGGCAACACATGCGCTGTCACATGGTCAACGCAAGCGGAAGGAGAGGCGGAAGAGGGCCACCGTGCACACATCATTTCCACGTGATCGCAGAGTGCCTTGCCATTTTTGCTTTCGTCTTCCATAGTTTTCAGCTCTTTATCATGCAAAGGCAGATTAACCGCACGTTTTAAACTCGACGTGATTGCATTTGCCGAAGAGCATGGCAATATGTGCGCTCAACGTCGATTCGGAGTGTCCGAGAAGTGCGTCCATTATTGGAGACAGCAGAAGTCTGCACTGGGCGCATGCAATTCGAAGAAGAAAGCGTTCCGCGGTCGTGCGCCACTGCATCCGCAGATTGAAGACGACCTCGCCGCTTTCGTCCATGAACTTCGTCAACGCTTGCTTCCCGTGACCTGCGATATGATCCGGACAAAAGCCGTTGAGCTTGCCCGCGCTGCAGGCCTGGATAGGTCACGATTCATTGGGAGCCCTTCGTGGGTGATGCTTTTCATGAGGCAAAAAGGACTGACGGCGCAGGACATCTGTATGCCAAAAATTGCCGGAAGAGGAGTACGAGTATAAACTAGTAAACTTCCAGCACCATGTTATCAATCTTCGCAGGACACGTGGTTTTTATGTTGGGACAGATTGGCAATGCTGGTGAGACACCTGTTTGGTTTGACATGCCATCTCAGTCAACAGTTACGTGCAAAGAGGCAAAGGAGGTGAAGGTGCTGTCAACCGGAAACGAACAATCACGTTTCACGGTCATGTTTTCGTGCACAGCGGACGGACGCAAACTGCCGCCCTTCATCATCTTCAAAATGAAGAATCTTCCCAAAGAGAAGTTTCCTCGGGACGTTATAGTGCGTGTCCACAGCAAGGGCTACGTGGACGACCAGTTGATGCTAGAGTGGTATTCGTCTGGTGTGGAATAGACAGCTAGGTACCCTGTTGCAGCGCCGTAATATGCTGGTTCTTGACTCCTTTAGGGGATATCGTACAGGCCGTGTGAAAAACGCAGTGCGCGAAGTGAAGAGCGACCTTGTGGTAATTCCAGGAGGAATGACATCTGTTCTTCAGCCACTCGATGTTGTTCTCAACAAACCCTTCAAGGACCGCGTCAGCGAGTTATACAATGAATTGATGGCCCAGGATAATCCCAAAGTGACAGTGACGGCCGCCGTCACTGTAAACGGTCTGCGAGTGGGTGTCTGCTGCGTGGAGAGCGCTTCCCGAGGAAACGGTGGTGCGAAGTTTTAAGAAGTGCTGCGTAAGCAACTCGTTGGACGGTACGACAGAGGACGACGTGTTGTGGAGAAGTGATCGAAAATCATCGACGTCAGAGTCGGAGAACCGGAATCCGTGACGTCCGAGTCCGACCAGGAGCCAGATTTCAACTAACTAAAATCAATCAATCAACACTTGTGTAAGAAATCGTTTCCGTTTTCTTTGTTTTTTTTTCTGTGTGTCTGCATCGCTCAATCGCTTCGTGTGTCGTGGAAGACAGTTTTCTTCCCTTACTTCGTGGTTAGAAAAGGGGGGTCGACCTATAGTCCGGTTTATACGGTACCCAAGTTCGAATCCTGGTGCCGGCTGTGCTGCCTGGGGTCTTTCCTGGGTCTTCCTCAGACGCTTTCAGACATATGTTGGCACAGTTCCCTTAGAAGTCGGCCCAGGACGCACACTTCCCCGGGCGTCAGTCGTGACGTTGCCCAGCTGCTTGAGGCCGACAATGGCAACCCCTTTCACTGCCACCACCACCACAGGCTGGGAATGGCACATTTTGTATTTACCTTCTGATGTTGATCGACAGTTGTGTCCCATTTGGTAATGTCCAGTCAATACTTCAACGTTATAAGGCTCCGTTTTGGCTTCTAGGATTGGATGTTCACTTGAAGATTCCTCTTGCGGTTCTTCTTTAATGTCACGCATCCCAGCTGTCATTCCTGAATGTAAAACATTATTGAAGCAAAACATTATTAAAGTAAGCTACATTGCAAGGCTTTGAATCACGTGACGAGCACCTCCGTACAGTGTGAGGAATTTCGGGATACAAAATGGATTTAAACCAAGTTGAGTCCAGATTTAAATTTATTCGAGTAACTGAAATCACTTTTAATCTGGATTCATTTTCAGCACGCCAAATGAAATCCCTTTTTAAATGCGGATTTTTCAAAAGCCTCACAAAATCCGGAAGAGGAACTCACATGGTTGAACACCTCTGGAATGGCTTCGGAATCAACCACAGTTTTCAAAGCTCAGATTTTTACGCAGAATACCTAATTAATAAGAGGAATTCCTAACAGTCGCGTAACTAAGAAAAAGAGGCGAAACACACGGAAGACAACTATTACAGTGGAGCCGCACGAGCACAAAAAATGCAACTTGGCCATTATCTATTTCCTCATATTTAGAGCCTGAAGTTTTAGGGTTTTACCCGATTCTTCCCCGAATTTGCACCCCGAATTGAAGGTTGGCGCTTTAGGGTGAAACCAGATTTTTACCCGGGAAATTGCCTTCACTAAGACGTCTGTAGGAATGCAATAACTTAATCGTTTGGCAGCAAATGCAGTTACATCAGCATTAGTACCAAGCCGCTACAGTTACTTTGAGTAACTGAGCCTGATTTCTCCCCAAATTTTGTGTACTGGAAGTTTTTTTTTACCCAAATTTACACGAATTTAGTGCACACATTTATTTACCTGATTTTTACCCCCCGAATTTAGAAAAAATATTTCCCGAATACTTCAGGCTCTACTTATATTGAGACGCAACAGTAACGTCAAATTTCATAAGGAATCTCCGCGTCTATTTTCCATAACTTTGAGAATCTTACATTGAACAGAACACGTGCATGAAAGCTGATACCTGTCTGTCGGAAAACTAAAATGCATTACTGTTGTATCCCTCTTTTTTGTCACGCTATTAAGTTCGGTGTTGACTAAATGTGCTTGACCATTATGTAGTTACCTTCCGACGCTGAGTCACAGCTGTGTCCCATCTGGTCCTGTCCTGTCGAGACTGCAATGTTGTAAGGCTCCGTTTTGACTTCCATGATTGGATCTTCATTTGAAGGTTCCTCTCGAGGTTCTTCTTTGATGTGACGTGTGTCAGCTGTCACTCCTGAAGTAAAACAAAAAGGGAGAGAAGTAAGCCACATTGCAAGGCTTTGAGTCACATGACGACCACCTCCATACTTTTACTGAACCTAGTTTAACTGTATGGCACCTTGAGGTGTGCGCCGTCACCAGTAACGAAAAGTCGGGCAGCCGCCACAGCCAATGCTGCATGAGTTGAAGTGTGGGAAAGTGTTGTTGGGTGAAAGGATTTGGGTTTGTGAAGGGCCTACACCCCATACAGCACCTATAGGGGTCACCACAAGCGAATCCCCTAGTGGGAGGAGTGGGCACTTTTCCTGGGGCTTGTAGCACACTCTACGGTGTTGCTTGCATGCGGCCTGCTGCATCACATTTACCGTAAGAACCTCGATATTCAGAACACAAAAGCAGTGCCGTACTTTCACGCGTATTAGCCACGGCTTATACGCAATCTTTTTTTTCTTTTTCTCAGGGGCGCTCTACGGCTTATCCACTGGTGCGGCTGGTATTTCCTGGTATTTTCCCCATATGCCATTTTTAACGAAAGGGGTCAACAATGTCTCTGGAACAGCACTGCCCTGCTGATGCACGAACAGTGCGTAAGAGGGATGGGTCCACATTCGAACAGATTGGTCTTCCTGGTGCATTCCCCCAAGTAGCTTTAACTAAAGTGGTGACAGTGATTCACGTTTTCTGGAAGACCACTGACCCATCAAGCCATGAAAAACGCCCAACGAGTGCGCAATCCGATCTTGGTAGAATTCTAGAGCTGACCTCCTTTGTTGTACACTATGGACCACAGTGTTCATGGGCCTGTAGCCCTCGGACAGGCGGCGTTGCGATCAGCGGAGCCGCATATTAAAAGGGAGTCTGGCCATTGGGAGGAGTCACAAAAAGAGGCTCGTCCTGTCAATCACAGTTTCGCTCCTCTGATTGGTTTGCTTTTTACCAAGGGGGTCACCATGACACCATACTGCCACCCAAAATGGCAACGAAAACAAACACAGTGAAGCGGGGATTTCGTGACAAAAATTTTCAGATTAACCTGATTTTACACTGCAAATGTACATCCTAATATAAGTTTCTCAGAAATCAGTTTCATCTAATGCTCATCCACTGATATCTAACTGAAAATAATACGTTTTGTCGACGTGTTGGGCCTAGTGAACACGGCGATCACAACGAAACCATAACAAAAACGGCGCTGTGCTGTACAACTTTATATTTAATTGCTGGATTTCATGGATATAAACACTCTTGCCTTTTATATTCAAACTACTCATGTAGATTTGATTAAAAAACATACCGACGACAGAATCTGTCCCAGCAGGTGGTTCTGCCGGCAGTGGTACAACGACGGATGCAGACGACAGTTCCCGATGTGCCTTACGCTCCCTAGGTGGCACACATCAAATCTGCACCAAAAATCCACTAGTTTTGCAGATTGCGTGAGGTATCCATTTCAATCCCATCCAATCCACTTGCCACCCAAAATGGCGCTGCCCATGTTGGATATGGGGACAAATAGTGAGGATAGGTTGATTGATAGCGCCCCATATTTCAGAACTCTATTGGTCGCAAAGCTGAAAAAGTGGGTGGAGCTTCAGGTATAGGCATGACCCATTAATGGCCAGACTCCCTTTTAATATACGGCTCTGGCGATCAGCGGACGACAGCGTCGCATGTGGAAGCAAATCGAAACAATGGTCCGTACTCAAGAGTGTTTCGTTTTCGCGGGTTTCGCTCTGGCGCAAGCAAGCAACGCATCCTGCGTGGGTTTGAAAAGCTGGAGGCCATTGACGATTGGGCCAGTTACTAGTCAATGTTTTCGGCATCGGCGAAGCATCGGACGGCAAACGAAATCGTCGTTAAAGCGAAGTGCATTTCGGAAGGAGTGAAGGACAGCGTGGTTTATAGCGTCCTGTTCGAGGTGAGTCGTTGTGATCGTACGTAATATTTGTTAACTGTACATCAAAATGATATACCTGATCAGAAAAATATTGAATTCACATTTTACGCGCACTTAAAGTTGATTTAACTTGATTTTGGTACCTCTTCATCACAGGTGTCCAAGTGCCCGTTGAACAGTTTATGTTGCGTCGTGTACCTGTAAAGCGGGAATTGGGGGAAAATGTAAGCACGCGGCAGCAGCCTGCTGCTACCTGAACAAGCAAGAAGACACGACATGTACGGGCAGCCACAAAAGAGGGGCAAGCCAAGCTCAAAGCCGCAGGCGTGACTTGACAAAGGGTATCGCCGACTTATTTTCGAGTACATATGTATAATGTGGGCAGTGTGCTTTCCTTTAGACAGGAGCTCGGGTGCAGACCTTTCATATTGTATTTTTAGAGCTGATGAGGCTACAGTCACCTCTGTTGCATCGTTGATCATTTGCCAATGATCTTTCTCTACTAAATGCTGCTGTACCCGGCTGCATCGTTGATCGTTGGCTATTCTGTTAATGGCAATTCTTCAGCATTTTATATGTTTCATCAACCAGTATTGTACCGTGTGCTTTATTGCTCTTGGTAATAAACAGCTTGCATCTGATATATTTCTCCTTGTTTATGTAATGTTTACCTGTACAGGTATATCAACCAAATCTCTCCCCGCTGCAAAAAGAAAACCGCCTGGTGATATCTTTCACACGTACCCAGGCATAGTTTGTCCAGGTCCTTGAGTCTGAACAGAGGGGAGCCTTACAGTGGTACTGTAAAGATGTTCTGAACGGCATCTTCGACAATGTAGTAACGGGAGAGCAAACGGAGAATCTATTTGATCTCCTAAAGGTCATGAGAGGGACAAGCACGGTGTTCCGTTATAGCATTCCAACAAAAATGCCAGGGTGTAGCTTCATAGTGGGTCTCTTGGAGAACATAAGTAAGTAAGTAAGTAATAAGTAAGTAAGGTGATCGCTTTTTTCGAAGTAAACATCACATTGCACGAAGACCCCTCGAACATAGCAGTAAGAAGAACCGGCAGGAGTCGATGCCCACAGTAAGCCTTTCATATTGCCCTCTAATCTGCATGCGTTACGTTAGAAAGTACATAATAATTGTTTGGCAGAATTTGTGATATATCCAAGTAAATTTCTACCGCAACTTGCTTGGGTATAACTCTACATTATCTCCGGGTGGAATGCAGAGCGGAAGCTTCGAGGCGTTTTTACGGTGTACGGACGCAATTAACGCTTTCCGCCTTTCTGTCTCCCAAGGGTTTCCAAGGAAGCGATAAAACCTTATTTTTTTACGTTATGGAATCTATTACGGTAGCGAACGACACAACAATATACTGTGTGCCCGATCTGTGTTGTGGTTTGCCGTGCATTGGCAATCTGAAAGGCGGCATATTTAACCACGATACATATGCTTTGCTGCCTGGCTGTGCCGACCAGTCACTGCTCCTGCTCGGGTCCACAACGAAGCTTGAGCACAAACCTGAGCAAACTCCGCAAACTTGAGCGCAACGGGCCTATGGCCTTCCCCTATGGTCTCCTTCGTCGCACAAATCAGCTGTATTGCCCGCGGCTTATCTGCCAGAAAATTTTCGAAACTTTCCTAAAAACGTGTCCTGCGGCTTATCTATGCAGTGCGGCGTATACGCGTGAAACTACGGTAAGTTACGGACGGTACGTGGAGCAGTGTGCCATCATCCAGCTCGAGAACGGCTACGACTGTAGAGCGCAGAGATGTGGCACGTGTATAATATTAGTGCACCAGTCATGGCTGTTTTGCACGCCCAATGGTGTTGTCATGAAAGACAATGATGTATGACGTCTACATGTACAGCTGGAGTGTCCATACTCACTTGCAAAAATGGACAGTGGAGTGCAATAGAAGGACATTATATACTCATTATATCGCTTTCCACCAAGCCAAAACGCAAGTCTAAAAGTTTACAGCAGTGATGCGTTCAATGGCATTTGTCCTTACTAGGTTTATGCCACCTCGTGATGCGAATGCCATGTAACGTAAGTTTTATGTAGTTTTTTGCGAACCGAACTCGGAAATTTGCCAAGTAAAGGTCACTTTTTCACCCCTCCAATGTGAAAAGCGTGCCCAATTTACTCAAATTCACGATAATTGACAGGGATATTGAGGAGCTATTCCTTCAGAACAAATAGCCGAACACAATGCTTTTCGTGGCATCAAGAGCATAACACGCTCGACGGCTTTTCGAGCGCTATCGTTGTTGGTGCGATGAAAAGAGGTCGCAAGCCCACCCTACAGAGTGATAATAAAGAAAGTGACGGTTCCTGAAATTGGGAGAGGGAAGACACGATCCCAGCAGAAGCCAGATGCGATAAGCTATGCCTGTGCTGTCTCTTGCCATTATCCCTCTGTGGGCTGAACTTGCAGTTTGCTGAGGTGAAAAACAATGCGCGTTGCAAAGTGGACTGGCGTCCTTGTCCGAAGGACAGGACGATAATTGCTGTCAGTAGAAAAATTGCGAGAACTGTTGTGGGCTACATTTGGGTGGATCGGTATCGAAAACTGCAGCAGTGCGCATCATGCCACATGTACATGGAACACTACGATTGCACAAATGCGCACAGTCACGATAGGGATGCGTGCAAGTCTCCTGCTGTCTCATTGGATGTCGCCAATCTTTGCCTTCTGGGGATCCCACTCGTTGCTTCCAGACAGCTCTGTTTTCAGTGTGTTTTTCTTCTAAGTGGTAGCATTTGTGCAAATTAATTTGGTTTGAACTGTTGGGCTAGATACCTATTGTAAAGAGTGCTAACCCCTGTGGTTTAGGAACTAAACGTAATTCCAGGCATATAAGCCGGAGGACGTGTCTTTAGGAACATTTTGAAAATTGTCTGGCAGATAAGCCGCGGGCAATACGAGACGACTGAATTGTGCGACGAAGGAGACCATAGAGAAGGCCATAAACCCTGTGGTTCATACTCAAGGATCGGCATAGTGTACAACAAAGGAGGTCAGCTCTAGAGTTGTACCGAGATTGGACTGTGCAAGTGTTTGGCATTTTTCATGGCTTGATGGGTCAGTGGTCTTCCAGAAGACACGAATCACTGTCACCACTTTCATTAATGCCTTGGGGAATGCACCAGGAAGACCAAGCTTATTCGAATGTGGACCCGTCCCTGTTACGCACTGTTTGTGCATCGGCAGGGCAGTGCTGTTCCAGAGACACTATTGGCCGTTTCGTTAAAACCAGCGTATGGGGATGGTACCAGGAAAACAAAAGTCATCAGATAAGCCGCAGAGTGCAAGATAAGTGGAATTTGCATTACCAGCCCCATGAGAATAAGAAAAAGATGCAAAATCGAGGGTTTTCAAGGACTGTGGAAAATTCAGGGTTTCCCAAACCTTCGAAATTGCATTTTGAAGTCCTAGCGTTTCAAGCGTTTCAAGGACCAGTGGGAACCATGATAGTGGACATTTTTTTTCCCTCATGAATTTGCTTCGGGCACTTATCACGAAAAAGTCAGACACTATCTATCAAACATTCCCCACTTGACTGTATAATTTACCAGGATTTTACCATCAGCATCACCTCCTGATGGATGTTCGCTGCAGTGCTGTTGATGTACTTGGCCCTCTTCTGGCAGGCATGCAACATCAGGTGGTTCCGATTTAACTCTCATGGGCTGATTGCGGAACTCCAGAGAGAACTGCATGTCTTGGAGTTGTGATTCCAAAGGGCCTCGCACTTGATGACTCGAAGTCCGAAGAATCTCTTGTCCCTTCTTTAATGCAGAGTGCTGTCCTCATCCCACGTAAATTAAAAGAGTGAAACAAATACAGCAACGGTTTTCGTACGCTCACAGAAGATGAAATCCCTGAACAGTGTATTCATGAAAACGCCGACTCACCGTTTGTTAGAGGGTCAGCTACGTTCAGACAGAAGAAGTGCCTGAAAGACGTTCCTGACGAAATCTTGCGTAGACTTCTTTTTCCTTTTGAAGAAACATGATACATGTATTTAACTACTTTCCAGATTCAAGATGTAACATTTGCAAGGCGGAAAGTGTGGTGAACGAGGTTAATATTTTCCCTCTTTCCAACACTTACACACCAGGAAGCCATGGGCAGTTTGTGCAGTATACAACATCTGCATAGCTGGAAGGCAATTTTATAACAATGATTATGTAAATAGAATTCTCAATGTGTGTGTGTGAAGACCCGCTTAATTAATTTATATATTTATAGTATATGACAAAGTACCACTTGGCCATCCAAGTAGAAAGAGCACATACAGGGTGTCCCAGAAAATGTCTCACTGAATCATAATTTAAAAAAACTATGCCACCTAGAAATCACACGGTCAACAGAATTTGTCCTTTCCAGGTTTTTGACGCCTGCTGATGTGATTGGCTCATAAATTAAGTTTCGTTATGCAAATTGTTACGAACGGAAATAAAAAATTGTCACATAAAGGTCTGTCTTTTACCCCATCAATGTGACGCACTTGCCAAATTTACTCAAGTTCATGATAAATGACGTGGACGTATAGCATCTGCGGGATGGACCCAATTGTTTATGCAGTGAAGTCCGTTGAACTGTCCATGATATGAGGGCACCTTAAGCCGGCACCGTCCAGAAGGTGCACAGGAAGGCAGAGGACTATCTGCATAAAGGTAACTTGGACTTATCCAACTACAGACTCAGTTACCTAAACTAAAGGAACCTAACCTAGAGCTGTACCAATTTGCAAAGTTATGGTGAAAGATGGAAGTCACTGAAAAGGTTATCCAGCTGTAGTGCTCGAACCCGCACCTTCAGGATTACCGTGGCTTCGAGTCCTACAGCTGGCTAAACTTTTCAGTGACTTCCATCTTTCATCATTAATTTCTTAAGCACTTCAGGCTTCGTATGTATTTGTCCTTTCTATGCGTTCCGGCCTTAGGACATCAATTGTCTCATGTTGCAAACAAAACTAACTTGCACTACCCTCTGACTAGAATAACCTAACACTAACGGAACCTGAACAATCTTAATCTGACAACAACACGACATTGCATGAAGGAAGCCGACTTGCGGAATGGTGACGCCAACAAAAGAATGCTCAGCCGATTGGTTATGCCTCATCATTATGCATCATGTTAGGCGCCAATTTGGCAAAACCAAGCATATAGTTGTCAATATCCGCACGGGTGAACCGTGATGTTGAAACACCACTCCGGACACTTCCTACAACATTTCATTACTCATCCAAGATGAATCATGCGGGCTAATGTTATAAGTCGAGATAGAACTTACTGTTTTCCGTAGTTGAAGCCCTGTCCTTCTCACTTGAGCATGCGGCCTGTGTCTTGCTCCTTCAAGTCCTATTCTGGGTTTTTCTCCAACTGTTTTGTTGTCCTGGATAATGCTGGTGCACTAAGAGGGCACGGAACAAAGGATGTTTTCAAGATAATGAAAATCCCAATAGCTCCTCCAGTGACGGAGCACCTCATTTCAAATAGCTCGAAGTAAAGAGTAAACACTCGAAGCTATTTTGCCACTACTAGAACCGCGCTGAAGCTTTAAACTTTGCGCCGAGCATAGGTGTTTACGCGTTTAATTACCGCCATGGAGGAAAGGATGGTGCCGAAATCCTTGCGTGGCGCTAACTGTAAAGAAGAATAACGATATGTCGAAGAATAATAAAATTTCTCCATATGGCAGGTATTTCTGAAGAATTTAGTTCCACGAATAAGTGAAGTCGTGCGAATTTTCACATACATAACAGAAAAATGACGTCGTCTGCTACGGTCACATACGTCAAACTGTATACGGCAAAGACACAGCTGCAACGAATTACATATGAGTGGTGCACACAAGAACAAGTTAGAGGTCGTTTGAGTTGTCTTCTCACGTTGCGCGTGTTGTTTAGGTGCAATTAGACAGCGCAGATCCCTTCTCGTCATCGATATAGCTCTTGAATTTTGACGCGGGACACACGCACTCGAAGTAAATCAACGGCAAAATTAACACGCGTTCCGTGATATCGGGAATTAAATTCTTCAAGATACGCGCCAGAAAGCGCGATTGTATTGTTCTTAGACGTATCATATTTTATCTCTTTTTACGCTTAGCGCCATGCAACGACATCGACACCATTGTGGGAGAAAACGAGAAAACCCACAGGAACAATAACAGGACCACAACTGGTGACAAGACGCTAAAACCGTCACGTCACCTGCCCTGACTCAAAAGGGATTAGGCAAACCTAAACCTAAACCTAAACCTGACGGGTATCATTGCCGTGTTACTCCATCCCTTCATGCTTCCGCGTCAAAACGTAGTCCCTGATACTCATTGGCTGGTGTGTGTGAGTGCTGTGTCAAGATGTGTGTACTGTTTTGCTGCGCGAGAAAAAGGAAGCCGTGATTTTACTTCCTGTACTTGCTGAGGTTTTAAGCGTCGACGGATAACATTACAAGGGAAAATGACGAGCGGTGGTTACGATAACTTGAGAAATGATACCGTCAGGTTATAAGAAGATCGGGACATGATTGAACAGAAATGATACCGTCAGGTTATAAGATCGGGAAGCGATTGAACAGAAATGATACCCGTCGTATGTTATAAGAAGATAGGTAGGCGATTGAACAGAAATGATACCCGTCGGGTTATAAGAAGATAGGTAGGCGATTGAACAGAAATGATATCCGTCAGGTTATATGAAGATGGGAAGGCGATTGAACCGAAATGATACCCGTCACGTTTTAAGCGTCGACGGAATTTTACAAGCGAAAATGTCGGGCTGTTACGATAACTTGAGAAATGATACCGTCAGGTTATAAGAAGATCGGGCGGGAAGCGATTGAACAGAAATGATACCCGTCAGGTTATAAGAAGATGGGAAGGCGATTTAACAGAAATGATACCCGTCAGGCTATAAGAAGATCGGGAAGCGATTGCACAGAAATGATACCCGTCAGGTTATAAGAAGATGGGAAGGCGATTGAACAGAAATGATACCCGTCAGGTTATAAGAAGATGGGAGGCAATTGAACAGAAATGATACCCGTCAGGCTATAAGAAGATCGGGAAGCGATTGCACAGAAATGATACCCGTCACGTTATAAGAAGATGGGAAGGCGATTGAACAGAAATGATACCCGTCAGGTTATAAGAAGATGGGAGGCGATTGAACAGAAATGATACCCGTCAGGCTATAAGAAGATCGGGAAGCGATTGCACAGAAATTATACCCGTCAGGCTATAAGAAGATCGGGAAGCGATTGCACAGAAATGATACCCGTCAGGTTATAAGATGGGAAGGCGACTTAACAGAAATGATACCCGTCAGGCTATAAGAAGATGGGAAGGCGATTGAACAGAAATGATACCCGTCAGGCTATAAGAAGATCGGGAAGCGATTGCACAGAAATGATACCCGTCAGGTTATAAGATGGGAAGGCGCGACTTAACAGAAATGATACCCGTCAGGTTATAAGAAGATGGGAAGGCGATTGAACAGAAATGATACCCGTCAGGTTATAAGAAGATGGGAGGCGATTGAACAGAAATGATACCCGTCAGGTTATAAGAAGATGGGAGGCGATTGAACAGAAATGATACCCGTCAGGCTATAAGAAGATCGGGAAGCGATTGCACAGAAATTATACCCGTCAGGCTATAAGAAGATCGGGAAGCGATTGCACAGAAATGATACCCGTCAGGTTATAAGATGGGAAGGCGACTTAACAGAAATGATACCCGTCAGGCTATAAGAAGATGGGAAGGCGATTGAACAGAAATGATACCCGTCAGGCTATAAGAAGATCGGGAAGCGATTGCACAGAAATGATACCCGTCAGGTTATAAGATGGGAAGGCGCGACTTAACAGAAATGATACCCGTCAGGTTATAAGAAGATGGGAAGGCGATTGAACAGAAATGATACCCGTCAGGTTATAAGAAGATGGGAGGCGATTGAACAGAAATGATACCGGTCAGGCTATAAGAAGATCGGGAAGCGATTGCACAGAAATGATACCCGTCAGGTTATAAGAAGATGGGAAGGCGATTGAACAGAAATGATACCCGTCAGGTTATAAGAAGATGGGAGGCGATTGAACAGAAATGATACCCGTCAGGCTATAAGAAGATCGGGAAGCGATTGCACAGAAATTATACCCGTCAGGCTATAAGAAGATCGGGAAGCGATTGCACAGAAATGATACCCGTCAGGTTATAAGATGGGAAGGCGACTTAACAGAAATGATACCCGTCAGGCTATAAGAAGATGGGAAGGCGATTGAACAGAAATGATACCCGTCAGGCTATAAGAAGATCGGGAAGCGATTGCACAGAAATGATACCCGTCAGGTTATAAGATGGGAAGGCGCGACTTAACAGAAATGATACCCGTCAGGTTATAAGAAGATGGGAAGGCGATTGAACAGAAATGATACCCGTCAGGTTATAAGAAGATGGGAGGCGATTGAACAGAAATGATACCGGTCAGGCTATAAGAAGATCGGGAAGCGATTGCACAGAAATGATACCCGTCAGGTTATAAGAAGATGGGAAGGCGATTGAACAGAAATGATACCCGTCAGGTTATAAGAAGATGGGAGGCAATTGAACAGAAATGATACCCGTCAGGCTATAAGAAGATCGGGAAGCGATTGCACAGAAATGATACCCGTCAGGTTATAAGAAGATGGGAAGGCGATTGAACAGAAATGATACCCGTCAGGTTATAAGAAGATGGGAAGGCGATTGAACAGAAATGATACCCGTCAGGTTATAAGAAGATGGGAGGCGATTGAACAGAAATGATACCCGTCAGGCTATAAGAAGATCGGGAAGCGATTGCACAGAAATTATACCCGTCAGGCTATAAGAAGATCGGGAAGCGATTGCACAGAAATGATACCCGTCAGGTTATAAGATGGGAAGGCGACTTAACAGAAATGATACCCGTCAGGTTATAAGAAGATGGGAAGGCGATTGAACAGAAATGATACCCGTCAGGTTATAAGAAGATGGGAGGCGATTGAACAGAAATGATACCCGTCAGGCTATAAGAAGATGGTAAGGCGATTGAACAGAAATGATACCCGTCAGGCTATAAGAAGATCGGGAAGCGATTGCACAGAAATGATACCCGTCAGGTTATAAGATGGGAAGGCGACTTAACAGAAATGATACCCGTCAGGTTATAAGAAGATGGGAAGGCGATTGAACAGAAATGATACCCGTCAGGTTATAAGAAGATGGGAGGCGATTGAACAGAAATTATACCCGTCAGGCTATAAGAAGACCGGGAAGCGATTGCACAGAAATTATACCCGTCAGGCTATAAGAAGATCGGGAAGCGATAGCACAGAAATGATACCCGTCATGTTATAAGATAGGTGGCGATTGAACAGAAATGATAGCCGTCAGGTTATAAGATGGGAAGGCGATTGAATAGAAATACGATACCCGGCCGTCACGTTTTAATAAGCGACGACGGAATTTACAAAGGAAAATGTCGGGCTGTGGACAGATCGAGTCGATCGATAACTCGAAAAAGAGATACCGTCAGAAGAAAAAAATACGAACCTGAGTTGCATTTTGTTGCCCCCTCTCTGTTTGTAGTTTCAGTAACTGATCGGGCTTGAGTTATGTTTTATTGCTAACGTCATCCTGGGTCTTTCTACACTCGCAGAACGCGATCGAGCCATTGTGGCAGATATTTGGTGGCCCTGAAAAGGGCCGTATTTTCTTTTTTTCTTCTGTTGCATTCTTCCTCTTAGTGTGCTCGGAAGGCGCCACAAATTCCCTCTCCATGGCCACAAGTAAGCTTCCTTGCGCCGGTTTTGCCGCAAGTTGCACAACGTGTGCACCTGAGGATCCTGGGCATCAGGTGCGTTGGCGCAGGTGTCAATGGGGTACCCCATCGCACCTATCGTAAGTCGCAGGTACCTACCAGTCGGATAGCTATCGTAAGTCGCAGATGAAGATATGCAGCTCATAATTCCCTTCACTGGAAGATTAAAGAAAGCATACCCCATGGCCACAAGGCAGATGAACAGCATGTTGAGAGTGCTCCTGACAGAATTCCGGATGATGTAGTTGATGCTGACGTTTCTCGCCTTAAGTTTTATTTCACCGATGAGGGATGGCAGTGTGTCATGCAAGTGTTGGACGCCAAGGTCTTCGGGCTCTTGCAATAGAGCACCTCACCCTCTCTTTTGGCCTTTGCCCATGTGCCGCTCCCTGTATTTAGCACTGTGCAAATAAATGTGCTAATGCCTCTCTTATGCATCCTTGTACTGTTCCCTTGTCGACATTATACCCAAGAGGAGTTAGTGCTGGCGGGTCTTCGGGCTCTTGCAATAGAGCACCTCACCCTCTCTTTTGGCCTTTGCCCATGTGCCGCTCCCTGTATTTAGTACTGTGCAAATAAATGTGCTAATGCCTCTCTTATGCATCCTTGTACTGTTCCCTTGTCGACATTATACCCAAGAGGAGTTAGTGCTGGCGGGTCTTCGGGCTCTTGCAATAGAGCACCTCACCCTCTCTTTTGGCCTTTTCCCATGTGCCGCTCCCTGTATTTAGTACTGTGCAAATAAATGTGCTAATGCCTCTCTTATGCATCCTTGTACTGTTCCCTTGTCGACATTATACCCAAGAGGAGTTAGTGCTGGCGGGTCTTCGGGCTCTTGCAATAGAGCACCTCACCCTCTCTTTTGGCCTTTGCCCATGTGCCGCTCCCTGTATTTAGTACTGTGCAAATAAATGTGCTAATGTCTCACTCTTGTCCTGTATCAGTCGTGTAAATAAATATGTACGCTAATGTTCTCTTTTTTATAGTTATTGAATGTACGTAAATATATTTGTAATGATTGCATGGAAATGGGTGTGAAGGCTGTAGGGCAGGAACACTACAAATTGCAATTGTGTGACTGTTGAAGCGATGTGTATGCCCAAATTCTTTTCCTATCGTTTCAGAAATCAATGACCGGTTTGTGCCTTTGTTGGAAGCCTCTACGGATCTTGACGGGCACAAATGTGCAACGTCAGTGTCTTACAAAGTAAAGCTCCCTGATGGAGGCAGTAAATTCCACTCATGACCGAAGCCGGTCAGGGCTTAGAGTCATGCTGCATAGTCTCACCCCATTTCATAATGATGAAAGGCATTACGTACACTACATGTGGCGAGAATGTTTGTCTGAGAAAAAAAAAAACATGGCAGCATGAAAGCAGCAATTCCAGCTTTGAGTGTAAATGCCATTTTCACTTTTGAAAGCTACTAAATATAGCATATGGATTTTGTTCAACAAAAGATGTGCAACATGCAAGGCTTATTGCCCTCCAGGTTTTACTGCTTCATCCATAAAAAGTGCAATTATTGCAGAGTTATAGTACTTGCTGCTGCAGTCAACTAAAGGAAGATAGCACCACAGGATTCAACTGTTTAAAAGATTAATGTGATACTTTATTGTTCAGAACGATATGCATGTAGAAAGAGAAAACAAACCCAAAAATGTCCAATTATGTCATCTTCAGTGCCATATAACAACTCCTTTTCCGAGTTCCGTTGTGAATGCCTTTTACAGTCAAGTGTTGTACTCCCACCAGTAGTTGCACCTGGAAATGAGATTTGTCTGTTTAATTGTAATACAGTCAAGGCACATAACACTGCAGCTGCGAATGGGATGCAAAGTTCTTTTTTAACAAAACAGAGACACAAACTGCATATAATCACACATGCAAAAAAGGAAGATAGCTGGGTAATACAGCACTAAAATTCTTGGCACAAGCAATGGTAGACACTGATGAGGGAAGACAATTCCCACTTAATGTAGTATGAATAACAAATGAGTTTTTAGACATTTATACAGACAATTCACTGAATAGTCACGTGTCAACCACGCTGCTCGACATTTTCCCTTGTAAATTCCGTCGACGCTTAAAACCTGACGGGTATCATTTCTGTTTAATCACGTCCCGATCTTCTTATAACCTGACGGTATCATTTCCCAAGTTATCGTAACCACCACTCGACATTTTCCCTTGTAAATTCCGTCGACGCTTAAAACCTGACGGGTATCATTTCTGTTCAATCATGTCCCGATCTTCTTATAACCTGACGGTATCATTTCCCAAGTTATCGTAACCACAGCCCGACATTTTCCCTTGTAAATTCCGTCGACGCTTAAAACCTGACGGGTATCATTTCTGTTCAATCACGTCCCAATCTTCTTATAACCTGACGGTATCATTTCCCAAGTTATCGTAACCACCACTCGACATTTTCCCTTGTAAATTCCGTAGACGCTTAAAACCTGACGGGTATCATTTCTGTTCAATCACGTCCCGATCTTCTTATAACCTGACGGTATCATTTCCCAAGTTATCGTAACCACCACTCGACATTTTCCCTTGTAAATTCCGTCGACGCTTAAAACCTGACGGGTATCATTTCTGTTCAATCACGTCCCGATCTTCTTATAACCTGACGGTATCATTTCCCAAGTTATCGTAACCACCACTCGACATTTTCCCTTGTAAATTCCGTCGACGCTTAAAACCTGACGGGTATCATTTCTGTTCAATCACGTCCCGATCTTCTTATAACCTGACGGTATCATTTCCCAAGTTATCGTAACCACCACTCGACATTTTCCCTTGTAAATTCCGTCGACGCTTAAAACCTGACGGGTATCATTTCTGTTCAATCACGTCTCGATCTTCTTATAACCTGACGGTATCATTTCCCAAGTTATCGTAACCACCACTCGACATTTTCCCTTGTAAATTCCGTCGATGCTTAAAACCTGACGGGTATCATTTCTGTTCAATCACGTCCCGATCTTCTTATAACCTGACGGTATCATTTCCCAAGTTATCGTAACCACAGCCCGACATTTTCCCTTGTAAATTCCGTCGACGCTTAAAACCTGACGGGTATCATTTCTGTTCAATCACGTCCCGATCTTCTTATAACCTGACGGTATCATTTCCCAAGTTATCGTAACCACCACTCGACATTTTCCCTTGTAAATTCCGTCGACGCTTAAAACCTGACGGGTATCATTTCTGTTTAATCACGTCCCGATCTTCTTATAACCTGACGGTATCATTTCCCAAGTTATCGTAACCACCACTCGACATTTTCCCTTGTAAATTCCGTCGACGCTTAAAACCTGACGGGTATCATTTCTGTTCAATCACGTCCCGATCTTCTTATAACCTGACGGTATCATTTCCCAAGTTATCGTAACCACAGCCCGACATTTTCCCTTGTAAATTCCGTCGACGCTTAAAACCTGACGGGTATCATTTCTGTTCAATCACGTCCCGATCTTCTTATAACCTGACGGTATCATTTCCCAAGTTATCGTAACCACCACTCGACATTTTCCCTTGTAAATTCCGTCGACGCTTAAAACCTGACGGGTATCATTTCTGTTTAATCACGTCCCGATCTTCTTATAACCTGACGGTATCATTTCCCAAGTTATCGTAACCACCACTCGACATTTTCCCTTGTAAATTCCGTCGACGCTTAAAACCTGACGGGTATCATTTCTGTTCAATCACGTCCCGATCTTCTTATAACCTGACGGTATCATTTCCCAAGTTATCGTAACCACCACTCGACATTTTCCCTTGTAAATTCCGTCGATGCTTAAAACCTGACGGGTATCATTTCTGTTCAATCACGTCCCGATCTTCTTATAACCTGACGGTATCATTTCCCAAGTTATCGTAACCACAGCCCGACATTTTCCCTTGTAAATTCCGTCGACGCTTAAAACCTGACGGGTATCATTTCTGTTCAATCACGTCCCGATCTTCTTATAACCTGACGGTATCATTTCCCAAGTTATCGTAACCACCACTCGACATTTTCCCTTGTAAATTCCGTCGATGCTTAAAACCTGACGGGTATCATTTCTGTTCAATCACGTCTTTATCTTCTTATGACCTGACGGTATCATTTCCCAAGTTATCGTAACCACCACTCGACATTTTCCCTTGTAAATTCCGTCGATGCTTAAAACCTGACGGGTATCATTTCTGTTCAATCACGTCCCGATCTTCTTATAACCTGACGGTATCATTTCCCAAGTTATCGTAACCACCACTCGACATTTTCCCTTGTAAATTCCGTCGATGCTTAAAACCTGACGGGTATCATTTCTGTTCAATCACGTCTCGATCTTCTTATAACCTAAAGGTATCATTTCCCAAGTTATCGTAACCACCACTCGACATTTTCCCTTGTAAATTCCGTCGATGCTTAAAACCTGACGGGTATCATTTCTGTTCAATCACGTCCCGATCTTCTTATAACCTGACGGTATCATTTCCCAAGTTATCGTAACCACCACTCGACATTTTCCCTTGTAAATTCCGTCGATGCTTAAAACCTGACGGGTATCATTTCTGTTCAATCACGTCTTTATCTTCTTATGACCTGACGGTATCATTTCCCAAGTTATCGTAACCACCACTCGACATTTTCCCTTGTAAATTCCGTCGACGCTTAAAACCTGACGGGTATCATTTCTGTCCAATCACGTCCCGATCTTCTTATAACCTGACGGTATCATTTCCCAAGTTATCGTAACCACAGCCCGACATTTTCCCTTGTAAATTCCGTCGACGCTTAAAACCTGACGGGTATCATTTCTGTTCAATCACGTCCCGATCTTCTTATAACCTGACGGTATCATTTCCCAAGTTATCGTAACCACCACTCGACATTTTCCCTTGTAAATTCCGTCGACGCTTAAAACCTGACGGGTATCATTTCTGTTCAATCACGTCCCGATCTTCTTATAACCTGACGGTATCATTTCCCAAGTTATCGTAACCACCACTCGACATTTTCCCTTGTAAATTCCGTCGATGCTTAAAACCTGACGGGTATCATTTCTGTTCAATCACGTCTCGATCTTCTTATAACCTGACGGTATCATTTCCCAAGTTATCGTAACCACCACTCGACATTTTCCCTTGTAAATTCCGTCGATGCTTAAAACCTGACGGGTATCATTTCTGTTCAATCACGTCCCGATCTTCTTATAACCTGACGGTATCATTTCCCAAGTTATCGTAACCACCACTCGACATTTTCCCTTGTAAATTCCGTCGATGCTTAAAACCTGACGGGTATCATTTCTGTTCAATCACGTCTCGATCTTCTTATAACCTGACGGTATCATTTCCCAGGTTATCGTAACCACCACTCGACATTTTCCCTTGTAAATTCCGTCGATGCTTAAAACCTGACGGGTATCATTTCTGTTCAATCACGTCCCGATCTTCTTATAACCTGACGGTATCATTTCCCAAGTTATCGTAACCACCACTCGACATTTTCCCTTGTATATTCCGTCGATGCTTAAAACCTGACGGGTATCATTTCTGTTCAATCACGTCCCGATCTTCTTATAACCTGACGGTATCATTTCCCAAGTTATCGTAACCACAGCCCGACATTTTCCCTTGTAAATTCCGTCGACGCTTAAAACCTGACGGGTATCATTTCTGTTCAATCGCTTCCCGAACTTCCGCTTAACTTGAAAACGAAAAGTCAAAAGATTGCCTACCTGCACGTGACAAGATCCGAGAAATAAAGACCACACCACACAAAACGCCGGAACACCGACGCCATGGACCAGTCGAGTGAGAATTGTAAACTTGCGCGCCAACCAGGGAACTACATCCGCACCGAACGCGTAGGAGCACGTATGTGCACCCAAATGATACCCGTCAGGTTTTAGCGCCTTCCCAACTGGTGATAGGGACTAAGGAACTGTGTTTTTAGGAGGCTAGTACGCGCACTGCCCCGCAGGACGCTGTCCGCCAACACGATCATCATCACCTTTCTTCCATGGCGGTCAGTAAACATGTTCGCGAGAGAAACTTCGAAACTTTAAAGTTCCTAATGTTCCTAGCACGCTTCTAGTAATGGAAAAGTAGTTTCAAGTGTTGTTTAGAAGCACCCTTTACTCTTCACTTCGAGGCGAAGTAAATGCGGTGCTCTGTCAATGGAGACGACATCGGGATCGTCGCTACACAAGATGCTGTCTGACATACTTGTAAATCTACTCCCAGTTATTGTCATTACTACCGATAATATCCTCTTGTTCTGTGCTATCCTAGTGCTCCAGGATTGTCGGGGCAGAATAACAATTGGAGAAGCGACCAGGACAGAACATCAAGGAGCAGGACACAGACCTTTCCACAGGACACAAGATTCCATCTTCAGAACACAGAGAGTTACACACAGAACCAGTTACAGTTACACACAGAACAGTGAGTTCTATCTAGTTTTGGGCGTGACATTGGCCTGCAGAATTCACCTTCAGTATAATTAAATGTTGTAACGTGTGCAAACGAAGTAGGGTGGGTTCCAACTTATTGCTCTTCTTCAAAAACACGATGAAGCCTCGAAAAACGAATTATAAGCGCTGGTTTCCTTCAAATAAGAAATAAAAACATACATTCAGATCAAGGCGTGTGCACCACACCGTGTGTAAAAGATGTGTCTCGTGAATCATGTTCATTCGTTCTTCACTTATCCACACTGGAATTCCATAAAGAAGCCCATTGAAAAGGCCAAAAAAATCGACATACCAGACACTCAGAAGGGCGAACTGTCGAAAGGCCCAATGTACAATCACAAGCCGTCGAGAAATGAACAGTGTATTTTGAAAAGTTAGAACTGCTACATAAAGTGGTAGGGCAACGAGGTCGAGTTTGGGACAGGAATTGGGAATGTGCTGAAGCAAGTTTTTTTTCTTTCTTTTTTTAAAGCAGAAATCACGGAATCCTCGTTATGGGGTTGTGCGTTTTGTTGAACACAATGGCACCTCAATAAACCGGCAGGCGGGAATTGTCAGCACCCCATCGGCTCAATAAATTATCAAGTAAATTATTAGCCTGTATCAGATGGCAGCGTGTCATAACGAACTAACCCTAACCTGTCCCTTTAATTTTGCCGCCTTTGATACAGAGAGAGTTTATTTTCGAAAAGTTATCCGGAAAAGTGGGTTTTCACAGCAATTGTTTTCAACGTTTCAATTTTGAAACTATTTATTTTGGCTAACACCAACAACTTTATTTTATTGCGATTAATTGAGCTTAGAGCTTTTTTTTTTTTTGCTTTTGGTAGTTCTTTCTTCTGGCTTTTTGGCCTTTGTATAGTTGGGCCTTACGGTTGCCACCCATTTCATAACGGATCACCACCACGGCTAACCATTTGAGAGCGCTGTGACAGGTACGACGTCATTTTTTGCTCACCTAAGGTTAGTCTTTGGAGCTGGCACAAAAAGGATCCCTTACAGGTACACAGTACAGGTTTCATGTTGTTGTACTGCCCACTACAACTTTCCCATTGACATTTTGCCTCTATTTTTGTTTTGTTTTCAATACAATACAAAGTAAAAAGCAACGCCACAGTCCAATTAGCTGTGATTACACTGAGGGAAGGTAAAATGGGTAGGAACACTTTATTACAATTAAGATAAACAAGGCTTTCGTGCAGCGCCTGCACTTCATCAGGTTAAAGAGTAGACGTACAACAGGACGTATGTATACCAGTAGAAAGGGAGGGAGAAAGGGAAACAGAAAAGCAAAAACACAATCGAAGACACTTATCTAGCTGGAGGAGTTGAAAAAACAATAACTAAAATAAATAAAAAGCGAAGCAGACTGGACAAGACCAGAAACTACAGCCCAAGGTCACAGCGCAGACAAAAGAAAAACGCAAGGTGACCCTTCCGATGTTCCCTGTAACCTGGTGTTTCGGGGAAGGCTCAAGGTCACTCTGCGGTCCCCAGCCGGCCGTGCCGCCCCGCCCCAGCCTGCAAACACATCCACACTTCGTGGACAACGGAAGGACGACCCACCACGTGAAGCATAATTAAAAGTTGAACAACTGTAACGGGCCAGCGTATATGTTTAACCCATGTGGCCGAAGAGAGCAAAATTTAGAGATCAGGTAGGATTCGCGATTTCTTTGTTTTATGTCATTTGTATATCCGGATTCAAGGAGTACAATTGATAGATGAGTATTAAAGTCATGTCCCGATGCATTAAAGTGTACTGAGACAGGGGTGGGGCGATTGTTAACTGTGTCGGATTTGTGGCCATAAAATCTTTCTAGCATGGAGTTTGATGTTTCACCAATATATTGGACATTGCATTTTTTGCAAATAATCAAATAGCATAAATTAAACGAATTGCAGTGTAAAGAGTGTCGGATCTTGAATGTAAAGGAATTAGCTTTACTAGAGATAGATGTACAGGGGTTTATGAAATGACATGTTTGACAGCGTTGTTTTATTGCAAGGCGAGCAACCGGGTTGCTGCCGCATTAAGCGCGAGGAGGTGAGTATGTTGCGAATACTGCGAGATCTGCAGAAAGTTACAATTGGAGCATTTTCATCGCTGTGTAGTATGTTCATATGACGTTCAAAAGTGGATCTAGCGTTGTTCAATGTTTTGGTGTAGACGGCGACGAAAGCGGTATCATCGCACTGTTTAATAGGCTGGTGGGAGAGCAGTGTATCCCTCTGCAAAAAACTACATTTCAATAGAGCGTTCTCTATCAGTTTCGGCGGATAATTGTGTTTCTGAAAGAAACGTTCTTGCGTTTTTCGGCTTTCCACGCTGTGAACTTTCCCCTGTTATGTGTCTGTGACACATGACCCTGGGCGGTAGTTTTTGGTCTTGTCCGGTCTGCTTCGCTTTTTACTTATTTTACTTATTGTTTTTTTTCAACTCCCTCAGCTAGATAAGTGTCTTCGATTGTGTTTTTGCTTTTCTATTTCCCTTTCTTCCTCCCGTTCTACTGGTATATATACGTCCTGTTGTATAGCTACTCTTTAACCTGATGAAGTGCAGGCACTGCACGAAAGCCTTGTTCATCTTAATTGTAATAAAGTGTTCCTACCTGTTTTACCTTCCCTCAGTGTAATTGTTTTCACTTCATTAATTAATTACAAAAATGGTTTGAGTGTCCTAACACCACTGGTACGGTAACACCATACAGTTCGGCCCTTTTTTGGTGCGTGATGAACCATTTTTTTTAAACCTTGGCTAATTTTTCGTGATGCACCCTGAATAGCGTTGAGCACATAATATTTGGACAAGTAGATTTTTCAAGATGTTTTTTCTTATGGTATTAAATGAAACGCCCTGTATATATTTTTACTCGGTCACCCACTTGTCTTTTTTTGTGTCATTTCAGGGACAAAGGGTGTTAACTTCTCATTAAAGAAGATCCGAGTGATACCTGTGCGTTTGAGTTCTTGAGACCCAGCCCTATGGATCCGCAGCTGCAAGAAATGTGCCTGTTCCCGAAATTCAGTGTCCAGCCTTCGAGAGTAAAATTGGAACCACCTGATGCTGCATGTCTACACGAACAGGGACAGATACAGGAACAGTACTGCAGCGAGTCTCCATCAAGAAACAATAGTTACGGTAAATTATCTTATAGATTATGTAATACCCAAAACACACTGATACAGGACCCACATCGCGTGCAGTCGTGATTAGGCAACGATTGTGATCGTTCTCAGGTGCGGACAATGCGAGTCTCGGCGACAGAGATCAACAACGCAGACACGTGTCCCCCGTTCGCGAACATGATTACACACTTCCACGAGGGTTGGCGCAGGCGCAGTGTTCACCTTTCACTTCTTCGTCTTCTCGCTACTCGCATTGCCAGTTCCGGGTTGGCAAGATGGCGGCGATCACAGTGGCCCGCACGAAGAAAACAACATCGACAAACGCCGAAACAGATGAAATCGCATTTGTACAGTAAACCCCCGATAACTCGAAGTCGTAAAAACAGGAAAAAATTGAGATAAGCGGGGTTTCAAGTTAAGCGTACAGTGACAATTACGTTGCCACGATGTTACTACAACGCGCTATGTTATGAAACGTAAAAAAAAAAGCGTTCCTACAGTAATAGGGCTCGTAAACAACTCCGAAGCCATTTATTTTTTAACATCATCTGACACTGAATAACTCCGTAGTAGCAATCTGCTTGGCATTTGTGTCTGTGAACAAGAAAGCATCTTCAAGCACTTCAATGCAATGCATGAGAGGCTCCTCCCGGCACGTCACTACCGCGGGCACTCTCGACGATTTCTGTATCACTCGGTTCACCGCTACTGGAACATCGCCGTCGTAAAGCGCATAGTCCTCGATGTTCAAGTCCTAAGTCACTCTCCCCAAAACATGCGTGGCGCATCACGTCGTTGCACAATTCATCACAGCCACTGAACTAGTCTGCTGGCTCCGGTACTGGGATGGAAGACCAGAAACCCGCATCAATGAAAGAGTTCATGCTATTGGCTTGATGAACTTCCTACCAGGCCTTTGATAAGTGCCACCTTCCGCTCCAAAGTCAGGGACTTTCATGCGCGTTGTTCAGCCATCATGGCGGCGCGAAGAACAAAACGAAGAGAAGCTCGGACGAATGCAGAGGAGGAGGAGGAGTGACGTTGGGTGGAAAGGGTAGGGCTGTCTGCCTGCCACAACTAGCGGCGCGTGAGTCACTAGGACTGAAACGCTTTGACCTTGACCTAGCCTCGGGGACCGAAGAATGCACGTTATCAGCCGTAGGTACGCTGACCTACCAGTGATGGGATTTCGAGATATCCGTACTCGGGCAAAAAAAGGCTTCGAGTTAAAAGGGCCCAAATATAGGAAGCATTGGGACATGGATCGGGCCGCGAAAAATATTCGAGATAACCGATATTTCGAGATAAGCGAGTTCGAGTTAACGAGGGTTTACTGTATTAATGTGAATTTATTTCAAGTAGACATCCTGGACCAGTGTTTTCTTTTAATTTGAAATTTCTGGAAGTATTGTGCAAAGCGCCCACCAGATGGCTGCAAATGAAAACGAAGATCAGAGCCGTTTATAGGGAGAGTTTGGCCATCAGGAGGAGCCTAGCTTGAAGCGCGTCATGCAACGTCACGGCTAAGCCACCTCCCTCGCCGTGCTCTATTGTTGTCGCATTGTCAGCCGGTAGCCGACGCCATATTGATGCTGATCGTTGTTTACGATGCAAGGAGGGAAGACACGTGCGTACATTGTCCTTCGAAAGCCCTTCGTCTTTGAACTCTTTCAGTTTGGCAACAAAGCCCCCCTCTTATCACAGGCGGCTGTGGCTGATAAGCCGGTTATTCCTGCAGATTGCATTCTTTGTGACAACAAAGCTGACGGACAGCATCAATATGGCGAGCACTAGATGGCTGATAAGCGGATTCTGCTTGGATTCGGGCTTTTTGGGCGGCGCAACGACGACTATGATGTCAAAATAGGCTCCACCCACGAGGCGGCAAAAGATCAGAGAATGGCCAAACTCTCCCTATAAATGGTTCTGACGAAGATCACGGACGTGAAGTACTGATGGTACGGCGTTCCCAGCAGGATTGCGCCGACCAGGATTGCCGACGGATCCAGATTGTCTGTGACAGTGCGTTTTGAGTATAAGGTGGTGAGTGTTTTACAGCATGTTCCCAGGGAACGTATCGCAGCGAGGTTTCAGTAAGTTATGTCAGATTCACATTTGAATTCAATTGCAAGACAGGTCTTTTTTTTTTTTAAAAAAAAGGTTGGATTTGGCCACGGCCTTTCCACGTGTGAAGACGCAGGTGCGTTCGGAGCAGTGGTATCCAATCCAATGCGAGTCGCTTCCGCTTGGGCTCCCTGTGCCATGCAGGGTGCGAAGGGTGTTTGTTTTGCTGTGTATTTAAATACTGTAACTACTTCTGTAAGCACTTTGTGCTGTCCAGGCACATTATATAATAAATTATATAATAAAATTATATAATAAATGGAGCCGCCTGTGGATGCATCTCTGCTGCACACAACACCCGCACACAGTTAAACCGATGTAACGAACTTCAGCTAAACGAAATTAGTGATTTTGCGAAGTGTTAAGACTTTGGTAAATTTGCTCCCATAGAACCCCATGTATTTCATACTTCAGTATATAACGAAGTCTTGTCCTCCACACTTTCAATTTAACGAAGGCCTCAGCGAAGTACAGAGCGTGAATTCACAAAACTCACACAATTGTGAATTCACAAAATTTTGATTTCGTGACAACTAACGCCGCTGGTAACGAGTTGCCTAGGGCTGTATATTAAAAGGGAACCTTGTCATTAGTGGGCCATGCCTATACCTGGAACTCCACCCACTTTTTCACCTTTTTGACCAATAGAGTCCCGAAATATGGGGCGCTATCAATCAGCCTGTCCTCACTATTTACCCACCTCATCCAACATGGGCAGCGCCATTTTGGGTGGCAGCAAGATGCCATGGTGACCCCCCTTGGTAAAAAAGCAAACCAGTAAGCGGAGCGTAACTGTGATTGACAGGTCGAGCCTCTTTTTGCGAATCCCCCCAATGGGTGGACTCCCTTTTAATGTACGGCTTTTATGAGTCGCCACGCTGCCATCTCCGACGAGATACTTGGCGTCCCGCCATCCCCTTTCATTTGCGCCACCGTGCATCAGGCAAGCAACCGCATGCGTTGTTCTGTTTTTCCTTTCGGTTCACGTGCCCCATACTGTCCGGCTGTCCACACCGTACTGGTTTCACTCTGCTGCTTCAGACGCTTCGGTTGTTTGTTTGTTGTGGCTGTGCTGCGGCCACGAAAATCAGAAAGAAAACAAAGGAAAAATCAGAAATACAAGCTGCGCAGGCGGAACACTCCCCCCGTTGGTATCGTGTAAGATACCTGACATGAAATACCTTAAGAAAGCATTATCACATTTGCACAGAAAGCACACACAGTCTTTGCCAGTTCGAACCAAATTTGCGCGATCGTCACATCAGTTTAAACCGTAACTGCGACTACAATAGTACACAAATTCCAACTGCACACGTGAAGTCATTCAGGTGAAGAGAACAGAAATACCACGTCGGTTACTGGTCGTTGGAAGGTCTTCTTGTCCCCGTCCTTTGCCGTGTGTACTTCCACCTTCCGCACTTTGCCGTGCTTTCCGTGATGCACTGCAGTGATCCGCCCCATTGGCCATTCATTACGCCTAGCTCCACTATGCTTCAACAGAACCAGATCACCGGCTCGAAGATTGGGTCGCTCTCTTTGCCATTTTCTGCGGCCATGAAGTGTGGGTAGGTACTCTGCTTTCCAACGGTGCCAAAACGTGTTCGCCATGGCCTGAACCTGCCTCCATTGTTTTACATGGATGATTGTGAACTCTCCTGGTGGTGCTGAGCTTGAGTAAGGCTTCTGAGTCAATATCAGAGCTGGTGTGAGGACAGAGGAACATTCAGGATCCGATGAGACTGGGACCAGTGGTCTGCTATTGATGATGGCAGCGACTTCTGCCAAGAATGTAGTTAAGACTTCATGTGAGAAAAGCTTGGTGTTTCTGAGGAGTAGCATCGAGTCCAGGATACGACGAGCAGCTCCAATCATACGTTTCCACACTCCACCCATGTGCGAAGAGTGTGGAGTGTTGTAAACCCATGTACAGCCTTGTCCGTTGAGAAACCTCTGAACCTTGTTGAAATCAAGACCGACTGTAGTTATCTTGAGCTCTGCGCAGGCTCCGACAATATTCGTTCCTTGGTCTGACCGAAGTTGTTTTACTGGACCTCCGACAGCCAGGAATCGCCGTAATGCGTTTATAAAGCTCGAAGTGTCCATCGCCTCTATCACTTCGATGTGGACTGCGCGGACGGCCATACACGTAAATAACACCGCCAACCTCTTATTTTGGGCTATGCCGCCCCTTGTGCGGCGTGCGGCTATCATCCATGGACCAAAAACGTCCAACCCGACGAAAGTGAAAGGAGGGTCCAGGCATAGTCGATCCTCAGGAAGAGGTGCCATCTTTTGCATTTCCAGCTTTCAGCGGAGTTTCCTGCAGGCCATACATCGTTGAATGATCGCGCTGACACACCTCTTTCCACCGACAGTCCAAAATCCGGCAGCTCTGACGGCCCCTTTGGTGAAGTGACGCCCCTGGTGTCTGACAACGTCTTCGTGGTAGTGTCGCGTAAGCAACAAGCCTATGTGATGGCGGCCTGGCACGATGAGAGGCAGATTCTTCTTTTCGTCGAGTTCTTTCGAATTTCGTAGGCGGCCACCGATCCTCAGTAAGTCGTCATTGCCGACGATGAGGTCTAGTTTTGACAGAGTGTGGTTGAACGGAGCATGCTTGCGGTGGCCATCAGTACCGAGGCTCAGGAAGACGTCTGTGAATTCTTCACGCTGGGCAGAGTGAAGTATGACCTTCTTTGCTGCCTCGAATTCGTCTACTGTCCGTGGCTTGCTGCAGTAGTGCCAACCGCAGCAACCATCCAGAGGGTCGTGAAAGGAGCGAGTGACATGTATGAGGTTGGCTACGGCACGTACGAGAGAAGTCCACGAGGAGAACCGTTCGAAGCGATGAGCTCCCAGCGACTGCTTTTCTATGTGTGTCGCAGAGACTGTCATTAGCAGCCGGACGTCTGGGTCACCCTCCGGTTCGAATAACGGGAAGTCTTTCTCGGAGTTCATACATTCGTGTCTTTGGAGGAATTTTGGCCCTGTCAGCCAAGTCGTACGGCTGAGTGCGCTCGGGGCCACAGGTCTCGTGGCGTGATCCGCAGGATTTTGGTCTGTTGGGACGTAGTGCCACTGGCCCGGTTTCGTGGTTCTTCGAATGCGGTTAAACCGGTTGCTCACGTAGACGTAAAACCGTCTTGACTCATTGAAGATATATCTGAGGACGACCTTGCTGTCAGAGTAGAACCTGACATTACCGATGGGTGTCTCTCTCTGATTTTGCCCAGGATTAGCTCTCTGATTCCGACAGCGAGGACTGCAGCGCACAGCTCCAGCCTAGGAATTGTCTGTTCAGGCCTTGGGGGTAACTTTGCTTTACCGAAGACAAAACCCACGTGTGGCGTTTCGTTAGCATCGATCACTCTGGTGTACGCAACAGCTGCAATGATTTTCTCCGACGCATCCGAGAATGTGCAAATCTCACGGCGACTAGCGTGTGCTAGGGATAAGGTGACGTACCGGCGTCGTATCCGTAGATCCTCGAGAGCTTGCAGCGAGTCTTTCCATCTTTGCCAGCTGTGGTTCACAGCGAGTGGGGCACCCCAGTCAGTGGTCCCGACAGACATGTCTCTTAGAAAAAGTCCTCCCTGAACAGTCACCGGGACGGTCATACCCAAAGGATCGTAGAGACTGTTGACAGCAGACAGTACACCACGACAGGTGTTCGGGCTATCCTGTGCAGGAGCTCTGAAGGTGAACATATTAGTTTTTAAGTGCCAGCTCAGGCCAAGGCTACTTTGCATTGGTACATCCGCTCCATTTAAGTCGAGGTCTTTTAAGTCGGCAGCACAGTCGTCGGTCGGGAAAGCCTTCATGATGTTAACGGAGTTGGAAGCTATCTTGTGGAGTCGGAGATTGCTTCCCATAAGCATTCTTTGGGTCCTCTCGAGCAGGTCTACTGCTTCATGTTCCGACGGTAAGGAATTGAGGCCGTCGTCGACATAAAAGTCTCTTTCAACGAAGTGACGTACGTACGTTCTAACTTGGCTCTCCGCCTCCTGCGCAGTGCGTCTCAACCCGTAGGTCGCAATAGCGGACGGACACGCGCATCCTGTACTCTCCAACTTCCCCATTGATGTTGTCTTCACAGAACCAGAAAAAGTGAAGGAAGTCCCTGTCTTCTTCGCGTACGAAAAAATGATAAGACATGCGCTGGATGTCCGCGGTTACGGCGACAGCCCCTTTACGGAGACGGAGCAGCACTCCGACCAAGTTGTTGGTCATATCTGGTCCCGAGAGCAAAGCGTCGTTCAGCGATACCCCACGGTACTTCGCACTTGAGTCGAACACTACTCGGATTGATTCGGTCTCCGTGGGTGGTAAACATTGAAGCTTGGAAGGTACCAGCATGGACTTGATTCACTTCGTGGAGTGGCAGGCTCGGCGTGACCCTTCTGCATCAGGTCTTGCATGAAAGTGACAAAGTGCTCCTTCATCTCGGGCTTTCTTTGCAAACTGCGACGTAGGGAAGCGAAATGAGATAGAGCCTGTTCCCGGTTTTCTGGAAGATACGGACGTGGATCACGAAAGGGCAAAGGAGCGACCCAGTTATTCGAAGCATCCTTGTAAAATTCGTTGTTCATGAGGCTTAGAAAACGTTGCTCCTCTATCGCAGGGGCAAATTTCTCGTCGTCCAACGTCGATCTGAACAGCAGGTCGTGTGAGTCGTCGTGGAATGACGGACGCTGTGCGGCTTTCGAAAGTTGCGGTGTTTCCTTGACAAGGACGTGGTTGGGGCACGGCGTGAACAAAGAAGGCCGTCCGTTTTCCAGCACGGCAGTAGCGAAGGCATGGACCCTCTGAGGCTAGAAGGAGCGGCAGAATCATTACCAAGCGAGGGGAAAGGCTTTTTAGGAACCCCGAAAAGTTGAATAGCGGACGACAGAGAAGTTGGAAATGTATGGCCAGGCGTCGTTGAGGAACAGGAAAAAGCGGTGTAAGACGACGAGCATTCTCTATCACCCTCTTTTTGTTGCTGTGTATGGGAAGAGCTTCTACGGGCGACGCAGGCGATGTGATATCTGGAGAGGAGGCAGTACCAACTTTCGCTGTAAAATTGAACGAGATGAATATATTTTATTTATTTTCTTAGCAAAATAGATATCTATCTGAGAAACGTCATCATGACTTTGGTAAACAGACTGAAACCGAAACAAATTGGAAGGGGAGGGTTGGGTTCCATGAATGGACACTTGTTCGCTGCCTCCTATTGAAAGAAAAGTAGGACAGAAGGTCTCGTCCCTTTCAGGGACCATCGTAATCCCGTCAAGACCGTTGCTTTCGGGCGCGACCTTGTTCACCCCTAGCTTCGAGTGTAGTTCAACTCTACCAGTCATGTGCAGTATAGAAGATGCATGTATCTTGGATGCTATCTTTCGATACATTTTGTGTATCAGTATTAGGTATCGCGTGCAGAAAATGGGAGTATCGGAGTACCAGTATCGAAAATGCATTTTTAATGTATTGTGTATTTTAACGATGCCCAATACTAAAAAAAAAAAACGCAAATACTGAGGCTGTTGTGAGACTTAGGATCGGCGGTGCTCGCTCAGGCGGTAGTACAAGCCAGGCCACAGTGGCGTGGGCATGTCTACTATAAATTAGCTCAAAGCTCCATCGCCAGGAGAGGAGGCTTTGGGCCGTGCTTTGGGATGCGGGCGCGTGCGGCTTCCAGTTGGTTCCAGAAAAATCTCTTTCGTCTCTTTCTATGGCAGGCGTGCCGAAAATGCTCGGTGTCATCCATAGCGGACTTACAGAGGGCCAACCCAAGGGCCAAGAGGGCTTCTGGAACTTCGCAGCCCGATGTCCCCCTCTCAGTGCGCAGGAGCACGTACTTGAAGTGTGGATTCCATGTCTGTCATGCCGAAAGAATAGCCGCCGGCTTAGCTTGAGCACTTCAACCCGTTGTACAGCTCACAATTCACAACGGCCAACTATGAAAATCAAGTATCAGCTATGGCTGAAGAACTGCGGTGTGCTACTGTATAGACAAGTGCTCACAGTCTGGTACGCATGAAGAACATTATCTTAAAGAATTGTTTTTTGCTAGGCTGCTAGGGAAGCGATCATTTCAACGTTCCCATGGCTTTGGTCCAATGTAAAGTTCTAACAAGACTAGGTGCTCAGACAGTGCAGCTTCATTAAATCCATGTTGTAGGATACGTTTAAGCCCCTTTAGAAAGGGTGTGCTATCAAAATACAGTGAAGGTTCCGGAAATAACTGAGAATTTTTTTTACTAACCTTCTCATATTACCAGCTTTATTATATTCGGGATTTCAGTGATTTATCAAAGTATTGACAATACAGTATAGAGTCCCTGTATCGAAAATCTATTTCGTTTCTGCATCTTGTGTCTGCTGTTTCTTGCATCTGCTTTGATTATGTGAAATAACTTTTCTGTGACCATTTCATCACTCTCTCATTTCTCGTGCAACACTGCACAAAACAGAACATTGGAGTCTTCTGTGTTGTCCTGATGGTTGAGGACATAGCACTCGCAGTTCAGTGCCCACATGACTAAGTGGACATTTTAGTGAATATTAGTGGCAGTTGACTAGCGCTCAGGCTCATTTGTGGCAACCCCCATTGTTTAATTGCGCATCTATGCTGCCATTCGTACTATACGATCAGATTCGAGCGCCACCGGTCGCGGTGGCTCAGTCGCAAACGTAACTGTTCGCCTTCTGATAACGAGATCGCGGGTCCGAACCCGGCCGAGGACACCAGCAACTTGGTGTCAGGGTACAAGTTGCTTAGACACGCTGTCTTCCGCGAGGGACGTCAAATACGGAGTGCCGTGTGGTGAGGCATCGCACGTCAAAGAACCCTGAGGTGGGCAAAAGCAATCCACAGACCGACCGCTGTGGCATCGCTCGTAATCTCATATGTCTCGTGACGTAAACCACAAATTATATAGTATATAGATTGGAGCACCAAGCACAGTATGTATGCACAGGCCGTACAGCTTTGACATATTCAAACGATACGAAGATTTACTAAAAGTTACGTAACACGGCATACAGACGCCAGCGGCTCGAGAAAACAAACACAGCAAGATTGCATGACCACAAAATAAAAATAAATGCTCATACAAAAAAAGGATTGAAACAACAGCCTGTGACTGTCCTGGACTGAGCTCTGGGCCTTCCGTCTGAAAGTCTGACACTTTAGCTCATACACCAGACGGGGGCACCCGCATTCATCTTGGGGCATGAATAGTACACACGAGGGATTATTTAGAGTCAGACGCGAGCAGTGTGACAGCAAACGCGGCGCCATCAAGTTTTTCAAAAAATCGTCAGTCAGAGATGTGCCCGTACTGGTGTGCCCTCTTAATGCGCAATTTCCAAAATTTCAGGAGCAAGACACACCACTGCTTTGCTTCACGTTAACGACCAGCCCAGAGGCACTTGTGATCACGAACCTTCAGGATGTACTTCTTCAAGGGCACAGTTCAAGGTCAGCATAGTAATGCTTGAACCACAATTGGACAACGATCTACTAGTGACTACAAGCGATAGACCCACTGGGCGTCTTCCAGGCCAGAGCAAGCCATGTGCACTTGCGTACATGTCGAAAGACAGCCTGAGACACCACACGTGTGCACAGTGTCACAATGAGTCTGCAATATGTCCAGCTACTCCAACGGATGTTGAGATGGGAGATGAAGGCTTTAGGTACGACGTCTGTCCCCCTACATTCTCGCTATCTGGGAGCGACGAGAGCCACGTGTCAAAGGTTATTGACGAGAAGCCATGCAAATCTGATCTTTGTTCTGCACAGTTCCACCAGAGCAGGAGGCTGTGTTGTGACAGTCAAACACACATGGGCGAGAAGATGCAGAAGAGTGATCTCTCCCCAGCGAAATTCAGCGGGATTGCGCACCTTCACAAGCAGGCACACACTGGCAAACAGCCATACAAGTGCGATGCCTGTCCGGCAGAGTTCAGCGAGAGCATGAATCTACAGAGTCATAAGCAGACACACACGGACGAGAAGCCATACAAGTGCGACCTCTGTCCTGCAGAGTTCAGCCAAAGGGGGACCCTACAGCGTCACAAGTGGACACACACGGGCGAGAAGCTATACAAATGTCATGTTTGTTCTGCAGAGTTCAGGTACAGTGGGAACCTACAGCAGCACATGCGGACACATACAGGCGAGAAGCCGTACAAGTGCAATCTCTGTCCTGCGGAGTTCAGACAGAATTCTCACCTGCTGAACCACAAACGCACACACACGGGCGAGAAACCATACAAGTGTGACGTCTGCCCTGCGGAGTTTAGTCAGAGCGTGAAACTACAGCGGCACAAGAGAACACACACGGGCGAGAAGCCATACAAGTGCGATGTCTGCTCTGCTGAGTTCAGGCAGAGCGGGAACCTACAGCAGCACAAGCGATCACACACTGGTGAAAAGCCATACAAGTGCGATGTCTGCTCTGCTGAGTTCAGCCGGAGTGCTCACCTGCAGCTTCACAAGCGGACACACACAGGCGAGAAACCGTACAAGTGCAACGTCTGCCCTGCAGAGTTCAGCCGGAGCGGGAGCCTACAGCAGCACAAGTGGACACACACAGGCGAGAAGCCATACAAGTGCGATGTCTGTCCTGCTGAGTTCAGCCACAGCAACACCCTACGCCGTCACAAGCAGACACACAGGGGTGAGAAGCCATTCAAGTGTGATGTCTGCTTTGTAGAGTTCAGCCAGAGCGGAAACCTACAGCAGCACAAGCGGACACACACAGGCGAGAAGCCATACAAGTGCGATGTCTGCCCGGCGGAGTTCAGTTATAGAGGGCATCTACAGTGTCACAAGTGGACACACACGGGCAAAAAGCCATACAAGTGTGATGTCTGCCCTGCTGAGTTCAGTTACAGAGGGCGCCTACAGCAGCACAAGCTGACACACACGGGTGAGAAGCCATACAAGTGCAATGTCTGCACTGCGGAGTTCACTCAGAGAGTTTATCTACAGCAGCACAAGGAAACACACACTGGTGAGAAGCCATACAAGTGTGATGTCTGCCCTGCGGAGTTCAGCCAGAGCAGGAACCTACAGCAGCACAAACGGACACACACGGGCGAGAATCTGTACAAGTGCGATCGCTGTCCTGCAGAGTTCGTCCATAGCTCGAGCCTGTCGTATCACAAGCTGACACACAGAAGTAAGAAGCCCCACAAGTGAGATCTCTGCCCTGAGGTTTTCAGCCAGATCAGGCACCTACAGCATCACAAGCAGACACACACTGGCGCAAAACCTTACAGGTGCAATGTCTGCCATCTAGAGTTCAGCTGAAGTGACAGCCTAGAGAGTCACAAGCAGACACACACACAGAGAAGAAGCCATGCAAGTGCGATGTCTGCCTTGAGGTTTTCAGCGAAAATGCGACCCTACAGCATCGCAAACGAACACACATGGGCGAGGAGCCAGACAAATGTGATGTTTGGCACGGAGTTCAGACGCAGTCAGCACCTACAGGGTCACAAGTGGACACACATGTGTGAGCTCTGCCCTGCGGAGTTCAGTGAGAGAAGGAACCTACAACAGCATACACACGATTAAGCTATGGCTTGCTATCGAGCCATGTGAACATAAATGTTAGTCGCACATGCCTGACCTTATAGCCTATCAGATGATTGTTGTCATGAGTTCCACGGCTCCAAATGCTGAGCTATGATCCTATCATAAAAGGGATACACACGAGCAAGAAGCCACAAAAATGTGATCTCTGCCTTTCCGTGTTCAACAAAAGCACAAAGTCTGCGGAATCACAAATTGGAGACACGAGGCCGTACCAGTGTGATATCTGTCCTGCAACCAGAACACGAATGTGGTATCACAAGCGAAAACACACGTGCAGGAAGCCCTGCAAGTGCGAACTCTCTTGAGTTGAGAGTTGAGCGATCGCGCAGACCTACAGCGCCACATGCGGGCGAGGAGCCAAACACAAGTGCTTTTATGCAGCTACGTATGTGCCTTATGAAGCATACACAAGTGGGTCATACACGCATTGTAAGCATACACGGTCATTGTGACATTTGTGAAATGTCACAATGACCGTCGGTAGTCACAAACCACTGTAAGACACTGTTTGAAGCAGCGGTAGTCCATAAAATCGATTCATGGCACATATCACGAAAATAGTCATGAAATGTCACAATGACCGTCGGTACTCAAAACCACTGTAAGACGCTCTTTGAAGCAGCGGTAGTCCCAAAAATCGATTCATGGCACATGTCATGAAAATAGTCATGAAATGTCATAATAACAAAAAGCAGTCATAAAACACAGCATGACACTGCAAAATCCAGGGGTTGTTGAATCAGTAGTCATGTATGAACTCATGATACATTGGCGAAATCATGAAAGTCGCAGACACGACATGACTGAATACACAGTCGTACACAGTTGGATTAGATTAGGTAACGCTTGGATTAAATTGGTTGGTGTCTGGATTAATTTGGTTCACCACTGGATTAAATTGGGTAGCGCTTGGATTAAATTGAGTGACCAATGTATTAAAATGAGCAGGAAAACCTGTAGAAAGTAGGGATGTGCCAACTGAATCCACAACTTCTAGGCAGGGATTCGAGCTTCGGTGATCCGAATCCCAGTGCCCAAAACGGCGAATTGAATCTTTCGAATCCACCAACCATGTTCGTTTGTTCCTTTCTTTTTCAAATTGGCGCCTCCGGAGTTCGCGGAAAGCCTCATTGATCGACGAAGGTCTTCTTGTTTCTTTGTTTACATTGCTCTGGACTGAAAGAGTTCAGGCAGGAACTGTTACATTATAAGTGTAGAAGTAACATGGTTCTGCTTTTGACTGTTGCTTTAGCTTTATGCAAATAATTCGGAGGCTCGAAAATTCATGTATTTCTTGTAGTCGATGAAGAATATGTTATATGAATATGATAAATAAATGAACTACATGGATATATTTTCTCCTGAAACTGAACTATTGTGTTGTTGTTTTTTTTATTTAAAAAATGTGTCGTATTCTGCTTCAAAACACTTTTCAGTAAAAGTTTTTTTTAGCTTTTTAAGCTGTTTTCAAAGAAAGGTTCATGGATTCGCAGAACCTTCCTTGGATTCGGATTTCCAAAAGTCTGGATTCGTCCTTCTCTACTAGAAACCAAGCCAGCGAAAAGGGGCATGTCAACATGGGAGCTGCCATGACCGATACGGTAGGCCTAGCGCTTTCCGAACGGTGTCTCATAACGAGTTCTGTGCGCCATTGTTTCATGTCGCAGTACAAGGTGTAAACCGTACGATACTCGTTCACTAAGGAATCCAAGCGCACAGGTGATTGCAGACAAAACGAACACGCTTCGCACCAGGGTGTCGGAGCGAACCGGAACCGAAAACCGAAAAAAACGCTATTTTGGTGCGAACCGGAACGGAATCGAAACCGTATACGTTTTTTTCGCTCAGGAGGGAAACCGAAAAATATATTTAACGGTTTTCGGTCCAAAATAAAACTTCGCCGGTTTTGACTACGGATAGGCGAATGAAACAGACGTCGTGTGCTCTGAAGTCATGTCATGGGTACAATACAAGGGTTACGGTTACGGTGGAATGTATGTCGGTATACTATGACCCTTAGACTCCCTTTGTAATGGTTTATCGTTCGCGCACGCACACAGGCTTAGAGGTACATGTGACTCTCTAGCAATGTGCCGGACTGTTCGTTCTAATTTGATCCCCGCAAACTCTCCTCAACTAAACAGCGACCCAAGGGGGCTGCATAACGGCTTCTTTATATGTAATGTCGTGCAACGCGTCCCTTGTTTGAGAGCAGCTAAGTTGAATACATTTACGTATACGCGAGGGCAAGCCCGTGCGAAGTGGCAACTCTTTTGTGGACAGGACACAAAGAAAATAAAACGGAGCCGTCGAGCGCGTTTTTGAGTGAAGGTGTTCCTCGATTTGCCTCGTACTCGTGCGGTGGTGCTTGCTGGCTAAACAGTAGCAACAGACATTCGGATGGGACGCGATCGCTCCAACCCAGCAAGAAAGTACTTTACGTATGACATCACGACAAACAAGTCCGTTTGTAGAATGTGCTTCAAGAAAGGAGAAAGCCCATTTGAACAGACAGTAACCAACTGGAACCAGGAGGTACCAATTTCACAGCTGTCTATTAATATTAAATACCATGTATGCGGAATAAACGGGTTTAATTTTGTAACATTGATTTTTTTTTTGTGGGGATAAATATTCCTAGCAGAAGCGGAACCGGTTAAAAACCGGTATGAACCGTTATTTTTTTGCTCCAGAGCAGAACCGGTACCGGATCGTTTATGATGTAACCAGAACGAAAACCGGAACGAAAAACGTTTCGGTTCGACACCCTGCTTCGCACACGGCATGGCACACGGAGCCAAGCAGAAGCGACTCTCATTGGATTGGATACCATTGCGCCAAACACACATGGTCTTCACACGTGGAAAGGCTGTGGCAGAATCCGGTTGAATCCAGAATATCGATCATGGCGTCCCCCGAACTTGGACACGGGGAGGGGTCTTTCCTCCATGCAACTTCCTTGCTCTCCCCCTTCACTCTCTCTCCCAGCTTTTCTTCTAGCTTCTCTCCTTACGATTTCTATGCTTGAAGCAGAGCACAAACCTGCAGCGTTACAAGTAGGATGTACGTGGGCGTGAAGCCCTACAAATGTAGCCTCTGTCCTGCAGAGTTCAGCCATAGGACGAACAGACACCAGCTGGGTAACAAAATGGCTGCTGGCAGTGCATGAGCATATTTTATTCTGAAAAAAGAAAGGGAAGGTAGGGGACGTTTTGTATTGAAACCGTGCCACTACAGAGGCTACCTACTCACAGGGGGTGACACAAACCCGTCATTGTTGTAAGTACCCTGAGGCAGGTGCATTTGGCGAAACTGCCATCTTGTCTTGGTCGCATGTCATAGAGAACTTCTTTTTGAGGTGATGTGATTGTTTATATGTCGTTCTGCCGCTTACCGACATATTTCCGTCGTCATAACGCCAAGAGATGAACGTATTTTACTAGTGTATATTATGCGGTGTTTCTTCTGCAACATGGTAGCCCATTTCTTCTTAGTTTAAGTACGTCTCATCGGCTAAGTGGCTCCTAACGCGCATTCGTCGTAACATCTTTGGAAGTCGTCAACAGTTCGATGCCTTATGTGCGAAATTACACGTTCTACTGTGAGATTATCGGATAAAAATAATTACAGTGATAGAAAGGCATGCAAAACGTCGCGCAGAAACAGCAACCGCATTGTGTACAAACAGTTTGGCAGCCGATCACAGGCACCGCCACCTTTTGATGTCACGTGAGCCTTGACGTTTGCTGTGGCAGGACCTGTCCAGGATGTATTGCGTTCGCCGAGCACGCTTTCGTCTACAGAGCAATACATTTGATGTCACCACTGTGCACATGCTCGTACACCTGGAAGGGTCCGTCCAATGGCATGTCCCCAACCCGGAGACATGAAGAAGCTCATGGTAATGCACAGAGAGGAAATGCTGTACAGATACTGTCTCTATCCCATCGCATTCTGTTTTTATTGGATGTTTTAAAACTCGCACGCATGAACAGACCACGACCTATACTGGATTACAATGACCATGTCATAATCAGCAACCCCCTATGAGGAGTCCGTCCGCATGATCCGCTAGGGGCACTACTCATCGGCTCGCAAGATCTGCACCACGATAGGACGATGGAAATTTGAATTCTGAACGCGCAGAAGCGTATGTACGACAACCGTAGCAGACAACAGCAATAGGGTTTATTCACTGACGTTACCTCGCCGGCATACTGTAGGTCCCTCAAAGTTATTTACCCGCATTCGTACGCTGCCATATGCTTTGTGTATGACTGTTAACGTCGAAAACATGGAAATTACTTGGATGTGCTACAAATCACACAGCGCAATAATTTTGAAACACCAAATATGCGGTGACTGCGATGTGGGTAATGACTTGGAAACATAAAGGAAGGAAACACAGGAGCGGCCCTTCCAACTTTCTGCCATTGGGACGGGCGTGCCAGTTTTGCAATGCATTCTGGGATGTTCCTGTCTACCATGTGACCTCTCACGTGACCCCAGGAGCATGCGCAGGCCAGCTGTCACAGCAGACGACGGGAGTCGTGATTGTCTTGCAGTTCAGATATCTGCATTGAGATGAACGCCGCACGTCCAGCTTTATTTGTGTGTGTTCGGAGGTTTACTCTTGGTTTTCCCTTCTACTACAAGACCGGTCAGGGTCTTGTAGGACAACCACGCAGGACTAGAAACATCATTCGTGGCAGCGATGTTTGCGTGACGACGTGGCCGCGTTTTGTGTGTTTGTTGCTGAGGTGGTAAAGCATGCCAATAATCAAATTTGTACAACGATGGAGGAAATCAATTGAATTTGCAGCTGTAGCACAGCGCCAGCTTGCAAAGGAACGATTCAAGATGACTCTCTCACAGACAGGGGTACGAAACAACCGGTCAGTTACGTGCGAATGAAACGTTATTCCCGAGACAGAGCTGCTTTCTGTTGAACAACAATAGTTGGGCTAGTTGGTAATACTGATGCATCTTAAGGCGCAACACACACGGACAAGAGGGAGACACACACTCGCGCCACTCGCAACTCAGTTTAATAGCAAAAGGCACATAGACAGGAACAAAAAAGAAAAAGACACACTGACAACGTCACGGAAGGCTGGCGCACACACCTTTCACCCGACTCTCGCGTCAGCGCTGACGAAATATGCTGAGAAATGGGCAACACTGCGTTCCCATATGTGAGTCCCGGCACAGCCACAGTCTTCCATAGCTGCCGTAGAACCTCAAATCGATTAAAGGACCAGAGAGCCTTCGCCCGAAGCATTCCCAGGTACATAGTGGCTTTCCGCCGCAGTTCATTTTCGTGTTCTTTCAAGTATCCCACTTCATCTGTTATTACGATCCCCAGGTACTTAAACTGATGTGATTTCTCTACAGGATTTCCTTGCATTGTACAGCTTTGTATTCCATTTTCTTCGTCTGTTTGGTTGTTGCTCCAGCTCATTACCCTGCTTTTAGTGTCACTAAATTTCAGACCCATTTGTTCCCCGCTTTGCGAACAGATGTTCATGAGATCTTGGAGCTCCTACCTGCTGTTTGCCAGTAGTATGATGTAGTCTGCATAAATTGTTCCTGGTACCGTTTGCTTTATCTTTTGTCCTATATTCATGTATGAGATATCAAATCCTAATTGTGACTGCTCCAACTTCTTCTCCAGTTGTGATATGTAAAGCATAAAGAGGAGTGGTGATAGTGGGCAACCCTGTCTTAATCCTTTGTTGATATTAATCTCTTCTGTTCTGATCCCCTCCCAATTTCCTATTATCTTGTTATCAGCACAGATGTCTTGTAGAAGCTCCACCACGTCTCTCCCTATCTTCAGATCCTCAAGCTGCTGCCACAGGAGTGAGTGCTTAACATTATCATATGCTTTTTCAATATCCAAAAAGCAATCCCACAGATCTCTCTGTTCTTTTTCGGCCATCTCGATACACTGAGTGAGCACGAATAGGTTGTCTTCTATCTGCCTGCCATTCCTGAATCCAAACTGCAGGTTGCCGAGCAAGCCTCTCTCTTCCACCATCCTTTCCAATCTGCACTTGATTATTCTCATTAGAATTCTATACATGATTGATGTTACAGTAATGGGCCTGTAGGCTGTTAAATTATTCTTGTCCCCTTTTCCTTTATATACTAGTGTCACTAGGCTTGTTTTCCATTTCTCAGGAATGGATCTCTTCTCTAGCATTTCGTTAACGAATCCCCTTAGCTCTTCCAGACGTCGTCCTTTTAGGTTCTTTATGGCGGCTGCTGGGATACCATCCAATCCCGTTGCGGTGTTCATGGGAGTTTTCCTGATGGCTCTCTGTAATTCTGCAATAGTTATCGGTTCACATATTTCGCTGTTGCTAGGCACATCCTGGTGTTCTCCATTGTTACTGTTGAGCTCAAGTCGTCCCTCTGCAGTCTCACCACTTTGCTCCGTGAACATTGTAGACATATGATGTGTGAGATGGTCACGAATTTCGTTGGTGCTCAAAGCTCTACCTTCGAGTGGGTGTTGGATGGTTAGTCTTGGCTTTTCTCTTTTTTCACTCTCTTTTATAAACCTCCAGAACTTCTTGGGTCCGTCCCTCCCACTAGCGCGAATTTTCTGCAGGAGCCTTTCATTGAAGGCTTTCTGCTTCCGCTGTATAATTTCATTCGCTTGCTGTTTGAGGTCTCTGTATCTGTTCCAAGCCTGCTTTACTCTTTCCTTGTCTTCACCATGTGCGATGCTATGTCTATGATCCCTGCATGCAGTCTTCCTTTTCCTGATGGCCTCTTTCACTTCCTCATCCCACCATGATCTGTGGTGTGGTTTGGAAGGCTCCTTAGAGACCCTCTTAGTTTCAATTATTTGGGTAGCCCTGTCGGTCCATGTCGTGTAGTCATTATACATTGTTGGGTCTTGCTCCCAATTCTGCATTATTTCCGTCATTTCTGCTTCAGATATGGTCTTTCTCTGCTGCCTTGATTCTGTGGTTTTTCTTGGCCATTGGTTACCAAACTCTGCTATCATCGTTCTATGATCGCTGCCCAAACTCATATCCCCCTCCTGGTCCATGTGTAGTTCCTTGAATGTATCCAACTGTCGGCGGGGCAGTAGGCAGTAATCTGTGCTCGAACATTTATCCTTTAGTGTCCATGTGTAGGGCCTCAAGACTGGCTGGATCAGGTTGGCTATGACTAGGTCCTGTCTATCAACAATTTCTAGAAGCCTTCGCCCATTGTTGTCACTTCTTCCGTCTAGTTCCTCAATATGCGCATTAAAATCCCCCATGATCAGGAGTTCATGTGTTCTTTTAAGGTCATTAATATCTGATTCCAGACATCTAGCCATGAGTGTATTTTGCTCTTATTGGTTTCCCGTCCACCACTATACTGTGCAGATTGCCAGTTTCCTATTGCTTATCACAGTTTCCATCCACATATGCTCCCTGCATTCGGGTTTGAGTCTTCGCCAAACCTTATTTTTTCCTCCCAGGAAACCTATTCTTCCTCCTCTTCGCTCTCCTTTCTCTCTATTTAAGCCTTCTCAGGTATATCCATCCATATTTGGTGGGATTTCCTTGCCCCGGAGGTGTGTCTCGGCCAGTAGAAATGCGGTTAGTTCCTCTGCTTGTATCACTTCTGCAAGTTCCTGCCATTTTCTTTCGTTGCGCCCCCCATTCATGTTCAGAAAGCCAATTCGCAATTGTTCATGTGTCCTGTTTTTCCTTCTTCCGTTTCTCTGCCTCCTCTCCCTCTGTCTGTTCTATTCGCATCTCCGCCGCCTTGTTCTCGTCCTTCCCTGGTTTAGCGATGTTTGCTCTATTACCATCTCCCGCGTCTCCAACCTCGTTCGTTCCTCTGTAATTCCATCAGGGCCTGGCCAATCATTTGGAACACTTTCCTGTAGGTTCCTGGCTGGGACGGCCTCCTCGGATTCCTCACATATTGTCCTTGTCCCATGCCTAAAAAATTTCTACCTTACGAGCCAACCAGTTGCCCAGCACGTCACCACCTTCTCTGGTGAGGTGAATGCCCCAGAAGCCCCCGCCCTGACATTTTCTCGTGAGCCAGCCAAGGTCCAAGAAGCTTACTCTATTTGCAAGATCTGAGCACATCATCATTATATCCTGGTTTAACTTTTGTATAGTTGGAAAAACTATATCTGCATCATTTTCATCTGTCACCCTGGGCACTGCACATACTTCACATATTACGTTTGGCTATCTTGCTAGCCATTGCCCAAAAGTGGCCTTCATGGCTTCTACTACGCCATGGTGTGTTTTGTCATTTAAGACATCCACTAGTCCCACATGAATAATGACCAGTGTCTTCTCTGCTCCCTCTTCCAATCTTTTCTCCACCTCTTTGAGCAGACCAGCTGTACTAGCCCCTGGAACACCCACAACCTCTACCCTCCTGTCATATCCTAGCCGAGTGAGAATGGGTGTCTTTGTTCGCTGTATGTTGGAATCTCCAGCTATGATGATGCGGCGTTCCTGTGTGCCATTGACAGCCTGTTCCTGAGCTGGACTTTTCAGTGATCTTGTCGCCTCCAAGGTCTTTGGGGTATCTATTTCAGGGTCCTTTTGTCGTGACTCTCTTCTCCTTGTGCTTCGATATATCAATCTGACCATCTTTCTTCCCGTACACCCGTGCCCAAGTATTCTCCGAGTTCCGCTTCAGTTGGGCTTCTTGTAGCCTGCTCCCCCTTTGTGCATGCAGGTGTTGCCTGATCAATGTCTAGTGCGTCCTGGCTCTTTTGTGCTAAGTTTCCTTCCCCTATTTTTGGCTCTACTTGCCCTGATTCCGTCTTCTCCACAGGCTGGATGTCTCCTCCTTCCCTCTCAGAGCTTGATCTCCCACACATGCATGTCTTTGTCCGGAGCTCGTTCACTTCTTCTTGAAGTTGTTTTCGCTTCCCCTGTTCTTCCTCCAGCAGGAGGGTCCACCTCTTCTCAGTCTCCAGCAGGTGCTCCTTGATCATTCTCATGTCCTCTTCTAGACGTTTTCTCCGATTTTGTTCGTCCTGTAGGAGGCGTTTCATTTCCTCGGCGACCACCTCGATCTGGTCACAGAGCTTGCACTTGTATGGACATATTTTGAAACGGGGTTTCTCCCATGTAGGCCCACCGGTTGCATTTCTCACATTGTACCATGCCCATCTCTGTAGTCTGCTTTCCCATTGCCTCTATTTGCCTACACACTGTACCGGATGATCACACTTTCACTATCTGACGGTGATCCGCCTGGGTGGTTCCCTTTACCGCACAGATGTAATGCAACTACTTACAGATCACCACATAAATCACAGGGGATAGGTTCTCATACTGCCAATACCGAACTTCGTCACACTGTCACTATCCGACGGCGATCCGCCTGGATGAATCCGTTTACCCCACAGCTATACCACAATTGCTTCCAAACCCCACAATTGTGTAGGATGGATCACTTTCGCTTCACCACCCAAACACTTGCGCTTCACCCGCCATAGCCCATAGCCCCTTCCACCCACTGATCTCTATGTATAAAGGCTGGATCGCGTATGGGAGAGGGGCTCGTGGGAGAGAGGCACGCATTCGGGCCGCCATGTTGGTGGGCCCTAAAACGCTGCGTGTGCCCATTGGAAACAATGGGAGGCAACAGAGATTGTGAGTATTTATTGCGCTACAGGCGTTGATCATTGTTTGTCGTCACGCGATTTTGTAAGGTGCCAGTATACTGATGTATCCTAACAGTGTTTCGCAGGTGCCCTGCATTTCGATTCTTAATAACGTTATGTTTTGCATTCCGAAACTAGACCGTCACTGCAGTGCAGCGCTGGGAATTGTACTACAGCACGTTTCCCAGCCAATATTTCAATAAGAAACGATGTGAGGTTAACAACAACCATGTATATAATATCCCGTGCTGCGTTCTGGACAAAAATTGTTCCACAAAGAACGGTCCCAGAAGGGATACCCGCATGGTAGAAAGAAATCGCCCCGTAGAATCACAGCCGTTGTTTCAAACAGGCGTATGCGTTTAATTTGATTGATATCAAGCAAGAAAGGGTCTTTTAGTGAACGACAGTGGTGTCTTCGATGTAATGCCTCGCAAATATGAACACACCGAAGCATCCCAAACAATTACTGCACGCAATTAGATTACGCTTAGGCCAGTTAATCTAGGTGTTGATGTAAACTTAATAAAGTTATTTAGTAAGTGGTAACACCTCCTTGAGACACAAAACTTATATCCTTTTGAAGTACAGCACTTCTTTTTTCTTCTTCCTTCATTTTTTCTGATTATTTGCAGGTGAAATTGAATGTCCTTCTCGCGTACTCACATGCTTTTGCTGAATAGAACTGCAGCGTGAACAAAGCTGCGTAAGGATGGGGGCCTGCCATCCACTGCTGACTTTGTCATGCTAGTTATGTGGAGCACGTTGCAAAAAATGCAGCTGCACATCTGAAACTCCAATCATTATCATCGTCATCTAAAAGGGAATGTGGTAGCACTGCTGTGAAACCAGGCACGATTTCTGAAAACCCTCTATGGCACTTTCCGCAGTTTGCACACTTTTCTTCAGCGTCAGTCTCTCTCATAGGAGTCACTTTGCATTAACAGTGACTCCCATCTTACATTTTCATGTGCGAGGGCTCTCTTGCACTACACATATACGGTTTCCCAACTGCAACATGACGATTTGGAGCTTGAAACTGGAGCCCTGGTGTTCCCTGTGTATGAAATGATACCAACTGAATCTTGTCAAACGTGATGTTTAGTGGAAGATGGCTTTCTTGGTTGTGCATTCTGAGTGACAAAGATTAACACGATATGCTTTTGTAAAGATAAGTGATGTTATGCTCTATGAATAAAGAAAATATACATTTTTCAAGTTCAACATTTATTCTGGCATATACGCATTTCAAGATACAATGAATGCGCAGGGAAGTGACAAAACAATACATTTATTGTTTTGTGACCTCCCTGCAATGACAATATATATCACAGAAATGACAACGTACAGGTACACTATGTAAATTTGTTGCACCCAATTTTCATACATGCTGAATTTTAAATTTTTGTTTTGCTGCCTATGTGTTCAGTGTATTACAAATTGCGTAATGCAAAGAACACTTTGTTAATTTCAAGCTTTTTGCTCCCATCCAAGATATTCCTGTCCTGAAGGAACCGCCCCTTCGACACCATAAATATTCAGTAGGTTTCACTCTGGCAGGCCCTGCCACTGCAAATTTCCTGAATTGAAACCCTTCAATCTGTGTCATAACCTTAAATACGTCAATATTTTTGCAAGTAGTTTACATGCTGGAGGACACTCCTCCTGCAGCTAAGGCAACTACAGAGAGTTCCAAGAGGCCGAAGGTAAACCTACAGCTGCATGAGTTTGATCAACAGTAGTGCATTCTCAAGAAATAATTTTCTTCTTATAGCATATATGTGCATGCCCAGTAACTGAAACAATGACCACAGTTCCGCAACGAGTTTTAATTCCTGAGGGTGTACATTGTAGAGGTGGGTTAGATCTACAACAGTTAATACAAGGTATTATATACTATGAATCAGTGATGGCCACTAAGTACTTCTACTATAACTACTAACTACTATGCAATGGAGTAGTTTAACTAGTAGTTCAACTACTTTTCAGGCAGGGTAGTTAAAACTACTTCTTTAACTACTGCAGTGTAGTTTAACTACATCTATAACTACTTAATGTTGTCCATCAACACCAATCCCATTCTATAGCGTTCTAAGACCCCTAAATATGAATCACAAGCAGTGATAAAAGTGAAACTTTAGTACACATGCACGGCACAATTGCTCTGCACCTCCGTTCTCATCAAACAAGTAGCTCAAGGTAAAAATCGGAAGCACAGCCATGCCGTAAAGCTTGCGGCAAAATCGGAAGTAGTTGGCGCCTGCAGTAACCTAACTACTGTAGCCAACTACTCGAAATAGTAGTTTAACTAGTAGTTGCACACTACATTTCTGCAAGTAGTTGATAACTACTTTTTAACTACAATCAGGTAGTTTAACTACATGTAGTTAACTACTGGCCATCACTGCTATGAATACCTTTAAAAATCTCATGTGACACATATGCTTTTACTTTTTGGAGGTGCTGCGGTGATCGAAGTTTGTGGGCACTGCTCAGGTTTTGCACCCATTTCTTGAGTATGTCGAGGCAGCTGTGAAGGAGAGAACATTTGTTAGGTTGCAACTAGTTAAAAATAAATATGTTGTTTAGTAAAAGCATCGCATAAATGTTTAAAACATCAGTTTAAAACAGGGTTTACAATCTTGATATCTTTTAAAAATTTCAACGTTTAAACGCTGTTGTAAAAGAAATTATAGCTTCATCACTAAGACACAATGCTGGGTGAAGGGGTCTAAGGTGTATATAAAGCTCTTTGAAGTGATGTGTTCCATGATGTGAACATGTAAAGAGAATGTACAAAATTGAGAGAGGATCACCACAGTGCGTGCACTGGGGTGGTTCCTCCTCGTACACTAGGAACCCGTGAATGAGGAACATGATACTTATCTGTAAGCTCGATCGCATCAGACGATGACACAGGTGATGCTCGATGACACAGACGATCCTCCGGGTAGCCCCCGTGAGGAAACCAGTATTGAGGGACCACACTGCTGCAAATAACACGACAAGATACAAATTATTATTATCGCAACAAGCTGACAACATAGCTCAGACACAAAGGCGGTATCCAAGTCACACCACACCACCGTTACGTAGGATTCTTTGTCACAAATCAAACCAAGGCACAAAATAATACCAATACAAGAAAAAGGGTGACTATCTTGGTCTTATTATGACGTAATACTGAACTTATACGCGAAGGTCGTTCAAAGAAATGACTGTGCACTTGCTTCCGTAGAGAACACTTGGTACCGTGCTAGCAATGCATGCAGAAAAGCGCTCGAGTGCTCGCACATATTGAGGACACCACTATCAGTGTAGTGTAACATGTTATCTCCAGCATGTTATGCACTCAAACTGTATTTGCCGGCGGGTAATATGCAAGTGGGTTCGATTGAACCTCGGAAGAGCGATCAAACAACTTGCACCCAGTGCTGGTTTTGGACAAAAAAACACTTCATAATTGTCAAATAAATGTACAGAATGGACGCCTATTTATACCTTGATAAAGAATGACTCACCTGTAGAAATTTCGGCCCGGTATCATTGCCGGTACGGTTGGTACGACCGTAATTGCAAGAAGTTGCCATGATCGCTGCGGCGACTGTTTTGGGTACAGTAAGATGGCGGCCGGTTGCCGCACGATCGCGCTCCCTATCCGCGATCCAGCCTTTTACAATCGAGATCAGTGCTTCCACCGTAACCGCTGCCATCTTGTGGAACGCAGTTGCCAGACCCGGAAACTTCAAGTTCGCTGTTTACGGCGGCATGATTCTCTTTTTTTTTTGTTATGGGGAGTCTAAATAAAGGACGTGTTTGTGAAATGTTCAAATAAACGTGTATAAATGAGAAATGACTCATTTTGTTTGTCATTGCTGTATTTAGCTTCTGTTTGCGCACACTTTCATGCTCGCATCGTCACTCGCAACCGTAGGCAAGTTTCGGTTTACCAGCTGCGGGTGTCGCGCCAGCGTGGCGCGCCGACAGTCATAATTTTAAGTAAGGTCGCCAAGGTCGCGTTTGTTATTGCGGGTTATAAATGGAGAGAACGAAAAGGATTGTGCATTTGTTTTCGACGGACCACCGAGTCATAATGCCCAACTCATGCGTCGTCGAGAAATGCAAGCAATTCGCGTACAGGGGATCTGCAGTGTCTTTTCACAAGTAAGTGAAAGTTTGTTACTGTGCTGTGTTACTCGGAATATTTAATGCCGCACATTAGTGATACGAAACGTGGAAGATTAATCTGATTGTCTGGCACATATCTCAGACGCATAACAGGAAAATATACAAGATTCCTTCAGGTTGAGCGTACACAGTAGGCAATTGGTGCCCTCCAAAATTATTATAACTGCATATCAAGTATATCCATATGGTACCCCTAGCTTTATGGATCAGCGTTGACATGTTCAGTTAACAGCCGGCATCAACACGTTGTTTTAGCGTAAGAGTGAACTTTTTTTTATAAAAATAAAAAGCGAAGTCATGGATATGTAAAAGTGAATGTAGGTTCGACGGGTCCGATTGGTCGATGGGACCGATCAGACTCGTCGAACCTACTTTTACTTTTACACATTCCCGCACCGCGCACTGCTCGTCAGTACAGCTCAAGCTAGTTATTATTTCCTCTAGCTAGCTAGCTATAGCTAGGCTTCCTAGGAAACTGAAAGCTTCAGGTAACGACACGGCAAAACAGTTGCGAACCGCCGAATATGCAGTCGTTCAGAGAGTTTTACTATACAGAAAGGCGCTTTTTTGAAGCATATGACCACATTGATCCGGTTCCATTTGATAACTTATCGTAGTATAGTTTTTCGCATATACTAAAACTTTCTCATGAGAACGAGAGACGTGGAACAAGGAGACAACGCCCGAACTTTTGTAGGAGGAACATTGTTTGAGGAATATCCTGAACCCGTTTCGGGGTGTAGCTGTGACAGCAGTAAGCAGGTCGTACGCTCTCGGGGCTATCAGGCTCTTATTAATTATCAATGGTCCTTTTACCTGCATGCGCAAAAAGCGGCCATGTGTTTGCTTACAATTTTACTATAATAATGGCGAAAAATTATGTGCACACGTTTCACTGTTTCCAAATTATCATACTCAAAACACCCCAACTAGACACTTTTTGAAAACCGAAAATTACAAATTGCATAAATGACGTACGTTCACAGTGAAGCTTCATCCTAAAAAAAAGAAAAAAAGTCAACGAGACCATTTTTTCCGCCCTCGCAGCCGGGACCATTTCTTCTGGATGTTGCGTCGTGCTCGTCATGCCTTTTATTGATTCTGGTCGCTCGGTGTCTGCCATTTCGGCCCCTTTCAGTCTGCAATCTTTCTGTCGGGCAGAAGAAAAAATAACACAATTTGTTTAGTCCCTAAAAGTAATTAAACTTTTGTTGTTTGGTATTTATAAAATTTTTTCTTTCATAGGCATTAGTTTATTGTTGCCATATTAACTGTACTGATCTGTTAAACTGTAAATATTTACAAATATCAAGTAACTTAATTTAGCCACCCAGAAGAACAGTCGAAATATAGGCGTCCTGAGACTCCCCTAAGATGTTGAGCTATAAGGCTGTTACCCTAACATCAACAGTAACATATTAGCTACCTAAAAAAAGACAATTGTGCCAGTCATAGAGTTTTGTTAGCAATTCTACATTGCTTTGAAATACATGAAATGTTCTTGACCTAGATACACCCCTGCTTTTATAATGTCAAGGCCACAGACACAAAAGAGGTTGCAATTTCCTTATTTGCAGTAAACATAACTTTGCTACAATGCTCCACGACAGCACACATTTTATGGTACTAAATTTGTGATGTAGGGCAGCTGGTAGCAGTACATCATAACTGAAAGCAGCCCGCTATAGACAGAAACGATTAGACTTCTCGAAGAAGTCTTCTCATCTCCGTGTATAGTGCGCGCTAGCTTTAGTTATGATGCGCATTTTATGGTGTAGGAATGTAGGGATTGCTGAACTTCCCCATCCACCTACATACCTATGTCTGCATTTTTATGCCGAATATTTCTTCGTACATTTACGTTGTACCTCTGCCAACGTTGTGCCTTGCATGACAACCCCATTGCATTTCGTTGCAGTAAAAAATACCGTTACTCTGACAGGTTTCCTCAACAGCATACCAAGCAGTATTCACAGTGGGTGCAATGGCTTGAACGCCTACAGGGAAAGCCATACAGCCACCGTGCATACCACCGTCTCTGTTCGCTGCATTTTGAGTCAAGCTGTTACTACACTGGGCACACCAGACGCGAGCTGAAACGTGATGCATGCCCTGCCACACCTCGGCCACGCACACCAGATACTGAGGCAATACGGGATGTACATCAAATAACCAAGGTTTTGAATGGCCAGCACTTGGTCACTGGCTTGCTCAATATCTCTTTTCTTTTCCTCATAATGCAGCCTGTGCTGGAGATGGTGAGCCTTGAGATGTACAGGAGCCACAGTCCTCCAGGAAGGCAAATGACACAGCTGAAGCAGCCAGCTATGACACCAGTGACATGACTCTGGAAGGATCACATCCACAGGCATTCCTTGTCAGCATTGTCAGAAGTCTATGCTAAGTAAAGCTAGTGTTGGTGTGATATCAAATGGTGATATCATAGATGGAAGTCGTCTGTCATGTTCACGTAACCGTCATTTTCATATGTCCTTCAACAAGGCTGAACCAACTGCACCACAAACCAGTACTGGCGGAGGCCCTGCAAGCTCTGCAAGCCGTTTAATCCCCTCAACAAGCTCCACACCAGAGAAAACCCAGCACATGGTAAATGCACTTTTTATAACATTACACCACCTATATTAAACCTATATATCCTTTCCTGAAGCTGCCACATGCATCATCATCATCACCATGCACTCCCACCCATATCGAACGAACACCTCCTGCCACAAAATCTCATCTGGTACGTACATGTTCAAGAGGCCATGAGGAAGTGGACCTTTAGTGTACGGTCTTGACATGCAGGAACATAATTTACAGGGCACTAGAGGTCCAACCACTATGCTAAACCAAGGGAGACGGCAGCTAAAGACACCAGAGAAGGGAAGAATTGTGCTACAAGAGCATTCTTACACCACTAGGACAACACCACGGACAAAACTTAAGGCTGTGCACCACCACCTAGGGAAAGTAAGACGGAAGCTCTATGCGACAAAGAAGGTTACTAGAAGAAAGGAGAAGAAGATACAAAGCTTACAGGATCTAATCAGTGAACTAAAACAGAGAAAGCTCATCTCAGAGGAGGCAGAACAACGGCTCGAGTCTTTTGGAGAGCTGCCTGATGAAATCCTAGAGTGAAAAAAAAAACTACAGAAGCGTTCCATCTGGGAGACGGTACAGCGAGACTTTCAGGAAGTTTGCAACAACGCTGCATTTTTATTCTCCGCGGGCATACAAATTTCTGTCAAGCAAGTTCCTCATGCCAACACCAGCAACTGTTAGAAGTTGGTTACAGGTTGTTGATGCCTGGCCAGGCTTCACACAAGAATCACTTCAGTACCTAAGTGACAAGTACAAAGATGCCCCCAAAGAAGAACGACTGTGTTCTATAATGATGGATGGAATGAGCATTCGAAAAAAAATGTGAATTCGACCAGAAATCAGGCAGGCTTATCGGATACGTGAACCTTGGACACTTGCAATCTCCACAAGACTGTGACGACGTGCCACTTGCAACAGACTCTTTAGTACTGATGGCTGTTGGTGTGGCATCTCGCTGGAAACTACCTATTGTTTATATCCTGAACAATGGATGTTCCAGAGAAGTTCTTCGAGAAATCATCACAGACGCTATTGAAAGCCTAGAAGGTTGCGGCTTGCATGTTGTTGCAGTTGTCTGCGATGGGCTGTCATCGAATGTGACAATGGCAAAGCTCTTTGGCTGCAGGGTTCACCAGCGACAAGCCATGGAGCTTCAAACGTGGTTTCCTCACCCAAAGCGAACAGGTGAACAGATTTTCTTTGTATTTGATGCGGCACATGCACTGAAGCTGTTGAGGAATCTCCTTGCCAATAAGGGCACGTTCTACAGCTGTGAATATGGGGTAAGTGATAACCTTTTTCCTTTCATAATTTGATTGTAAATGGATTCACACCTTTTGCAGGTAGTTGAATGGGACTACATTGTTAAGCTCCACACTCTCCAAGCTGAAGAAGGACTCCGTGCTGCTACCAAACTCATCAGGGCCCATATTCAGTACAAAAGCCAAATAATGAAGGTGCGGCTGGCAGCACAGAACTTCAGTGCGTCGTGGGCCTTGCACTTAAATTTGCCAGAACACTTGGCCTCCCAGCATTTCAAGGCAGCGAGGGAACAGAGAAGTTTCTTGAGGCTGTCAACGAGTAAGAGTGCTATCTTAAATATTGCGTATTTGATGTTAAGATGCATTTTTATTTTCTCGTAGGGCTTTCGACTTACTGAATTCTCATGTACCAAATGCGAAGGGCTCCAAAGCACCTCTGAGACCGATGCTGTTCACACAGCAGAAAGAGAAAATGGTAGAAATTTCAAGAAAGCTGATGACACTGGGGCTTCCTTCTGGGAGACTGGAGTGGAAGATGGCCGCTGAATGTCAGTTATAAGCCTAGCATTCACGCTGAAGAGTGTCGCTGAGCTCGCCGACTACCTTTTCTGTAAAAGCCTGTGCCAGGTAACTATGATTTGAAGCTTGAAGAAAAACTATAATGTTTTTACAAAATTAATTCCCCTACTAATATTACACTAGTGATGTAATATTTGAAGCCAGGAAATCCAGCAGAAAGCAAAAGTAGCGAAAGCGAAGTAAATCTTGCAAATATTGGCAGATCAGATGAGAGGCTTCAGTTTCAGCTAGTGTAGCAGAAGCATTTTCATCACATTACAGCTAAAATTTAGAACCAGTAGCCAGCCTATAGGTGAGGAATGCCATACATACCCCATTTCTCATCACATGGTTACTCCCACCGGCCCTATAACGCTGAACTTGATCACAAGGTTCCTATCTATCATACGCAGACACATCTGTACATACAGACTGAGCCAGGACCACCTGGAAATGTTCTTTGGATGCGTCCGCCAGAGGGGAGGATGGAATAATAACCCTTCTGCACTGCAATTCCGGTATGCCTACAAGCACTGCTGATACATGCAGATGTCCAGGGCCCCAAAACTGGAAATGTGGCACCAGACCTTGACTCAATTCAGTTGCAGCGCCACCATGGAACACAGAGACAGCCACAGCAAAACACCGAAGATGGCAGCGAAAGTGACCCTCATCATCAGGCGCTTCATGAGATGGCCTCTTTCATTGACCATGACTATTCCAATATCTCCGGACTGACAGACTTCGGTGACGAGATACTCAAGTACATTGGGGGGAAGCTGGTTACATCTGCAGCAAGACAAATAACCTGTACCGGATGCATAGATACAATGATTGACAACAGTGAAAACAGCGTGTTTCTTTTTACCAAAGACACAATTTAGCCAAAGACAATTTAGCCTATCCCTCCTTGTTTGTAAAAAACCTACTTCGCTCTGGTGAGTGTGCTCTACGACAGTCAGCGCGTGCAGCATTGCAGACACTTGTGACAAGTGCATTTCAGATCTTTGCAGAAAGACAATACTTTGATAGTGCCCAAGGACACTTTGCCGAGAACCCAGAGCATGTGATTTCATTAGTCAAGGTTCTGCTGAAGGACTTCTTGACATTGCGGCTCAGAGAACGATCACGACTCATGACTGAGCAAGTTCAGGGTCTCTATGTTCGCCACGTCCTGACAAAACAGATTCTGTTTCGAAACCAATAATGAGTGATGTACATGAAAGTACTCACCTAGCTATGTGCATACAATTTCTATGCTAATAACAATTTTCACTGTTCTACGTTCATTAAGTCATATATCCAGAGAAGCGTGTATACGCAAAGTGTGAATGTCAGTGTTTTGTACACTATGAACTTCTGCTAGGAATTATTTGTTCGTCCTGTGAGATTTCTCAGTGGGATGCACTTCTCGACACGTGTGATTGCAAGCTCAGAGTTTCTATGTTTTCCATGTCTTCAGGAAGCAGATTCTATTTCGAAGTGTTTGTATCCATAATAGCAATGTTCCCTGTTTTACGTTCTTTAAGTCATATATCCGGAGAAGCGTGTATACGCAGAGTGTGAATGCCAGTGTTGTGAATGCTATGAACTTGTGCTAGCAAGTAGTTGTTTATCCTGTGCTATAGCACAGATTTCTCAATCTCTCTCGACACATGTGATAGCAACATCAGGGAGCCTATGTTTGCCACGTTCTCACAAAACCAGCTTTTGTGTGAGCTACTTAAATTTATTTGTCTCCTGGAGGCGTTAGATTGTGTATCTGGGAGGCAGATTTTTCAATGTTGGCAACAACCGTCCCACAAGATGGCGATCCCCGTGGTCTTACGCTGGGAATAGGCTGAAATACATGGCAAGATGGCGACTTTGACCCATCTGGGCTGTAATGATTGAGAAGGGACGCGAAACTAAATATGTTTCAAATAATGCATATGCATAACCGCCTTGGTTTACTGTGTATAGTCATGGCAGCACAGAAGCGTGTAGCAACATTGCGGTGCGCGTTACGTGGAAGTTTTTTCCAAGTTCGGCCTGTTTTTAGTGGTGCGCGTGATACACGAGTGTGTGTTATACCAATGCCTCCTATATCTTTAATGCCTGGCAAGGCGGTCGCTCCGACTCCTCCGCCCCTTTCCTGTTCCTCCTTCCCCGCGGCCCCCTTTTGCAGCGGTGGCGCTAGGGTCGCGAGAACTGTTGTCTGCTATTGGTCCGTCGTTTTTCGAATTGTTTCGAATGTTTTCGGAATTTTTCGAATTGAAGTGCTTCGTCACGCAACGCGAGGCCAAATTCTGCTTGCGGGCGGCTGCTGCGGCTACAGCTGCTGCGTTTTTATCACTCGGTGCGTACCCTAGGGATTTGGCGCCACCAGACGGAGGTCCCGCATACTAAGGGCCGCGTCCCACCAGCAGCAGCAAAGCAGCAGCGGTTCGGCAGCAGCAACACGGCAACATGGCAGCAGAGCAGTTTTCTGCTGCGGCTGCTCTGCTGCTAGAGGCGTCCCATAGCTTCGTTTTGAATTAGCGGCAGCAGCGGCGTAGGAAGTCCAAAACGTGTTGGCAACTACGGCATTGTCTACGTTTCGAACATTCCGAAGGCGTACGCAGTAGCTAAGCCTTTTAGTACACACACGTAGGAATGCAATTCTAGGTGAAAGGCTGATATGAGTGGGACATATTATGGATCTGTAGCTCACAAGTGGACTGTGAAATTATTGTGGTGGTGGTCTGAGCCTCATATTACCTAATTCACTCTTCGTTGATGTGTAGAAGTCTCGTGACATTCAACGTAGGTTCGTCCTTTCGCACTGCTATGCAGCATCTGCCTGGGTTGGAGACTCTTCTACAGGATTTTGTCGTATTAATATCTCCTCGTTACTAGGATTCGATATTTTGATTTATTGTGACTGTCAAATGCGTACGTTGCTGATAGTGAAATAAAGCTGTCTAACGAAAACGAAGGCATCTTCTACTAGTCATCACTAGTTTCTGCCTCTTTTCATAAGGCAACCAGTTCATTGTCTATCTCTACCGAACCTTTTTGTTGCCTGAACATTGTCTATCTGTATCGAACCCTTTTCAAGAGTCAGTTTCATTTACAACAACCTTGCTCGCAAGTCGTCGACCCTCACAAGAAATGTGGTCGGTATGGTTTTCACACAACATGGACGTGAACGTAATTTGCTTGTACGTTACCAGGTCACGGGTTTTGAAGTACTTTCCAGAAAACAAGCAAACATGTAGCTACAACTCTGGTACACAACATATGTATCACGTAGGTTCGGTCGAACACTTTATTGAACTTTATGAACTGAATTATGTCCTGAAAGCGTACTTCACGCAGTCCCGGTGATTGAACACTCGGTCCAAACTACTGGCAATCACAAGCGTGTCCCCAGGTCTTCAGAAACAAATCACAGAACAACCAGACACAAACCTCCTGCCGTCACTCTCCGCCCTGTTAACCCTAAACACCGTCGAACGAAAACAATACCAACCAACCTCCTAATTGCCTTGCGAGACCGGCTGCTCAGGCTGCAGAGCAACAGGGCAGCACAGCAACCAAAAATGTGGACACGGGAGCAGCAAGGAATTTCTGCAGCTCGGCAGCGCTGCTGCTCTCGCCCAGAGCTATTGGACCGGTCGTGTCGCTGCCGTTGCTGCTCCGCTGCTGTTGCTCTGCTGCTGCTCAAATCGAGGCTATGGGACCTCGCCTTAACGCGGACATACGTGGAGAACGGGGAGCCCGCTGACTTGACAGGCATAGAGATTGACATTAGATTGACAGAGATTGCCATTATAGGCTTGCTTAATTGCCCCTTGGGCCTTGAATAAATGAATAAATAAATTGCGAGACTTCACTCTCGTATCGCAACCGCTGCATCACTTGCTGCTTGCGAAGTCACACACGACGAACACACCTCTCTCGAATGCCTGGCGTGTGTCGTTTCAGGAACATTATAATTAAGCTTCTTTAAGGGCACTATAGTCATGCGAACGAGTCGTACTTGGCAACGGCATGGTGCACATACACACTGTAGGTACGTACGTAATAATTAGGCATTAATGACAACTCTAGCGGTAGATTCCTGTTGAACGTATTTGCTGAAATTATGCATCGTCGAGAGATCAAGCACTAGATAAGGTTCTGGCACACAGATAAGGTCGAAGTGGTGCACTGATATCTTAGATACATGACTGAGAAACAGCATTGAGGCAAGGAAATTTGTAGTGCACATTATGACTGGATGTCCTTCAAAAGAGGAGTACATCCACTATACCCTCCGACTGTTCGAATGTTTCAGTCCCTGTGAGGAATGCAGGACAATTGCTTAGAAATCCCCGATAGCTTTAAATATTGTAAATCACCTTCATGGAGACAAAGCTGCTCTCCAATGCCTCGATGTGCACATATTACATGAAGACCTTGATTCTATTCTCATGAATATGTTTAGCAACACCATGATCCACATCCCAATGATAATATCGAGATCCACTTTACCACGACCAACTTCCCGGTATCATTGCTTGTCCATGCGCACCAGCAGAGGTGGTTTACAATGCTGTGGCACCATTTTCGTAGCACCGGACGTTGCTTCACCAGTGCTGCTGCATGCATCTTTTTCCTTGGCGTGGCAAGGAGAAGCAGAGATTATAATTATACCGGTTAAGGCTAACATTGCTAAAAAAACGTGCAAAAAGCATCTACACATTTAAGCTACAAATGTGATCAATAATCTTCACAGCAAAGCTTGCCCCCAAATGTACCCCTTCTAATAGGAAATATGTTGTCAAACATCATCCAAAAGCTGGACTGCACATGTGTGCACTACAAAGGAAATGTGACTTATTTGCTCTGCAATGTACAGCACGTTGAAGCGATGATTCTCACATGAATGAGTGTTTTTGATGAAGGACTTCGCCTAATTTTGCCTATCGGTGATGAGCATGCTGACTGTCATCACTTGCTGGTCAAGATACTCGAGCACCCTTTGAAGGCTGCTGGTTGCTGCAGCCAACTTCAGTGGACAAGAACACAATGGAATTTGTGGCATGTGATAACCTTACATTACAACTTGAACACACTACACTCACAGGCACAGCCCGGCTTTTAAACGGTCTCTGACCAGAACCTGGTCAATGTCTTTGTATGGATAACGAACCTGCATGGTGCCTCCAAGTTATAACTGAAACGTTTCGTCTCTGCGGAGCCACCAACAAGCCACCGAAACAAGGAGCCGAGAAGCGGTTTCGATTTCTGCCCTCAACTCGTGCAATCAGCGCAAAACTCCAGCTATTATGCAGTGGTTTTCCCATGTGTATGACGTAAAACGCCCGCGACGTTTATTGGTGGAAAGTCCACACCGGAAGTTCGGGTGGTTCCCGCAACTTCCGTATTGCTGGGTGCTTTTTCAATATGGACGTGGAAGCACAGCGGAGTCAAGAAGTCAGCTTTTCAGCTACCTTTCAGCAGTTGAGACGCACCTGCTACGTGCAGCAGAGTTTGGAGGCCTTGCTTTTGAAATGTTGAGCCGCGAATCGACTTCAGCATGAAGAGGATGTTCCAACGACAGACTGTTAGATGAGCTTTTAGCATCCATCGTGATGAAGCACATGAACAGTTCGTGTAAATTTCGTGTTTGACGGCACCGTGTAAAGGGGCTGGAGTGGTCCATGCATAATAATGTCGAAAGAAGTCGAGTGCTTATGTTGCAAGGAGCTGCTCTTAAAGTAGCACATTTAGAACTTTGAACCTAGCGCTCATATTCACAAGTAAGAAGCGTGCTTCATGCACAATCCTGCTGGTTGGTTTCAATACAAAATTGTTCTTCTGAACTTTTCGTCATTGTTCGTCACTTATTCAGAAAGGGTGCAGCTGAAATACTACTCGCCGTCATAATTGCTTTAGCTTTGTTCAGAGCTTGCGTGTCTCATACAGGAAATATAGATACACTACATACCAACAGTTTGTGCGGAGAATGTCGTACAAACTTGAAAAAAAAACACACAAAAAAACAAGAGAATGGTTAAACCAGCCTATACGGTGAACAGGATACTCAAAGCCTTTCCCATAGTAACTACTACAGGCTTTAAATACCCAAGATACTAGGTGGACGTACGTCCTACCTTAATTTCCCTCATTTCGTTCATATTTACGAAAAAGTAGACTCAGTATATGGACAGCTTGTGTTTTAAGTAACTTAGTCCAGTACAGTTCATGGTCATTCATGCCATTTTATATGAATATTCAGATAAAACAGCATTTGAAAAATCTTTCAGACACTTTATAGCCCAGATTTAAATTGTGTACCCTGCATGTAGAATGTCATAAAGCTGGTGCTATTAAACATATTCGTAACTTGAGTTGTCCAGTATGGAACATTATGGGTGAGAAAGGGGCAAGCAGCTCGGTCGGGAAAACATCATCGGTTGGAAACAACCAACGAGGGATAGGGAATGAAAAATGAATGATCGTGAACGTAATGAAACAAGATCGACTATACCAAGAACAGAAAGGAATAGTAAGTCTTACGGTAACCGACAAAATTCGTGCCTTTCACGAAAAAATCACTAGTAACATCAAGGAAAAAGGCAAGAGAGGTGGGGCAGCTCTCTGGAGATACATCAGGAACCTTGAACAATCCGAAAACAGCTCACCAGTGTACGCCTTCTATAACGAGAACCACCAACTGCTTTCTTCAGCCACGAACATAGAACGATTCCTAACTGCATACTTCACTAACCAGCAAGGAGAACTTCAAAGAAGAAGTGTCATCCCAAAGCCAACCGGAAGCGCACCCAACTCCAACAGAGCAGACACCGTGGAATACTTTACTGTAACAGAAATGGAAAGGGGTATCCATGGGCTGACTTCGGGACACCGTGCTTCGGGAAAGGCAGTGGGCCCGGACAACCTGCCAAACGAATTTATCAAAGCAATGAAACCGCATGCACTCCAGGCATTATCACATTGCTTCAATCAGATACTATGTACTAAAGTAATACCCGATGACTGGAAACGAGCAGACATACAACTGTTGCACAAGGGCAAAGGCAAACCAAAGGAAGAGATCAGTTCCTACCGCCCAATAGCCCTCCAAAGTAATATATATAAGCTTTTCGCCGCATTACTAGCAAAGAGATTACAATTTGAATGCGATGCAAAGCTACCTGATATGCAAAATGGTTTTCGTAAGAATAGAAGATCTAGTGACAACATCTTCACCATCACCCAGCTCATAGAACTGTCAGAAGCCGAAAACAAAGACCTCTACTTCGGCTTTTTAGACTTGGAGAAAGCCTACGACGCCGCCCCACATCACGCACTAATAACAAAGATGCACTGCATTGAAATCTCGACGAACACAACAGAACTGATCCAGGCAATTTATACAGGATGTACCAGCAAATACCATACCGGAGACTTCAAGTCAGGAGAAGTTTGACTAGAGGTGGGGCTACGACAAGGCTGCCCCCTGTCCCCAACACTATTTAATATTTTCATTAACGACCTCCTCGTCGTGTTGGACTTTAATAAGAAACAACAACAACAACAACAAATAAGTTAATGATAATGAATGGGGAAATTCGCCACCAAGAAAGGGATGTACCTGCACACCCAAAAAACAGACGGAAGCAGAGAGAGCACGTGCATAACGACCCTAGCCTTCGCGGACGACATCATCCTGATTACGAACACCGCAGAAGATATGCAGGACCTTCTAAGCCTGTGCTCGAATATGGGAAACGCATTTTAGGCATTTTAGTGCATTATGAAGGCGCTTTAGCCAAGAGAAATAAAAAATAATGAAATTCGCGACATCACCTAGTAGTAAGTACTGGACTCTCACAGTTCACAATGCTCAACTGTCCTGAACACGATTTAATTAGCAGTTAGAGCTAATTGGGCCCCCAACATTAATCAGCATCCTCCAGGGAGCCACCACACTAATTGGGGAGCGTCTATCTCGTGTTCAGACCAGGTGTGCGTTGTGCACTACGAGAGTCCATAAAAAATAAAAAAATAGGTAGAAAATAAAATACAGTAAACCCCGCGAATAGCGATATCGCGTATAACGATCTCTCGTAAAGCGATGGTTCATGATTTTACCGTCAAAATATACATTGTTTCTATGGGGAAACGACCCGCGTACAGCGATGGAAACCGCGGTTCCGAGTACTCGTATAACGATGTTGGACGCAGTCCCGTGCGCATAACCAGGCCGCAATTTTCGCCGCGATAAGATACAGTAGAATTTCGATGATACAAATCTCACGCTGTAGCGGAAAAAATTCGTATCGTCCGAAATTACCATCAAAAGAATTAAACCAAAATAAAAATTGAGGCAAGAAAATAGACAGCAACTGTTCATTTTCTAATACTGTCAGTGAAAGAGGCAGGTGGTAACGCTTTTGTGTTTCCGTATTTGGCCAATGCTGCTCAAATTCGCGAGATGATTCAAAAGGCCTAGCACGTGCTTTCCACCCGTGAGTCGCGCGACAGGGTTCTAAAACTAGCTTCTCCTAAAGCACGCAGCTGTTAGGTGAAGCCGACTTGCGGAATGGTGACGTGTAGTGTTGCCAGAAGTTGTCCTGGTATGTTCCCTGGTTCCCTCTACGAGTTCTGGTCGCTGTTTTCCCAAACCAGTGCAATGTCACACAGATTCAAGTTTTTTTTAGCATCTGTTTCTTTTGCTTTTGCTACATGCGGGGTGGCGCTCGACTTTTCGGGGACACGCTATTTAGGTCAGCCCTCGTTTAACGATGTACCCCGTATAACGATGGAATTCGCGATTACCGTCAATATCGTTATACGCGGGTTTCACTGTAAATAGATAAAATAGAGTGGAGAGAAACAATTTATTCGAAAATCAACGATGCCGTTGCGAAGAAACCGTTCCGGAACACCTGAGTGACCAGCGCCCGCCATGTTCGTAGTTGGCAGCCAGCAGTTGTAGAGATCGACGACAGGTGGCCAAGCAGTTGCAAGGCATCACACCAGATGGCGTCGCCATCATAGCTCTATGTGAGAAAGACAGAACAAGATACTAGCGGCAGGTAAAAATGGCAACACTGCTGAACAAGTCTAGGCATGCGAGAGAAAAGGTCTAACCGCTACTGCTAAACAGCACGGAGAAAACAGTACACATCGGGGAAAAGGCGACCGGTTAGGCTTAACGACAGCCTCAGAACACTATGCAGCTAACCCTAGGCGGGAACTGCAAAACGCTAAACATGCGACAACACGAACAAAAGGCTTGCTCACTGCTAAACAAGTCTAAACATGCACGTACGGCAAACATGCGAGAAAAGGCTTAACACGAGCGCAGTCAAACAACGCGCAAACATCGCCAAATCACTCATCGGTCACTGCTAAACATGCGCGTACGGTGCGCGGCAAACATGCGAGAAAAGGAGCGCGGTAAAACAATGCGCAAACATCGGCAAATCACTCACCTTTTCCCCTGCGGCAACGGTGCGTCTGTTTCATCCGGCAGCCACGCAGATATTGAGCGGTCGCGGGGACTGCAGAGTAACCGAGTGCACGTCTGCTCTCCACGACAGCCAACGAGCAAGTGACTGGGGCGCCGCGCCGCGGCAGCTACGCATGCGCGCGAGCGCGCGCCTAGCGCCCTCTGCGTCGCCCGCCCGGCCACGGGTTGTTTCTGTTTCACTCTCTGCTCCTTCCACTGCGCGCGCGCCCCTAGCGGTAACAGGTGGCTTCTCAGTTTCGGTTTCGCCCTGGTTTCTTTGCGCGCGTTTATCTGTATAAAGGCAGTGTGCACTGCGCTCGCACCATCAATACGTGAAGATGTTCTGCTACCACTCGTTACAAAATTGTTCCCGCACCCACGCTTCTTGGGAAGAAGTGGAGAAGGAATGTTTCAACAACGAAAGTCCCCGCAACGAGCTCGTCATCACTGCTTTTCGCTATGTGATAGACATGGTAAGTTTTGGCAATATAGGAGAGATTTCTCCGGGCCCGCTGCAGGAGATGGTGCGTCAGATCTACGCCTGTTTCAAGAACGTCTGTATAATGGTTCCGGACGGACCCTTGGGACTGATGAGCGAATTTGTGACCTTGGCCAACGCAGAATTCTACTACAGTGAAACCCGCGTATAACGATATTGACGGTAATCACGAATTCCATCGTTATGCGGGGTACATCGTTATCCGTGGGTTTCCCACTAGATGATCAGTATCAAATGGGGAAATAAATCCACAAAATATCAGGTGAAAATCACCTTTATTGAAAGAAAAACGTGATCTTTGACTGCTTTGCGTTGCTTGTTCGCTTCACAATGTCACGCTCTAGAGATTCAAGTTGCGGAAAGGCCGCGATCAATTACAAAGTCTTTCAATGCGTCCACGGACCGAAGAGCGGTAGTGCACGACACAGAGGGCACAGTCTGTTCGTCCTCTGACGCACTGCAGTCGGCATTATCTCCGGCTGTACCAATCTCCGAAAGGATGGTCTCGTCACTCACTTCCTCAGTAGCCACCACGTCGTTGTCAACACTAACATAGTCCTCCAAGGTTGTTGCGTCTGGCACCAGTTTCGAGTCCGTAGCCTGTTCCCAGAGCCCACGCATTTCCGCATGAATGACCTCTGCGTCTACGTCGTCGAAGGCTTGCTCGAGCTCAACGTCGTCATCCGTGGGGAGAATGAGGCCCCCTTTAAGAAGCAGTTTCGAATGGTTGATCGTTCGAGCTGATACCACGCTGCGTAGACAAATTGCACCGCCATCAGCGGTGTGACTTTAAAATCCGGAACTTCTTGCCCTTGCGCTCTAATTCTGTCGATGTTGAAGAGCATCCGTTCAACAACACGTCGTCTGTAGAAGGCCTTGACGTTTGCAATGACCCCCATGTCCATTAGTTTGAAGGCCTGACGTATTCGGCGGTAGGAACATAACTTCCATGGAGGTGAGATTGGCGTCGACATGATGCGCAGTGCAGTTGTCGAGCAGTAGCAGCACCTTTCTTCCTTGTTTTCGGATGCCACGGTTAAACTCCTCGAGCCACTCCTGGAAGAGCGTTCGCTTCATCCATGCCGTTTGGTTGTGCCTGTATCGAACGGGCATGGACGCCAGATTTGAGAATCCACGTGGTTGCTTGGATTTTCCGATGACGAAGGGCCTCCTACAGTCACTGCCGTCCATATTTGCGCACAGAAACACTGTTAACCGCACTTTACTGTGCTTGCCTCCCGCACAGCTTTCACCTCTAAAGACGTGGGTTGATTGAAGGAGCAACTGGTAAAATAGGCCAGTTTCATCCCCATTGTAGATGTCACGTTCCTGATATCTTCCGAAAATGTCCTCAAGGTGGTCATCAAGCCATTTATCCCTGCGTGCGCTGTCCATGGATGCGCTTTCACCCACAATCCTGAGGTAGGTTACCGCGTAGCGCTCCTTGAATCTTTGTAACCATCCTCCGCTTGGCTTGAACTCCTGGTCGAGAATGTCTACAAAATGCTTTGCTTTTGCAGCGAGTATCGGTCCGCTGATAGGAATCCTCCGACTTCTTGCATCGACGAACCACTTGTACAGCGCTTCCTGTATGTCTTCATGCGAGCGCTCCCGAATGTTCTTGCATTTTCCAGACGCACTGTTGTTTGCGTGCTCCTTTCGCAATTTCGGTTCCGCTTTAAGAATTGTGGAAACTGTTGACTCGGACAGACCGTACCTGAGGACGATGGATGACACCTTGGCTTCACGCTGGTGGTCGTCGATGATTCCGATCTTTGTCTCCAAGGATATCTCCTTGCGTTTGTTGCTGTTGGATGCCATATCCGACAGCAGTGAACACGGACTGACGAATAAGGAAACTGAAGCGCTTCCAAATGTGGACAGCTTCATGACAGGGGAAAACGAGGTTAGCGAGAACGAGGGCGGAATGTGCGTTTCGCATGCAAGAGGGGAGGGGATGGGCCTCGCGAGCGGCACATGAGTCACCGAGGTGTCATTGTCAGGGTGAATGGCTTCGACCTTTAGCAAGTTCGAGGGCGCGTGGCGTTCATTTATGATGGCTCGCGGCTCTTCACGCTTTTGGGGCGTGAAAAACGCGACATTGGAGTACCAGCAGCATCGCGTCTGCCATCGTTATTCGAGTAGACGAGAGCGCTGCCTTAATTGTTATGGGCGGGCGCATTTCCCATAGAACTAACGTAAATTTTGACGGTCGGAACGGAACTGATCGTTATGCGAGATATATCGTTATTCAGCATATCGTTATTCGGGGTTTTTACTGTACATCGCTGCAGACGTCGTGGACCTTCTCGCTCATGACATTGCTCATATTAAGTACGCCCTGCGGAAGCAGCGACATTTGCAAGCAATCTATGTCGTGAACTTTGTCACCGATTTATTGAAGTATCGCTTGGTTATCGACATGCAACGCATTAAACAGTCTGAATAACTTTGACGAGATTCTCTTTTTTTTCACTGAAACATCTTTATTGAATTCATACAAAGGAGTTTGTTGATAGATAACTCACTCTCCCTGACTTGCCTCAACAGAAAGGGTATGGGGAATCTTCATCGCGGCGTCGTCATTGCGCGGGTCACGGTACCAGTACGATGACGGAATGGTCATTCTTTTCATACACCCATTCCGCTACCACACTGCCACGATGACCCGTGCTTCTCCTGTCTGCGAGAGAGAGAGAGAGAAGCATATCTCGACTAGAACTTTTATTCTTGACTACATGCGCGTGCACGAAGGACTTGCTCTTTGTTCCACGGTCACTTGATGCCTGACGACGACGCTTTCGGGCTCTCTTCCGGGTTTTCCAATGCTGCACAAGGAGAGAGTACCATCATAATTGTATATGAGTCAAAACATAAAAAAGCTCACTGTATTCGCAGCTTCCGTAAGGGAAGGAGTGTACGGCGCTACAAGATAGTGCTTGTCATCGTAGGGGATCAACTCTTCTTGACTCTTGAAATGGTGTACATTGTTTGCTTTATACTCTGGATGGTGCACTGCTTCTGAGAGACTGTCCTTTCGTTGAATAGAGAATCTCGGTACACTTCATGCAATAAATGTTTCCTCACCACGTCTTTCTTAACTCCTTTCGCTCTCACGATCTGTTTGTGTGTCCCAGCCAAGAGAATGCTGTACATTTTAGCTCGGATGGCTACGACCTCTTGAATAACACCACCTCCAGTCTCGTCTTTGAAGTACCCCATCTGGTTCGCATGCTCTTCGTTGAAAAGTGGGTGGTCTAGCGGATAGGAAAACATATCTAACTCGTCCTCGATTTTCACCAGCTGCTCTTCCAGGCTTGGACACGTAAGAGAAAAAATTATGCTATCCGTATCGCTATAGATCAATTGCACTGGGCACGTCAAGCGAGAAAAGAGCGACTCGTAGATGAAGCTGTACATTCGAACTTCAGATATCTCTCAAATAGCAAAGCCCACGTAAAGGGGGTGCATGCATTTGATGCGATGCTGTTTCATCTCATATAAGATGCGCTTGTCGCTCAGAATGTGAGAATGCTGACTGTCGACGGAGCTAGCTTTTCGGAGCGCGCTTTCTTTGTCGTAGGCTATAGTGTACATTTTCATGCGTCTCACATTTTGTATCGACTTACCGAACGTACTGTTCGACATGGTTTTCTACAGAAGTCACTCAAATTTCGTGGTCGCGGCATTCCTCAACGCGACGTTTCTCTGCACAAAGGTGCGCAAAAAGTTGTCTTGGCGGAACGAGAGGATGCTGTGAACTCGTTTTATTTTCATGCCCAACCTCACATACAGAGCGACCAATGCATAATGAACGACGTAGCGTTCTTTCTCGTAGCACGTCAGCAAGAGTTTCTTTGTGGGAGGGGCGTTTAGCGCCAACGCGTGTTTCAAGTGCTGCCGGTAGGGGGAGAGCTTGTTGTCGTCCACGCACCTGTGTTCGGGTGCCAGACGAAAATCCCTGGTGAGAGCGTGCAGTTCTTCAGGATACGACCAATCTAGCACGTACACGTAACCCTCTTCCGAAGCGTGAGGAATGCTGAGAAAATAGATCTCTCTCCATCTCGAAGGATCGACCCACTCAAAACCACCTGTCGGGAGATGGAAAGTCATCGCGTACGGGTACAAACTGTTCACGTCGAGGTACTGGATAAAAGTCTTTTCTTGCTGGGGATCGTAATTGTCGCACCCCTCGTGGTTAGCCCGACAGTACCTGTGGAAGCTGTTACAAATACCTCCCCTGATCCCCTTCTCGATCATTTCGTACATCTCGCGATCGCTCATGAGCTCGAGTTTGACTTTGGTGAGCTTCAGAGCGCTGCTCCACGCGTAGCTGGCGAAGGACCTGGTACGTAGGATATCTAACCTATCCATCTCTAGCGCTATCTTCCTGAAATACAGCACGACATCACAGAGCTGGAAGTTTGCCCCAGGCTTTCGCGCCTTTTTGCTCGCAGGTGTAGCCTCAGACAACGAGTATACGAGCATAGAAAGGGTCATGTATTACGCCTGGTGATGATGTTGAGTGGTCTCACTTATTATTTTAAAAGAGTAGTGGTATTTTAGTGGTGTTGTGATTCTAATGACCATGATTAGCCTTTGGGGTGAAAATCGCTAAGATCAAGATTCATGTACGGTGCTTTCTTTGTTGAATTTTATTGTAAAAGTGAACATACGGTAAGAGTTAGACAAAGGAAATAACCTTGCGATTCAATAAATAATAGGAGTGTTGTCTTTACCGCTGTCTTCTTCAGACAGGATGTGATGACGTCACGCCGTGTTTCAGGTGTCTGTAGCAATGCATTGACCGTTACTGGAAAAAAGTGTAGCAATAGAAAAATGGTGTGTATTGTCCTGGACGGACTTATGATGAGCACTGTTTTTGAATAAGAGGAGTGCGTGTGCCTAGAAATAGTTTGATGCTGGTTTTCTGCTTTGTTCAAGTGTTTCTTTTAGCTTTTGTCCCCCTGGTTGTCTGACAAACATACGCTGACATGCCCAGACCTGTTCTGACATGCTTTCCTTCTACATGTAGTTTTTTCTTTTTGAAAAGAAACATTCTTGACGATGTCGATAGTGCTGCCTTGAATGGGTGTAGAGCTAGAACGATTCTTAATAATTTTGCGATTCATTTAGTTCAGAGAGTAACTGCAAGGGGGACAGGTGTGTGACTTTATTCAGGAGGAACGAAATGTCATTATTCAGTTAGCTGCCTGGCTCTCGGATGGGATAGACATGTCTTGCTGAACCATTATTTTGTTTTTTTTCCTGTACTCATAAGTCTCATTTAGTAGGAATGAAATGCTTAATTCCAACAATCATCTCTCATGTATGGTGTTTTTCTGCAATAGTTCCCTATGGAATCATTATAGTAGAATAAAGGAAATAACCTTGGAATGGACCTTGGGTTGGACATTAGTGGGTAAAAACAGTGTAGCCCTGAAACAATAGGATGACGTCATGACCAATGAGCAAAGCCTGCAGGGGGCGCAAGGATTCACTTCTCTATTGGACACTGGCGGGTGTGGACGCGTTAATTCTGTTCCTAGCAATTGCGTTGGCCGTTAGTGGAAGAGCGTAGCTTCGGTGGGGATCCGTCTGCCTCTGATGGGGTCCGGATGTGTGGTTCGTCACTGGTGAATGGTGTTCGACGATGCAGGTGGATTTTGTGACGAGCGGATTTACAATGAGGGAATGTAGTGTACGTGTCCGATGATGGTGAGTGTCTTTTCACTCAGTAGCGCTGGCGTGATTCTTAATAATTTTGTCATGAAATTAGTTGAGAAAGTAATCGCTTGGGGGTGCAGATGCGTGACTTTATAGAAGAAAAAAAAGCATTATGAATCAGTTCTGTGCCTGGCTGTCGGATGGAGCAGTCGCATCATTCTGCGCTCCTGTGACTGCCGTTGTGGTGGGCTGATTTGTTGTGTGACGTGTGGCAAATGGACCTCGCCGACTTTTCAAAATACAAGAGATTCAACAGTGGCTACCGCTACATCCTCGTGGCAATCGATTCCCTGTCTCGCTTTCTGCGCACCCTCCCGCTAAAGACGAAGCGCCCCGCCGAAATGAAAAGGGCCATGATAAGACTTTTTCGGGGAGGTAACGCACCTACACACATCTTTTGCGACAGAGGAGGGGAATTCTACAACAAGACCGCCAAGGATTCCGCCACATGTATTCCACCTTCTCTCCTGTAAACAAAGAATCGCAGGCAGAACGCGTGAGACGCATTTTACGCGACAGAATATTCCGCTATTTTAGAGTAACCGGAAAATACCACTTCGTTTCCGCGCTTCCCAAGATCGTGCGCGACAACAACACCACCAAACACAGGACTATGGCCATCAGCCCGTCCAAAGTCACAACCGAAAATGAATTGGAGCTGTTCAATAAGATAAATGGGAAGCCCGTCGCACACTCTGTGAAAAAGAAGCTCAAAGTGGGGGATAAAGTGAGGGTCCTACTACACAGAAAAGGTTGTTGGGACTCAAGGAGAGACAAAGAGAACCGGCTGGTTTGACGGCGAGAGCCCAACTGATTTATTTTCCGCGGCTACGCGGGCGCGAGATGATGAACGAGGATGATGATAGCACCGCTGGGGCTGCTACATGGCTCCCCCCTCAGCGTAGCGGTTGATGAGGTGAAGTAGCGGAGAGGCCCAGCGGACACGTCGTTGAGGGGAGTGGCGGGCGTCTGTGGTAGAAGTAGAATCAACAGTCTGTGGTAGAAGCCGGGGCGCGTCGACTGGGTCGTCCAGGAAAGCCGGTTTGAGCCGGTCAAGAGAGACCGTTTCCGTGCGGTTGGCTATCTGGACGGTGAAGTGCTTGGGGCTACGGGACACGACCAGAAAGGGTCCGTCGTATGGGGCCTGGAGGGGCTTGCGCACCCCGTCGTGCCTGACAAAGACGTGGGTAGCCGTCTGCAGGAGAGGGTGCTGGTAAGACGGGCGGGTGCTAGATCGGGGGGGACGGGGCTGGAGGTCGGCAAGGCAGGACCGTAGTCGGTCGACATAGGAAGTTATGTCGACTGGAGTGGTCGGGGCAGAAGGTGGGAAGAAGGCGCCGGGAATACGGAGCGTGGTCCCGTAGACAAGTTCAGCAGGGGTACATTGGAGGTCCTGCTTGACGGTTGTTCGTAGCGACAGGAGTATGAGAGGTAGTGCTTCAGTCCAAGGGCATGTGGTAGTAGCCTTGAGGGAAGTCTTAAGGCTTCGGTGGAGGCGCTCTACCATTCCGTTAGCTTGGGGGTGGTATGCCGTGGTACGGGTCTTGTGTCCGCCCAGTAGGGCGGCGAGCTCTGCAAAAAGACGGGACTCGAACTGCCGGCCTCGATCCGTTGTAATGGTAGCAGGCGCGCCGAACCGGGCGACCCATGTCTGGACGAAGGCAGCTGCTACCGTAGTAGCGGAGATGTCAACAATAGGCGTGGCTTCCGGCCATCGAGAGAACCTGTCGATCATCGTGAGGACATAGCGGAATCCGTTTGATGGAGGCAGAGGGCCGACGAGGTCGAGATGGATGTGCGCGAAACGGATGTCCGGTTCAAGGAATCGACCAGGGGTCGAAGTTGTGTGCCGGGTGACTTTGGACTTCTGGCAAGCTTGACAGGAGCGAACCCAGCGCTTGACGTCGCCGCGCATACCAGGCCAGACGTAACGGGAAGAAATTAGCTGTTGCGTGGCCCGGATACCGGGGTGCGCCACAGAATGGAGGTGAGCAAACACCGAGCGGCGTACTGCAGGGGGTAGGAATGGTCGAGGAGTGCCACGGGAAACGTCGCAGCAGATTGGGGTACGAGCTTCGGGGAAGGTTACGTCCTCAAGAATCAAGCTTGTCGACGCCGCCGATCGCAGAGACTTCAGTTCTTCGTCTTGGGCTTGAAGTTCGGCTAGCTGGTCAAGTGCAGGCGGCGCGGACGCAAGGGCGGAGAGGTCTATGTCAACGCGGCTGAGGGCGTCGGCAACGGGGTTGAGGGGGCCGGATATGTGGCGGATGTCTGAGGTGAACTCTGCGATAAAGGCAAGATGTCGTTGCTCACGACCGCAGTAGTTGGCTCCGGAAGAACGGAATGCGTAGACGAGCGGTTTGTGGTCCGTAAAAATTGAAAAAGCACGGCCTTCGAGGAAGTGTCTGAAGTGCTTGACGCTAAGGTAAATTGCGAGTAGCTCCCGACTGAAGGTACTATAGCGCGTTTCCGGTGGACGCAACTTGCGGGAGAAGAATCCCAGGGGCTGCCATGATCCAGAATCCATGATCCTCTGCTGGAGGACCGCGCCTACGGCTGTGGAGGAAGCGTCCACCATGAGGGCGGTTGGTGCGCCATGTACCGGGTGCACCAGCATGGTGGCGTTAGCAAGAGCTTCCTTGATGTTGGCGAATGCGGCAGAACTGTCAGCGGACCAGGACAGAGACGAGGTGGCGGAGCGCTTGATGGACAGGAACGATTCGAGTGGTCTTAATGTCTCCGCACAGTGCGGGATGAAGCGGCGGTAGAAGTTGGTCATCCCCAAAAATGTCCGTAGCTGCTGCAAGTTGGTGGGTTGTGGAAAATCTATGATCGCTTGGATCTTGGATGGTAGAGGAGAAATGCCAGCCGAGGAAATGTGATGGCCCAGAAAGTCCAATTCGGGAACGCCGAACTCGCTCTTGTTAGCGTTGATAGTTATGCCGAAATCGGTTAGGCGGGAAAATAGCTGGCGCAGGTCGGCGTCGTGCTGTTCGGGTGTTGGACTGGCCACAAGAATGTCGTCGATGTAGGCATGGACATTCGGCAGGCCACGGATGACACGATCGATGAACCGTTGGAACGATTGAGCTGCGTTACGAAGGCCAAATGGCATCCGTGGAAATTCGAAGAGCCCGAAAGGGGTCGTTATGGCCGTTTTGGGGATGTCTGCCTCGGCAACGGGGATCTGATGGTATGCCCGTATGAGGTCCAGCTTCGAGAATATAGTAGCGCCATGTAAGGATGCTGTGAAGTCATGGACATGGGGGATGGGGTACTGGTCGGGGATGGTAACGCGATTTAAGGCTCTGTAGTCCCCGCAGGGGCGCCAGTCGCCGGTCTTCTTAGGCACCATGTGCAGCGCCGACGCCCAGCTGCTGGAGGATGGGCGGATGATTCCCATTTCCAGCATGTGGTCGAACTCTGCGCGTGCAATGGCCATCTTCTCCGGCGGAAGACGGCGGGGACGAGTGAAGACCGGGGGACCTGTGGTCTCGATATGATGAACCACGCTGTGCTTCACGGGCTGGGTCCAGTCAGGGGGGCGAGTTAGCTGCGGGAAGTCCCTCAAGATGGCGAGGAAGGGGTTGCTTGAGTCTTGGTAGAAGGCAATTCGAAGTGATTGCAAGGACGAACGTATGCCCGACACAGTGAGGCTGGTGGAGGAGTCTATGAGTTTGCGACGGCGCATATCGACGAGGAGATGGTGATGGGTAAGGAAATCGGCTCCGATAATGGGTTGGGTTACGTCGGCCACGAGAAAAATCCACCGAAAGGTGCGTCGGAGGCCAAGGTTTAGGGTGAGCGACCGCTGGGCATAGACCGGGATTCGGGAACCATTCACTGCAGTAAGGGAATACAAGGATTGTTGTCGGCGGTCTGTACGGCTTGCGGGGATTACGCTGACTTCCGCCCCAGTGTCAATGAGGTAACGTCGGGCAGAAGCTTGCTCGCGGACGTAGAAGAGGCGACTGGGGGAAGAGCCTGGGCCATTGGTCGCCATCAATGGTTCGCCAACTGGTTGTCGTCTGGCGGAACGGTTGGTGGAAGGGGACCGTCTTGTCCTGCGGCCACTTCGGTCGTGACTTTGCCGGCGGAGATGGGTGTCTGGTCTTGACGCGTGGGAAGCGGCTATGAGCGCGGCCAGGGAGCGGAACTCGCGACAAAGGTCGTCAATGGTGGACTGCGGGGGCTGGCGCGATTGAGGTCGGGCAGGTTCCGAAGGGGGCAATGCAGGGAACACAGCAGCTAGAGCTGGATTGGCCACCTCCACAACCGCGTCAGCAAGAGTGGCCAGCTGGTCGAGAGTCATGTCAGCCGCTGTGGCCAGGACCATTTGAACATTCTGCGGGAGTCGCTGAAGAAAGAGCTCACGCAGAAGGGCATCGTCCACGGAAGCTGATTGATCGTCGAGCAGCTGTCGCATGCGCCGCAGTAATTGAGAGGGCCTGCGATCGCCGAGCTCTTCTGTCGAGAGGAGCTGCTGCAGGCGTGAGCGGCTTGATAATGTCGTTCGCTGGAGAAGAGCCTTCTTTAGCTGGTCATACGGCGTAGAAGGGGAAGGGCTTGCCAGTATGTCGTAGACTTCATTCGCAGCAGAGGGAGTGAGGGCAGAAATGACATGGTAAAACTTGGTCTGTTGTGCGGTTATGCCAGCCAAGTTAAATTGCGCCTCAGCTTGGAGAAACCAGACAGCTGGGTTGCGGTCGAAATACGGGGGCAGCTTCACGGCGACGGCAGCCAGTGAAGACGTCGGGGAAGGAGCAGAGCTGGCTTGCGGGTCCCCGAGAGGCATGGCGGAGCACGGGCCAAGGTTCTAGAATGTTCGGTCACGGAACGTTCGGGTCACCAGTTGTTGGGACTCAAGGAGAGACAAAGAGAACCGGCTGGTTTGACGGCGAGAGCCCAACTGATTTATTTTCCGCGGCTACGCGGGCGCGAGATGATGAACGAGGATGATGATAGCACCGCTGGGGCTGCTACATGGTTTTCATAAGAGCTCGGAAGGGAGTTGGTCGCCTGAGATTTTCACCGTCTCCCGCCTGAGAGACACCAGCCTTGGCCAGTAACGAAAGTGCTGAGAAAGAAGCAAGTGAACGGTCAGAGCTTCTCCTTGGTTTGCTGGTTCGGTTACGACAAAGAACACAATAGTTGGGTTCCGAGCAGCGACGTGGTCAAGCTTGGGAAATGACGTCAGACATCTACGTCCACCTGCTCTCGAACGCCAGCATGGATAAGTTCCCTCGAATAAACTCAATGCCTTCACGGTAGCTTTCGATAGTCCGCTTCAGCTCTCGAATCGGTATCAAGTCGGTCTGATGGATCTCAGCATAAGCAACGATTTTTTAAATATCGGGTACGAAAGGCAAGATGCGAAAATCGAGGTTTCTTTCGAGGACACGGTCGAAGCCGGGAGAACTTTTCGTGTCACCTCGGATCTCGAGAGGAATTTGGGAAAAGCTCTTTCAGAATTCAACATTTCTTTCGCGTACAATAAATCGCGATACGACTTCGTCTTACCCGTGGACGTGAAAGCCGTGGAATTGGACCCTCGGCTCACACAGGCGCTCGACGCCTCGCTAGCGTCCCGCGAAGCAGGTCGTGCGGTCAAGCCTCCCAAACTGAGCGAACGCGAAGCCACCTCCATCTTATTGGAGCACGCTGCACCCGTCGCTTTCGGCGACGTAATTCTGAATTCGGAAACCACGTCCCTACGTAACACACTCAACAAGTATTTCCAGACGCACAAGCTGGACGCCTCACTAGAATTCGCGGATAACTTCTACTATCTGAAAACGCCGAAAGGGTTGCACGTACCGGAACCCTTTGTCAAGCTGCTACATCTCACACCCGTCGAGGGACACGGAGAAACGCTACGCGTCTCTCTCCCCGTAGCGCGCCAATTTTCTTTCACGATAAGACGAAAATTCCTCGATCTTTGCAAGTACATCTGCCTTCCGGCTATTATGCGACGCCGCAAGCACTTCTGGATGCGATTAACCAGCGCGTAGGCGAACGCGTGCGCTTCAGCTTCGACGAAACCGAACAGAAATGTGAAATTCGGCTTTCCGAGGGCACCTCCACCCTAAGACTTTCCGAGTACCTGGCCGTGCTTTTGGGCTTCGAATCGCGTACCGTGTTCACGGGGGAGGAGGAGGAGGATGCCACGAGCTCCGTCGAGGTACTCCTGGAACCCGCGTTTCACAACATAATCGTCTACACGGATATCGTGGAACCCACGTACGTGGGGAGCGGGAAAAAAACATTAAAAATACTACCCTTTTATTACGAGAAAGACAAGCACGTCGTCACCTACACGTTAGATTACATCCAGTATTTTAACCTGTCTCAATTCGAAATTCCCTCAGTGACGATCGTTCTCGCGGACGAACCGGGAAGACGTTTGCCGTTGCGGTCCAAAGGCAGAACCAATCTAACATTGCATTTCAAATATGTACCGTCATTCCCCCAAAATAAGTCCTGTGTACACGGGACCCCTTTTCCAACGAGGGGGCGGTGTGTTGAGCAACATATCCAAGTTTATCGTTCCCATCTGGCAGCAAATAAAACCGATCGTCAAGAGAACGTTGAAGCGCTTGGCGCCGAGTTTGGCCGATGGCGAAGGAATATCGCGCGCAGTAAAAAAAGACGGCCATAGCAACGGGGAGAGACGTGCTGGATTCCATGGAGGGCTCTGGAAACAACAATGGGAAGAAACGACGCAAAAGACAACAAAAGGCGCCGACACACGACGCACCTGCAGATATCTTTGGTACTCCGTGAAGGTCACACTGTGCGCACTCCGTCCATCATGACGTCAATGAAAGGAAAAATACAGACGCCGATCTGTCTAACGAGTGATGTGATGATATTCGAACCCCCTTCCATTCAATACGGCGTGGAAGATACTTCGTACCAACTTTTTTATCCGGTCAACGGGGTAAATAATTCCGTGATCGAGTTTTGTATTCAAAATTTACAAAGGGCACACTTAGATCTCTACGGTAGTTTCGTGTCTTTGACTGCGCGCATTGTTCGTGACGACGGGGAAGAAATGGACGAGAAAGATGTCGTTTTCCCAACAAACCATCTGTTGAGCGGCATGTTTAAGACGGTCACCGTTTATGCGAACAACAAGCTCGTCAGTTCCAACGAGTTGTACGCCTACAGGAGTATTTTGGACGTGATTCATTCCACGCCCATGGCTCAAGAAACCGTGCACGCGGTTAGACTCTATGTCGAGGACGACGAACATTTAAAGAACGATTACGACGTCTCGTCTCGCGGACTGAAACAACGTTACGAAGCGACGAAGGGTGGAAAATATTTTAACCTGGTCGGTCAGATCAATACCGACCTGTTTCAACAGCCGCGCATGATGGTACCTGCCGTCGAGATTAGCGTCGTTTTCCTGTTAAACAACGACGAATTTAAACTCATATCGGTCCCCAACGACAAGAAAACGTACAATTACGAGGTGGACATTAAAGAAATGACGTTACACTTGAAAAAGGTGACGCTGGCTACTTCCCTGTTTTTGGAATACGAGCGGCGGCTTCAGACCACGCCGGCCATCTACGTGTTACGCGGATTGGAAACCAAGGTGCGGAGCTTGAGTGCCGGGAGCTTGGACGCTCACGTTGAAAACGTTTACCACAAAAGGGTACCTTCCAAATTATGCGTCGCCCTGCTCGCCACGTCCGACTTTCTCGGCGACATCCAATCGAACCCCTACAAATTCCGCCATTACGATCTGTCTCATTCGATGCTCTCCGTGGACGGCCAGCAAGTGCGAGCCGAGTACGACTTTAAGAACGACCTCGTCAAAATTCCCTACTTTAACTTCTTGCAAGAACTGGGTGAGAAACATTTCAAGTATAGCTACGAGCGATTTAAAACGAACGGGTTCCTTCTCTACTTCAACTTGGACGTGGACAGGTGTTCTTCTCCTTCGCATTTGAACGAGTGGCGAAAAGGAAACGTTCGCCTGCAATTACGCTTCGCTAACGCCCTTCCACATGCGGTCACCGTCCTCTTGATTTCCGAGTGTCGCAAGCTCATGTGCGTTGACAAGGACCATACGGTCACCTTCCCATAGAAAAGATGTACGAGAGCGACATCTTGGAACTCGTGTCCCTGAACCCCCTCCCTTCCTCCATGCTGAGAGGCATTTGCGCTTCCGACGAAGCCTTCGTTTTACGCAAGCTCGGCTATTTAATCATCAATACGGAAGAGCGAAGACAGCGAGGGCAGCACTGGGTGCTCTACCTGAAAAACTACGACGGGTCTGCCGTGTTTTTCGACAGCTACGGACTTCCCCCCATCGAAGCAAACCTTTGAAGGACTTTACCTGCAGTGAACGAGTATAACGACAAGTGTATTCAATCACCTTTTTCGCCTTACTGCGGGCTTTTTTGTATCTACGTAGCCACGCGCATGACGAAACGCTACAGCTTGAAAAATTGTGTATCCATGTTTTCCTGTAACCTCGAATAGAATGACAAAACAATAAAACGTCTCCTCGTGAGCGAACTCGTTTCGTAAAATAGTCTATTTATTTTTTCATGACATACACAAGACGCTTGCGAGACGATCTGCCAACGTGCTGACCCGACGCTCGTCGTTGCTGGTCACCGTGACGTCGAGGGATGTGTAGAGAAGCCAGTAGCGACGGACGATAGGTCGGTTGAAACCCGCGTTGATGAGACACGGGTCGACTGTCTCTCCTCGTCTATACTTTTCCAACAGCTCGAGCTTGTAATCTACGAAACGCTTCATTTTCTTTGCAATCTTCCCACTGACGGTGAACAGATGTAAGGGTATCGTCTTGAGAATCGAGCGAAAGTCACCCTCGCAGCTATAGCCATGAATATAATCGCGTAATCGCAGCAAGTCCCGATATATTCGCGTTTGCACAAAGGTTGCAAACCTCTGCTCGGGCGTCATGACTGAGACGGAATGAGAGTAGACAACCTTTTTTATTTCTCGTGAGAGGTTACACATGAATTAGGCTCCAGCTTTGGTTTCGTAGCAAGGGAAGGCAGCCCAAATACAGACGAAGGCTCGAGTCTAACCAATGGCTGGGGTTTCTCGACCAGAGTCCACCGCAACGACAGGTAGTCAATTGATCGCCGATCCGCAAAAAGGAGATCTTCGGAGGAGCCTTGAAGGTTAGGACCAGGGGTAGATCTCCCGTCAGTAGCCATTCGTAATCTGCAACGAAAGGAGCGTGAGAAACACGTCTTTTTTTTTTATCTCAAAGACACACGTACAATCTTCTTCAGTCACAGAGTGACACTGATGGTCCATCTTCTCCATCTTCCTTCAATAGTCGAAGTCCTTCGCAACGTACGTCGAACGGTACTGTCCAACAGCCGAGAAACGGGCGAATCAATCGTTCCGTCCAATGCTTTTGCTCTGAAAAAATGTGAACAATTATAGAGCGTATTAAAAAATAACGAGGAAGCGTACCTTTAGACCACAATCCACCGCAATTGGTGCAGAAGAAGCGGGCGCTGCCAATCTCCCGAAATATATGAGGCGGGAAAAAACCGACTTCACGCGCAGCAAAAATGTTGTACACTGGAAACGAAACTCTTCAAATATTTCGACAATGATGACGTCATGGGTATTACTTAGGAGGATCTACCAAGCTGATCATGATGGTACGAGAATGACGATCGAACGTTCGCTTCGTCATTTATAGTAAAGCTTTTCCTCTCGCTCTCTATGACGTCATTGAACGTGTTTGAACATGTTTGGACGTGTTCAGACACGGGCGGCGAACCGTCGAAGTCGTCATCGTCGAAGTCATGTAGGGGCCCAATTAGCTCTAATTGCTAATTAAATCGTGTTCAGGACAGTTGAGCGTTGTGCACTATGAGAGTCCATCCCATATACTCATCTACCGTGCCAACATTTCACCTCCAAAATTTCGAGCAGGTGTTCACCGATTCGTACACCTACCCAGGTGTAAAGATGGAAAACAGAAGGGACTACTTACACCAAAACGAGCTAAACATCATCTGCAAAATCAACCAAAAGAAAGGCCAAATTTGGCATCTATCGCGTCACTCCTACCAACCATAGAAGGTCGGCAAACTGCTTTGGAAGACCATTGCCGTGCCGGCGGCCATGTATGCCAACGATGCCATCTGCTTTACCTACGATACAATGAAACAACTGGAATGACAACAACAAGAAATTGGGAGGTGGATTCTCCATGGCTCCTTTGCCACACCAAATCCGGCCGTCCAGAAAGAGTTAGGCTGGTCAACGTATTTGTTCCGGTAAGCACGATCGAAGAGCCGATACCTAGGTAGGCTAGTCCACAGGCCCAATGACACACTTATAACATGAATACTTTGCTACCTCCAGTACACGAACGTCCGCACTAATTGGATAACAAGAACCAACCACATTGACCGCATCTACAGCAAAGACACCAACAGGCAACTGACCAAAAACGAATACGAATGGAACAGGAAAATAAAAAGGGAGATGAACCTCATAGAAGAAGACATCTGGCACTCAACTGTAGCAAAAAAGAATAGTATGAGCAAGTACGCGGCAAACTAGCTGGCACCAGCCCCCGAGAAATTCTACAAAGCAGACAGAGCCAATGGACTTTTATTCAAGGCCCGAACGGGTTCACTACTAACGAGGAAGAGGCTTTCCGAACTTTTCGGAAAAGATCCCCGATATGCATCCTATGTGACACAGGTGAAGAAGAGTATATCGAACATCTCTTGCTAAGATGCCCGGTACTCCATACGACCACCTCGTCAAAACCGACCGCGCCCCTTCTTGGCTTCCACCCAACCAGCGAGGAGATCATCCTGAAAACGCAACGCCTTCTACTAACTGGGAGAAAGCCACACAACAGAAAACGAGAAACAGTGACCCTACATCAACCAACTCGAAGAACGCAGAACTTGCTGTCGCAAGCTCATGTGCGTCGACAAGGACCATACGGTCACCTTCCCATAGAAAAGTTGTACGAGAGCAACATCTTGGAACTCGTGTCCCTGAACCGCCTCCCTTCCTCCATGCTGAGAGGCATTTGCGCTTCCGACGAAGCCTTCGTTTTACGCAAGCTCGGCTATTTAATCATCAATACGGAAGAGCGAAGACAGCGAGGGCAGCACTGGGTGCTCTACCTGAAAAACTACGACGGGTCTGCCGTGTTTTTTGACAGCTACGGACTTCCCCCCATCGAAGCAAACCTTTGAAGGACTTTACCTGCAGTGAACGAGTATAACGACAAGTGTATTCAATCACCTTTTTCGCCTTACAGCGGGCTTTTTTGTATCTACGTAGCCACGCGCATGACGAAACGCTACAGCTTGAAAAATTGTGTATCCATGTTTTCCTGTAACCTCGAATAGAATGACAAAACAATAAAACGTCTCCTCGTGAGCGAACTCGTTTCGTAAAATAGTCTATTTATTTTTTCATGACATACACAAGACGCTTGCGAGACGATCTGCCAACGTGCTGACTCGACGCCCGTCGTTGCTGGTCACCGTGACGTCGAGGGATGTGTAGAGAAGCCAGTAGCGACGGACGATAGGTCGGTTGAAACCCGCGTTGATGAGACACGGGTCGACTGTCTCTCCTCGTCTATACTTTTCCAACAGCTCGAGCTTGTAATCTACGAAACGCTTCATTTTCTTTGCAATCTTCCCACTGACGGTGAACAGATGTAAGGGTATCGTCTTGAGAATCGAGCGAAAGTCACCCTCGCAGCTATCGCCATGAATATAATCGCGTAATCGCAGCAAGTCCCGATATATTCGCGTTTGCACAAAGGTTGCAAACCTCTGCTCGGGCGTCATGACTGAGACGGAATGAGAGTAGACAACCTTTTTTATTTCTCGTGAGAGGTTACACATGAATTAGGCTCCAGCTTTGGTTTCGTAGCAAGGGAAGGCAGCCCAAATACGGACAAAGGCTCGAGTCTAACCAATGGCTGGGGTTTCTCGACCAGAGTCCACCGCAACGACAGGTAGTCAATTGATCGCCGATCCGCAAAAAGGAGATCTTCGGAGCAGCCTTGAAGGTTAGGACCAGGGGTAGATCTCCCGTCAGTAGCCATTCGTAATCTGCAACGAAAGGAGCGTGAGAAACACGTGTTTTTTTTTTATCTCAAAGACACACGTACAATCTTCTTCAGTCACAGAGTGACACTGATGGTCCATCTTCTCCATCTTCCTTCAATAGTCGAAGTCCTTCGCAACGTACGTCGAACGGTACCGTCCGACAGCCGAGAAACAGGCCAATCAATCGTTCCGTCCAATGCTTTTGCTCTGAAAAAATGTGAACGATTATAGAGCGTATTAAAAAATAACGAGGAAGCGTACCTTTAGACCACAATCCACCGCAATTGGTGCAGAAGAAGCGGGCGCTGCCAATCTCCCGAAATATGTGAGGCGGGAAAAAACCGACTTCACGCGCAGCAAAAGTGTTGTACACCGGAAACGAAACTCTTCAAATATTTCGACAATGATGACTTCATGGGTATTACATAGGAGGATCTACCAAGCTGATCATGATGGTACGAGAATGACGATCGAACGTTCGCTTCGTCATTTATAGTAAAGCTTTTCCTCTCGCTCTCTATGACGTCATTGAACGTGTTTGAACATGTTAAGACGTGTTTGAACATGTTTGGACGTGTTCAGACACGGGCGGCGAACCGTCGAAGTCGTCCCTGGACACACTAGTTCCTCTCTCTCCCTCTCTATGACGTCATTGAACGTGTTTGAACATGTTGTGACGTGTGTAGACACGAACCCCGCAATACGAAAAACGTCACGCAGTACGAATTAGACTGGTGGTTAGTGTGTCGCACCCAGTGTAGAAGGATCCTGGGTTCGAATCCCACTCTGGGTCTTCTCGTCGTCATATACAAGTTGTCCCAGAGCGTTAGCTAGAAATTAGTGTAATCTTTTATTCAACGTCGATGATATCATTGTCATATGCGACATCGCAAAGAAAAAAGGCGCGAAAGACGGAAGGTGGCGTGGTCAAAGTACAGACGACACCGTCGCAATGCGAGGAGGAGGAGAGCGGTGTAGCGACTATAAAGGGTGCGCTGGTTCTACGTCGATTGATCGAAAGCCCATGAGGGGCATTCATCCATCCACGACGCGAGGCGTCCCCTCAAGAGCGTGGCTTTCGGGCGCGACCTTATTCACCTCTAGCTTCGAGCGTAGTTCAATTCTACCAAATTTTGGCGCTGTCGAACACTATGACGTCATTTGTTTACAAACAGTGAGAGGTCTATATTGTTGGACATAAACGAAAACGATCTAAGCGTGTTGCACTCCTCTACATTCAACTCAAGGTCTAACTCAACTGCTCACGCGCACTGCACCTGCGTAATGCTATTTTGTGTCCGAAGTAACTTGGAAGTAACTCGTTCTTTTTTTTAAGTAACTCAGTAACCGCGAGTTACATTTCAGGCTGAAGAACTTCGTTATTAACTTAGTTACATTTTGCACACGGTAACTTAACTTGTAACGAATTCTTTTTGACGGGTAACTTCTCAATCTATGGTTTCAAGTACAGTGTGCTGTCACCCTTGCATCCGTTGAGGAACAAACCAAACGATTGTCAGATACCACAACTACATGAATCCTTCGAATCCGGAGACGAATGCAATACGATTTGAGCTCCCTTCTCCGCCACATGCACATTCTAAATATGGGAGAACCGTGGATCTTAGCGTCTACCACAGAAAAAATATGAGGCTTCAATATTGGCGAGCTCCATTTCCGCGATACCACGCAGTTTTTCAACCTGTCCTTGTCGAACCTGGTGGAAACCCTCCTCGCCAGCGGTGGCGAGAGCGCGTTTCATTGTACCCGTCAAATGTTTGGTGACCGCTTCCGACAGCTTCTCAAGCAGGGAATTTACCGGTACACCTTCGTCAACAGTTTCGAAGCGTACAATTTGCCCGCACTACCGCCAAAGGAAGCTTTCAAAAGTGACCTGAACGATGAAGAGATCACGGACGAGGACTATCAGTACGCCCTCGAGATTTTCGAATTGTTCAAATGCAAGGACCTAGGAGATTACACGCGTCTCTACATCACGCTCGACACCTGTCAGCTGTGCGACCTCGTGCTGTATTTCAGAAAGATTGCGCTAGAGACGGATGGGATAGATATCTTACGCATCGTGTCCAGTTACGCGTAGAGTAGCGCTTTGAAGCTCACCAATGTCAAACTCGAGCTCATAAGCGACCAAGAGGTGTACGAAACGATCGAGAAGGGAATCAGGGGAGGCATTTGTAACAGCTTCAACAGATACTGTCGGGCTAGTCACGAGGGGTGCGACGATTACGATCCCCAGCAAGAAAAGACTTTTATCCAGTACCTCGACGGCTTTGAGTGGGTCAATCCTTCGAGGTGGAGCGAGATCGATTTTCTCAACATTCCTCACGATTCGGAAGTGGGTTACGTCTACGTAGTAGACTTGTCATATCCCGAAGAACTACACGCTCTCACCAGGAATTTTCCCCTGGCGCCCGAACACAGGTGCGTGGATGAGAATGAACTGTCCCCCTACTAGCGACACCTCTCTTGCTGACGTGCTACGACAAAGAACGCTACATTGTTCATTATGCACTGCTCGCTCTGTACGTGAGGTTGGGCATAAAAATAAAACGTTTTCACAGCATCCTCTCATTCCGCCAAGACAACTTTCTGCGAACCTTCGTGCAGAGGAACGTCGCGTTGAGGAATGCCGCGTCCACGAAATTCGAGCGACTTCTGTACAAAACCATGTCGAATAGTACGTTCGGTAAGACGATACAAAATGTGAGACGGATGAAAAGGTACGCTATAGCCTACGACAAAGAAACCGCGCTCAGAAAAGCTAGCTCCGTCGACTGTCAGCATTTTCTCATTCTGAGTGACAAGTGCATCTTATACGAGATGAAACAGCGCCGCATCAAATGCACACATCTTCTTTACGTGGGCTTCGCCATTCTAGAAATATCCAAAGTCCGAATGTACAGCTTCATCTATGAGTCGCTCTTTTCTCGCTTGACGTGTCCAGTGCAATTGATCTATAGTGATACGGACAGCATAATTTTCTCTCTCACGTGTGCAAGTCTGGAAGAACAGCTGATGAAGATTGAGAATGAGTTAGATCTGTCACTGTAGAGTGACCAAGCCTTTTCTCCGTGTTGACGCACGTTTAGCGGTTCCCGCCTTGTGTTAGATGTATAGTGTTGAGGTGCTGTGGTTAGGCCTAAGCGATTGCCTTTTCCCCGATGTGTACTGTTTTCTGTTTAGCAGTAGCGGTTAGACCTTTTCTCTCGCATGCCTAGACTTGTTCAGCAGTGTTGCCATTTTTTACCCGCCGCTTGTATCTTGTTCTGTCTTTCTCACATAGAGCTATGATGGTGGCGCCATCTGGTGTGATGCCTTGCAACTAAGTGGCCACCTGTCGTCGATCTCTTCAACTACCCGACGTCAACAAGCACTGGTCACCCCGGAGCCGTTTCTTCGTCACGGCATCGTTGATTTTCGAATAAATTGTTTCTCTCCACTGTATTTCTATCTTTTTATTTTATTTTCTTATTTTTCCTTATATTTCCTATTTTTTATTTTTTATCAGCTCAAGTAGCCGGCAACTCACACAGTGGTCTGGACACGTCTTAGATGCTCCCCAATTAGTGTAATGACTCCCTGAATGATTCTAATTACTGTGCGGGGTTCCAAATTGCTCTAATTGCTAATTAACGGCGTCCAGATGACTGTGTGAGTTGCCGGCTTCTTGAGCTGATCCCATACTACTCCCCCTTGGATCGCGCTACACACTAAACTCCTTCTCTCCACTCTATCTCTATCTTTTTTTTTCTTTTTTATGGTCTCTCGTAGTGCACAACGCTCAGCTGGTCTGGACACGAGTTAGACGCTCCCCAATTAGTGTGGTGGCTCCCTTGAGGGTGCTGATTTATGTAGGGGCCCAATTAGCTCTAATTGCTAATGAAATCGTGTTCAGGACAGTTGAGCGTTGTGCACTATGAGAGTCTATCCCATATACTCATCTACCGTGCCAACATTTCACCTCCAAAATTTCGAGCAGGTGTTCACCGATTCGTACACCTACCCAGGTGTAAAGATGGAAAACAGAAGGGACTACTTACACCAACACGAGCTAAACATCATCTGCAAAATCAACCAAAAGAAAGGCCAAATTTGGCATCTATCGCGTCACTCCTACCAACCATAGAAGGTCGTCAAACTGCTTTGGAAGACCATTGCCGTGCCGGCGGCCATGTATGCCAACGATGCCATCTGCTTTACCTACGATACAATGAAACAACTGGAATGACAACAACAAGAAATTGGGAGGTGGATTCTCCATGGCTCCTTTGCCACACCAAATCCGGCCGTCCAGAAAGAGTTAGGCTGGTCAACGTATTTGTTCCGGGAAGCACGATCGAAGAGCCGATACCTAGGTAGGCTAGTCCACAGGCCCAATGACACACTTATAACATGAATACTTTGCTACCTCCAGTACACGAACGTCCGCACTAATTGGATAACAAGAACCAACCACATTGACCGCATCTACAGCAAAGACACCAACAGGCAACTGACCAAAAACGAATACGAATGGAACAGGAAAAAAAAAGGGGAGATGAACCTCATAGAAGAAGACATCTGGCATTCAACTGTAGCAAAAAAGAAGAGTTTGAGCAAGTACGCGGCAAACTAGCTGGCACCAGCCCCCGAGAAATTCTACAAAGCAGACAGAGCCAATGGACTTTTATTTCAGGCCCGAACGGGTTCACTACTAACGAGGAAGAGGCTTTCCGAACTTTTCGGAAAAGATCCCCCGATATGCGTCCTATGTGACACAGGTGAAGAAGAGTATATCGAACATCTCTTGATAAGACGCCCGGCACTCCATACGACCACCTCGTCAAAACCGACCGCGCCCCTTCTTAGCTTCCACCCAACCAGCGAGGAGATCATCCTGAAAACGCAACGCCTTCTACTAACTGGGAGAAAGCCACACAACAGAGAACGAGAAACAGTGACCCTACATCAACCAACTCGAAGAACGTTACCGCATCAGCTAGGACAGCGCCCACATCGGCTCCAGATTCCGAAACCGGCACCATAACTAAAGGGATAGAAGCATAAAGGCCTGAAGCCCATGGCTTCGCCGGCAGCCAAGTCAAGCGCATCGGAATCAGCCAAGACGAACCAAGGAAACCAGAAAACCAGCGACATCTCCTGAACGACCCTGTCGTTCAACCCTTCCTTCTAGACATTTTTTGTCTAGTCTCTCGCTTGTGGTGCCCTATATTTTAGGATACCTGCCCTGCTACAAAAGGGATGAAGCGAGCCTGAACCTGAACCTGGCTTGGGAAATGTCTGCCCTCCGCGTCCTCTTATTGGCCCGCATCCAGGAGACGGAGCCTCCCTCGCTGATGGTCAACAAACGCAAGGATAGCCATGGGCAGGATCGGCTCGCCGTTGTTGGCCACACAGAAGTGAGCTTCATCACGAGTATAGCAAAAAAAAAAAATATAGGGATGGAGGGTGGGGATGCGTAGAGGGTGCATGAGTTCGTCGGGGAGAACAAAGCCACGAAGCAGTGAGAATTGGTCTGAGTGCGCGTCCAATCAGAGAGAGGTACGTGCTACTTTTGTGTTTGGCAGAATGCCGAAAATATTAAAGTGAACCTGATCTCTAGCTGCTTTTTGGCCCGCTGTAAAATACCCCACGTTTTCTCTTCCTCACTTTCCTAATGAAAAGGAATAAATGAATATATTTTCTTCACAGTAATTTGTGGCTTTCCACAGGGAGACAACCGTGATCATCGAGCAATCGGTGAGAGTGGCCTGTCGCTGCTTTGATTTGGTCCACCGGGATTCTATACCGTGCACAGTAATCTCAGTGCACTGTGCGCCAGATATTACGTGCCCTACGGAAGGAAATTTATATCTTCGCCGCAGACTGAATAAACATATTAGTTAGGGCTGTACTAAGGAGTATCGCAAGAGGCTGGTCAGGTGTACGAATGGTAATGCGCACCAAGGAACCGACATTTCTTCTACATATTTTCAGATCTTAGGCAAAGTAAATAATATAACACTACGGGCGCAGCCCAGACAAGCATCCACCATGTTCTGTGAGGTCCATAAACACAGAAGCTGCTGCCTGGTACCACACGCACATCAACAAATGACTCGCAGAAAATAGATATACCATCGTTAACGAAGACATGTCCCAGCGGTGAACATCACGTGGTTTCGCTCCGCTCATCATCCTTACTGCCTTTCCATTAGACGTACTTCGGGATGTACTGACGTCCTTGATTCCTCTACATTGGTGCCGAAACTCGGGAACTGCGTTTGCAGATGAAGTTAAGGTTTGCCGAAGTACGTCAATATGGATAATTTAGATCACCTGAAAAAATACGGACGACGAGCCGCTCGATGGTCCGCAGAGGTTGGGGGTTGTGCATCAGATGACCCTTGCATCACGTTCGGGTCACCACTGTGGAATGAGCGAGGCGTGTGACCGTTCAGGCTGGAACAACTTCGAGAACTGACTCGATCGTCTTTTATTCACGCACCGGCCGGGTAGCGGCCTTCGTCTTCTTCGTCACAGACACGACCACTCAAGCCCCCGAAAAGCTGTCCGAAGACGTATGTGACCGGTTCATCACGTTGAACCTCTCCGAGTGTTCCACGTTGGAATCGACAGGGCGTGATGGTAATCAGACACCGACGTTCTCGTGGCTGAAGACTTCGCCGTCAGTGAGAGAAGTTTCATAATTGCTCAGGTGGACTTTTCCGAGTGTCCAAAGAGTGAAGCATGTCTCCTTGTTCCTGAAGCGAGCACACGGGAAATTCAGGATGCTGAGAAACAGAGACCAGACGGTGTGAAGCCAGGAAGCCCTAGAAACCTCGACGAGTCGAGCTCAACGGCATTGGCAGCCGTAAGCACGTGACTTCTCGTGGGCTGCATCACTGTCGGGGACGAGGACCATGATGTCAGAATCGCATGAGTTTCGGAATTCCAGGTGCCTATTTTCTCCGCTTCCTTTGCCGTCGTGGCTCTAAAACCTTCAACGCAGGTTCACATCGGTGCAAAGAAACGTATTTTACGTTTATTTGAGATAACGTGGGATCACTTGACGCTGACCCTTGAATCCATATTTAAACTGTCATAAATTGGTCAGGATGAGCAAGGGACAGCCTGGTGGACATCATTTCATGTGTCAAATTGGCAATGTTGTGATATTCTGACGACCAGATTTTCACGTCCCAGGGATGTTATCCACATGGTGTTCTACACCATGTGAGTATCCTTCACTAGTAAAACGAGGGAAGTACACCATTATTCATTGGACTGGCAATGTTGAACATGCGTCAAGTTGCAAATTTCCCTTCTCTGCCTGCTTCGACGTTAATCACTGAAAGCGCCTTTGTTTTTGCATTAGTACATCAGTGGAACATAACGCCAAACGTTAAGTGTTGCCGTCGGTGGAGCCTGACGCAAGGCACACAGCCCTCGAAAAAGGACTCACCCCGCGGGACCCCTAATAACTTCACGAAGTGCTGCATGAAAGTCACTCACGTACCATAGCGAAATTGAAGAAAATCTATTGATGACGATAAGAAATGGCTACGAGTCTGAAACGCAAAACCAGACGAACGGAACACAAGCCTAAAGGTGCCTGAGAAGATTAACACTTGAGATATGGTAATTTCATTCCTGCGGCTATCTGGCTTTCTGGACGGCTACCATGTTGCGATTGTTTCGCATGTCGTTAGCGATATTTGGCGGCGGAATCGATAGGTATATCGTCATGTAGTTGTCGCGGATGGGGTAATTTCGCCAACAATCCTGGCGGTTACCGTGGTACAGGGAACATCCCGATGAAGACCACAGAGTGACGCTCGCATGCTTGCTGTGGCGGGGGGTCCGTTTAGTCTACCCTAATCCCAGCACAACAGGATTAGCATGCCCCACCCTCTCCTGTGCCGTCATCATGTCTCCCCTCCCTCTTTCACCTTTTCTTCTTCTCCCTCTCCTGTGTGCATCGAGTCGCCACTTCAGAGCAGGCTGGCCCCACCTTCACCCTACATCACCCCCCTCCCCTTCCCCAGTTGTCACACTTTCTGGCATGATCCATGAAGAAAACCAAGAGACACGGACGCAGAAGACCACGAAAGCAAGTTCTCAGACACAGCCTGTCGTGTGTCGTCTCTCGGTCTTCTTCGTGGGTCTACACCAGCACCCTTTCCCTCGTTCCGTCAGTATGTTCGCCAGGCTACATGACCCGCATTGCTAAACGAGTATTTGGATAGGTCTCATAATTATGTTGTGAATTGTGCCTTCTTTTCTCGCCGTAAAGGTATTCAAGGTTGAAAACGTTGGACAACAGTGTTCAAAGAGTCTTTATTCCCACATTTATGAGATAATACCAGAGAAACAAAATGTGAGCGGAACGTGCACTTTGCAATTTTTACTCTGGTTTTGAAGGAGTTGCTTCGTTGCAACTGGCACAAGTAGCTCAAGCAGTTAGTAAGTGCAACTTTCCTTAAACTTCCAGCAAACGACACATCCCTGCTTGTCTCCGATGGTCTCAGAGGCGCTTCCCATGCTTTCTGAAAGCGCACAAACGTTCGGACGTCAGCTTTGTTCAGAAGTGATCGCAATATTTTTAACGGTGTACAGTGCTGGACATGTACCGTACGGATATTCAGACATGTAGACGGTAACCTGGACGCCTGTTTGGCAGTCGGTGAGGCACCATTCGCTGCTAGAGTGTCACTGTATGGAAGGAATGCGCCGGAGCGTGTTCCGTAAGATTTTGTCCAGCACTGTACAAACAGTCCTCTATCTATGAAAAACTAACGCTCTGAGATTACCAAAAGTGCTACCAGCTTAGATCGGAATTTGTGGCAATATTTTGATCAGTGGAGAGTCAACCCTCGATTTATGACCACAGCGAGCGTTTCTCAAGAAATAATAAATCCAAACATTCGCACGTGTAAAAAGAACCGGTATACTACTAGAAAAATACAGGGTGTCCCACCGAAAAAGGGCCAGGGGCTAAAGAAAAAACGGTGTGCTCTACACAAATGGAACCAACTGTAGGTGCTTGGAAGTGGTGTGGTCTATTGAAAATATTAGGTTTTCATCGCCCCTTGTCAATTAATTAGCGGTAATTAATTTTCTGACTTTTTAATTATCGGTTTTGCTCTCAGATGTCAATTAAGAAGTTGTAGTACATGTCGAAAAAGACACAACTGAAGAGGTTCGAGGTCGCTATGGCTTGTGGTTTCGTTTTTGCCCAGGTTTAAGAGTTGGTTTGAGATGCCATGCGGACCGCAGATTGCTTCTCACAATGCGGCACACGCGCGCGGCAATTCCAGCGTCCTCCGGCGTGCGTTGACCATGAGATTAGCGTTTGGAGACCATCCTTGGGCCACATCACACAACTAGAAGATATTTTACCTGTCTCACGGCACCACCTATCACTGCACTGCAATCGTCGCGCACGGGCGCTGAATAGACGAGTTCAGAACATCCCAGAGTGCTTAGCATGACTTTGAACTGTGGGAGTTTACTAATACGAAAGAAACCGCTGGCCTCAAAACTGTTCCAATTTCTTCCCTACCGGTCCGCGACGTGTCAAGGTCAGCAAAGGCGAAATGTGAAGGATTATTCTTTTTTCCTACCGCTCAGCAAGCGCCCAGGATGCAATGCGTGCGCAAAAAGCACCGGGATTTTGTGAACTCGTCTATTATGGGGAGCAATCTGTGATTGGAGCTTCTGAAACCAATTTTTAAACTCTGGCAAAGAAGAAACCACAAGCAGTAGCAACCTCGAACCGCTTCAGTTGTGTCTTTTTCGACATGTACAACAACTTCCTCATTGACATCTAAGAGGTAAAACCGATAATTAAAAAGATTGAAAATTAATCATAGCTAAGTAATTGACAAGGGGCGATGAAAATATTTTTGGATAGACCACACAACTGTCAAGCACGTATAGTACGTTCGATTTTTGTAGAGTACTTCGTTTTTCCTTTAGCCGTTGGCCCTTTTTCGGTGGGACACCCTGTACGCTATACGTGCAGCCAAAGGGTTCCTAATTTTGTCCCATATATATATATAATATATACAGGATGTCCCAGCTAACTGTGAACATATATAACACTTTTTCCAAGATGAAATCAATTGCAATATAGCATGTGCTAAAGGGCACTCCCTAGGAGGGCATTAGCAAAGTCCAAAGGCAATGTCTTAATTAACTTTCATTAATTAACTTTTTAATTATAAACCCTACAATGTTGTCCCAATGAGAACATCTGTTCCCTTCGGTCGCCTGATATCATAGCCGTTTTCAGAGCAAAAATCCGTTCGATAGATCGCCCGCAAAAAATTAGTGAAGGAACGCCATTTTTTTCTTTATTTTGTTCATTGCGCATCTTCGCAGACGCGTATTTCCTTCATCCCCAATGTGAGAGGGGAAAGGAGTACAGTGCCGCGTCGAAGATGGGCTTGAACTTGCGGAAACAAAAGAAAAACAAATGTATCGGGTGACTCTATCGGAACTGGCCTTATCTTGGGTTGCATTTTCTGTTTCCTTTTAATCTTTTTCCAGGACGCAAGAGGCGATAGTGTGTTCTTTCTCACTCTCACATTGGAGGTGAAGGAATGACGCGTCTTCTAAGAAGCGCAATGAACAAAATAAAGAAAAAATGGCGTTCCTTCACGAATTTTTTGCGGGCGATCTATCGAACGGATTTTTGTTCTGAAAACGGCTACGATATCAGGTAACCGAAAGGAACATATGCTCTCATTGGGACAACTTTGTAGCTTTTATCATTAAAAAGTTAATTAATGAAAGCTAATTAAGACATTGTCTTTGGACTTTGCTAATGCCCTCCTAGGGAGTGCCCTTCAGCATATGCTATATTGCACTTGATTTCATCTTGGAAAAAGTGTTGTATATATTTTTAAAAAATATGTTCACAGTTAGCTGGGACACCGTGTATATATATATATATATATATATATATGTTTGCAAAGTCAAACGTCGCCATGCCAGTACTGGACAGCTGTTTCGGCCTTCTTGGGCCTCATCAGCAGTGCCAAAGAGCTCCTCCTATTTCCCCCCTTATATAGGGGGAAAAATTAGCCGCTCTTTGTAACTCTCCGCTGTTTGCAAAAGCCGCTCTTTGTAAAAATGTAAATTAGCGGTTACATTGCCGTTACTTTGAGGAGTGCTCAGTAACGGTCCCAGATGTATATCGCTCGTTGAGCGAGCCCGCAATCCCACATCACTTGCACCAGTTTCTGTTGTGAAAAACTCCCGTAATGATGCTGCCGATGAAGAGGAGGAGGGCGAAATAGCCTTGTCTTTTTGATTTTTTCGTGCTGGGTAATGTCAACATCTATAGCACTGCTAAGCTAGCTAGTACGGTTACCGGTCCTAGTTATTTTATTGGTGAAATTAAAGGAATGGAATGGAATTGCCAAGCCATTGCAGGAGTGGGAATTGATCATACCTTCTCATTCCGAGGGATTGAAAAGAATTGAATTATCACAAATCATTCCTCGGAATGGAATTGGAGGTCCCGTTCCGCAACAATGTTGCAAGCAAGCCGAAACGGAACAGCGCCAATGGGAGCTCAAGAAAAACGGCGCCCATTGGACATCAGAGGGCCACGTGCTTTGGAGCGATGGTCATGATTGGAGTACGCGAACCACTCCGCCAACTCCCGGTGGTCAGCGTGCTGGCCATGTCTCGTCGAGAATGGGAGGTACCCGGGTTAGAATCCTGGTGCCCGCTGTGCTGTCTGGAAGTTTTCTTTGGTCTTCGTCAGGCGGTGTCAGACATACGTCGCCATAGTTAACTTAGTAATCGGCACAGGGCGCACGTTCCCCCCAGAGCGTCAGTAGTGATGTTACCCACCTATGGGAGGCCGCCAACGGCGAGCTCTGTCACCTCTACCACCACCACCACCGAGTAGTTGGTGATTTGTTGGCCAGATCAGTCTCCATCGATGATGTTCTAGTGTTCCAGAGGCGCGCGGTTTTGATGCCGGCTCATTTGAATTGCGAGATTCAGCAATGTATAGTTCACGTGCGCCGCGGGGAGGATCTCTTAGAAGTAGTGAACCGCTTTGAATTGTGATAGACTGCTTCTGCGACCTCGCTTCTTCAATAATGTCCTAGGTCAACAGTTAATCAATGCGTTTCAGAGAGTTGGCCGTCTTGTTGTGGCATCCTCTGTTCGAGAGAATGCCCGCCTGACTGAATAACTCCAGTGCAGAAATTGCATTTAAACCGGTTTCGAAGCTTTTAAAAAATATTTCGCAGCTGAAACAGAAAAAAAAAGGAATGCAGTATACGCTTCCCTTAGCGTAAATAATTCAAAATGTCGCGAAAGTGTCCTTCCACGCGAATGGTTTTTTTGCTCTCCATCTGGTTGACAGTTAGGAAGGAAATATAAATAAGTAAAGTAAAAGGCGTTGACGTCGGTGATTATTTGCTGATATTGAAAGCGATGAGTGCTGTTAGCAACGGGAACCTACTTGACGTTCCTGAGGTAGGTTGCCACGTCGTCTGAGGGTTTCTGCTTGCCGTTACTTGACTCCTCCAACAGGTGAAGAAATTTCTTCAATTCGGCTTCCGTGTAGTCACGACGGCTGCGATGCGCTGGAACAGGAAAAAATCGATTACGTTAAAATATTAATTACGCCGTCCCGTAAAGACTCGCTTGAAGCGGCACACACGCAGGAGATCACGGTGCATCACTCTACATAATTTCAGTTAATCAACTTTCAACATTGTCTTTCCCACGGGTCCTTTTTCAAGTGCTTCAGTTCGAAGCGTCCGGCCACGTGATGATGCGTCTGGACTCCAATGCGTCTTGGAATTATTTGTCGGAAAGCGCTGAAGACGTTAGACGTACTCGCAGTGCACTAAGGACGAGGACACAAGAGAAATAACCAAACGCCGCGCTGGGCTCGCAATTAAAACCATATTTTATTACATTCGCGCGCCTCAACGAATAGGGACAAGTTGTACTTTTCTTTCAGCCCGTTTGTTGACATCCCGCCCTTCTCTGAGTCGAAAGTTGAGTCGCATCCCATGATATCAATTGCAATAACAACGTGAGGAAGGTGCACTAATGCACTTTTTGAGTACTTCAAATGTCCACAGAGCAACTAGAATTCTTTTGACTTGTGTGTTAGCTCTACATAGTTGCGTCGTGCCCGTGAAGGGACGGTCGCATACTGAAACCCATCCAAGGAACCGATATCACTACGTTCGGCATCGACCGATGGTCTACGAGGGTGCATCAAATATGAACGGTACTGTTGTTGTAGAGCGCGTTCTATCTTATTATTCTTCAGTTGGTATTCTTCAGTTGGCGCGCGCTGTCGCTTGTGCACGTGCTAGGTAGGTTGATCAGTAGTTATGTGACGAGCTGACCGATGTCGTTACATTTCCTCGGTAGTCCGTCACACGTTGTCTGAGAAAGAGGTACACCCGTTGATTGCGCAACGTGTTATTGTAAAGTTTCTTGCTTGTGGGGATGAAAAATCGACCGAAATTCTGCGCAGATTGACGGCACAGTTCAGGAATCAAACGCTGTCAAGGCCGCGTGTGGTTGCCTGGCATAAGGAATTTGCGGAAGGCCGTGAAGAGGTTGAAAACGAAAGCCCTGTCAAAGCCAAGACTCGGCTGCCGGCGAGGTGCTTTCAACTGTTTTTTCGGACCAGCGCGGCGTTTTGCATATTGAATCCTTGCACGATCGTCGCACCATTAACGCTGCATATTACTGTGAAACTTTGAGTGAGGTTAAACTTGTTTATTGCAGCAACACGCGTGACCAACCAACACGTAAAGCAGTAAAGGGAGTTGCCTCAGGATAGGCACAGAAGAAGAACAGTCTCTCTTCGAAATATCGGCGGCTCATATCCTAAGGCAACTGCCTTCGTACTTCTTTACTTCTTCGTACTTCGGTTCTTTGTTTTTTACCCATCTACAACACGTAAGGCGATTCGCCACCATGACAACGCCAGACCCCACACTGCAGCCGTCACATGTGAAAAATTAAGGGAAATTTGCTGGACGCCACTGGAACGCCCGCCCTATTGCCCTGACTTATCGCCTTGTGACTTTCACCTCTTTCGGCCACTCAAGCAATGGGAAGGCCAACGATTCGACGACAACGACGCAGTGGGGGAGTTTGTGCGCAACTGGCTGCTTACACAACCCGCTTCTTTCTATGAAGAGGGGATGAAAGAGCTACCGACTCACAGGGAAAAATGAATTTCTACATCGGGAGATAATGTAGAAATATAAAGCGCTCACTTGGTTTGTTTCTTACTACAAATAAAAAAATATAAAAGGAAAGTTTCGTTTATATTTGATCTACCCTCGTACTTGACCACTTTTTTTTCTTCCTTCCGCAAACGAATCAGATGGTAAATGCAGGAATTTTAAAGATCACCACTGCTTTCGCCGCTGTAGAAGCTCTGACGGCGTGACGTTATTCACCTAACAGGTTGAGCACGCTCTCGACATCCGCTTTCGTCATGTGTTTCATTGGAAGTGTAACTGCGCCACTATTTATCGAAGGATTTTCGAAACCGCGGTCAGTGGTCAGCGAGAACAAAATGACAGCGTCGTTTTGGAATCGACTGGGACAAATGCGACCGCCCATTTAAGGCCGCGGCTGCAGCCGCATTCCGTGCTGTGAATTGCTCTGTCACTCGTGGTAATACCCCTTTTAACTAGCTACGATTCCGCACAGTTGACTCCGCACCAAGAAGGTGTTGAGGTAACAGTGCGACATCAATCCGTACCTTATGATATTTCAGGCAAATTTCCCATGGCCGAGTGGAACAGGTAATTAGAAAACGAAATGTTTTCCTTTGAGCGGCTAGGCGCTCCTCCACAGAAAAGCAGTTGAGCAACACTGGGATTCACTCACCGGTATTCCTCGTGCACTGCTTTCTGCAGGTTTCGTTTTTACTGCGGGCGAGTATTTCGAGACGAAATCGGGGAAGCAGAGGACTGGTCATCAATGTGACACGGAGCAGATACAGGGCGCGTGTCGGAAAAAAACAGCCGGAGGCTCGCACGGGACTACCGGTGTCGTCACGCGTTGTACAGGAGGTAGGAGAGGGAACCCTCAGAAGTTTCGGTTTCGTTTTGGGCTCTTTCAGCAGCTAAGGAGTCCCCGACTGCCAGACCAACTTTAATTTCTAATTTCGGAAGAATGTACCCGAACTTATTTGGCACAGCCATTATATCTCGGTTTGTTTCGGGGTCTCCCTTTAAAGACTCATCTGAGTCTTTGTCAAACCGCCACTGCGAACAGTTTTTATTTTTCTAATTTCGCTTTATAAATCAACCACACTTCAAGACTCCTCACGTAAAATGTAAATGCCGTCAGTGAGACGCCACATGCGCAGACAAGCTGCTGGATCGTGTTCGTGACGAGGAAAGCCTGAGCTCGGGCAAACTGGAAAAAGGGCCAGCACGGGACGCACAGCTCGATCGTCAATGAACCGCGAGTGAAGGTTACGCCCTTCCCCGATTTTTCGAAAGCGCCCGCAAAACTCAATACTTTCTGCGTATCCAACATTAAGTGACGTCACCGTTAGCTAACGCATTCGCCTCCTAGCTAGAGTGCGTGTCTCTGCTCACCGCTCCACGTTGGAAGACTATATAAGCAGTTGCAGTCAGGAGAGCAAGGATAGATCTTTGAGAAGACAGTGTTGCGAGACGCGTGGCAGATTCGGCACTCCATGACGTCATGCTTTTATCCACTTAATTTTATGATACCCCTCACATGGCCAAACAAAACTTCCTATTTTAAAATATGAGTTAGCGTTCTGACGCAACAGTAGTTATGAGCTGCATGCAGACGTGTACAGATGGAGAGAGGGCAGCAGGAAAGTTTAAATCTGTTAAATAAATCTAAGATTATGATAATTCTAGACAAATCTACATAAAATAAATTAACCATTAATCGTCCACGTCTGTTCGCCGCTCATAGCCACAGCTGCTTTTTGGCGCTATCATCGAATTAGAAAGGTCATATATTTTATATCCCAATGTATGTTGAATGAAAACGGGATCATTATGTGACAGAGGTAAATTTTCATTTTTTTCTTCTTTTTCTGCGGGGCATATCCAGGCTGATCTTGCTTGCAGTGGACCCGTTCTTCCAACATGGCAACTGGGCATCAGACTTCCTGTTTAGTCTATCTTCTCGAAAAACCAGTTGATGAAATGTCGAACATAGTCAAGTGGCATAGTCACGCGATACATATAGTAACCTTCTGGTTTGATTACTATGCAAACAATAGCAGACTCACCGTTATCAACTTCAGCTAAGCGCATCGGCGAACCGTTAACGGTGGCTGCAAAAATGAAGTGCAGCAAACACAGCACGAGCCAAGCAAACACACCCAGGGTGCTTCGCATTTTGGAATTGTCGAAGACGCTCCGTCTACCGGTCACTTTTAAAAGACTTGCATGACGTCACTGTGTGAATGCCACACCCACGTATAAACGCGGCTCTAATTGGTGCTCAACGAGACAAAGGGACAGACAACTTGGGTGAGGGCAATGACAACTCTGCGCGAACCGCCTCGAACAACGGCTTTTATTTTTCACTGAAAACATGCTCTTTCGAATCGTAGGCGCTCAGCCAACAACTTAGGCCCTCACCGAAACATCTACCAGAGAAAAAATACCAATGGATAATCGCAAACCTTCGGTGCTCTCGGTGACCCTTCAGTAAGTTTTTGTCCTCATTTATTTCTTTCCCGCTAGCGATCTGTGCCTACCAGTGTTGCGGAATAGCTCAATCCATTCAAATCCAATTCCATTTCGAGGAGTGGTCGCGAGTCAAAATTCCAATCTTATTAACTCCTCGGAATGAAGAGGCGAGGCTCATTCTCATTCCACCCAAGAAAAGGACGTTCCCATTCCCATTCCGGGCTAACGTGATGCACTATAAGTTATGAACTGGTGCACTGATCAGTGCAAAAAACAAACAAACAAAAAAAACAACAAAAAACATGTAACTCGATACTAGATATCCCACCAACAGCCAAAACACACAAAAAATCGTATACTGCTTTATTTTGATGAATTTTACGTTCCTGTGTTTCCAACATTCACATATTAAAACAAGAACTAGCGCCGCGACCAGCGTTTACGAGCAAGATTGCTTGCACGTACAGCGTCCGAAGTGCAGACTTTTTTATTGTGTTGTAATCCGAAACTGTAGACGACCTTCGGTTGAATGGTTGTCATACACTTACTTTGAGTGGCCTCCGCTCAAAACCCAGCATGCTAGAGGCCAGCCATATAACACCATTGGCTGGGCATTCCACTCCGGCCCCAAACAGGTCTATTTCCATTCAAATTCCATTCCCAACAGCTGGTGACATAACTCCATTACCATTCCGTTCCGGTGCGCTAAAAACGGGGCATCACTCCGGAATCATTCCAATTCCGGAATTTTAATTCCGCAACTCTGGTGCCTACCGATATAAGGTAGCACATTAGCAATCCGTGATGCAAACCGGCGCTGAGAAATTATTATTATTTTTTTTTGCGTTGTGTCCTACCTAATATCGTCGACGACGCACCGCTCAGTCTGTCCTACGACGACGTATCCACAGTAGTGCGACTGCCACGGGCAAGCAGTGCACATATTTGTTTTCATGCGTGTTATGTCACACGGCTCTGTGGCAGGTTGACCTTTCTAGGTAAACTATGCACACGCGAACCTAACCAGATAACATAAGTTCGACATCGTCATAGGTGACGACTTTTCATATTTTGCGGCAGATCCGATGTCAATTAGGCACCTGTTATGAAGGTTACCCTTTAATCTCTTTGATTACTAGCCCTCATTCCTGAATATACTTATTTGTCCGTTCTATAACCGTGGCTGTGGATAACTGACATGTTGTTCCAGCCGGTCGACCTGGTGCTTGAGCTCTCCGGGACTGAGTTGTGAGAGGACCTGCTAATGCACATGCACAGAGGACTTGCACATAACGGCATAGGCGATCTGACTTTTCGCTGCGTCTCGGCATTACGATGCCGTAGAAAAATTAGCAGCTATCATGACGGAGTTTCGTATAAATGACAAAATTGCCTCTTGTGCATTGTGGAGATAGGGCGCTCCCGTCTTGAGCGTTATCATTTCCGCCGATGGCGCGAGGTAAAAAGGACAGATTGTAACGCGATGCAGCAGTCTTCTTGGCTACCGGACTGGTTGCTCGGTAGCGGTGTTCCTCGGTGTACCTCACGTACTCGTTGGGATCACCCCTCGTGTTTACAGCTTTGGTCCGCAGCAGAGGATTCTTGCAGATTCCGATAGTACCGGATCATGTTGAGAAAACAGCATTGACCTATCACAGGAGGGTATTTGGACTTGTCCGGCTACCCTTTGGACTGTGTAATTCCCTGGCTTGCTTTCAGCCAATGATGGACGAGAAGCTCGGCGATACGAAATATAATTTCGCTATGACATACATGGATGACGTTGCAATTCTTTCGCATACATGCCAGGAACACCTTTGTTATTTGAAAGTGGTGTTGGGACGCATGCAAGCAGCAGCATTGACTGTCAATCCTCGGAAGATGCAGTTGGCAACCAACTGCTCCGATACCCCCAGAGTCACGGTGGAGACCGGCACGGTCAGGCCTAATGAGGACACGCTAAAAGCCATACTAGAGTACCCCCACAGACGGATGTTATAGGCTTTCTGTGTACGATTGACTTGTATAGACAGTTTATAGCGCGATGCGCAGATCCAATCCATCCGCTCACTTGGCTTTCGCGGAATGGAGCCCCACGGCCGTGGGGTGAGGTGCAGGGGCAGGCACTTAACTCTTGCTCTAAAGCGATTGCGGAAACTGCCCGCTTGCATCTCCCATTCCTGAACCACCAGTTGCACACCAAACCGCTGCGAGTGATAACGGCCTTGGTGCAGTCTTGTTACAAGAGCACCACGGTGAACTCTAGCACGTGGCACTTGTAGGCCGTATGCTGACGCGCATTATAGCGTGATGGTGAGGGAGCGCCTTACAATTATGTTTGACATGTTTTTGGATGGCGTGAAGTTCCCATTCAAACTTACCATCAGACACTGTCATCGTTAAAGCAGTTGAAAAACCCAGATGGAGGTAAGCGTGTTGGAGTTTCGCGTTGCAGCGGTACGACTTCTCGGTGGAATACTGGAAGGGAACCTCAAATAGGGTGGTAGACGCGCTATGTTGTCCCGAGCATCGTTCCCCCTCGAGGACGTCGTTGTTACGTATAGGCTTGTTGCCGCGGAGCTCTCGTGGGGACAGGTTGTAAGCACGGGCGACATCCTGGAAGCTCAGGGGACTGACTACCTTTGCCCTTGAAGCGGCTAGTAGTCTGACGGGTCGGGATCTACCCCCGAGTTGGACTCAGGGAGAGAGGATCCCACAGTATCTAGGACGCCATATGTTGTTTTGTGAGTGGAAGGTGTGCATAGACAACCCTCTGTTCACAAACGTGTGACGTCACGACAAGACTGGTTCCAGTTTATATTTCGCTGTGGTGGGCAAGAAGCGGAAAAAAATGTGTGGCCTCATGAACTGATAAAGCTGATAGTACCCACATGTTTTGCGTGGCGGAGGAACGTAATCAATGACGTAAAGGCGCAGATCGTCTATTGTAAGAAATAACTGACTACAGCCTGCGCTCAATTCTATCATTCAAATGGGCTACCAGGCCTTGTTGCGAAAAAAAAAAGAAAAAAAAGAAATGTGGAGAATAACTTTTTTTTCACGCATACTTCATCGTGGATATGTTTTGTTAGAGGTTTAACTAAGGCTTTTCTATATATCGCCACTCGGTAGTGAGTTTTAGTACATCCATAGGCGTTCACGATGACAATTCCGAAAACATGATACGCCAATCATCCTCCTTCTTCAGAGCGAGTGACATCACACACATTGCTAAGATCTGATTCGATAACTTCTTTTATCGTATCGCTTTTCTTCTTTTTAATTCTTACGATGTACTAGAACTAGCTCTCACGACGCTCTGGTTCGGGGAGATGATTCTCCGAGCGGAAGACTTCTTCCCACATAAAGTGAAAAGTTGCATGAATTCCGGGTTTTTGTTAACCGATAAAATCGACAGATAGGATTGGAGTAACGAATCCTTAACTATACACAGAGCGTCATGTGACAACCCAGAACAATTCTTCCGCGGAGAGTCGTGTGCCTAATTTCGTTCATCTAATATATTATTGGCATTTGCTTGGTTCCCCCTGTCCTCAACTTCCTCTCTCCTCCTCTCTCCGTCCGTCCACTTCTGTACGACGCTCAAAGCGACAGTTGCTTCGCGGCGCTGTCACGCAACACACACAAAAAAAAGAGAGTGAGAGAAAATTACACTGGCGATTTAGCTGTAAGTACGCGAGAATTGTTCTAGCATTAACCGCCTTTTCTGGTTCATACATGATTTCCGGGTACACACTTCCAGTTTAAACCCAACTTCCGATTGTCCACATCCCATCTAAACTTGACTTCCGGTCTAACTCGACTTCCGGTCTAACCTGACTTCCGGTTGTCCACGTCCACTGAATGCTTGATTTCCGGTTTGACGCCTTCAATTACTATATGTATATCCATTTAAATAGCCTGTAATTAGCCCCAATTACTTTCAGTTACCCGGTAATTACCCTTTAATTCCCTTAGGTAACCGCATGTTAGATGAGGTAATTTTGAATTCTCTTAATTGCTGTTAATTACGTTTACTTGCCTTAATTACACTCAATTCCCCTTTATTTGACATTTATTACTTTCAACTACATTTATTTACCTCCGGTCACCTTCGGTATTCTTTAATTTCATTTAACCTTTCTGTATTTACGCATATATTACATTCATTAGCTTTAAGCTGAACTTTCTTGTTTTAAGTGCCTTTAATTACCTTCAATTACTCTTACCTCTTGCTCTTAATTACCGTCGACTACTTCAATTTCAAATCATTTGCCTCCATTACATTTACCCTCGTATATCCTCTTTTCTTGTCAAGTTCTAGCGCTGTCTTGGTGAGGCTTCACCACCTCACCACATGGACACACATGCATACATACCCATTTCTTTCCATTTTGACACTATTAATGCTAATACATTAAAAAAATTCAATGTTGATTCATTTTAACTGATTTCTAACAGCTCACGTCTCTGACGCAGGGTTGGGCAGTGCGGTGGAAGTTCGCCGAAGAAAAAAAATGTGCATTTCTTAATTATATTGCTTTATTCCTTCTACAAGCATTTCATACGATATGAAAACTCCTGTGTGTTTGTATTGCAATCCGGAGGATTTTAAAGGAAAAAAAACACATTCTGGAACAGCAGTGCAAAGGCTGTGCCCCGACGACAGTTTTATGGGCCGCACATTCAACCACGCGGCTCATCCGGGGGCGGAGTGCGTTACCAAGGGGCCCTTCTCCAATATACGAAGGACGTGCTCAGCATGAGAGAAACATGAGAGACGTGCTCAGAACATCAGACGTGCTCAGGTTTGCCTTCCTCAAACGCGGTTTTGAAGGGAACAACAACAACTACATGAATGACGATCACATGTTGTGATTTTCACCGCAAGAATTGCGGTACCATTACCTCCGTACATGTGGCCTAATATACGAGTGGGGTGACGATGAAAAAAAAAGAGGCATACATGCTCGTATACACACATGACACGCGCAAATGGGATATTACACACACACATATGGGTGCGTCGTAAGTGATGGGGATAGTATGAAGGGAATTGCCAGAGGACAGGAGTCGCCGATATTTCGAACAGAGACTGTTCTTCTTCTGGGCTTCTCCTTCGTACTCCTGTACCGGTTCGCTGGATTTCTGCCCAGCTATGATGGACATAGTAGTTCATCCGGTCGGCCACCAGAGATGGAGTGGTGTAGTGTAGTGATTTGAAGGGAGACCAGAGCAACGATGCGTTCCTTTTTTTAATAATAGTAATTAGGGGTTTACGTGGCGAGACAACTGAGATCATGAGCGACGCCACAGCGGTCGGTCTGTGGATTGCTTCTGCCCACCTGAGGGTTCTATAACGTGCGATGAAAGCTCACCACACGGCATCCCGTATTTAACGTCCCTCGCGGAAGACGGCGTGTCTAAGCAACTACTACCCTGGCACCACCACCGACTCAGCCACCGCGGCCGGTGTTTGTTTTTTGTTTTCTTTTGTTGTTGCAGCAATTGAAAGTGTCTGTGTGTCCTTCAAACTTTCGTTCTGCAGATTCTCGTGCATTGATGCATCTAAGGAAACAAACCCCGTCCCGTGAACATTATTATTGCGGAATATTGCAAACAATATGCCTTGTTTTGTTTACATTTCAAACGCTTTCAACCGTACACGACAGTACGCCTCACCAAGCATATGCTTCAATAAGCATACTGTCTGAAAAAAAAAAGAGTCACTGTTAACATACTATATTGTGTTGTCAATCCACTTGACAGAACAACACAGAGCAGCCGACCTCCTAAAAATGAGGCGCTATAATGCGCGAACAATAGGTTTGAAAAAGCATATCGTCTGAGAAGCACGCAGTGTCGACTGTGTTATTGACTCAGGAACACAGGATAGAAGCCTGCTGGAAAGAACAATATATCTCGATGGTTTAACGTTCGAAGAGACACTGTGGATTGTACACAGATGCATATGATGGAGGATCTCAGAATGGGCGGTCTGCAAAGAACAATACGCTTTGGAAGCCGTACAATATGTTTGTACAAGGTTATTGTTCAAAAAAACAGGAGGCTTAACTGTCAACTGTGTTGTCAACTCATGTGAAATACGTACTCCTAACCGCAGGTCTACTGATAAGCAGCAGCTGAAAACAATATGCTAGAATGGGCGAACAATGTACTTGAACAACACACTGTGTAATAACAAAGCACCGTCGACAGTTGCGATGCCATTGTCAATTGATGTGATGCAGGCCCACACAACATCCGGAGGCCCACATCTTGATACCCCTAGATTGGGGAAGTAGTTTGACAATATAAAAGCTGCATTTCAAATCTTGCAAAGTAAAGTGAATTTCTTTGCTTTAACCGAAACCTGATTACAAAGTGACTGTGATATGTATTTCCACGTAGATAATTATAACGTGGAGTTTGCACATATAGGATGGGTGAACCCCACGGTGTTGTTGTTCTGTAAGTTCACTCCTGAGGCACCATATATATGGTGCACCATGTATGCACCATATATATGGTGTGTTTCTAACAGAATATTCTGTCAGAAACGACATTCGGTTGCACTGTCAACTAGTCGAGTCCTTGTTTCATGATATCCCAGCTTGTCCATCACCGTTGTCCATATTTAGTGTCCGCTCCCTCACAACAGCGGCATTGTACAGATCTCCAAGCTCTCACGTATCGAATTTTTCGAATGAACTCGACGGCCTGTTACATTCTTCACGCCAACAAAAGCTCAACCTCATTCTCGTTGGTGACTTCAATATAGACCTCCTGGCAAGCGATACCAGTGTTTCATTATATCAGGAGATTCTTGCCAATCATGGATTCAAGCATATGTTTGTAACTCAAACGTCGCCATGCCAGTACTGGACAGCTGTTTCGGCCTTGTTGAGCCTCATCAACAGTACGCAGGCAGGCAACGTTTGAGTGGATGGCGTCAGAAGGTCACGTAACACGTGATTCCTCCCGTCAGGGTTAGATAACTCACTCACTGAAAGCCCAGTGCAAAGCCAGTGAAGTATAAAATAAAAAAAATAGCCGGCGCTCTTTGGCTGCACGTATAGCATATGTTTGTAACTCAAACGTCGCCATGCCAGTACTGGTCAGCTGTTTCGGCCTTGTTGGGCCTCATCAACAGTACGCAGGCAGGCAACGTTTGAGTGGATTGCGAAAGGAGGTCACGTAACACGTGATTCCTCCCATCAGGGTGAGATAACTCACTCACTGAAAGCCCAGTGCAAAGCCAGTGAAGTATAAAATGAAAAAAATAGCCCGAGCTCTTTGGCTGCACGTATAACATATGTTTATAACTCAAACGTCGCCATGCCAGTACTGGACAGCTGTTTCGGCCGTGTTGGGCCTCATCAACAGAACGCAGGCAGGCAACGTTTGAGTGGATGGCGTGAGAAGGTCACGTAACACGGTTTTCCTCCCGTCAGGGTGAGATAACTCACTCACTGAAAGCCCAGTGCAAAGCCAGTGAAGTATAAAATGAAAAAAAAAAAAATAGCCGCAGCTCATTGGCTGCACGTATAGCATATGTTTGTAACTCAACCATCGCCATGCCAGTACTGGACAGCTGTTTCGGCGTTGTTGGACCTCATCAACAGTACGCAGGAAGGCACCGTTTGAGTGGATGGCGTCAGAAGGTCACGTAACACGTGATTCCTCCCGTCAGGGTGAGATAACTCACTCACTGAAAGCCCAGTGCAAAGCCAGCGAAGTATAAAATGAAAAAAAAAAGCCGGAGCTCTTTGGCTGCACGTATAGCATGTGTTTTTGACTCAAACGTCGCCATGCCAGTACTGGACAGCTGTTGTTGGGCCTCATCAACAGTACGCAGGCAGGCAACGTTTGATTGGATTACGTTTGAGTTACAAACATCTGCTATACCTGCAGCCAGAGAGCTCCGGCTATTTTTTTCATTTTATACTTCACTGGCTTAGCACTGGGCTTTCAGTGAGTGAGTTATCTCACCATGACGGGAGGAATCACGTGTTACGTGACCTTCTGACGCCATCCACTCAAACGTTGGCTGCCTGCGTACTGTTGATGAGGCCCAACAAGGCCGAAACAGCTGTCCAGTACTGGCATGTCGACGTTTGAGTTAAAAACACATGCTATACGTGCAGCCAAAGAGCTCCGGCTATTTTTTCCTTGTATACTTCACTGGCTTTGCATTGGGATTTCAGTGAGTGAGTTATCTCACCCTGACGGGAGGAATCACATGTTACGTGACCTTCTGACGCCATCCACTCAAACGTTGCCTGCCTGCGTACTGTTGATGAGGCCCAACAAGGCCGAAACAGCTGTCCAGTACTGGCATGGCGACGTTTGAGTTAAAAACACATCCTATACGTGCAGCCAAAGAGCTCCGGCTATTATTTTCTCGTATACTTCACTGGCTTTGCATTGGGCTTTCAGTGAGGGAGTTATCTCACCCTGACGGGAGGAATCACGTGTTACGTGACCTTCTGACGCCATCCACTCAAACGTTGCCTGCCTGCGTACTGTTGATGAGGCCCAACAAGGCCGAAACAGCTGTCCAGTACTGGCATGGCGACGTTTGAGTTAAAAACACACGCTATACGTGCAGCCAAAGAGCTCCGGCTATTTTTTTCCTTGTATACTTCACTGGCTTTGCATTGGGCTTTCAGTGAGTGAGTTATCTCACCCGGACGGCAGGAATCACGTGTTACATGACCTTCTGACGCCATCCACTCAAACGTTGGCTGCCTGCGTACTGTTGATGAGGCCCAACAAGGCCGAAACAGCTGTCCAGTACTGGCATGTTGACGTTTGAGTTAAAAACACGTGCTATACGTGCAGCCAAAGAGCTCCGGCTATTTTTTCCTTGTATACTTCACTGGCTTTGCATTGGGATTTCAGTGAGTGAGTTATCTCACCCTGACGGGAGGAATCACGTGTTACTTGACCTTCTGACGCCACCCACTCAAACGTTGCCTGCCTGCGTACTGTTGATGAGGCCCAACAAGGCCGAAACAGCTGTCCAGTACTGGCATGGCGACGTTTGAGTTAAAAACACATGCTATACGTGCAGCCAATGACCTCCGGCTATTTTGTTTTCTTGTATACTTCACTGGCTTTGCATTGGGCTTTCAGTGAGTGAGTTTTCTCACCCTGACGGGAGGAATCACGTGTTACGTGACCTTCTGACGCCATCCACTGAAACGTTGCCTGCCTGCGCGCTGTTGATGAGGCCCAACAAGGCCGAAACAGCTGTCCAGTACTGGCATGGCGACGTTTGAGTTAAAAACACATCCTATACGTGCAGCCATAGAGCTCCGGCTATTTTTTTTCTCGTATACTTCACTGGCTTTGCATTGGGCTTTTAGTGAGTGAGTTATCTCACCCTGACGGGAGGAATGACGTGTTACGTGACCTTCTGACGCCATCCACTCAAACGTTGCCTGCCTGCGTACTGTTGATGAGGCCCAACAAGGCCGAAACAGCTGTCCAGTACTGGCATGGCGACGTTTGAGTCAAAAACATATCCTATACGTGCAGCCATAGAGCTCCGGCTATTTTATTTTCTTGTATACTTCACTGGCTTTGCATTGGGCTTTCAGTGAGTGAGTTATCTTACCCTGACGGGAGGAATGACGTGTTACGTGACCTTCTGACGCCATCCACTCAAACGTTGCCTGCCTGCGTACTGTTGATGAGGCCCAACAAGGCCGAAACAGCTGTCCAGTACTGGCATGGCGACGTTTGAGTCAAAAACACATGCTATACGAGCAGCCAAAGAGCTCCGGCTATTTTTTCCCCGTATACTTCACTGGCTGTGCATTGGGCTTTCAGTGAGTGAGTTATCTCACCCTGACGGGAGGAATCACGTGTTACGTGACCTTCTGACGCCATCCACTCAAACGTTGCCTGCCTGCGTACTGCTGATGAGGCCCAACAAGGCCGAAACAGCTGTCCAGTACTGGCATGGCGACGTTTGAGTTAAAAACACACGCTATACGTGCAGCCAAAGAGCTCCGGCTATTTTTTTCCTTGTATACTTCACTGGCTTTGCATTGGGCTTTCAGTGAGTGAGTTATCTCACCCGGACGGCAGGAATCACGTGTTACATGACCTTCTGACGCCATCCACTCAAACGTTGGCTGCCTGCGTACTGTTGATGAGGCCCAACAAGGCCGAAACAGCTGTCCAGTACTGGCATGTTGACGTTTGAGTTAAAAACACGTGCTATACGTGCAGCCAAAGAGCTCCGGCTATTTTTTCCTTGTATACTTCACTGGCTTTGCATTGGGATTTCAGTGAGTGAGTTATCTCACCCTGACGGGAGGAATCACGTGTTACTTGACCTTCTGACGCCATCCACTCAAACGTTGCCTGCCTGCGTACTGTTGATGAGGCCCAACAAGGCCGAAACAGCTGTCCAGTACTGGCATGGCGACGTTTGAGTTAAAAACACATGCTATACGTGCAGCCAATGACCTCCGGCTATTTTGTTTTCTTGTATACTTCACTGGCTTTGCATTGGGCTTTCAGTGAGTGAGTTTTCTCACCCTGACGGGAGGAATCACGTGTTACGTGACCTTCTGACGCCATCCACTGAAACGTTGCCTGCCTGCGCGCTGTTGATGAGGCCCAACAAGGCCGAAACAGCTGTCCAGTACTGGCATGGCGACGTTTGAGTTAAAAACACATCCTATACGTGCAGCCATAGAGCTCCGGCTATTTTTTTTCTCGTATACTTCACTGGCTTTGCATTGGGCTTTTAGTGAGTGAGTTATCTCACCCTGACGGGAGGAATGACGTGTTACGTGACCTTCTGACGCCATCCACTCAAACGTTGCCTGCCTGCGTACTGTTGATGAGGCCCAACAAGGCCGAAACAGCTGTCCAGTACTGGCATGGCGACGTTTGAGTCAAAAACATATCCTATACGTGCAGCCATAGAGCTCCGGCTATTTTATTTTCTTGTATACTTCACTGGCTTTGCATTGGGCTTTCAGTGAGTGAGTTATCTTACCCTGACGGGAGGAATGACGTGTTACGTGACCTTCTGACGCCATCCACTCAAACGTTGCCTGCCTGCGTACTGTTGATGAGGCCCAACAAGGCCGAAACAGCTGTCCAGTACTGGCATGGCGACGTTTGAGTCAAAAACACATGCTATACGAGCAGCCAAAGAGCTCCGGCTATTTTTTCCCCGTATACTTCACTGGCTGTGCATTGGGCTTTCAGTGAGTGAGTTATCTCACCCTGACGGGAGGAATCACGTGTTACGTGACCTTCTGACGCCATCCACTCAAACGTTGCCTGCCTGCGTACTGCTGATGAGGCCCAACAAGGCCGAAACAGCTGTCCAGTACTGGCATGGCGACGTTTGAGTTAAAAACACATGCTATACGTGCAGCCAAAGAGCTCCGGCTATTTTTTTCCTTGTATACTTCACTGGCTTTGCATTGGGCTTTCAGTGAGTGAGTTATCTCACCATGACGGGAGGAATCACGTGTTACGTGACCTTCTGACGCCATCCACTCAAACGTTGCCTGCCTGCGTACTGTTGATGAGGCCCAACAAGGCCGAAACAGCTGTCCAGTACTGGCATGGCGACGTTTGAGTTAAAAACACATCCTATACGTGCAGCCAAAGAGCTCCGGCAATTTTTGCTCGTATACTTCACTGACTTTGCATTGGGCTTTCAGTGAGTGAGTTATCTCACCCTGACGGGAGGAATCACGTGTTACGTGACCTTCTGACGCCATCCACTCAAACGTTCCCTGCCTGCGTACTGTTGATGAGGCCCAACAAGGCCGAAACAGCTGTCCAGTACTGGCATGGCGACGTTTGAGTTAAAAACACATGCTATACGTGCAGCCAAAGAGCTCCGGCTATATTTTTTCCTTGTATACTTCACTGGCTTTGCATTGGGCTTTCAGTGAGTGAGTTATCTCACCCTGACGGGAGGAATCACGTGTTACGTGACCTTCTGACGCCATCCACTCAAACGTTGCCTGCCTGCGTACTGTTGATGAGGCCCAACAAGGCCGAAACAGCTGTCCAGTACTGGCATGGCGACGTTTGAGTTAAAAACACATGCTATACGTGCAGCCAATGACCTCCGGCTATTTTGTTTTCTTGTATACTTCACTGGCTTTGCATTGGGCTTTCAGTGAGTGAGTTTTCTCACCCTGACGGGAGGAATCACGTGTTACGTGACCTTCTGACGCCATCCACTGAAACGTTGCCTGCCTGCGCGCTGTTGATGAGGCCCAACAAGGCCGAAACAGCTGTCCAGTACTGGCATGGCGACGTTTGAGTTAAAAACACATCCTATACGTGCAGCCATAGAGCTCCGGCTATTTTTTTTCTCGTATACTTCACTGGCTTTGCATTGGGCTTTTAGTGAGTGAGTTATCTCACCCTGACGGGAGGAATGACGTGTTACGTGACCTTCTGACGCCATCCACTCAAACGTTGCCTGCCTGCGTACTGTTGATGAGGCCCAACAAGGCCGAAACAGCTGTCCAGTACTGGCATGGCGACGTTTGAGTCAAAAACATATCCTATACGTGCAGCCATAGAGCTCCGGCTATTTTATTTTCTTGTATACTTCACTGGCTTTGCATTGGGCTTTCAGTGAGTGAGTTATCTTACCCTGACGGGAGGAATGACGTGTTACGTGACCTTCTGACGCCATCCACTCAAACGTTGCCTGCCTGCGTACTGTTGATGAGGCCCAACAAGGCCGAAACAGCTGTCCAGTACTGGCATGGCGACGTTTGAGTCAAAAACACATGCTATACGAGCAGCCAAAGAGCTCCGGCTATTTTTTCCCCGTATACTTCACTGGCTGTGCATTGGGCTTTCAGTGAGTGAGTTATCTCACCCTGACGGGAGGAATCACGTGTTACGTGACCTTCTGACGCCATCCACTCAAACGTTGCCTGCCTGCGTACTGCTGATGAGGCCCAACAAGGCCGAAACAGCTGTCCAGTACTGGCATGGCGACGTTTGAGTTAAAAACACACGCTATACGTGCAGCCAAAGAGCTCCGGCTATTTTTTTCCTTGTATACTTCACTGGCTTTGCATTGGGCTTTCAGTGAGTGAGTTATCTCACCCGGACGGCAGGAATCACGTGTTACATGACCTTCTGACGCCATCCACTCAAACGTTGGCTGCCTGCGTACTGTTGATGAGGCCCAACAAGGCCGAAACAGCTGTCCAGTACTGGCATGTTGACGTTTGAGTTAAAAACACGTGCTATACGTGCAGCCAAAGAGCTCCGGCTATTTTTTCCTTGTATACTTCACTGGCTTTGCATTGGGATTTCAGTGAGTGAGTTATCTCACCCTGACGGGAGGAATCACGTGTTACTTGACCTTCTGACGCCATCCACTCAAACGTTGCCTGCCTGCGTACTGTTGATGAGGCCCAACAAGGCCGAAACAGCTGTCCAGTACTGGCATGGCGACGTTTGAGTTAAAAACACATGCTATACGTGCAGCCAATGACCTCCGGCTATTTTGTTTTCTTGTATACTTCACTGGCTTTGCATTGGGCTTTCAGTGAGTGAGTTTTCTCACCCTGACGGGAGGAATCACGTGTTACGTGACCTTCTGACGCCATCCACTGAAACGTTGCCTGCCTGCGCGCTGTTGATGAGGCCCAACAAGGCCGAAACAGCTGTCCAGTACTGGCATGGCGACGTTTGAGTTAAAAACACATCCTATACGTGCAGCCATAGAGCTCCGGCTATTTTTTTTCTCGTATACTTCACTGGCTTTGCATTGGGCTTTTAGTGAGTGAGTTATCTCACCCTGACGGGAGGAATGACGTGTTACGTGACCTTCTGACGCCATCCACTCAAACGTTGCCTGCCTGCGTACTGTTGATGAGGCCCAACAAGGCCGAAACAGCTGTCCAGTACTGGCATGGCGACGTTTGAGTCAAAAACATATCCTATACGTGCAGCCATAGAGCTCCGGCTATTTTATTTTCTTGTATACTTCACTGGCTTTGCATTGGGCTTTCAGTGAGTGAGTTATCTTACCCTGACGGGAGGAATGACGTGTTACGTGACCTTCTGACGCCATCCACTCAAACGTTGCCTGCCTGCGTACTGTTGATGAGGCCCAACAAGGCCGAAACAGCTGTCCAGTACTGGCATGGCGACGTTTGAGTCAAAAACACATGCTATACGAGCAGCCAAAGAGCTCCGGCTATTTTTTCCCCGTATACTTCACTGGCTGTGCATTGGGCTTTCAGTGAGTGAGTTATCTCACCCTGACGGGAGGAATCACGTGTTACGTGACCTTCTGACGCCATCCACTCAAACGTTGCCTGCCTGCGTACTGCTGATGAGGCCCAACAAGGCCGAAACAGCTGTCCAGTACTGGCATGGCGACGTTTGAGTTAAAAACACATGCTATACGTGCAGCCAAAGAGCTCCGGCTATTTTTTTCCTTGTATACTTCACTGGCTTTGCATTGGGCTTTCAGTGAGTGAGTTATCTCACCATGACGGGAGGAATCACGTGTTACGTGACCTTCTGACGCCATCCACTCAAACGTTGCCTGCCTGCGTACTGTTGATGAGGCCCAACAAGGCCGAAACAGCTGTCCAGTACTGGCATGGCGACGTTTGAGTTAAAAACACATCCTATACGTGCAGCCAAAGAGCTCCGGCAATTTTTGCTCGTATACTTCACTGACTTTGCATTGGGCTTTCAGTGAGTGAGTTATCTCACCCTGACGGGAGGAATCACGTGTTACGTGACCTTCTGACGCCATCCACTCAAACGTTCCCTGCCTGCGTACTGTTGATGAGGCCCAACAAGGCCGAAACAGCTGTCCAGTACTGGCATGGCGACGTTTGAGTTAAAAACACATGCTATACGTGCAGCCAAAGAGCTCCGGCTATATTTTTTCCTTGTATACTTCACTGGCTTTGCATTGGGCTTTCAGTGAGTGAGTTATCTCACCCTGACGGGAGGAATCACGTGTTACGTGACCTTCTGACGCCATCCACTCAAACGTTGCCTGCCTGCGTACTGTTGATGAGGCCCAACAAGGCCGAAACAGCTGTCCAGTACTGGCATGGCGACGTTTGAGTTAAAAACACATGCTATACGTGCAGCCAAAGAGCTCCGGCTATTTTTGTCCTTGTATACTTCACTGGCTTTGCATTGGGCTTTCAGTGAGTGAGTTATCTCACCATGACGGGAGGAATCACGTGTTACGTGACCTTCTGACGCCATCCACTCAAACGTTGCCTGCCTGCGTACTGTTGATGAGGCCCAACAAGGCCGAAACAGCTGTCCAGTACTGGCATGGCGACGTTTGAGTTAAAAACACATCCTATACGTGCAGCCAAAGAGCTCCGGCTATTATTTTCTCGTATACTTCACTGGCTTTGCATTGGGCTTTCAGTGAGTGAGTTATCTCACCCTGACGGGAGGAATCACATGTTACGTGACCTTCTGACGCCATCCACTCAAACGTTGCCTGCCTGCGTACTGTTGATGAGGCCCAACAAGGCCGAAACAGCTGTCCAGTACTGGCATGGCGACGTTTGAGTTAAAAACACATGCTATACGTGCAGCCAATGACCTCCGGCTATTTTGGTTTCTTGTATACTTCACTGGCTTTGCATTGGGCTTTCAGTGAGTGAGTTTTCTCACCCTGACGGGAGGAATCACGTGTTACGTGACCTTCTGACGCCATCCACTCAAACGTTGCCTGCCTGCGCGCTGTTGATGAGGCCCAACAAGGCCGAAACAGCTGTCCAGTACTGGCATGGCGACGTTTGAGTTAAAAACACATGCTATACGTGCAGCCAAAGAGCACCGGCTATTTTTTCCTCGTATACTTCACTGGCTTTGCATTGGGCTTTCAGTGAGTGAGTTTTCTCACCCTGACGGGAGGAATCACGTGTTACGTGACCTTCTGACGCCATCCACTCAAACGTTGCCTGCCTGCGTACTGTTGATGAGGTCCAACAAGGCCGAAACAGCTGTCCCGTACTGGCATGGCGACGTTTGAGTCAAAAACACATCCTATACGTGCAGCCATAGAGCTCCGGCTATTTTATTTTCTTGTATACTTCACTGGCTTTGCATTGGGCTTTCAGTGAGTGAGTTATCTTACCCTGACGGGAGGAATGACGTGTTACGTGAGCTTCTGACGCCATCCACTCAAACGTTGCCAGCCTGCGTACTGTTGATGAGGCCCAACAAGGCCGAAACAGCTGTCCAGTACTGGTATGGCGACGTTTGAGTCAAAAACACATGCTATACGAGCAGCCAAAGAGCTCCGGCTATTTTTTCCCCGTATACTTCACTGGCTGTGCATTGGGCTTTCAGTGAGTGAGTTATCTCACCCTGACGGGAGGAATCACGTGTTACGTGACCTTCTGACGCCATCCACTCAAACGTTGCCTGCCTGGGTACTGCTGATGAGGCCCAACAAGGCCGAAACAGCTGTCCAGTACTGGCATGGCGACGTTTGAGTTAAAAACACATGCTATACGTGCAGCCAAAGAGCTCCGGCTATTTTTTTCCTTGTATACTTCACTGGCTTTGCATTGGGCTTTCAGTGAGTGAGTTATCTCTCCATGACGGGAGGAATCACGTGTTACGTGACCTTCTGACGCCATCCACTCAAACGTTGCATGCCTGCGTACTGTTGATGAGGCCCAAGAAGGCCGAAACAGCTGTCCAGTACTGGTATGGCGACGTTTGAGTTAAAAACACATGCTATACGTGCGGCCCAAGAGCTCCGGCTATTTTTTTCCTTGTATACTTCACTGGCTTTGCATTGGGCTTTCAGTGAGTGAGTTATCTCACCATGACGGGAGGAATCACGTGTTACGTGACCTTCTGACGCCATCCACTCAAACGTTGCCTGCCTGCGTACTGTTGATGAGGCCCAACAAGGCCGAAACAGCTGTCCAGTACTGGCATGGCGACGTTTGAGTTAAAAACACATCCTATACGTGCAGCCAAAGAGCTCCGGCAATTTTTGCTCGTATACTTCACTGGCTTTGCATTGGGCTTTCAGTGAGTGAGTTATCTCACCCTGACGGGAGGAATCACGTGTTACGTGACCTTCTGACGCCATCCACTCAAACGTTGCCTGCCTGCGTACTGTTGATGAGGCCCAACAAGGCCGAAACAGCTGTCCAGTACTGGCATGGCGAGGTTTGAGTTAAAAACACATGCTATACGTGCAGCCAAAGAGCTCCGGCTATTTTTTTCCTTGTATACTTGACTGGCTTTGCATTGGGCTTTCAGTGAGTGAGTTATCTCACCATGACGGGAGGAATCACGTGTTACGTGACCTTCTGACGCCATCCACTCAAACGTTGCCTGCCTGCGTACTGTTGATGAGGCCCAACAAGGCCGAAACAGCTGTCCAGTACTGGCATGGCGACGTTTGAGTTAAAAACACATCCTATACGTGCAGCCAAATAGCTCCGGCTATTATTTTCTCGTATACTTCACTGGCTTTGCATTGGGCTTTCAGTGAGTGAGTTATCTCACCCTGACGGGAGGAATCACGTGTTACGTGACCTTCTGACGCCATCCACTCAAACGTTCCCTGCCTGCGTACTGTTGATGAGGCCCAACAAGGCCGAAACAGCTGTCCAGTACTGGCATGGCGATGTTTGAGTTAAAAACACATGCTATACATGCAGCCAAAGAGCTCCGGCTATTTTTTTCCTTGTATACTTCACTGGCTTTGCATTGGGCTTTCAGTGAGTGAGTTATCTCACCCTGACGGGAGGAATCACGTGTTACGTGACCTTCTGACGCCATCCACTCAAACGTTGGCTGCCTGCGTACTGTTGATGAGGCCCAACAAGGCCGAAACAGCTGTCCAGTACTGGCATGTCGACGTTTGAGTTAAAAACACATGCTATACGTGTAGCCAAAGAGCTCCGGCTATTTTTTCCTCGTATACTTCACTGGCTTTGCATTGGGATTTCAGTGAGTGAGTTATCTCACCCTGACGGGAGGAATCACATGTTACGTGACCTTCTGACGCCATCCACTCAAACGTTGCCTGCCTGCGTACTGTTGATGAGGCCCAACAAGGCCGAAACAGCTGTCCAGTACTGGCATGGCGACGTTTGAGTTAAAAACACATGCTATACGTGCAGCCAATGACCTCCGGCTATTTTGGTTTCTTGTATACTTCACTGGGTTTGCATTGGGCTTTCAGTGAGTGAGTTTTCTCACCCTGACGGGAGGAATCACGTGTTACGTGACCTTCTGACGCCATCCACTCAAACGTTGCCTGCCTGTGCGCTGTTGATGAGGCCCAACAAGGCCGAAACAGATGTCCAGTACTGGCATGGCGACGTTTGAGTTAAAAACACATCCTATACGTGCAGCCAAAGAGCTCCGGCTATTTTTTTTCTCGTATACTTCACTGGCTTTGCATTGGGTTTTCAGTGAGTGAGTTATCTCACCCTGACGGGAGGAATCACGTGTTACGTGACCTTCTGACGCCATCCACTCAAACGTTGGCTGCCTGCGTACTGTTGATGAGGCCCAACAAGGCCGAAACAGCTGTCCAGTACTGGCATGTCGACGTTTGAGTTAAAAACACATGCTATACGTGCAGCCAAAGAGCTCCGGCTATTTTTTCCTCGTATACTTCACTGGCTTTGCATTGGGATTTCAGTGAGTGAGTTATCTCACCCTGACGGGAGGAATCACATGTTACGTGACCTTCTGACGCCATCCACTCAAATGTTGCCTGCCTGCGTACTGTTGATGAGGCCCAACAAGGCCGAAACAGTTGTCCAGTACTGGCATGGCGACGTTTGAGTTAAAAACACATGCTATACGTGCAGCCAATGACCTCCGGCTATTTTGTTTTCTTGTATACTTCACTGGCTTTGCATTGCGCTTTAAGTGAGTGAGTTTTCTCACCCTGACGGGAGGAATCACGTGTTACGTGACCTTCTGACGCCATCCACTCAAACGTTGCCTGCCTGCGCGCTGTTGATGAGGCCCAACAAGGCCGAAACAGCTGTCCAGTACTGGCACGGCGACGTTTGAGTTAAAAACACATCCTATACGTGCAGCCAAAGAGCTCCGGCTATTTTTTTCTCGTATACTTCACTGGCTTTGCATTGGGCTTTTAGTGAGTGAGTTATCTCACCCTGACGGGAGGAATGACGCGTTACGTGACCTTCTGACGCCATCCACTCAAACGTTGCCTGCCTGCGTACTGTTGATGAGGCTCAACAAGGCCGAAACAGCTGTCCAGTACTGGCATAGGGACGTTTGAGTTAAAAACACATGCTATACGTGCAGCCAAAGAGCTCCGGCTATTTTTTCCTTGTATACTTCACTGGCTTTGCATTGGGCTTTTAGTGAGTGAGTTATCTCCCCCTGACGGGAGGAATGACGTGTTACGTGACCTTCTGACGCCATCCACTCAAACGTTGCCTGCTTGCGTACTGTTCATGAGGCCCAACAAGGCCGAAACAGCTGTCCAGTACTGGCATGGCGACGTTTGAGTCAAAAACACATCCTATACGTGCAGCCAAAGAGCTCCGGCTATTTTGTTTTCTTGTATACTTCACTGGCTTTGCATTGGGCTTTCAGTGAGTTAGTTATCTCACCATGACGGGAGGAATCACGTGTTACGTGACCTTCTGACGCCATCCACTCAAACGTTCCCTGCCTGCGTACTGTTGATGAGGCCGAACAAGGCCGAAACAGCTGTCCAGTACTGGCATGGCGACGTTTGAGTTAAAAACACATGCTATACGTGCAGCCAAAGAGCTGCGGCTATATTTTTTCCTTGTATACTTCACTGGCTTTGCATTGGGCTTTCAGTGAGTGAGTTATCTCACCCTGACGGGAGGAATCACGTGTTACGTGACCTTCTGACGCCATCCACTCAAACGTTGCCTGCCTGCGTACTGTTGATGAGGCCCAACAAGGCCGAAACAGCTGTCCAGTACTGGCATGGCGACGTTTGAGTTAAAAACACATGCTATACGTGCAGCCAAAGAGCTGCGGCTATATTTTTTCCTTGTATACTTCACTGGCTTTGCATTGGGCTTTCAGTGAGTGAGTTATCTCACCCTGACGGGAGGAATCACGTGTTACGTGACCTTCTGACGCCATCCACTGAAACGTTGCCTGCCTGCGTACTGTTGATGAGGCCCAACAAGGCCGAAACAGCTGTCCAGTACTGGCATGGCGACGTTTGAGTTAAAAACACATGCTATACGTGCGGCCCAAGAGCTCCGGCTATTTTTTTCCTTTTATACTTCACTGGCTTTGCATTGGGCTTTCAGTGAGTGAGTTATCTCACCATGACGGGAGGAATCACGTGTTACGTGACCTTCTGACGCCATCCACTCAAACGTTGCCTGCCTGCGTACTGTTGATGAGGCCCAACAAGGCCGAAACAGCTGTCCAGTACTGGCATGGCGACGTTTGAGTTAAAAACACATGCTATACGTGCAGCCAAAGAGCTCCGGCTATTTTTTTCCTTGTATACTTCACTGGCTTTGCATTGGGCTTCCAGTGAGTGAGTTATCTCACCCTGACGGGAGGAATCACGTGTTACGTGACCTTCTGACGCCATCCACTGAAACGTTGCCTGCCTGCGTGCTGTTGATGAGGCCCAACAAGGCCGAAACAGCTGTCCAGTACTGGCATGGCGACGTTTGAGTTAAAAACACATGCTATACGTGCAGCCAAAAACCTCCGGCTATTTTGTTTTCTTGTATACTTCATTGGCTTTGCATTGGGCTTTCAGTGAGTGAGTTATCTCACCCTGACGGGAGGAATCACGTGTTACGTGACCTTCTGACGCCATCCACTCAAACGTTGGCTGCCTGCGTACTGTTGATGAGGCCCAACAAGGCCGAAACAGCTGTCCAGTACTGGCATGGCGACGTTTGAGTTAAAAACACATGCTATACGTGCGGCCCAAGAGCTCCGGCTATTTTTTTCCTTTTATACTTCACTGGCTTTGCATTGGGCTTTCAGTGAGTGAGTTATCTCACCATGACGGGAGGAATCACGTGTTACGTGACCTTCTGACGCCATCCACTCAAACGTTGCCTGCCTGCGTACTGTTGATGAGGCCCAACAAGGCCGAAACAGCTGTCCAGTACTGGCATGGCGACGTTTGAGTTAAAAACACATGCTATACGTGCAGCCAAAGAGCTCCGGCTATTTTGTTCATTGTATACTTCACTGGCTTTGCATTGGGCTTTCAGTGAGTGAGTTATCTCACCCTGACGGGAGGAATCACGTGTTACGTGACCTTCTGACGCCATCCACTCAAACGTTGCCTGCCTGCGTACTGTTGATGAGGCCCAACAAGGCCGAAACAGCTGTCCAGTACTGGCATGGCGACGTTTGAGTCAAAAACACATGCTATACGTGCAGCCAAAGAGCTCCGGCTATTTTTTTCCTTGTATACTTCACTGGCTTTGCATTGGGCTTTCAGTGAGTGAGTTATCTCACCCTGACGGGAGGAATCACGTGTTACGTGACCTTCTGACGCCATCCACTGAAACGTTGCCTGCCTGCGTGCTGTTGATGAGGCCCAACAAGGCCGAAACAGCTGTCCAGTACTGGCATGGCGACGTTTGAGTTAAAAACACATGCTATACGTGCAGCCAAAGAGCTCCGGCTATTTTTTTCCTTGTATACTTCACTGGCTTTGCATTGGGCTTTCAGTGAGTGAGTTATCTCACCCTGACGGGAGGAATCACGTGTAACGTGACCTTCTGACGCCATCCACTCAAACGTTGCCTGCCTGCGTACTGTTGATGAGGCCCAACAAGGCCGAAACAGCTGTCCAGTACTGGCATGGCGACGTTTGAGTTAAAAACACATGCTATACGTGCAGCCAAAAACCTCCGGCTATTTTGTTTTCTTGTATACTTCATTGGCTTTGCATTGGGCTTTCAGTGAGTGAGTTATCTCACCCTGACGGGAGGAATCACGTGTTACGTGACCTTCTGACGCCATCCACTCAAACGTTGCCTGCCTGCGTGCTGTTGATGAGGCCCAACAAGGCCGAAACAGCTGTCCAGTACTGGCATGGCGACGTTTGAGTTAAAAACACATGCTATACGTGCAGCCAAAGACCTCCGGCTATTTTGTTTTCTTGTATACTTCACTGGCTTTGCATTGGGCTTTCAGTGAGTGAGTTATCTCACCCTGACGGGAGGAATCACGTGTTATGTGACCGTCTGACGCCATCCACTCAAACGTTGCCTGCCTGCGTACTCTTGATGAGGCCCAACAAGGCCGAAACAGCTGTCCAGTACTGGCATGGCGACGTCTGAGTTAAAAACACATGCTATACGTGCAGCCAAAGAGCTCCGGCTATTTTTCATTATATATATATATATATATATATATATATATATAAAGAGGGGGAAAAGCCATTAAAAATAGGTAAATGATGCTAGACGTGTTTGAAATTCAAACTTGCAGTTAAGATGGCTTCTATGGCTGCACGTAGAGAAACAGATACTCATTGAACGATGCGACAGCACCAGAGGACACGTGTTTCGCCGTGTTTGCGGCTCGTCGGCCCTGGGTAGCTGCGCATCGTTCCGAATTGGCAAACCAGGGGTCACTCAGCGAGCGATATACACCTGGGAGGGTGACTGAGCACTCCTCCATGCCACAGCGCAAGCTAGTGAATTATAATGCAGGAAAAAAGCGATAAAATAAACAAGTAGATGACACTAGATGTGTTTGTTATTAAAAATTACACATTAAGATGGCTTCTATGGCTGCACGCAGAGAAACAGATACTCATGGAACGATGCGGCAGCACCAGAGGACACGTGTTTCGCCGTGTTTGCGGCTCGTCGGCCCTGGGTAGCTGCGCATCGTTCCGAATTGGCAAACCAGGGGTCACTCAGCGAGCGATCTACACCTGATCTACACTCAGAGCTGACGAGCCGCAAACACGGCGAAACACGTGTCCTCTAGTGCTGTCACATCGTTCAATGAGTATCTGTTTCTCTACGTGCAGCCATAGAAGCCATTTTAATCTGTAAGTTTGAATTTCAAACACGTCTAGTGTCATCTACTTGTTTATTTTATCGCTTTTTTTCCTGCATTATAATTCACTGGCTTGCGCTGTGGTATTGAGGAGTGCTCAGTCACCCTCCCAGGTGTAGATCGCTCGCTGACTGACCCCTGGTTTGCCAATTCCGAACGATGCGCAGCTACCCAGAGGTGACGAGCCGCAAACACGGCGAAACACGTGTCCTCTGGTGCTGTCGCATCGTTCCATGAGTATCTATATATATATATATATATATATATATAGTTGTGGAAGAAAAAACACGCGGACAACAGATTTTAGGGAAGTTAGAAACACTAGTTCATCTAATGGGCAGAAATTAAAAGTTGAATGAGCGTTTCTCATTCAACTTTTAATTTCTGCCCATTAGATGAACTAGTGTTTCTAACTTCCCTAAAATCTGTTGTCCGCGTCTTTTTCTTTCCACAACTGTAAAACTTCGTAGCCGGTTGACTTTTGTACTTCCCTCGACCTATATATATATTCTACCGTGTTAATAATATATTTCACTCCAGTTGTTTTCCTGTCTTACGCATTCCTACATTTTGTAATGTGGGAAGGTTCGCTTATAATACGCATGCCATCTCTTTCATCTAACCTTGGTGACATTTCAGTTTTCATGGATCATATTATGTAGGTGATACATAGCTAACCTTCTGGGCACCGTCATCATAAATTGAATGCGTTCAAAACCTTGCAGTTCACTTTATTTTGACGAATCATTTTCACTGATGGCGTGTCGTCAAAAAAGCCAATCATAGTGATGAGTCTTAAACGTGCACTTGCCGTCCAGGTGTTCTAACAGAACCGTTTAGCGTAGCCTAATCGGTTAGCGTACCTGACTGCAACCATGATGTCAGTGCTCGAGTCCTGTCACTATGATTGGCTTTTTTATGTCTGTCATCTGAGAAATTTCACGCTCTAAAGGAACTTGAGGCTTTGTTGCGTCCGTCTTCCTATCCTCAATCAGTTAAAAAATAACAAATTAGCATTTGATTCTTCCATTCGATAGCTCCATATCCACCCAATGTGTGTTGTGATGTTATTCTGTGATAAAACGTTGTCTACATTTATTCTTGTTTTCCTGGATATAATTGCAGCACATGTTGTGCATTTTGTTTTCCCACTCCTTTATGTAGTGCCCCTAGTATGTTCCTAAAGTGTGAGAAATGTTGCCTTAGCCGCACCAACTTACTCCAATTTTACTTTTGTGATTAGAGTTTGCTTGTTTTGTAGTAATCCGGTTCTGTGCGTGCTGCCAGCAATGGCTTAATTGGGCGCAGTAACGGCACACTTGTAGCAGCATTATGGTAAGTATGCGAAGCTCAACCGAATCAGTGGCCAAAGAAACTCGCTGAAATTGCATTGGCTATAAACACACCATGCAACGCAAGCTCCCAGTCTTCGCCTTTTGATCTTCTATTTGGCTACGCTCCCAAGCTTCCCAGGCAAAAGCATCGACCGCAGAACCAAAATACTTTGGATGACAGTATCCTTCGCATGGTTGAAAATAGGGCAGATGCAGCCCACGACATCCAAAAAGGCCTACCTCCTACATCCTAACCTCCATTTTGAGGTTGGTCAAGTGGTCTGGGTACAGCATGAAGAAATCAGTTCTTCATGGAGCAGAGAATTTAGCACCCAAATTCAAGGGCCCGTATCAGATGACGAAACAACAGACTCCAGTGACCTTTGTCGTACAGAAGATAACAGGAACGAGACAGCCTTCACAGCTTGATCAATGAATAGCTCACAATAGATGCCCCCATACGTGGCACCATACTTGGTGGATGCTGCTAACGCAATTAGCACCCCAGCCTCAACAGGACCACCTTGTACCAGCGCAACCAATGAGGCGGTATCTCAAGACAAGTGATGTACAACAGGAAGTATCATGCAACGACTCTACTTGAGGCGTGGCTACGTGACAGTAGTAGTAATAGGTCTTGTCCAGTAGACGGCACCCCCGCCAGGGCAGCGCCACCGTCGCGTCTGGGCCGATTTTTTCCGCGTATTTTTTCCCGCGACCGGCGGGCGGCGCGTGGCCGGAGGGCTGCGTGCGCGTTTACCCTCTCACATTTTTCTACCTGGGCCGGCTTCATTGGTATTTTTACCAGCTACAACAGGTGTGCAGTTGGCGATTTACATGCATGCATAGACATGCAAAGGAAAGCCATACACAAAAGTACATGTGAAAATATATTTATTAAAGCCAATACTGTAATGTCAATCTGTGAATGGGAAAAATCTAACAGCAGAAGCATGAAGCAGAGAAAACACAATACGCTGACTTCTTTCACCATTTTCCTACTTGGGCCGACTTCACTCGCGTATTTTTCCCCGTGCGGCGCCAGTGCGGAGGGTTGTCCGCGCGCTTATCGGCGGGGGAGGGCTGCGCGTGCGCTCATCGTAGCGTATTTTTCAGCCTGGGCAGACTTCTTTGGCCATACATGGGCCGACTTCACATATTTTCCGATACAACAGGTGAGCGGTTTACATGCAGAGACATGCAAAGAAGGGTCATACACAAAAAGTACAAGTGAAAATATATTTATTAATGCCAATCAAGTTGCCAATTGTAAAGCCAGTGCTGGGAATTGTGATGCCAATCAGGTGAAGGAGAAAAACCCGACCGAAAAACCTTCACAACCTGTAATAGAAGAAACACAACACACATAATAAAGAACATACTTACTCATTACCAATTTCACAGATTCCATATGGATATGACTCAATGGCATTAAAGAGGTATCTCTTATCAAAGTGGGCCAACTTCTTTCCTCATTTTTCAATCTGCGCCGAATTTTTTCGCGACTTTTTCCCGTGCGCGACAGGCGACGCTCGGGTAGAGGGCTGCTGCGGTGGGCGGAGCGTGGCCGGAGGGCTGCGTGAGCGCTTACTTGCTCACATTTTTTCAGCCTGGGCCGACTTCTTTCATCATTTTTCAATCTGTGTCGACTTCAATCGCAATTTTTTTCCAGCTACAGCAGGTGTGCAGTAGGCGATTTACATGCAAAGGATAGCTATACACAAAAGTACGAGTGAAAATATATTTATTAAAGTCATTAGTGTCAGGAATTATATTATGACTCAGTGTGAAGGAGAAAAACTCAGTCAAAAAATCTGATGCAATAGCATTGAAGGGGTATTTTATTAGTGATAATCACGCAAGTTTTCAATTAAGCAGAAGGAGTAGCACATTTTTAATAAAAGAAGATATTTTTAATCAATACGATTACTATCAAATTAAAAGTTTTATTATAAAAAGTCTAACATGACAACCATAGCGGAGTTTTAATTACAATGTTCTGATATGTAACTTCATGCGCAACAGCTAGTATTCCATTATGACATATTTAATCAAAGAATATATTTTTAATCAATATGATTACAACCAAAATTAAAAGTTTTATTATAAAAAGTCTAACATTATTATACGTGACCACCATACTGGAGCTTTAATTACAAGTGCCGATATATGTATGTGAACAGCAGAGAACCTGGAAGACCATGGGACACGAACACAAGAGGAAATAAAATCTATAACACTACATTGGTTAATCAAAACAACAGAGGAGGAGACTATCATTTTAACTATCATAAAATCATCCTCGTGACTTCCCCATACAATTTTCATTCTAAGAGACACTTTGTTTTAAGAATTCAACACAGAAAATATATTAAAAAATGAACTTCACCACATAGCACGCTCCTAGCCAACAATCAACTCTAATAATATCTGCCCTGATTTGTTGAAGACGGGAGGCGTACACCTGACAGCTATAAACATTTTCGAGCGCAATAGGGAAGATTATTCAAACATTACACAATTAATCGATTTCTTATTAAGTAAACAGCATAGACATACGGAAATCATGAGAAAAAACGATCAACAGCTAATAGAGAACCAGAACACATCACATAAACAACAGACACATGCAGGAAAATAAATGAAAAAAGAATCTATCAAAACGATCAACATGCACGGATGAATGGCAGAGAAACACTTTGAACAGCACATGATGAATAATTTAATACAGCATAGAGCTAACGCTAAGAAACACTCTAAACGGCGCATCTGCCAACGTGTAAACAACAGACAGGAAAATATTACTGAAACAGCTAATAGAGAGCCAAAATCCAAAACGCAAACAAGAGGTACACAAAGGATAAATACTTGAAGAACAATCTAACAAAACAAGAAACATGCATGGATGAATAGCAGAGAAACACTCTAAACGATGCATCTACCAACGGTAAACAACAGACACATGCAGGAAAATAATTGAAAAAGAATCAATCAAAACGATAAACATGCACGGATGAATAGCAGAGAAAGGCTTTGAACGATGCATCTGCCAACATGTAAACAACACACAGGAAAATAATAGCGAAACATTACAATTTGAAATAATATATCTTTTGAACTATCATAAAATCAACCTTGCGAGCTAACAATATCCTAATCAGGCACTTACCTTGACAGAGGTATCCAAACAAGCACCACAGCTTTACAATAATTACAACTAGACTCGAGACACGGTGGGGTCACTCTCTCCCTCTATGCAGACCGGTGGGGTCACTCTCTCCATCTATACAGTCCAAAAAGCGGGGAGCCTGTTGTCAATCTGCGGGTGGGGAAATCCTCTCTCTTTTTCAAATTCTTTCCTCCAAAAAGGAAATATTCTTAGGACCGGTGTACAGAGGCGAAATTTTTCATTGATCGCAAATAGACATTGGAATTATTCAATTCTAAAGAACACAATAAGAATTATATAAAAAAAATCTAAGAATAGACTTTCTAAGCAAATGAGAAATATTATCGGCGCAAACAATGCCAAATGAGAAGCGATGAATTTTATTGTATTTCAGATCAGACAAAACTATTAGGCATACATTATTCTCAACTCACAAATATCATTCGATTGAATATCTGAAGCAAAGAGAGAAAGTCAAATTTATTCAATGATAGAAACAATACTCATTCGAAAACGAGAATCAAATTTAATTACATCATTTTATGTTAACTTTGCAATACACGCAGAAGTCGCAAACAACTCACCTGAAATGCAAATTATTGTGTTTGCTATAGCGGAAATCAACGCACACAACATTCCCAAATAATATAATATTTTTATTAATATCAATCGAGTGATCACCTGAAACAAAGTCAAAAGCAGTAATTAATTTAGGCAAACATTTTTCGTAATCACACAGCGCAAATATACATCACAGAAACATGTCTTTTTTCATTCAGGACCCACTAGTGGAAACGAAGTGAGAGAGTTCCCGTACACATTCGTTAAGGTTACGCCCGCGGGGAGTAGGGGAATCCAAACAATGGTCTCGGTATACAAAGCCATAAAATCGCTCCTACAAGTCAAGTTAGGGAAGGAGGGTCTCTTGCGCTGTCTTGTACATAGAATCACTGAAAGCAAACGTTTTTCCTTTACACATCACATCTTTTTTGTAAATTGACTTTCATAATTCTAACGTGAGGTGGAAGATTATGAACCTGATAATAAAATTTTAATAAATAAAATTAGCACCAATATGATTTAATTAAATGTCGAGGCGCACTACAAAACAGAACAGACAATTGCTATACATTGAAGAGATGGACGGATATTGTACTCGTTACCATACGTCATGGGAGGACCTGATAAAAAGCTGCTTCGAAAAGGAGGAGCCGCGAAACGATTCATTTATCGCTGCATTTCAATACGTCCTAGACATGGTCGTATTCGGAGATATGGCACAAATTATGGAATTCAAGATGCGAGAACTTGTATGCCGAATCTACAATAGTTATAAAAATATTTGCACGTCATCATCGGAAGGACCACTTGGGTTGATGGTGGAGTTTTTGAGGTTTGCTAACGAAGAATTGAAATACACTAGACCAAATGTAATTGTAATCATTGCAATGGGTATTGCATTAATCAAGAAAGCAATCAGATCAAATTATCATGTACAAGCAGTCTATATCGCACGATTCATTACGGATTTGTTGAAATTACACCTAACGGTTGAAATGGAAAGTACATAAAAAATCTTATCACGTGGTATATCCTACCCTAGAACCTCTACACATTTATTTTATTCTACCAGTCAAGGATGTCGAATGAACAGAAGTTCAATATTGTCGTGCAAGGTCTGATGTATCATCACTTATTGAAACTCAACAAACATATCAATTGTGGTGGGCCACCGGACGATTTTCATCTAATACTTTCTTGTACGCCATTCAAGAATCTTCATACAAAGAAAGGAAGCATCAATAAGAGACTGTGCAAGTTCGTCGCAACAAAGTGCAAGTTGTTGAAGCAATACAAACACGGCGACAACATATCACCTGCGTTAATCAACGCTGGATTCAAGCGCCCAATAATCAGAATAAATTACTTGATGTCTTCGGAATTCATCAATCAAGACAACAAACGAAAACTTCGGAGTTTGGAATAGAACTGTAATTTATCGAAATAAACAAGTGTATAATTGAAATAATAATTGTATTCTTTGTCATCATTCTAATGTATTCTACACAGCGCAACGAAAACAGCTTATGACTAGATTGCCAAGGAGACACTACATACAAGGATCTTCGCATGGAATCAGCGCCGGCAATCAAAGAGATTTTTTTACACGACCACACTCTATACAACACCGACACCCGAAGGAAAGAATTGTAGAAGAATCGATAATAGAAATTTAGAGGCATGTTACATCAATCTTTGTTTACAAAGAGGATCACTAATATTTTGCGAAAGCTTATTTTACGAATTAAATTGCACAGTGTATATATTTTCTCAGACTATTGGGCAGTTGACAATACTATATTGAAAGGAATCTATTATCAAATGACGCGCTAGCGGAGTCTACAATTCTAATCATCATAACATGCGGCACACAATTCCAATAAGATTTTGGGAGAATCGAATCACGCAACTGTCATCAGAAATACTTAACCAATGAAGATGTGCACTATCCATAAGATATGTAATTATAATAAGTAAATATTCCTTTTGCAAACTTAACCAAAGCAGCACCCATAAACAGAGCTCCAATTCACAGAATGTACCCAAGGTTTTTAATTAGCCATACTGAAAAACTATGAGTCTGTTCATTATGTCACGACATATGAGGCACTACAAACGGGAATGGCATACTTTAATTTTAGGAGATTTTAGCTCATAATGAAACAAAACGCAAACTGCAACACCAAAGGTTCTTGTTTAAATTTTCAAAGTCAAAACTGTATACTCTTTCTTACAATTTTTTAATATATAGATTAAAAAGCTGTCTATATAGTCACACATTGTATACAATATATTTGTTTGTACATTAATTGCTAAAATTTATCAGATCACATTCCGGAGCAGTGGTGACTATCGGTAAGTGTTTAATTTGAACTGCTGCCGCAATTTACGAACTGAGTTGTAGAAAGTGTAATTTCACGGCTTTGGCTGGCTCACTTTGATACGCGAAGGTTTTAAGAACTCTTTCACAACGACAAAGAATTTAATCGAGCGTATTGATATTTTCTATACACTCTATAATGTAATGTGAATTCTCCATGATCCAGCGTTGATTAACGCAGGTGATATGTTGTCGCCGTGTTTGTATTGCTTCAACAACTTGCACTTTGTTGCGACGAACTTGCACAGTCTCTTAATCCAGCGTTGATTAACGCAGGTGATATGTTGTCGCCGTGTTTGTATTGCTTCAACAACTTGCACTTTGTTGCGACGAACTTGCACAGTCTCTTATTGATGCTTCCTTTCTTTGTATGAAGATTCTTGAATGGCGTACAAGAAAGTATTAGATGAAAATCGTCCGGTGGCCCACCACAATTGATATGTTTGTTGAGTTTCAATAAGTGATGATACATCAGACCTTGCACGACAATATTGAACTTCTGTTCATTCGACATCCTTGACTGGTAGAATAAAATAAATGTGTAGAGGTTCTAGGGTAGGATATACCACGTGATAAGGACCTTTGTAGTCGCTGCGCCAGAAAAATCCTAATCATCATCATCAACCACGTGATAAGATTTTTTATGTACTTTCCATTTCAACCGTTAGGTGTAATTTCAACAAATCCGTAATGAATCGTGCGATATAGACTGCTTGTATATGATAATTTGATCTGATTGCTTTCTTGATTAATGCAATACCCATTGCAATGATTACAATTACATTTGGTCTAGTGTATTTCAATTCTTCGTTAGCAAACTTCAAAAACTCCACCATCAACCCAAGTGGTCCTTCCGATGATGACGTGCAAATATTTTTATAACTATTGTAGATTCGGCATACAAGTTCTCGCATCTTGAATTCCATAATTTGTGCCATATCTCCGAATACGACCATGTCTAGGACGTATTGAAATGCAGCGATAAATGAATCGTTTCGCGGCTCCTCCTTTTCGAAGCAGCTTTTTATCAGGTCCTCCCATGACGTATGGTAACGAGTACAAAATCCGTCCATCTCTTCAATGTATAGCAATTGTCTGTTCTGTTTTGTAGTGCGCCTCGACATTTAATTAAATCATATTGGTGCTAATTTTATTTATTAAAATTTTATTATCAGGTTCATAATCTTCCACCTCGCGTTAGAATTATGAAAGTCAATTTACAAAAAAGATGTGATGTGTAAAGGAAAAACGTTTGCTTTCAGTGATTCTATGTACAAGACAGCGCAAGAGACCCTCCTTCCCTAACTTGACTTGTAGCAGCGATTTTATGGCTTTGTATACCGAGACCATTGTTTGGATTCCCCTACTCCCCGCGGGCGTAACCTTAACGAATGTGTACGGGAACTCTCTCACTTCGTTTCCACTAGGGGGTCCTGAATGAAAAAAGACATGTTTCTGTGATGTATATTTGCGCTGTGTGATTACGAAAAATGTTTGCCTAAATTAATTACTGCTTTTGACTTTGTTTCAGGTGATCACTCGATTGATATTAATAAAAATATTATATTATTTGGGAATGTTGTGTGCGTTGATTTCCGCTATAGCAAACACAATAATTTGCATTTCAGATGAGTTGTTTGCGACTTCTGCGTGTATTGCAAAGTTAACATAAAATGATGTAATTAAATTTGATTCTCGTTTTCGAATGAGTATTGTTTCTATCATTGAATAAATTTGACTTTCTCTCTTTGCTTCAGATATTCAATCGAATGATATTTGTGAGTTGAGAATAATGTATGCCTAATAGTTTTGTCTGATCTGAAATACAATAAAATTCATCGCTTCTCATTTGGTATTGTTTGCGCCGATAATATTTCTCATTTGCTTAGAAAGTCTATTCTTAGATTTTTTTTAATATAATTCTTATTGTGTTCTTTAGAATTGAATAATTCCAATGTCTATTTGCGATCAATGAAAAATTTCGCCTCTGTACACCGGTCCTAAGAATATTTCCTTTTTGGAGGAAAGAATTTGAAAAAGAGAGAGGATTTCCCCACCCGCAGATTGACAACAGGCTCCCCGCTTTTTGGACTGTATAGATGGAGAGAGTGACCCCACCGGTCTGCATAGAGGGAGAGAGTGACCCCACCGTGTCTCGAGTCTAGTTGTAATTATTGTAAAGCTGTGGTGCTTGTTTGGATACCTCTGTCAAGGTAAGTGCCTGATTAGGATATTGTTAGCTCGCAAGGTTGATTTTATGATAGTTCAAAAGATATATTATTTCAAATTGTAATGTTTCGCTATTATTTTCCTGTGTGTTGTTTACATGTTGGCAGATGCATCGTTCAAAGCCTTTCTCTGCTATTCATCCGTGCATGTTTATCGTTTTGATTGATTCTTTTTCAATTATTTTCCTGCATGTGTCTGTTGTTTACCGTTGGTAGATGCATCGTTTAGAGTGTTTCTCTGCTATTCATCCATGCATGTTTCTTGTTTTGTTAGATTGTTCTTCAAGTATTTATCCTTTGTGTACCTCTTGTTTGCGTTTTGGATTTTGGCTCTCTATTAGCTGTTTCAGTAATATTTTCCTGTCTGTTGTTTACACGTTGGCAGATGCGCCGTTTAGAGTGTTTCTTAGCGTTAGCTCTATGCTGTATTAAATTATTCATCATGTGCTGTTCAAAGTGTTTCTCTGCCATTCATCCGTGCATGTTGATCGTTTTGATAGATTCTTTTTTCATTTATTTTCCTGCATGTGTCTGTTGTTTATGTGATGTGTTCTGGTTCTCTATTAGCTGTTGATCGTTTTTTCTCATTATTTCCGTATGTCTATGCTGTTTACTTAATAAGAAATCGATTAATTGTGTAATGTTTGAATAATCTTCCCTATTGCGCTCGAAAATGTTTATAACTGTCAGGTGTACGCCTCCCGTCTTCAACAAATCAGGGCAGATATTATTAGAGTTGATTGTTGGCTAGGAGCGTGCTATGTGGTGAAGTTCATTTTTTAATATATTTTCTGTGTTGAATTCATAAAACAAAGTGTCTCTTAGAATGAAAATTGTATGGGGAAGTCACGAGGATGATTTTATGATAGTTAAAATGATAGTCTCCTCCTCTGTTGTTTTGATTAACCAATGTAGTGTTATAGATTTTATTTCCTCTTGTGTTCGTGTCCCATGGTCTTCCAGGTTCTCTGCTGTTCACATACATATATCGGCACTTGTAATTAAAGCTCCAGTATGGTGGTCACGTATAATAATGTTAGACTTTTTATAATAAAACTTTTAATTTTGGTTGTAATCATATTGATTAAAAATATATTCTTTGATTAAATATGTCATAATGGAATACTAGCTGTTGCGCATGAAGTTACATATCAGAACATTGTAATTAAAACTCCGCTATGGTTGTCATGTTAGACTTTTTATAATAAAACTTTTAATTTGATAGTAATCGTATTGATTAAAAATATCTTCTTTTATTAAAAATGTGCTACTCCTTCTGCTTAATTGAAAACTTGCGTGATTATCACTAATAAAATACCCCTTCAATGCTATTGCATCAGATTTTTCGACTGAGTTTTTCTCCTTCACACTGAGTCATAATATAATTCCTGACACTAATGACTTTAATAAATATATTTTCACTCGTACTTTTGTGTATAGCTATCCTTTGCATGTAAATCGCCTACTGCACACCTGCTGTAGCTGGAAAAAAATTGCGATTGAAGTCGACACAGATTGAAAAATGATGAAAGAAGTCGGCCCAGGCTGAAAAAATGTGAGCAAGTAAGCGCTCACGCAGCCCTCCGGCCACGCTCCGCCCACCGCA